>NC_044188.1:27691650-28362980 GCF_900880675.1 Sparus aurata
GAATTAAATCCTTTATTTAATATTACTGATTTCATTAAAGGCTACTAATCTGTTAATTAGTCAGGAGTAACTATTTTAAACAACCATGTTGGACTATATTTAATACACGGGACAGGCACGTCCCGGCTGACAGCTGTGGATCTGCTGGCTTTATGATCAGTAAAAGAAGACTAGCCTGTGTGTTAAAGCAGGCCTGTGTTGGAGCTATGAACCTCGGCTGGCCTTATCTCTCTCAGCCCCTGAGACATCCTGTATGCAGGCCCATTGTTCCCGGCCGACCGGCTGAACTGTCAACCTTTCTGCGCAAATGCACACCTGCCGCGCCCGAGCACACACACACACACACACACACACACACACACACACACACACACACACACACACACACACACACATTCAGTTTATTACTTTTACAGAAGAAATGTATAGCTCAAAGTTTGTCAAAAAAAAAGTAGTATGTGTTTTATGTGTGTGTATGTGTTGCAGAGGTAGAACTGTAACATGTTATGGGGGCTGGTCGACACTTTTCTCCACAAACACGGGACTAAAAACGAGATTAAAGTGTTTTTCTTTGTCCTAAAAAAACAACAGCATTAAACTGATGTATTATGTGTTAACATGCCTAACTTCAAATCAAGAAGAACCTTTCTGCTGCAGCCTATAGTTTATGTAAAGGTTAGTTACACTCGCCGAAACATAATTTCTTGTTAAACACTCGTATTTATTATTTTTGGGAGAGTGTTTAGAATACACTTGGCTTTCAAACGCGCCCATATCTCCTTATTGTTTACAAAACATTAATGTGAGGAAGCAGAGAATGTACACAGTTACATTTCAGGCTCGCCTCGACGCTCCCGCTGCACACAGGAGGACGGACAAGTTGTCAGTGTGTCTCCGACCGGGACCACGACTGTTGAATAGTCCCAAAGCCACCGGCATGTCCATAACATGGGTTAGCTGCTCATTAAGCAAGCGACGGTAAGATCTTGGTTGTGTTCAATGATCCCGACGGCTGGCAGAGAGGAAAAAGTCTGGTCGGCAGTAGCCGATATGGTCAACTATTTAGCCCAAAATATAATACTCCCATTTTAGTGTAATTTTTGCTTTACACAAAATTCAAGTAATGGACTGAAAAATGTTGTCTCATTGAGTTCTTGTAATGTTTCTCTTACTTCCCTTTTAACGTGAATGTCTGCAAAGCAAACATGCGTGTGTTAGATATCTGATATAAAGATACACAAAGAAATACAGTGTATTATATGGTCTTCAGCAACAATGAATAACCCAAGGAAGTTCAATTAAATTCACGAATAATAATGTAGATGGAAAATATTAATACCACAAATACTAAATAACAAAATAAAATAAAATTGAATGAGTCATTTATATAATTTCTTCTTCTTTTTTTGCTGAATTAACTGTTGGAGCTTTTTGTATTACACTGGGCCTACATTATTATTATTATTATTATTATTATTATTATTATTATTATTATTATTGTTCTTGTTGTTATTGTTATTATTATCATTATTATTGTTATTATTTTCAACAAAAATGTAAGCCTAAGTCAAATTACGCACAAAATGTAAAAGCATAAAAAACATCTTGATTCAAAAAATTATATTGTTTATGATCAAGTGTTTGCAGTATTGATAATTGTGGGACTTTTTTGTCCACATGTTTTCTGATAATATATTTCGATACCTATTGTTCTATTTGTTTTTTCTGTTCCTATATGTTTTCTGTCAGTGTTTTGGTGGGCATTGCATTTGTATTTCCGTCAGCAATACATTTCAGAGGAGGCGTTAAAAAGACAGTGAAGATAAATATATTTTTTCTGCAGGTTTATTGGCCACTAACAAATCGAGAAAACTTTTAAATTTAATGTCCAAACGACCCTTCAATAATCGGAATGCCACCACACACTAATTAATTCACCTACATTCATTATTAGCAGCAGCTATTACAAGAGTAAATGGATCAGTTATGCCGTCGTTTGTTATTTAGTTGGCTCAGTGATCTACATGGGTGTGTATGTGTTTTCTTAAACGTATCTTTTTTTGGAGAGAGAGCTTTTGAATGATGAGCCTGTGTTTGACAGTCGCTGTGGAGCACAGAGGGTGGATGAAGGGGAATGGGAGACCCCGGACTGTGCTGGGCTTCAGCGTTAACTCTGGCGCCACGCACGTCGGATCTGTGAAGGATGATCCCACAATCTAATTTAAAAATGAGCTATTAGATGTTAAAACGTCATATTCTGTGACTGGTCAGCTTTTAAACTAATATTTCAGTGTGTGTGATTGCTGTGATGTGCTGTCAAAACAGTGCACTTACTGTACTGAAACACCCCTTAAAAGTAAAAGTCAGAACCAG
Organism: Sparus aurata; assembly: GCF_900880675.1. NCBI lineage: Eukaryota > Metazoa > Chordata > Actinopteri > Spariformes > Sparidae > Sparus > Sparus aurata. The sequence continues at coordinate 27,694,024 of NC_044188.1, forward strand.
ATGGCACTAATAAATCGATGCGCTGTGATAATATGATCGTGATTACAGGAGGGACGGGGCTGAGATCAGTCGGTGCATTGAGGCGTTTCACTCATCGAATATCTCTTTTATCAAGAGGCTGCTGGCCCTCAGGGCGACGGGATGGCCCTCTGGGGCTGACAGGAACGTGTCTACGTAATTCAACAGTCTCACACTAAAACACAACTAAGAAGGAGGAGCTGCCTGTGTCAGCTTCATACACTCATCCTCCAGAGAGGACTCGGCAACATTTTAAACAAATGACTCTTTGATAGGACAGAGAACAAGGCGAATGAATTGCGCTTACTGTGTGACGTCAGAGCCGCAGAGGGGTTAATATGACCTCCTGTGAGAAGATTTAGCATTGCCGACTTTTTATTACGCTTCCTGTCTTTGTTGAACTTATTTCCTACATGAGTCTGTATTATTTAGTCCACAAGTTAACTGCATCAAAAGTACTCATAGCTAATGTTCACAGTAAAAGAGGGAAAAGCACACGTGGCAAATTCATCATCGATGTGTATTATTATTATTATTATTATTATTATTGTTGTTGTTGTTGTTGTTGTTGTTATCATTAGTATTGTTTTAGCTGGTGATGATTTGCTGTAGTTTAGAATATAAGTAGATTATAAAAGTACAGTCAGAAAAAAAGATTGATGTCCACACATCCAGCGGAAACGACATATCGAATTGAGGTATGAAAACTTTGTTTTTTTTTGGTTCTTTTGCCGTGCTTGGAATTGAATCTACTCAAAATATGCATAGGAAAACACGGTCCTAGCCTCCATGCATCGCCATTCTTCCACTGATAGGGGTTTATTTGTGAATTATATCATATCAAATTTAATTAAATATCACATAGGAGAACACATATTTAGCTTAAGAGGCGAATAGTCTAAAGACGTTTACACCCAACACATTGAATAGCCAACAAGCATCAGTCGCCTTGGGAGACAAATTATTTCTGACACTGTGCCTTGTTATTATTATTATTATTATTTAGTTCATCAAGTTTCACTATGGATAGAACGTTTCCTGTTTTCATCCAGTTACACATTTTCATCCATGCAGTGTGATAAATTTGCTCTTGCAGGTTGGGCATAAATTACGTTAAATAATGTCTAATATTGGACTTAAATATTTACACGGTAAAGAGCAGAATAAGTGCATAGCCAAAACTCCATAACCCTGCTCGATGGTTTACCTATGATTATTATGTCCTTGGCATTTCTAAACGACCTGTAAAAACGTGTATATGTTAACAGTGCATTACTTTCATGCTGCGTTAAATTCACAGAGCGGTTAATTGTTGATTGCTGTTTTTTAATGCCAGCAGTGGTTATCAGAGCCTAGAGTATAAAACAGATTACTTCATGACCACTGTATTACTTTAAGAAATACAAGTTTATTAAGAAATTCACAAACCTAGAAAAGAGGGAAAAGTGCTAATTAAAATGAAACATGGCCCCAACATGAATGAGACAATATAACTAATCACGTTTATAAAAAAATAATAATCAGAAAGATAAACAAAACTTGGCACTGGCTGGCGTCATATTGGAAATGATATCATACATACAAGAAATATGAAAAACCCTGAATTATATATATTTTTTGGCAGTCTGATGGATCTCTACACACACTTTTAACCGAACAAAGTTCACACCCATGATACGAGGTTACGTTTCACCATGCAGGCCTTGCTCAGTGCAAGTTACTGTGAAGGCCAAACTGACTTCTGATTCATCTGATTCAATTACATATTAAAGCTCTAAATTAATTAGGGCATCCTATGTCCACGTTTCATTTGGCAATAGTAAGGATGAGACGTGCGTAAAGATGAGCGAAATCATTACGCATACCAGTAACACACAGCTGAGGCACTGTCAGCAACGTCTAAACCCCGTGAAAATGAAAAGGGTTTCATAGGCACAATTATGACTACAATACCAAGTTACGGCCATCAGTCCAAGTGTAATACAGGCGCACGAAATGGCTCCCAGAGGTTGTGCTACCTGATGTGTCCTGATGACTTCTTTAGCTCCCGATTCCATTTTGTAAAAACTTTCTCCACATCAACTCGCGCATATGGGTGTCAGCTGGACCCAAACAGCTCGTCAGAATGGTCTCTTTAAAAATACTCTTGGTTCTGTTTTGAAATCACAGGAATCATCTCGCAATGTTGGAGTCCTCATTTTACACAGACCATTTGGTAAACTTTAAATATCAATCCTCGTGTGTAACGCCGAGTGTTTGGTCTCGTGTTCCCAATAAGAGCAGTGCATCATCGAGAGCTCCGCGGGCTGGCGAGAGCAGGCGAACTGAAGGCCCGCTCCGTTACTGGAGGAGACCGGAGGTGGTGCCGCGGTGGCCGGGCTCAGCTGCTGGGCATGGTGGGGATGCGCGGGATGGTGATGGTGACTCATGCCGTTGTAAGAGTTTACCATGCTGGGCAGCGCCATGCTCTGCACCCGGGAGTAGGGGTTGTAAGATGAGGGGGCTGACAGTCCCTTCACGTTCACTGGACTCACGTTGCCGCTGGCCATCTGACAGGATGTGTAGGACATCGGAGTGGGCGGCTGGCCTAACGACCACGAGTTGTTCATGAAGCTAGACTGCAGGTACTTGGGTGGGGACAGGTAACCATAGCCGTCTCCTCCGAACAAGGACTTCCCCGGCTGGAAGTGCGTCGGTGGCGGTCTAAACGGCCGCTTCATCCTGCGGCGTCTCCTGTAGTTCCCCTTCTCAAACATGTCCTCGCAGGCTGGGTCCAGTGTCCAGTAATTCCCTTTTCTCTCCCCGCCGCCCTCCCGCGGAACTTTGATGAAGCATTCGTTGAGACTCAGGTTGTGTCTGATGCTGTTCTGCCAGCCTTTTTTATTCTTCTCATAGAAGGGGAACTTGCTGATGATATACTGGTAAATACCGGACAGAGTGAGGCGCTTCTCTGAGCTCTCCCGAATGGCCATGGCAATGAGAGCGACATAGGAGTACGGCGGTTTCTGGGTCGGATCCGGCTTCTCCGGGACTTTCTCCTGGACCGGCTCCTCTTTAGGTCGCTCTTTCTCCTTGGTCGTGTTGCTGTCGTGGATCATTAAGGTCATTGCGTCATCCTCCGGGCTTTGGTAAGTGGCCATCATTGCGCACACCAAAACAAAACAAGTCCAGTCCAAACGCCGAAAAGCAAAAATCTTTAAATGGCGCTTGAAAACTCGAGCAAAAATGATGTGGTGCAGAACTTCAGGATGCACCGCGAATTGAAAGCTGTGTGCCAAACTGCGCACAGACAAATCTTGTTTCGCTGCTCAGTAGGTGACATGCACCAGACCGTCCTCTCTCTTCTACTCGGATTTTTCTAAACTGGTTTCTGATGGAGGAGCAACCCAAGTTGTGGTTTGAGTCAGTAAGCCCAGCCCTTTCCTCTTTTTTTGCAGGCACTGACAGGCTGCTTTTGCTCCAATGCTCTCTATGGAGCGACGTAGGTCGTCGTGATTAGTGCGTATTTGAGTTCCGCCTCCCGTGTTTACACTGAATAAAAAAAAATAAAAAATACTAACTTTTCTTAACATGTTGGAATTCGTTTTCATCACACCTTGGTCAAAACACTACTGACATTAAAAATCAATTTGCATTTAAAAGTACAACACACACCTGAAGCATCGATTTATGGAAAAACTATCTAAAATAGATTTCAGGAATGTTATAAAGTTCCTGTAAGGTACATATCCCAGTTTTAACTGCATATAAGGCTATTAAAATGTTTTGAATTAAAGGTGCATTAGGTAGTTAATATTCACTGATGAAATTTAATGTCTGAATGAACTGAATAAACAAACTGTCCTCAAAGGACAACGCACGTTGTACTGTTTTGATTTGTTTGCATTTGCAGGATCCTTCAAAATAGCTTCAAACAGTGTTCTGGGCACCTTATTCTCCCAAGAACAGCTTGTTTATTTAGTTATATAAATAAATAAATATCTCAAAGTTTGTATTATTAACTTAAAAATATTTCTAATTTACCTTTCTGAGTTTGAATATATGTTCCAAAACTATAGTGCACCTTTGAAGGCTAATTTGCTTATATCAAAGAAAGAAAGAAAGAAAGAACGAAAGAAAGAAAATAAATGACTGATCAAATTAATTTGTCATAGTTTCATGCACAATGCAGGCCTTGCTAAAAATCTTGGATTAAATTCTACTTTCAAAGTAATATACATTTAAAGTATTGGGGCAGCATACTTTTGAGTGTGTGTTAAATGCTGAATACAGTACATCTTTGCTTTTTATTTATTGCCTAGAAAAACAGTTATTGGAACACAATTCGTTCCAAACATCTTTAGTGTAACTAAATAATTAACTAAATATAAAACGCCAATTGGAGGCTCTCACCTCAACCCAAACCCACGCACACTGCAAACGGCTGCGTGTCCACAGTTCGAAGGAAATCTGGACAGATAGTGCTGCGTAATTAGCTCACATAGAGAGGGAAGTGCACGGAGAGGTATACATTTCTCTGGCCACCCATGAGGGTCCCCTCGGCTTTCTCTGGAAGAGTATTTCCGTGCTCTGGGAGTCTGTGCAGGTGGAACAGCATTGGCATGTGTGTCATCACCCTGCAGCCAGTCTGCAGCCTGTCCGCAGCAGCTGAAACGCGGTGAGAGCCAACCATCTCTCAACGTGCAATTACCACAGAGTCGCAGTTTGAAGCGTTACAGCGCGATGTTAATTCTTGTTTCAATGTCTTTTTCACATGTTTAAAGACGGAGAGCATTTCCCGATAATCTCAACACCACTATTACGCCTCTGCTTTCTAAGTATTTGACTCAGTTAACACGACATCATTCAATAGGTTAATTAATAGACCTATCAGATAACACAAGAAGATACCACGACAAACTTTCAGATCAATACATGATAAACTTTTATTTTGATACAGAAATAAATGAGATTATTACTACATTGATAGCCAATGGTGAAAGATGACAGTTGTAATTAGTTTTTTTCGTTTCTTTTAGTGTTTTATTAATTTTGATTTTAGAAAAAAAACAAAACATTTACATGAAGGGCGCACATCAGATTACACACCACAACGGAGATATGGTTGAGTGGTTTGTAAGTTTGTCAAAATAAAGCTGAGACCACAAAATAGAGCTCCTTTCGTCCTTGCCCGCTATATGTTTAGGTTTAGGCCTACCTCATGATCTCGGGACTTGTTTAGTCTCCTTTCACTGCGCCAGAAAAACTCTGTGGTCTGCTCGCATTCTCTGGTTCTGCAGAAATAGAAATAGGAATCATCCAACGTACTTTGGAGGGAAGACCTTAGAAATTAACATTTTGTTTAAATGTGTCATATAGTCTATTAACATGACCACTGTATTAAAATCTGTCGAGTATATAGGCTGTAATATATATATTTTTAAAAGTGAATCTGTTCCCTGCAGCCTAAAAGCCAATCCAGTCATAACTCAATAGAACAATTGCCATTATTATAGTCCATAATTTCCTTTTCAATTATAAAACAGTGAAATTATGCTATTCCTCATTTTGCAGAGGACCCCTGAGCCCTTCAAAGACCCCATGGTGGTCCCCGTAGATCACATTTAAACCACTGTTAACTGCTAACTGTGCTCGGATGTAGCCACCAATTTACCTAAAAACGGATAGCCTGTGCCATGGGGAATGTAACCCTCTGAGCGAGGTTATTTCAAAACCAATATAATTTATCAGGCATGTATTAAGCGTCTAGAAAATACTCCTGTTAGAACAGACGCTGTGACAAAAGTTTCATGGTAGAGCTAGCTGTCCTCACAAACTTGACTAAGCTAATTAGCTTTTTTATTTATTTCACCTGACAGACCACGGAGCACCCTGCTTAAAAACAAACAAACTCCAATGTAAATATTGTGTGTACTCTGTTGCAAACATACTTCAGCTACTTGACAGTTGACATTGTCTCTTTCGGTTGAAGTGACGTGTTTAGCTAAATTTAAGGTTAGTTTACCTCCTCCTCCTCCTCCTCCTTCTCCTCCTCCTCACCTGAAGGCTAACGCTAACCGTCCCGGGTCTGAGGCTGAGCTGCCGCAGTCGCGCGCGTCACGTCACAACAACGCCGCGCGCTGACAATCCGTAAACACAACAAGGACCCTGAAACCTGACCTGCTGCTGTGCTTCACTGAGGATCTCAGGAATGTTCATTTGATAGTACAGCCTGTTTTCATTGGCATGGACCTTAGTAGGAGATAAATACAAACATAAACAAATAATTTAATAAATAAAAGAAAAAAAAAATACAATAAAAAGGCAACGTATGGCTACAGCGCCTTGAGCTCCGGATAGTAGCTCGGCGCTCTGCGCATGAAGTTCATCTTTGATTCATTAATTTCTCAAAATTGTGCCAGTTTCTAATTAGTTTACACCGCGATCGAAACATTATTGGAAGTTACCTTTTCCTCTGATGTGTTCAGATATTTTAAAATACAGGCATACATGTGGGGAGAACTCCATTTAAATGAGTTTGACTTGATTTATTTAAGTTATATCATCCTCCCTTTCCGGTCTAAATGCATTGTTAATCGTTTATAATGTGGATTTCCTTGGCTGCATGACGAGAGAGAGAGAGAGAGAGAGAGACTGCACTGGCTGATGAGGCTATAAGACGAACATACATCCTCTTCAAATAAACGATCCAATCATGAGATCCATCACGCTGCCTCACACACTCAGAAACACAGAAACATCTGAAAAATATATTTTACATTTACATATAGGCTGTGCCCGTGTATAAGGCCTGTGTGAAACTATAGAATGCATTTCGGGGGTAAAACCAATCTATATATATTTACATCTGTTGCAGCAATTACAAGATACATCACTTTATAAAAAAAAAAAAAAAAAAAAAAAAAAAAAAACTCCTATAGCGCAACTACGACTGGGAACTGGGTGATGATGAGAAAGATGACTCGTGTCCTATTAGAACCTTTGCTGTGATATTGTTTCCTCTCACACATACTTATACTGCTTTTTATTAGACATAGGCCCACGTGTGTCTTTACACTTTCATTGTAACCGGCCGTGATGTCATTTGAAAGAGTGGAATTCCTGTCCTCGCGCACTTCCTGGCCTCGCAGGTCTGGGACTAGGATGTTTATGATAGCGCGTGCCGGTGGAATGCGGCGGACGGATCCGCCAGGTCAGGTCGGGACCGGAGAACAACCACCCGGGCCGGAGAGGCTTCAGTCAGGCTCTGGAAACGAGGTAGGATCGGGCAGCAACCTGGTGAAAAAGTTAAAATTCATATTGTAATGTATTATTATTATTATTATTATTATTATTATTATTATACATGCACTGTCCTTTTGCAACAATACAATAAAATAGTGTAATCGTAATCATAATGATAATCACTCTTTAATAATAATAATAATAATAATAATAATAATGATAATAATAATAATAATAATAATAATAATTAGAATAAGAATAAGAAAACAAAATAATTGCATCAGGAAATGCATGCTTTTTTAAATAATTATAATTATTTTTATTATCATCCACTACCACTAGCCTGAGGTAGTATTAGTTGCATTATTATTTTTTTTATTATTATTATTATTATTAATAATAATAATGATAATAATAATAATAATTTATATATTATAATTATATAATTAATTATTTTTTATTCAAAACAAGCTATAATTCAAATTAACACACACACACACACACACACACACACAGTTTTAGGGTAGGCTAATTAAATACCCTTATGTTTCAAAATTCCATGACAATAAAGTTGTTTCCATTTGAGTGAGCCTATACTGTCTTGTAGTCCACATATTGTCTGATATAGCTATAAACAAAAAAAAAAAGTTAGATTCTATTTGAACTTTTTGGAAATGAATGGCCATGACTGTCTTATTCCAGAATGTTGCAAGATACGGTGATTATCAACTGAATGTTATATCTTCCTTGGGAGAAGTTGATATATTAAAATGAGAGTGCTGAAAAAATCTGAGATGAATGTAACAGCTGAAGGCAATGATTATGGTCAACAAACTCAGTATTTAAAGGATTTTAAATGAAAGGCGTGTCAAGCAACCTCTTGACAAGTTTTGTAATCCTTGATGCCCTTTTACTCTAGTTTCTACTAATCCTACACCTGAACAATAAAGACAGCTAAGGCGACATATTATGTCTGAGTTCACATGTGTTCATTGCAATCAGTCACATTTAAAAGTGTTGAACATTGGACTTATCGTTTTATCTTCTGTCCGTCAGCACCGGTGCATCTGCCTCGGCGAGAGACATCTCACCGGTTGTCCCAGTTTGATCTCTCTGGGACGGTCTCTGGTTCATTTGCATCTAGCTTGCCTGCATGACTGAACATCAACACGACATTCCCTCTCCTCAATGGAATCCTTATGAGATGCAGGAGGGAGCTGGGAGATGGGGGGTGATGGTGGGATAGAGGGATGAGGAGGTGAAGAGGAAGAAGAAGGATGTACCCTCAGCCCTCATGCGGCGTCTCCAACATGGCTCTTGTTCCTCTCAGAAAGAAGAGAGAGATAGAGCAAATAAACACTGACCACCAGATTCCAGCCATCTCCTTTACATCCCCGCCCGCATGGATTAAGGTTCAGAGAGGAGGGGGGTGATGCGGATAGAGGAGGTGCACAAGGACGTAGACACATATGCATATGTACACATGGTCTCACTTATGAGGTGTTGTGTGTACACGCATGTGCTCTCCCAAAAAAAAAAAAAAAAACGTATTAAGGGGGATGCTCGGCGGGTGGTGTCTGAGGGACACTTCCTTACTTTGTACAGTCCATCCCCTCTCCTTTAAACACTCAGATCATTGTGTGAGAGTAGACCCCTCCACCTCTCCCTACCACTGCCCTGCATTAGCTCCAGTGTGGAGGGTGACATGTTTTTTTTTTGGTGGCCCGGCGTGTTTACGTTTCTTATCGGCTGCAGGAAGCCTATGGGAAGCTCTATGGGCCTCCTGTGACATACGCATTGTCCATCAAAAAGTAGCTAAGGACGCCCTGAATTTGGTTTTCACAGGAGCGGTTGCTGTTTTGTGACCGATTCCGTCGCACAGCAAAAATAAATGAGCAACAAAAAACATTTTAATTTGCATGCTTCACTGTGTTGAAAGATATTGGGTCCGATATTGTAGTGTGTGAGTACACTGTATGTGGGTGTATGAAACCCCTGTCACACGCACAGTCTGTCCCTGACATGTTCAGGAACAGTTACTGCATGGGGTCATGTGTGAATTTGAGGAGGCATCGATATTCGGGGAAAATCTGCACTGCCAATTTTCCATCTCAAGACGTGTAACATTTCAGGGTAATTGACTGTATATCTCTTATTGGCAAGAGACAACCAAACATTAGCACAAATCCTGCTTCTGCATTAAAGCATGAATAGTCATGATCTATGATTACAGCCCCACCGACACTTGACTTTTGGGGGAGATGCTAATACCGATAATAACCGGTGAACATCTCTGGTATTGATATATCAGACGATGTGATCCCTCAAGTGTGGTTATAAAGCACTTGTGACAGATATGTAATGAAGGATGCAGGATGTTTTACAGTTTGAAAATAAACATTACTGCCTAAAAAAATGCTGCATGTGCACTGAAAAATCAAACTTTGCAAGGAATTTATTAATTATAATTTACCCCTGTCACCTTTTTCTTCAAACCAAAACATTTGGTTTCACATCAACGCATATTGGACAACTGCCGATTATACTCACATATTTTTGCTAAAGTTTTCAATGCAGGACTTCCACTTATAGAGTGATTCTACAGTGTCATATGAGTATTTTTTTATTCAAGTACAGGATCCAAACACATCCTCCACCACTGACTACAGATTTTATATCGCCAAGCCTTGAGTCCAAAGATCTTGAGCTCTGTTTTTGGATCCTTGGACCAAAAGTTCAACCAAAGCCAGTCCTGACTTCTTGCAAGTGCATTTGCGGTGCCTTCAAACCTGTTAGTTGATATTTTAAGTTGATATTTTTTTCTGTAGCGGGACTGTCACTAACCTGTTCCTGCACCGTGCCTCGCTGAAAATGAAAGAACATGTTCATGAACGTAGCGAATCGTGAAAATGCATGAAAAGTTATCTCAGTAATTTAGTGGGAACCGTGTGCGAAGGGGAGTTCTAGTTAAATTTCTGTTTGGATGTAAAATGCAGGAAGAATCTTCTTTCTGCACCGAAGGACTATAGGAAGTAGTAGACTAGATGAAGGCAGGAGAAAATGAGCACAGAGAGGTTGCAAAGGACAAGTCAGAGTGAGGAGGGAGGTGAGGAGAGAGGACGGTGCAGAGGAGAGCCACATTGTGTTCCTGCTAACCTTTACGGAGAGGTGAAGTACCGCAGCCTCCTGCCAACAAGATCCTCTTTGAGGTTTTCTTGAACTGCTGCCAGGACTTAAATGATTCACAGGAGCAGCGGTATGTGTGTACTGTATGTGTGTTTGAGCTGACGGAGAGCCTTTGAGTCAACAAGTAGATTCTCTGTGTGTATATGTGTGTGCGTGTGTTTTTTTTCTGTGCATATGAGAGGTAAAGAGGAAAAAGAAGGCGAGCTGGTGATTATTAAAGCTCTGGGTGGATATGAAGAAAAGAACAGTAACAAGCCAAGCTAACGCTAAGCCAGAATTCTCCTCCTCGCAGTATAAACTTCCTCGAAACTCACCGGCCAAACCCTCTTTTCACCCCTGAAACAGCTTAACTGGTCACAGCCAGACTCACACTTCAAAATCCCCAAGTAACCCCAAGCCCATTTCCACATCTTCATCCCGGCTGGGGATTAGATTTCAGGGCCAAATCAAAACAAGTCACTTCGTTAGAGGTAATTACACAGGTAGCCTACCTCGCTGGGCAAACAAACATGGCTGCCAGCTGACACCCTGAAGACAGATCAAAGCCCGGGCCTGACAAGGAACAGGGGTAGAGCGTTCAAACGCCGGCTTGTTAACCGCTCACTCATTTCCCCTCACATGTGCACCGTAGGCTGTATGCATGCTTTTATGGCAACGCGTGTGCACATCTTCTTCAGACACATACCTTTTTATATAGGCAGAGGATTGTGCAGTTGAAAGATGGGGAGGAATCGGAGGTGAACAGAGTGACCTTTACAGTTGGGTTGAACGCGAGGTTGCGTGTGCTAATGGTGCAGAACGTGCAGGGGGGTGGGGGGGTGGGGGGGGGGGGGGTGGGGGGGGGGGTGTCCTGCATATTCCGTGTCGGTTGCGGGTGGCGCTCTGCTCTGGTGGTCCGGTGATATCGGACATGGCATGGTGGATGTGTTGCCTGTCAATGTGGCTCTTCTCTGTGACACGTCTATAATAATAGCCACTTTCATGCATCCGTCCACTCACTCCTGGTTTCACATCGCCTTCACTCCGGGCACCCTTTTAAGCACCATGCCTTTTCTTTCTCTGGGTTTTTGGGAACAACTAGGAAAATGATCAACAACTCAGCAAAATATACAAAAAATTGCTTTTTTTTTAGACAGCTTGATGCAGAAATGTTACCTGTCATTCAGGGGCGCTTCTAGGGGGGGGCCAACAGGGGCCAGTGCCCCCGTAACGCTGAGTCTGGACCCCCCTGACAGGGAGTCTGCATCAATAATACAATGACAGATTTCTTGCAATGATTTTGTTTTGAAGGGAAAGGCAGAAATAAAGTGTCTCAGCAGTTTACTACCCAATCAAAATTGCTGAAATTGTGAAAACACTGTTTTGTCTGAATGAGGGATTTATCTTTTTTCCTGGGTTGTATGTGCCCCCTAACAAAAAAGCCGGCCCCAACCTGGCCCCCCTGTTAAAACTGGTCTAGAACCGCCACTGCTGTCATTATCTTTAAATGACTAATTCAGGCCATGCCTTCCGTGTAACCTCTGTCAAATTACTATAAAATACTTTCTGTTTCTCTTTCACACACACACACACACACACACACACACACACACACACACACACACACCCTGCAGCCTCCGTTTGAACCATAGCGTTGTTAGGGCAACCAGGCGAGGTTATTCTTCCTTTCTCCAACATGCCAGCCTGCCCATGTACAATAGAGCAGAGTGTATGTGGGTTGCAGTGAATAAGGTAAGAGATGTTATCTAACCGCCTCATGGAAAGCCAGCAACGGAAAGCCAGACAGTCGCCACTGAACACCATCTGTCCTTCATGATCTTTCTACGCGTTTTTTTTTTCTCCCTCTCTCTCTCTCTCTCTAATCAGCGTTCTATATTGTTCTTGTGTTGCTCCTTTATCTCCCCATCTCGTCATTATTCATTAAAGTGCACATATAGCTCGGGGTCCATGCTATGCTACTTTGCTAATGACAATCTCGCTGATAGGTGCAACAGAAGCTGCTGTAAGAGATGGCTCCGGTGCGTTACAGCTCAATATGCTGCGACATGCACACGTGTTGGCCAAACCGGAAAGAGGAAAAGGGAGCAACGGTGGTCGAGTATTGAAAGAGGACAGCGTTACACACATGATGACACGATAGCTGTGGTTCCATCTAATTGTCAAGCAAATTTGACTTGAACTTTTGAAATGTAGTAAAAAAGGAAAAAAAGAGAAAAGATGATCAGTCACGCGAGTTATATGTTGACTACATCAGAGCTTAGTCAGAAAAAGCTTCCAGCTCCCATCTAGTGCATTCACTAAAAAAAAAAAAAAAAAAAAAGGCCAAGTCCTCTCAGGTGAGGGCAAAAACCTTTTTGGCTTTTTCTGATGGGATACTTCCCAAACGCACAGAATAATACATTGATGGAAACACGGCTAATGTAGAATATACCTGAGGATTCAAGATTTGAGCATTTCAACAAAGTATAAAAGTATGGTGAAGTATGTTTTGACTTGAAGGAAAAGTTCACCCTAAAAAGAAAATTTCAGTTATTATCTATTCACCCCCACATGAATGGAGAGTCAGGTAATAAATGACAAGCTCTAAACATTTATGGAGCGTCACAGAAAAGTACAGCGTTGCAGCGCTCTCCTTAACAACTGAGGTACGTGGGGACTTGTTTTAAAGTGTAAAAATGACCAGTAAAAAATAAAATGGCTCCATGAAGCTCGTACGGGGCAATCCGAATCTCTAAAAGGGATCCCAAACTGAGTTGAAAAGACAATGTTTACACCATGTTAGGCCCAAATCTTCACTGTCGCAGCTGAGCTAAAAGCGTTAGCTCACCTATCCTAAGTGGGTGCATGTGCTCAAGCTCAATAGCTCCATCTCAGAGCTTCCAGAGACTTTCATTACACCGGATGAGACATTTTCTGTTTTTTTTTTTCAAGTCCCCATCTACTTCAGCTGTTCGGGAGAACGCTGCGACACTGTTTTGCTGTGAAGCTCCAGAAAAGAAACTTCACGTGACTTTCCATCGGCAAGGGGGGAGTACATTTTCATATTTGGGTGGACTTGTAATGACTTGCCGACGGGAATACAAAATTCAGGCAAGAATTAGGCTTTTCCACTGTTTTAAATCACCGCAAACAAACTGTAATAATTAGGGAAAGGAGTATCAAGGGACTTTTCGTAAATCAAAGACTTTTGAATTTTGCCATTGTTTTCTTCTTGATGTTGTACATGCTGACAGAAGATGTTTGAAGCCATTGCTGCTGACTTCAAACAGATCCAGTGAATATATTTTGAAGATGAGATCTTGAAACCACACGCACCACTAAAACACACTGCGTTCGGCCAACAGAGTGTCACTCTCTGCTGGATCCACTGGCACACGGCGCACCACACAAACCTCCCCAATTCCAGCCCTCCTGCCTCCGCCATGACCACAATAACAAACAGGAAAACCAGGCAATGGAACACACACGCACTCACACACAAACAGAACATACAGTGGCTGTGGTAACCTTGACGATGGTTTGAGAGCGGGCTCGCGGAGGATGAGAGTTTAGGGTTACCGTTTCCAACTGGAACACAGCAGAATCCCCTCTGGCTCCACTTGGACCAGTCATAAACACCTAATTACTGGTGGAAAATGCAGATGTGGGTATCAGGAATATTGATTCACCTAACCTCAATATTCCAACGTCTTTTACCTCCGGGAGATGCCATATTTTTTAGGGACTTGGTTGCGTTTGGTTTCATTGTACATCCCACGGGTTATTTTTGCAAGGTGTTTCCTTTTGAAAATGATCACATTGACTGAAAAGACGTTATCGTTACACATTTTACATGTTCATGTAAATTCTGCTGCTCCATGAAAGCACTACAGAGTGCGAGCTGGTAGAGTGAGTGGACAAGTGCATGTGAAAATCTATGTTCGGTGTAACTTCCATGCAAATGAAGCAAAAAGTAAGAATATTCTCTTTTCAACAACAAGTAGAAGATATCATAAGAAAGTATGAGAAATATTTGAGACTTAAAGGGGGATTATTCAAAATAGTTTTTCTGACAAATAAGGTTTGAATGATATTTATTGTTCAGTACCAGGCTGAGCTAAGAGGGGTGATGTACTTAGTTCACTATGTTTTTATTTTTTTACCTACTTTCCTGGAAATGGCAACCTTTTTATTACATACCACAGCCGAATCATTTCCATTTTACATCAAAATGACGAAAAAAATAAATATTTTATTTATGTAAAAAGTGTAAATATGATAATGAAAACGTCATGGACGAGTCAAAAGTACGTGCCCGCCAGAAAGATTTGAGCTCATGTTGTTAAAAAGGTTGGGAACCCCCGGAGTTACAAGAAAACAGTTACAAGTATGAAGACAATCACGTAAGTATTCACACAAGTATTAATGTGACAGTTGTGTATTGTTGTTGAAATGATACACATTGAATCATTAAGTAAACAAAAGTAATATCTGTTATTGTGTTCATGTTAATAACAACTTCTGTTTTTAAACCTAAGAAGAAGTCTAACAGGAAGTCGACAACAGTAATGAGGAATTAATGTAATTTTGTGGGAAACAGGTAGCTGTCAGAAGTCGAGATCCTGTAGGTGACAGCCATTGCTGTTTGATTCTAGTGTCACAGGGGAAAAGAGGAGTATCAGAAGGGAGAACACGTCCCAGGCAGAGCAGAGCAGAGCAGGGTGAGGGCAGAAAAGGGGGGGATAAAAGGAGGGAGAGAAAGCGCTTCCTTTTGTGAATTTTCCCCCAAGGGCAGAAAGGAGGAGTGGGGCTGCTCCCCTGACAGATCTGAAGATGTCCTGTTTTGCTTTTCCTCTGCTCTCCCTCTTCCTGCAGGAAGCAACATCACGCTGGGCACTAAAGCCTTGGCAAGCACCGGCCATTCAGATCTGGTACTGATGTGCGCAGTCTACAGATGTAATGGTTCAGTAATGGAGAGACGTACAGATGTGCAACAAGTCAAAGGCAATAGACGAGAGATGCTGAGAAAAGTGCTGCAAGTGGCCGAGTGAGTAGTTTTGTGACTTTGAAAGAAATACTGAAAGTCTGAACATGTCACTTCAGGAAATGGCCCTCATGACGATGATATACTGAATGTGCTTTTCAAAATGACAAGATAACAAAAATGTGTTAACATATTTGGAAAATCTCTCGGTCATTTAAGTGGTTTTTAAAAAAAAATAAAAAATCTTGACACACAAGTAATGTGCCATATTCTACTTGAATATACTTCAAATACTGACTTCTGGTAACATGCAACAGTCAATATACTGAATGAAGTCAGTTAAAGTGGAAGTGATGAAATGTATACTTAAAATAATTGCAAGTTACGGTTTAAGAGGACTGAAAAAAAAAGCCTTAATCAAAGGTCCTATTTGGAAGGAAAGCTGATTTCTGAGTCTCATTACCAACTCATCGAATACTGACGCTTTGGTTTTCCCAACCCGTCACTTACTGACACTTTGGGATTGAAGGTCTGGTTGGCTAAAATCCCAAAGCGTCCCTATGGCTGGACCCCAGAGAGCGTCCCCCTCGTCCCCCTCGTCCCCCCATGTCCGTGGCACTGACGATGATGGGTAACTACTAAAAGGTAAATGCATGGGATTAAATTACACAGTTGAACATGAGATTTAAACGCTTTCGGGTTCATCTTTATAAATGCTAGCATACAGTCAAAGGAACAGAACTTAATCTCCGCGCGGCTATGTTTTTAGTACCACACACACTCATACAGATGTCACATTCATTCATAAATCTGGCGACTTAAGAAAACATATGCACACACACACACACACACATACACCCGCCGAGGTCCGTGGTAATTTTTTGTTCTCATATCTGTCCGCACGTATGTATTTCACACTGACATCATCATCAACACACACCCAGTGTAGACTCTGTGTCCGGGGGTCTCAGAGGACAGGGTCTATCCAGGGCCAGGCTCACTCTTCCTCCTGCTCGTTCTCTCCTTCGTCCGTAAGCCACATTTCTGTCTCTCCTCCGCTCTCCTCTGACCACTCATTCACACTGGCTGCCTCTGTGTGTGTTTTCCTCTCATTCTTTAGTGAGAGACTTTATCTCTGGATCAGATAAGGCTTCGGTTCTGCTCTTAAACCTTCAGCAGATCTGTCCAAACACATGAGCTCATGTCAGAGCGCCGCTGCTGCTTGTTAACTCCATGAGCTAATAAAGAGTCCATGTGTTCGTTATTCATGCTGCGTGGAGGTGTGGCGGGCCATGATTTCTTTCTTCATCTCTGACTTCAATTTCTCATCATCTTCTCACCCTGAGCTTCCTCATTTGCCCATCGAGCCACTACCACTTCACTTTAGACGGTTTTGTCCGTGTCACATTTTTTATTCTGTCTTTTTCAGTCTCACAGAAAAAAAAAAAAAAGAGCAGAAGATCTCCGTCTCCCTGTGTCTCTCGATCAGCTCCGTGGCTCTAACAGCTAGAATTTGATCATCTTAACACTATCAGATGTGGAGATCTCAAACACAGGGTGTCGTCAAGACAACAAAGCTGAAGCCACACAGGCAGAGCTGGGCCCGACCTGCATGATGGTCTCTTTGGTAACGTGTGTGTGTGTGCATGTGTGTAAGCGACTGGGCGAGCAAAGGGGTGCGAATGTGTGTGTATGCGTTTCACAGTCTGGTACAAAGAGAACAATGGCGGGGTATGTGAATGTTGTGTGCGCACGTGTATTTCATCACCCTGTGTGGCTGTTTGGTGACTGGCTTGTGTGTGCGTGTATTACATCCCTGCAGGGAGGGGAGGGGGTCCGTTAGGAGAGGACTAAGGTTACCCCCTGATAGAGGCAGCGCGGGGTCATCCCGCGGCGGGACACTTCTCAGGGGTGACCCCGCCGCCCCTCGTGGCCCCCCGAGCAGACGGGACTTCTGAGGAGAGAGGAGGAAGGACCAGAGGAGAGACCCCCGGAGAACAGGACCCCTGGTCTGCCCCAGACCCCGGACCCCAGCCCCGGCAGGGCCCGACCCAGGCCCAATGTGTTCCCAATCAGGAGAAACACAAACAATACTTTTATTAAAGAGAGGAGGCCGCTGAGGCCAGCCGCACACACACACACACACACACACACACACACACACACACACACACACACACACACACACACATAGACACACACACAGGGAGAGAGAAACACACACGGTTCTTCCCTCTAAATATAAATGGGAGCAGAATTTATGTTTTATTAACACAATGTTTAAGCAGCTATAAACCAGCGCTGGCAAATAACTGTCAAATCACTATTATCACCATCACCCATGACCCCGACTCCTGCCTTCCCTTTCCTCCTCCGCCTCCTCTCTCCTCCATTCTTCTCGGACTCTATCCGGGAAAACAAACGGAGGGATTAGGGATTTGTGGAGGGGTAATGGGAGCCAGGTGGAGGAGTGTGACTGTGGGGGTCTCCTGCCAGATTAGGGGGAGCAGCAAGACCCAATCCCTCACACTCCTTCCTAAAGGCAGCTAATGTTTCTTTTGAAGAAATAATCCCGTTTGGCCATCTAATAGCACTTGGCAATTAAGAGCCTATGCAGGGCATGTATGGTATTACCAGGACGGGCTACCAGAGCGGGTAGACGGAGGAAAGAAGAAGTGATGGCACAAGGGTTCCTCTCCTTCTTCTACTTGTTTGGTGTTTGTTCATCATCTTTAAGTGATGGGTACGGTACGTGCTACATTATAACAAACTTCCGTAACACTAAGCTGCTGTGTGTCCCGTGAAATGAGCAGTAATGCAGTTGTAATGGTACCCAGCTGTACTCTTCATACTAATTCTCAGCAGGTTATTAAGTGTGTCGTGCTTTCACACTGGGAAAAAAATGAGTCACCCATTAAATATGTGAGTATGCGAGCAACATTTTCTTGATTCATGAAATCCGATATCATTGGACACACAAATGTACAGTCTGTGCATCACTGTCTATTGAAAACCATCTCCAAAGTTTTATATTTTGAAATTGTGAGGAAAACTGAAGGATGAAGTGAGAAAAGTGTATTTCTTCTTAGGCTAAAAAAAAACTATCAAAAAACCTATTGGATTATCTGAAAAATCCACTGTCGTAAGCATGTCCCCAGTGTCACATTTTCAGTTTTTCCTGTATTTTGCTTAAAACAAAAAAAGGAACAAAAAAGACAAAACAGACGGAAAATGATCCAATTCATGCACTGAGGGATGTCAATCAAACTGCGACTGCAAAATAAACTTCGCACTAAATGTTTTTTCTGAGGATTTAGTAGTAATAGTTTTGTTTCCCTAGATCTCCCAGGAGGTGACTAACACACATCCTAACTTTATTAGAGTTTCTGTGCGGCGGGGAGCTCCGATTTCCACGAGCGTCGTAGCAAAACAGTGCACATCAACGTTACAGTGAATCAAAAAGTGTTTTTTTGGTAATAATGCTGTAATTTTAACTGTATTCAATTCACCACTTTTTGAGTAGGAGCTCATTAAATGCTTAAAAAAAACCTGCCAGAATTGGTCTACACTGTTGATTTGGGACACAGCTCTTAGTTATGTCACACACTTGGCCTACAAACGTTGCCCCCTTGTGGACCACTGCAGAGAATAAACAGCTCTTACTGACTGTCTGACTGACTGATCTGAGCCTGATAGCGCTCTGTTTTGTTGGTTTTGTAGATGTGTTATTCCAAACAGCTCCTGTCTGAGCGGAGAGACTGCAGATACGCAGAGAGCCTATCAGGCCGACGGAAGAGAAGGGATAATCATTATATCATAAAGACGTCAGCTCATTTTAAACTCAGGTGAGGAGGCAGGCTCGTGCTCTAAATGATTAAACAATTATCGGATTTTTAGGTTGCAGGATTTTGACAGCCGGGGCTTCAGTAAGACATCTGAGTGTGAGAAGGGTGCTTCCTCCAATAACACACACAGGCACGTTTATGCATCTGTTGCCACTTCAGACCCCCCTTTCCTTAAATCTGAAGTAAGCCGGATGGAAAGGAAGAATTAACCCCTATGCACAGGGAGGTGAATTAGAAGTCAGACTTTTCACACCTCCTTTGCTTTGCGCTTACACACACACACACACACACACACACACACACACACACACACGACACACTCGAAAACGCAGGCATTCTCCATGTTAGCTCAAGCGTCATATCCAGCAGACGATGGAGAAGTGTGTATGTGTGTGTGTGTGGGTGTGTGTGTGTGTTTGGGGGGGGGGGCTCATCATGTAGCACCACCACCTTATCAGTGTCTGTCCCTTCATCATCAGTCTGACTGCCTACTATCGGACGATCAGCACCAGTCAGAGCATCATTTGCTGTAACTCGGTTTTGTATTTTCTGACAGGACTCCTGTATTTTTCGGTGATTCACGGTCTGTCTAGACAAATACATCAAAAGAAAAGGAGATCTCAGTCGAGGCCTCGTGAGGTCAAACAAGTTTAAAAAAAAGCTGTGTCCGTGTGATCAACAGCTGGGGGTAGGCGAACAAAAAAAAAAAAAAAAAGAGTCTAGATGGAGCTAAAGTTAGGAATGGCCCACATCGGGTCCGCTCTGTGCGCTACAGTTGAAAAGTTCATTGTCACGTCAGCTGATTAGCTCAGATCAGAGCCGAGCTAAATGAAAAAGCTCCCGGCCAAAAACAATTGTAAAGGGTATATTAGTGATTGAGGAGGAAAGAAAACACCTCTCCTCTCCCTTGTATTCCTCCCCTCTTCCCTCCTCTCTGCACGCTTTTGTCGAGGGCCCCGGATAGATCAGTGAGCGGGGCGGCCGAGGCAAACGTCGCTGTGTTATACATCAAAGGCCAGCACACGCACACGGAGGAACACGCCTGAAGTAAAAAGGCCTGCGAAAAAACACAAACACCGCCCTTTGTTCCGAGAGCTGGGGCCTGCCTCGCCCATGATTAGAGAAAAGAGCGAGGGAAGAGGAGGCTGCGGGTGTGCGGACGACGTAACAAGCGGCCATACTTGCCTCATCCGATTTCTTTGAGGAGGGATCTGTACGAGTGAAAGAACCGGAGGGTGTCAGTCAGCGGAGGCCCCGCCGCCAGGAAATGTCACTGTGGTGGGGTCACGTTGGTGGCACGACATGGCTAATCACTAATTGCTGATTAGCTCTTCCGTGCGTAGCGATAGCTGCTAAGGGATGGAGTGTGGCTGCTTGGGTTAGGTGGCCTTTAAAACAAGCGACTAGAAAAAAGGATTTCTCCATTTGTTTTACTGTGACAAGTATGCATTCAGTTTATTACAGCTGTTTCGCTTGCTGTTTGAGACACAGCTAGATTTATGATCAGCATACAAACTTGAAGCTCAGTAGTCGAATTTTGTCAAAAACAATGAAGCCATCCACAATAGGAGAAAAAAAGGAAAGTACATGTAGGGATACTAAAATATTGATAAACATACAGATGGACATATGTATCATAAAGTCCAAGAAACATCAAATTAAGATACTAACGTAACTTCTGAAAGACATGAAGTTGAATTTTTTGCTCTGAGATGCACGACAGAGAAAGTTCCAAAAAAAACCCCCGACTGGCTGCAGATTACTGAGGGAGCTGCTTCAACAGACAGTCATACCGAGGCAGGACGAGGACGGCCCTGTTATGACTTAAAAAGGATTTTGATGCAGGGTGTAGTGCTTTAATGTCCCTTTTCATTTCTTCGTTTTGTCCCTGCGCAAATTTGATAATTAGATGTGGAAAACTCTCAATTCTAAACAGACCCCTGCAAATCTCCACTTATTTGCAATGTCCTCATTCTTAAATAGGTGGTGCAGCTGAATACATTCTAGGTTATTCCTCAGATGAGGCGATTTTCCGAGTGTGAGGGGTTTTTTTTTATGAATAACGTTAACAGTATTAAAACAGTATTTATCAATATTTTTATGTTTACAATGGATCAAATGACCGTGTGTAATGCGAAAAGGGTGGCGGGGTCACTGGAAGTGACAAGCCAACAGAGAATTATCGTGGTCTGCCGTCAGCTCTATGGAGGGTTTTAACATCTTCCATTGTTTTCCTTTTATGGTCCAAAACTGTACTGTTGGGTCCAGTCTCATAGCTCTGATCAGCCTTGTTTTCAAGATGCAGCGGGCTGCATTTCTTGCAAAAATGCTCACTGTATACCACCTGCCAAGCACCAAATGGCTCTCAGACAAAATGAGTGGCTAGCTGGTGAACATGTGGCAGCTGAAGAGCCAGATACATCCCTCAGGAAATAAGATCGAGACCAAAACTGAGCCAGAAGAAGAAGAGGGAATACTACAGTCGTATTGTGACCAGAAACACAACTCCAGATAAATGCTTTGGTTTCTCTGTGTCTGCTTGATGTTTAAATGAGCAACTGCTAGATATCATGTGTGCCACTTCAGAAGGTGATATTAGCATATGTCTGTGTTGCATTTTGAGTTTTAGCTTGTTGCTAACAAAAGCAATAAATGCAGCTTTGCATGTGTGGCCCTTGTGACACCCAGGAAGTGAGTGACTATTCCTGATTATTTGGAATAATCAGAAGAACGGGCTTGGACAAAAAAAGACAATAGGTCCAAATACATCATTGCTAAACGACCAAATGGGTTGACTGCAAATTAATTCCAAAATGAAGTATACAGTATGGCTGTGCCTACAAAGATAACTATGACATATAACTGTTGGAGAAAAACCATGACGGGCAAACTGGATTGGTCCTGCAATGTCCTTTTGTTAACGTTGTGAAACGGTTGCGGTTTGGTTCAGGCACAAAAGCTACTTGGTTAGGTTAAGCGAACAAAACTGCTTGGTTAGGTTGAGGAAAAGATCATGGTTTGAATTTAAACAAGTAATCTCGATTACAAACAAACCCATCAGGTATGTGTCGTAGTTTAAATACGTTACATGATTTAAAAGAACTCACCAATTACTTTTGTTTTTTACCGATGACATGAACAGTGGCCCCCTCAGTTTTTGGGAACCACCATTTAAATCCTCCTTCTTCTCCTTCCGTATACTTTATCTCCTGATGACCTCCTTTGCTTCCCTCATAATTATCATGGCCACTGGAGGTCGCCGCCGAACAATAAACATAAATTTGGGTGATGTTAAGCTCTTCGCACCGGAAACCTTTACAACATTTTTACTGGCGCGGACAGGCTGGTCTCACACTATCATATTCTCGCTCACCATATTCAAGAAGCAGCGTGGTGAAACCTGGGGCCAAACTCTGTGTCGCCCAGCATCTGCCTTGCCGTAGTGTTCATGAGCAAAAAATAGAAACCCATCAACTCCCGAGGCGCTAGTTTGTAGCTGAACCTGACCTCTGACCTCTCTACTCTAAGGTAGGCATGCACACTTCCTGGAAGGTTCACGTTCGATTTACACTAGTTTACATTTTTGATGTTGGAGATTACAGGCTTAAGGCGTGCTGACAGTACTGATTACTGTGCAGATTTTTGAAAAAAAATTATCCAGCAATATATTTCATCTCAAACAAAACAAATCTCAAACATCTGAATTCTCACGTCTTTGATCTCTAAACGGTGCGGCCATACGTTTCGTATGCTGGAATGCTATTACCTCCTTTGTCTGATATCTGTAGTCGGATATCAAGACCAGGCCTCATCCTATGTAGTCCTGTTTGAGCCTATCGATCTGAAAAAAGAGTTGTATCTCTCTCTGGTCAGGGAGATTATATCCGACTGCTGTAAATCAGACACAGGTGGATGAACTTCCTCCTTCCTCTGTCTGCCTCGCAGCTAACCTCTCCTTTACCCTTCCTTTCTTTTCCTCTTTGTCAATCGTTCTTTTTTTCTCCCCCTTGATACAGCCTCTTTCTATATTCCAGTTCAGGGTATCATGAAAATAAAAAAAAGAGGAAAAAGATTACAGCCACGTGCAAATATCCATGCAATCACATTTTTCAGATGTTGGTAGACTTGTCTTTTTTTTTTTTTTCTTCCCACTTCTCCTTTTCAAATTCCTACATTGCTGAATAAAAAATGATTTCTTTCCAAAATGTAATAATAATAACAGTAATAATAGTAATATGCTTATCTGTCCTGACATCTTACATAAGGCGCAATTTTGTAAGCACACACACAATCATAAAAGCATGTCTGCTGACGCTTACGGACAAGCAGGCACGCATTCACATCTGCACTGTGACTTTATCAAAGAATTTCTGTGGAAGGAAGCAGGGCGTTTGAGCGGCAGGACTTGCTGTTTGGCTGCACAAAAGCCTCAGTGACACGGAACGTCTGTCTGGAGTCCTATTCATCAAACTTAAAAAAAAAAAAGAAAAACCTCCAGAGGACAAAAATGTTGCACACTCGAAACCTTTTTGTGCGGCTTTCACATCAGTCTGCCTTTTCAGCTGCCTCGGGCCATTTAGGTTCATTAAATACATACAATGTCGCAGACATTTATAACTAGCATGGATAGGTAGCACCTGAAGCACGGGTTACGCTGCGCTATCCAATTACAGGAATTTTGTTGTTACCACAAGCTGCTTTAAATTGAGACTATGTAACTTTTGAAAGGAGCGAGCACGTCCCCTGTTTCATGTGAAAAGCTGAATTTGTCTGCAATTAAATGTACCCTCGATGATTTCAATACATTCATGGGGTTTGCTGCTAAGTGAGTAATAGCTTATGCTGATAAATATTAGCATAATATTTAAATTTACACTGCTGTGTAACTGATACAGTATTAATTAACACTAGCTGATCGTTTGGTCCGCTTGGAGGCGGTGGGATAAGCTGCAAACATGATGGTGACATATTAGCTTACTCATTAGCTTAAATGCTTTATTTTATGAATGTGATGGCAAACAGTCGCCCATTTACACATCGAGCAGACATGAAGCAATGATAGCATTCTTTTGGAGTCATGTATAAGTATGATATCTTCCTTTTTTCCCACTCATATTCGACTGTTTGGCAAATGCTACGCTATGTTCACCAGCTAGTCGCTAACTGTCTCAATTGGTTGTGTAGTTCTGGACAGGTAGGCCTCGCTAATGACAGCACACTGGCTAAAATATTAATAACAGCAGCTGTAACTCCTCTTGCTTAGCCTGCTATTAGTCTAGGCTTTAGCATCTCCTGTTTTGCCCTTCTTATGTTAAAAGTATAGGCCCTGCCACGGTTGCTCTTAATCATCTCGCCACTTGTAGATTTTAGCCCCTTGCTCCCATTTTTGTTTTGTGCAGTAAAACTATTTTTAAAGTCACAAATATTTTCCTAAGATGTTGTCGCTCCAGAGTCAAGGCTAAACATTCCTCTGTGAAGGCCATCGCCGGCCGTAACGGTGTGCCCCGTTAGGAACGATGCGGCAGTAGCCTGATTGAGATTGTCACAGAGATCAGGTCAGAGAGGAACCGGCTGTTCCTCACATGTTACTCAAGGGTAAAGCCTTGGTCTGCTGCTACTGCCTTTTCTGTTGATGTAATATTTTAGAACGCTCAAACAATTTAATGGAAATAAACTAAATTAGGAGGAAATGTCAATGCTCAAACTCATTATTAGAGACTATTGCTGTTAACAAGTTTACGTTTGGGGTAAGATTTTTCTATACCCGAATTAACTAAAATATTGTCTTGTTTGTGACTTACCAGCATCATTTATTGCTTCAATGTATATCTCTATAAAAGCAAGGAATCTCTGTCTGTCTGTCTGTGTGTGTGTATGTCTGTTAGTCAAATATCTCTGCGGATCAGGATCACACTGACCTGAGACTTTCAACATGGCTGCTGCGTGGTTCAGTGGTGTGCAACTAAGCATTTGCTTGGACTGCAATGATACTGTGAATAAATTATTTCATAAATGCTTTACAAATTCACAAGTAATGTCCACCGGAGCCACCACAGTCACGTGCGCACCAGAGCCAATCACTGCACACCATGGCCACGTGCGTACCAGAGCCAATCACTGCAGAGCTCAAGCCCACGACATACCTGAAGAAATAAGTGGATTTATACCTGCAGCGGCGTGAGCTGGACCGGGATTTTGCCGGCGGTTTGGTCCGTTCTGTTCTGTTCTGTTCTGTGCATCTCAACTGACTGTTGTGGATTAATGAGGTTAAACGAGCCCGGACCGAGTCTGTTCGGGTCTGAGGAGATCCGGAGACGCGCAGACAACAAAGTGGAATCGGAATCTGTGGATGTTCGTGTGTAGCTAGCCGCTAGCTACACGGCCCACATCCGGAGGCGACGGACCAGATGCATCGGCACGTCCAAAACCGGACTGAGGGTAAATAATGTCCGCCACGCTTTTTCGCGAACATTGCCATCAAGTTTGCTTTGTGTCTGGTGCAGGAAGAAACGGTAAAAACGGGCTTTTGTCCAAGCAGCAAGTTTGGTTGTCGAGGAACAGGAAGTTGTGGGAGGGACGTAGGCGGATGATTGACAGGCAACGACGGTCGGTGTATAGACAGCGATATTGAGAGCTGAGAGATTTGTGACATTTAGCGTGTTTGGAGTGTATAGTTAGTGTGTTATGTAGTGTTTGGTGTAGTGTGTTTAGTGTGTAGTGGGGTCAGTTTTTTGTTTAATGAGTCAGAATAATGAGGAGACTGAATGTGGAGGAGGCAGCCCAGCTCTTAATTCAGCTGGAAGGAGCACACGCAGACCTGAGCATTGCCTGCATTTAAATGTAAATAGTTACATATAACTTCGTAAATGTTTAAAATGTATGCACAAATTTAGCAAACAACAATTTATATTGGCATCATAAGTAAAAAAAAAAAATGGTTTGTTAAACACATTTGTGGTTTTCACAGTAAAAAAATCTAACTTTTTCTACTCGGATTTTATGTTTTTTTTGTTTTTTTTGTGATTTTAGGTCCATTGTGTTAATACAGTATGTCAAAATAAAAAAAATAACTGTACAGTCACACATGTGAGGTTGTACTGAAAATAATGACACCAAGTAAATAGTTTTTAAGGTGAAATATAATGGCAAAGTCAAAAATAGTCAAAAACCCTGGAATATCGGATTTCACAACAAACCTAAATATCCCTGACGTCCCACCTTCAAACACAGCCTCATTTGGCCATCCATGAAAAAGCTACTTAACCTCCCACTTTTTTATAGGAATACACTTTTCTTACGGGCACTGCACTAGTAATTTATAATTTAACACACATGCTAAATCTCCCCATTATGTAACCAGTACATTACTACATTTGTTTTCTGTAATTCTAACCCTACTCATCATTTTTAGTGTCTGACACCTGATGTGCTTATCTTGCTTTATTTGATTAAATACACACTCCAAATGTTACATTAACAACACTTAATGTTTTTTTCAGACACATAAATGTTGAAGGAGTGATTGCCCGGGTAATCGGCCTGTTTCTTTTTTCTCCAAACGGCCGTAGGCATAATACGCCGCAGCATGTTATGACAGATGCAACACCAATATTATGACAGTGCTGTGGAGTGTTTAAAAGACATTTCAGAGGTAATAGGATAGAGAAGATAAATTTGCAGTTCCAATCAATTTGCATTGTGTCGGCCTTCATGTGCGGATGAGTAGAGATGAGTTTGTTATATCATCACTAGAAATGCATCTGGCCATGACAGATGCTTAAAGTGTGTGTTCCTCGCGACACACTGCTGGGCCGATTTTGCAGAGTGTTATGAAAACATAACGGCCCTTAGATGGATGGAGGAGAGTTCATTCATAGACACACACACACACACACACACACACGGTTTTCGTTTGCGATTTCCGTTGTCCTTCAATGGTTCACCTCTTTTACGAGAGTGCAGACGATTTAAGACAGCAGAAAATATCATTCCACAGTGAAGGACACAACTAGATAGCAGTCCCGAAAAACAATAAATAATTAGCAATAAGCAGCAACACACAATTACAGACAGGGTGGAATAACAAGGAAGCATATCAGAGGTGCAAAAAAGCATTATCTGAAGTGGACAACAATCTAATTTAAGGTAAATATATTCCAGACTTATATTAAACAGGTCAAACTAGAGGCCCATTCTGCTGTACCTGGGTTAGGTTTGGCAAAATGATACTTTAAAGCGATGGGTAATTGGGTAAAAATCGTTCACTATGGTCAGATTAGCCTGCTGAGGCTCCCTGTGGCCATGTTAAACTAAATTACCAAATGATGTGTTGTGTCTGTCTTTTGTTTGTCTTCTCTCCGTCTCTCAGGCTTCAAAAGACACATTCAGGTTTCAGGTGTTGTGCAGTAAATGAGAGCGCTGCTGGTCATGATGAACTGTTCATGTTGACGTATATGTGAACAATTATGTGAAATAAAGAGACAATTTATGTACTCCAATTTTCCAGCCATATTTTGGGGGAAAAATCAAAAATGGATACAGCTTTCTTTGTGGCCAGGATTCTAAAATGAATTATAAAATGTGCATCTACCCATAAAATGAATAGTAAAAGGCGAAGAATTGTCTGAATGCAGAATCACCTGTACCACAGTGGCTGTCGCTCGTGTGTCACATCTTGACCTCCCTCTATCTGCTCCTCTGGAGGTGTTGACACTCATCCTGTTCCTGATATCTTGGAACAGCCAATCCTCACCCCTCTCCTCACCCTCGATACCCACAGCCCCCCTTCCCTGTCGCTCTCGAGGCCACAGGCCTCATGGGAACTGCCTATCTCTACCCAGCGCCCTATCAGATTGTTGACATGAACAGATACCCTCGCAATGAAAATATTTTGCTTCTCCTAACACTGACTTTGGCCTACATGGACCTACTTCTCTACTCCTGTTGGGATAAACAGCTCCTGTGTGGTGTGTGTGGGCGGCGGAGAATACTTGTGGGTTACTGACAGGTGCATAAAATAAACAGCTTAGGCATGCTTGATACCACAGTGCGTGTACAGTAATACGTGTGTGTGTGTATGTGTGTGCATGTTGGGTCAGGCTGCTTGCACTCAGTTAAGGATGTAAAATAAGGTTCAGACAGGGTGAGGAGAGCTGAAAGGCATAGGTTGATATCCCAGCATGATGAATATGCGAACAAAAGAAGAAGGAAATGATACGAGGGAAATTAAATCAAACCAAAAAAGTGGTTGGTGGAAAGAAGCTACTGGTAAAAGTGAAAGGGGGACAAGTGGAGACAGATTCAACAACACACACAACACTGGTGTCTGATCACAGCAAAATACAAGTTCACAAAGAAGAACTTTGAAGCCTTCGTTGATTTTCATTCAAAAGTTGAAGGCAAGGTTTAATATTTTGTTCTTCTTTCCTTTTCAGTGGAAAAAACTTAATTCCCACTGATCCTTAAAACATTTACCTAATCCAAACTTGAGGGAAAACGAGACTTGCTGAACTAATTTTTTGCAAACACACTTGGGACAGTTTGCAGTAAGAATACACCAACTAATGAACTCAAGAGAACCAGATTATCAGTTGGTACAATAAAAATGTATCCACAGAAAACATTCAACTCCTGCAGTTTTATACTTCATGGGGTTTTCGGCCTCTTCACAGAGTGACACATGCTGAATTGGTTGAACTGGGACACTGCATGGAATGCCAAGGAGTCTGTGTACAGAAGTAGTAAACATGGGTAATTTCTAAGACTATAATTGAAGTAAGAATATCAGTGGTTTCCCAACAGTCCTCCTCTCAAAACAAATTGTTATTTCCCAGCCCAGTCTCCAGGATATAATGTTAGAATTTAATGTTAATGTTATTATAATCCAACAAGGCTGCCAAATGGCTGATTTCCATCTGGATACTTTGGAGGACACCCACACATAAATCTATATATCAACAGCTGGAAATGTCCCCAGGTATCCTTTAAAAAAAACACTCAGTTATGTAAACTCCATATATACCTGGATCTTTCTCGAGGGACGTTTGATCATTTCCATGCATGATTGTGGCGACCAAAACATGTAGCTTAAGCCAAACTATGATATTTTTTTTCCTGACCCCTCGCCAAATGGTTTTGTGCTTAAACCTAACCAGACCATAATCGCAGCATTGTGACGAGAGAGAAAAAAAAACCATAACAAACAAAAAGTTGCAACATGAATAAGAAATGGTTGAGTCTAAACGTATCTGTGGTTTTGCAGAAAAAGCAGAATCATTTATTCCGGCGATTTGCTTGTATTTGCTGGAAGACCCGTCCCAAAAAAATGCACGGGTAAATGGAGTTTTGTTTGTGTTCCTCAGAGCTTTAAATCCCTCTTTAAATACGTAACAATTTGTCTTTCAGTCAGCCTTGTCCCGCCAAATGGCGTATGAACAATATGCCGATGCCTTAAGTCAATTAGTGTGTTATGCCAATTCATTTGTGTTGCTTTTTCATTTTACGTGCCAATGTCATGGAGAAAAACAACTTTCAGGTGATACATGGTAGAAAGAGTGATGAAGACTGCGGTGGACAGAGTGGATGGTCTGATCCCACGCACGACTTTCACCGTGAGACTGCTGCTCTTGTCTGTGTGAAACCAAAAGTCCATGTTGACGTTATTAAACGAACGTTTCGTAAGTTAATTATTTAAAACTAAGCCATCATCGTTTCCTGCCTAACCCTCATCAACCTACGACAATTTCACAATATTAACCATGTGCTTATTATTGTTACTATGGAATCCTGCGCAGACAAAACTCATAAACTATGGAGATAAAAGACAAAAAATACATGACACGACACATGAAATGCCCTTAAAAGTGACATGCCTCAGCAACAGTTGGCCTCTTTACTCTGGACATTCAACAGTAATTGTGGAAAGTGGATAAGAATACTGGATCCTCTGTTAAGTAGTTCCTCCTCCATTGTGTTGGGAAGGAAGGAATACTTTGGGTATTTGGCATAACACATCAGCTAGATTCCTAATCAGGAGCGGGTTATATGCAGGTTGACACAATCTATATTGCTGTTGAATGTTTATCTCTCACTGCCATTGAGAGCGGCCGGCATGTGATACACACATTTGTATTCAAACACCATATATTTTTCAGTGTGAACTTTAGCAGGTAAGATGAGAATCCTTTAGAGATGGGGGCAACATTCCCGACTGCAAAGCTAAAAGCTAAAGTCACTTCCTTTCTGTCCTCCCCTCCGTCCAACACATTGCCCCTGGAGAATCTGCAATAAAAACAAATCAGACATCTAGGAACCCCGAAGACCCCAGTGGCCAAATGCGTCCGTGGAACTGCTCGATTATTTTTACCTGACACAGGAAAGAGCCCACTCATAATAAACGCAGGGCGAGGTGGTGACAGATCTCGTTAACCCTATTATGAATGAAAGGGAAAAGCGGTACGGGGGGCGAGGGGTGTGAGGTGAGCGTGTGCCGAGACGTCTCCCAGAGGTTCAGTCCTGACCTTTAGCATAACCTGAAGGAGAACACACACATACTGATACGCATGTTCATGTACTAGCAAGTATGCATGCATCAGTTTGAAGGTCTGCTTGGACCACTGTGGGCACAAATGTATTTTAATGGGCCTATAAGGAAACCCAAAGTGCCATGGTGGATGCCATAGAGGAGCCTGACCACATTGCCTTGGGACCAAATCCTGCGGCAGGCATATGTCATCTCAGCCTAATACTTTAGCAGCTACATCAACAGAGATCTTAGTCGGACCAAGTCAGTGACAGATGTTAGATGTGTAATGAGAGACCAATCATACCTGATTTCAACAAACAGACAAGGAACATATGGCCACAATATGTGATGGACGGACCGGACAAGCCGCTGTTCTGAGAATCTGTTTATAGACAAGATAGACAAGACAAAAAGTCATCTCTGGGTGATTAACGTTAACAAAGTTGTATTTTTCATTTCCCGATTAAAACGGCTCTGTCAGACTAATGTGACAGGTCTTGGCTCCATTTAGACACATGACAGCTTCTTTGCTACAGTCGGTTTATATTTGGATCTGTTTACTGCAGTGTATTGTTGTCGTGCAGTCGTTTCTGAGGTTGATAAAACTCCGTAAATTAGCGGTCTGCTAACTTGATCTCTCGAGAGGGAGTCTAACACAGTTTCACGGTGTGTTAGACCATGGATTAAATTTACACCGGAATAGCCCTTTAACACAACACCACCCCAGCACACTGTCCTCATCCCATCTGGATTAAAAGAAGAAGGTCAGCTGGGTGAAGAGATTAGTATGGTTGACAATGAGGACAGGGGAGTTGGGGGTTGGCGTGGTCACAGTTGCAAGGAACAGTAAAACACATAAGAATCAAAACTCCAAAGGTAGGTCCAAAGGATGGTTTGGTGTCCCTCTATATTTTTTTTCTAAATTCAGCGTCATAGCAGTGTCTGCCCACTGTTGTAGCCAAAGCACAGCTGGCTGCAAGGTGACATCAAAACGTGTCGGGAGGTTTCATTGTAGAGCGTGGCCATGGCAGTGTGACTGAGTTCACATGGAAGTGGTTGTAACTTCTGCAGGCCAAATGAGGATATTTCAAAATATCAAGATATATTCTGTGTAAAGATATAGCATAACAACATCACAGTATTCTTTTAGGATCATTCCATCCAGCTCTCTGTGTAATAACTGGATCTTTTCTAGCATGCCCTCTGTTTGCCCTCAACGTTTTTAATGAGGTGTCAGGTCAAGGCCGAAATACTCACTTGATACCAAATCTTGATCACAAGTATAAACTGTAATCTCAGGTTTTTAAGGTTTTATACGTTGAATATGATTGCAATCTCCTAAGAGCCTGTCTAGCAGAGAGGAAAGTACATTCCAAACTTCAACTAAAGGATGTTGGCTAACCCCCCCCCCCCCCCCCCCCCCCCCCCCCCCCCCCCCCGAAAAAAAGGGGCGTGCAATAGGTGGAGAATCAAACACAATCAACAAGGAGAAGGAAAACACGTCACACTGAAGCCAGTGTGGACTTGGCAGCCGGCCATTGTTCTAATGAGTGCCCATTAGGAAATGGACTGATTCCCTCTCAGAGGCCTTAAACTAATTTCCTGAGGCTTACTAACTCCTTTGAAGAAGGGAGGTCCTGAGAGGCTGCGTGTGCCACTGGGTCGCCTAGGTGACGGGACATCTCGGCAGGAAAAACAGGAAGTGAGGGCAAGGAGTGACTCTGATTGGACCCCTCCTTGCTCGCGTGCAGCCCCCTTTCCCCCTCTTTCATTTGTGATACAAGTGTTAATGGTACTGTGTCACTTAAAATAAACATGGCCACAATGTGACGTGGCTTGGGGAACACCAATGACTTTACATCTACATGCACATGAGACACCCATTCTTGAACGTAAACAAACTCATATTCAATTAATCAAAAATGTGGAATTGGAATTGAAGGCTGGGAAAATAAATCCAGCTATGCCTCTATCTGTCTTTCCCAGAGCTCAGTGACTCCTTGCAACCTCCTACCTCAAACCAAATCGATGACAGGGTGTAAGGCTGGAGGTCATTGTCTCTATTCTCTGTTATCTCCCCCTCTTCCTCCCCTCTGAGTCCTTGGACTGGTTATCAGTCAAAACACCTGCTCCTCTACCCAGAAGACGAGCTCTCAGGTTCATCAACTTCAAAGAATCCAGAAAGAAACAACGAGAGAACTGCATATGCAAAATGCTGCACAAGATGAGCATTTATCTTTAACTGTATCGAAATAATTAACATTTAGCTATTTAGTCTCTACAGTCTCTTTGCTCAACAAGAACCAAGAGGGACTGTCAGGCTCTTTGAGATCATTGTGACCCAGCTCGACCCCCTGAAAGAGAAACAAAGTTTTAAGGCAGATATATGTCAAATCCTTTTTCTCAGAACTTAAGCCATTGGTCTCGACCCCCTCTGAAGTTATAGTCTGATGTGTGTATAAAGGACACCGTGTTTTGACATGTATAATGTGTTTGCTTTTTCATCCTGGAGGAAGTTATACTGGACCGTACTGGAGTTAGAGATGTCTGTGAACACACTGGTTAGACATTTACACACAGCACACACAGACACACACACACACACACACACACACACACACACGCACACACACACACCTATATAGACTATTGAACTTTCAAACCAACTGTTGTGCTGTTAGTTAAAGCTGCATCACTTAATATTTTTAAAAGAACAATTGGAAAAAAGTCTAGTTAATGTGAATGTTGTTGCCCGAAGTGACAAACATACAGATAATTTACCGTCCCTGTCATTTTCTTGAAGGAGCAATTTGTATTATAGGGCCATAATTGTAGTTTAAAAACCAGCCATGTTGACAGGTACCCGTCATGCAGCTCAGATCCAAAAGGATGAGTGAGCTCACTGTCCACGTGTCCAGGGGACGCACCACATTTTATCACTGATAAAGCTACATAGTTAACAACATATCAGTGTTGAAATCATTCTGAAAGGAAACTCTCTGTCAAGAACAACAAAAAATCAGCTGGTCATTTCCAACCGTTTGCATAGTCCACATTGTGGTGTGGTGCTTTGTGCTGCAGCAAAGACCAATCCTTTACACACAGATTTCAACAATCAAAGCCGCAAACTTGGTATTGGTGAATATACTAGGTGGGTCACTGTCAAGAACAATCAGCTCTGATTGATTCTGTGTTCTCTCGGGGCAGTGGTGATGGATGATGTTGTACCGTTCAGGAGATGTGTCGTGTTGAAACCATAGAAATTGACCACTATTTAGTTGATTAGTATTTTGTAGACGAGTGTATCAGGTTTAACCCCTTTCTTTGTTATCTGTGATTCAGAAACATCCTATTTTCATTCAGTCAGAGAAAGTGTGCATCCTGTGCATAGTTTAGTTATATTGTAAAATCCCTTAAACTAATTTCCTGAGGCGTACTATCTCCTTTGCGTGTGCCACTGGGTCGCCTAGGTGACAGGACATCTCAGCAGGAAAAACAGGAAGTGAGGGCAAGGAGTGACTCTGATTGGACCCCTCCTTGCTCGCGTGCTGCCCCTTTTCCCCTTTTTCATTTGTGACACAAGTGTTAATGGGACTGTGTCACTTCAAATAAACATGGCCATGTGAACAGGCTTTGGGCACACCAATGACTTTACATCTAAATGCACATGGGACACCCATTCTTGAACATACACAAACACATATTTCAATTAATTGGCTATCAGAATAACATTTTGAATTGAAGGCTGGAAAAATAAATCCGCCTCTGTATGTCTTTCCCAGAACTCAGTGACTCCTTGCAACCTCCTACCTGATTCCAAATCAATGACAGGGTGTAAGACTGGAGGTCATTGTCTCTATTCTCTGTTATCTCCCCCTCTTCCTCCCCTCTGAGTCCTTGGACTGGTTATCAGTCAAAACACCTGCTCCTCTACCCAGAAGACGAGCTCTCAGGTTCATCAACTTTATAGAATCCAGAAAGAAACAAGGAGAGAATTGCACATGCAAAATGGTGCACAAGATGAGCATTTATCTTTAACTGTATCAAAATAATTCACATTCAGTCATACCTCCGTGTCTTTTTGCTCAAAAAGAATCAAGAGGGACTCTCAGCCTCTTTCAGATCATTGTGACCCAGCTCGACTCCCTGAAAGAGAAACAAAGTTTTTAGGCAGATATTGGTCACACTAGGAGGTTGTAGTCTGATGTGTGTATGTGAAAACATCAGATTTCCACACAGTCAGAGAGAGTGTGTGTCCAGCTCCTAGTTCAGTCATACTGTAAAATCCCAGCGCACCACCAAGTGTCTCCTATTGGGCTGCTAACAACACACTCAGCGAAGGGAGACACATTATGGTGCCCTGGGCGAGGTAGAGAGTTGTTGACCCCACATTGCATATAAATAATTCCTCAGTGATAAGATCATTTTTGTGCATTTTCCTAAAGCTGCTATGTTTTATCCTTAGTTTGTAACGTGCTCTGACTGACAAAGTATCCGTCACTCACTGACTGGCTCCTCAACTTTCTGGGGGCCGCCCTAGATGTGCCAGTGTTCTGTTTTCAGCATTGGGATTTTATTAGTTTTTTATTGGGCTAATTTTAAGATACATTTTCTTCATACCATGATACCATGATTTTATCCATACAACATCACGCCCAAGATATGCCCTATAATTTGAAAGCGATCTTTAATTTGTCATGTTTTACAATTCACGCACATTTTAACATCTTTCAGTACATTGTTTTGGTTGTATGTCTAACAAGTGTATTGTTTTGTCTCACTCTCATCAGAGTTGTTTCTAGTTAGCAGCGGGTTTTAATCAAATAAAGCAGTTAGTGTGGGTTTATCAGAGCTTTTTTCAAAGTTCATGAGTGATGACGAGAGAGAACCAAAAAAACCACTTTTGTGGGAAATTGAACCAAAAACATCAGCTGATTGGATGTGCAGATAATTCCCCTTGGGTTCATTGTTATGAGCAGCTCCTTTTGCATACAAGTTCTCACGTGATCTGCTGTTAATATTGACAAAGCTGCTTCAAGGCAGATCTTTTGAGAATGCTATGCACTTCCATGAACTAGGCCCTCAGGTAAGTAACATATTCACATAGATATACTTACACTACAATACAATATCACTGTGTGGTCTCTATAATAACAAAATACTATCTGAAATAGATCGAAATAACCGACTGAAAAAATGGATTTGAATCGAAAAGAAACAAAAGTCACCGTGCTTTGACTTGCGAGGTGTGAAGCTAATCTTCATCCTCCTTCCCAGCCCCCACACGCTCACCTGAGACCCTGCTGCACCTGAGAGAAGAGATGTCGGGGGCGGTTGAGGGTCTGAGGGCTCGTCACAACATCGGGCTGCTCACACATGTCCAAGGACAAAGACCCCAACACCTGTGGGTGCAGAGGTCGGGGATGAGGATCGGGTGGGGGTCTCTGTGGGCGGATTGCAAGGAGGCTGAGAGGAGCGTCGGAGACATGCATGGTAACCGAGCTAAGTGCTTGAAGGCGTTTAAGAGGATGTGTGTGTGTGTGTTTGAAGCATAACTAGAGAGGGAAATGAATGAGAAAGTGTTGAGCGGCAAGTGTGCCACATACTATGTGTGTGCGCATGTGTGTGTGTGCGTGTGTGTGTGTGTGTGCAGTTCTCTCCACGTCGCTGCCTTTCCATACAGTCCAGGTGTGCGTTTGGGTCTATTGTCATCCGACTGGACTTATCGGCCCCTCTTCTCCCTGTCAGCTACCTGCCCTTTGATGTCTGGGAAGTCTTTCACCTTCTTTCCGTGTGGGTCAACATTCCAGCAGCCACACACACACACACACACACACACGCACATGCACATACAAAAACACACCTGCACGTACACACACAGACGTGCGCTGGGAGGGAGGGATGGGGAGAGTGAAGGGAGCAATAACAAAAGAACAGGAGGGGAGTGAAGTACAAGTAAACACTTGCTCTGTATCAAAGAGATGGGCTCAGAGCTGAGCTAGTCCGCTCCAGAGAGCAACACATCAGGCAATCTAGAGCAACATCAGTGGGACGGTACGATCCAGTACTTATCCCATTCACTGTTTTAGGCATTATATTGAAGTAATTTGGATCTTTTGTCCATATGTATTTGCTGTGGAACTGAGAGTGAATACATTTCCGATCTTTACTTCTCTGCATCGAAAAACAAAATCTTTTAAGAGAAAATCACGATGCGTCCCCCACCTTTAACAGAAATGAATATCAGCTAGCAATATGAAAAACACAATGAGCATTTAATTATTATTATGTTATCATAAGGGAATATTAGATGCAACAGGACACAGAGACAAGGAACAAATACAGAACAATGGCAAACGTAGTGGAAGAAGACGAAAGAGGATCTCTTATGTTATGTTTTTTTTAACTCTCTTGCTGAGAGTTAGATGTGAATATTGACATCACTCTTACATCAGTCAATTAAAGGAAGCTACAGCCAGCAAGTGGTTAGCTAGGTTTAGTGCCAAGACTGGAAACAGGGAGCATTTAGCCTTGGCCTACTGGTGCATACAGGTAAAAAAAAACTCAATAATGAACATGTTAGATCTATTTATTTTCCTGTTCTTTTATCTTTATATGTAAAAAAATAAAAAATAAAAATGGCAATAGGCCAGCTGTTTCAAAATGCCTCCACGCTCTGTGCTAAGCTACTGGTCTCCTGGCTGTAGCTTCATATTCAACTGACAGATATTGGAGCAGTATTGATCTTGATCCAAAGAACATTAAATTGTTCATAGTTACAGTTATTAAATAAGTGTACTAACATACTTTCTACATGTGATAGTACAAATGGAGCAAATAACTTAAAGGGATATTCCGGTGTAAATTTAATCCATGTTCTAACACACCGTGACACCGTGTAAGTCCCCCCTTCGAGAGATAAAGTTTGCAGAGCGCTAGCTCACGTAGCTTTAGCGTCCTCAGAAATGACCGCACGACAACAATACACTGCAGTAAATGGATCCAACTATAAACCGCCACCAAAAAGCTACAAATAATGCTCAGAATAGCACTA
This sequence comes from Sparus aurata, assembly GCF_900880675.1. Taxonomy (NCBI): domain Eukaryota; kingdom Metazoa; phylum Chordata; class Actinopteri; order Spariformes; family Sparidae; genus Sparus; species Sparus aurata. Next base: position 27,731,838 of record NC_044188.1, read on the forward strand.
AACGTCAGCAACAGTACAAATAGTGTCTCAGCACATAGTCCGGGGCATCGAACTTCCGCTAGCTTAGCTGGATTTCTATTGTGAAGCTAAAAACAGATTTCAGCTCTCCTCCATCAGCTTCCGGGTCGGGAAAGTCCCGACGCAATGATTACCAAGTGCAGTTAGAAATGCTCAATTCCGTTCTTTTCCCTGTCCGCCCTCAATAATAACTGTTATAAACTGGCAGGTAAGATACATATGAACTTTGATTGCTTTTCCATGGAGTCATGATCATACATTTTCATCCTTAAGCCACAGAACTCTACTGCACTCAGTAATCGACTCGTCGGGACAGAAGAGTGGTAAATTTTGTCAGCTTTTCAGTAGAAATCCAGCTAAGCTAGTGGAGTTTTAATGCCCCAGACTATGTGCTGAGACCCTATTTGTACTGTTGCACTGTTTGGTGCTGTTGTGAGCATTATTTGTGGCTTTCTGGTGGCGGTTTATAGTTGGATCCAATTACTGCAGTGTATCGTTGTCGTGCGGTCGTTTCTGAGGTTGATAAAACTCTGTAAATCAGCGGTCTGCTAACTTGATCTCTCGAGAGGGAGTCTAACACAGTTTCACAGCGTGTTAGACCATGGATTAAATTTACACTGGAATATCCCTTTAAATAAAAAAAAAAATACACACCAACTGGACAAAAATGGAAGTCCCTCATCTCCCAATCCCTCTATGTAATTCAGCAGAGACTTGCTGTGTCCGCTCACTGTGTATAACCATATGTTAAATCACCATCTAAACACAATGTTTAACCAGAGGATCGTCTCCTATGACACTCTTCCCTCCTCACATTGTGCCTGTCTGTGTCTGTGGTTGTTTTCCCAGCGCTCTTGATGACTAGTGCTGACAGACGACAGACTGTCAAGGGCCTCTGATCACACAAACAGCTTCAGCAGCACACTTTCACTCGTTTTTATATACTCAGCTTGACTGGCACCCCAAACAGAACGGAAGAAGATGGAGATAATACTGAAACGTATCAAAAAAGGGAAGGACTGAATCCGCAGGACAGGACATGTTTCTCTGCGGTTTGCTTTTGCTTTTTCTGCCTGAAAATCCATTTGTACTTTCTTTCAGTATCCGAGAGAGCTTGTATCTTGAACGGCATGTATGAGCGAACAAACAGAATGACAGAAAAATATCTGTTTTAATATCCGTCAGGAGTGGAGAGAAGGGGTGGTCCTTGGGTTCAATTTTTCAGTTTGACATTTGCACTTGATGGTGTAGTTTTACATTTCAGGTTAATTGGTGCAGAGAGGTTGGCTGTGTGTGTGTGTGTGTGTGTGTGTGTTTGTGCTTCTGGGCGTGTGTGTGTGTGTGTCAGGGTTTGGGCCATGCCTGTATATCTCTGTCTCCCCCTCTCAGCCAGGTGCATGGCACTGCTGCGGAGCTTTTATCCCAGGCAGATCCCTGGGAATGTAGGGAATTTCTCCCAGACGCTCCTGGTCACAGTGCCCCGGCAGCTCCTACTCAACCAGCGCGCACACACACAGATACACACTCGCACCTCCTCCGCCTCCACTCCCCCCCCCCCCGCCCGTAACCCCGACATCATTGACAGACACAGCCCAAAGAGCAGACACCTGGCTTCACATGCACACACAGACACACACCCTGGGGAACTGCAGGGAAAGTCAGGGATCAGCAGAAACACTCTAGAGAAACAGGAGAAGACAGAAGGAGCCAGATGCAAGATAGTACTCAACAAGAGGGAAAGAGGTGGAGGGTGGTGGTGGGGGTTGGAGAGACAAAAAAAAAAAGTGAGACTGAAACAAAGACATGAGGCAACGATTGAAAGGTCAACGTGTCAAAACAGTGCATCGGTAAATTCACATATAGAAGAAGAACAGAAATGTAGGAAATAACATCACGTCACACACTGTATCTGACAAGATGAGTTCAACACCACTATCGGGGTCAGAGCTCAGCGACCTCTGTTGAATGAGTTGTCCCATTAAAGAAGAAAAAAAAAAAAAAAAAAACTACTTTGAGCATTAAAGTTTGAAAGTGTTACGATAAATCACGCGTGAAGCAGAGAGCGTGGTCAAGGAAGAGTTAAGTGACTCTCCCAGCCTGTCAGTGAGGGCGCGGCCTGCCTGTCAGCCGGGAGTTAACACCACCTGAGAGTCCTGTCAGCCTCACTTCCTCTCCTTTCTACCGCCTGCCACTCACCCGACCGCACCGCAAAAACCGCGTGCGCGCGTCCGCTCGAGTGTGTGTCTGCGCGTGCATACGTGTGTACTTTTTTTTTTTTTACGGATCTAAAGTAAAGATAGCACAAGAATAACACGAGTTTTGGCTCCACTACACGTCATGCCAATTAAGGGGGTGAAATGAATTGGGAGCGAAACATGTGAAACACTCATCAGATGATGTGGAAACAAAACACTGTGGAAAGCTGCTGCGTGGCATTTCTCCTTGTTTTAGCGCTGACTGGCATGTGTGATAATGTCTTGTCTCAATTCACACGCTGAAAGAATGAAAATCATTTAGCCGGTGGGAAGAGAATCCACATGCCGCTCATATCCTCACACACACACACATTTGTACATACACACACGCAAGCACGCACGCACGCACACACACACACACACACACACACACACAGCTCATTATCAAAACACTGCAGGGCACGGTTCTCCACTCCTCTCTTCTTCTCCCTCTGTCTGTGTCTGCACCTCTGAGGCCAAGGCAAACACTAGGTGTGTGTGATACACTCATATCTCAACACACACCTCTCCCTCCTCCCAATTCCCCAGATGTGCTGGGACTAAAAGGCAGGTGGTGTGTGTGTCGGGGGGGCGGGTGGTGCAAATCGCATCATATCCACTGAGGGAAAACAAAAAAACTCTTCTATCACACGACCTCTCATTTTTTAACTCTAACAATCCTAAAACCTTCATATTGTCATATTTATGTGAGTCCAATCAATTCGCCATTAAAGAACAGACTACTTGTTTGCAGATACTGCCTCAAACTAATAGCGTCTGTGCTTCGTTGGCTTTGGTAACCACTTGAATAAGTAAAGTCATCTGGAGGAATTGCATAAGATTGACGACAAAGGGAAATGGATTAGAAGACGCAGAGAGTGGGTTTAAAAAAACGGCGAGTACAGCTTGTCAGCGGCGCTGTAGCCTCGCAGCTGTGTGGTGTCTCTGACAGTCGGCTGGGCTCTGTTTCACAGAGAATTCCTCTGCGGCTCTCTAATAGGCCGACAGCCCCCCCCCCCCCGGCCTCGCAATGGTGACCTGCTATTGGTTCCCTGGGGGCCGTGGACCTCCCCCACACTCAGACAGATACAGACTCGGCTCTTAAGAGCATGCCTATGACTGTGTGTGGGTGAAAGAGACACAGTCAGTGTACACCTGTCTGTTGTCGTGCTCGTCACGTAAGAAAAATGCACATGTAAAAAGGAATCCCTACACACATTGGTCTCTTGTGTGGGAGTGGAGCTACAATGGAGCGATGATACAAATGAGGAGGGAAAAGGCAGAGGAGAGATGAAAGTATTCGCTGTGCTCTGAAGTGCAGTTTCTGTCCTGCTTTATGCTGCGGTCACACCCTGTGGGAATAACTGTCCTTATGAAGCAACAGTTTGGAAGCGATCATGTCAGACTGAGGATGTGGTAATTGAAGTTTTCTGGCGACCTTGGATGCTCCTGGTCAGCTCTCAGAGACACATGCGTTCAGGGTTCAGATCGTACAGCATCTCACATTGCAATGTGCCCTGCTGTGATTAAACCGACAACATGATGAATACATTATTTGTCTGTTTTCATTCGCGTATTACTAATCGCATGCATCTGCTGCAGAGTCATGTTCATTTCGCTGCGCAACTTGCACATTTATCATTGATTGAATTTGGGGGACCTCCCGTAATTCTCAGCATAGCGCCACCCAACCGCAACCTGAGCAGGGGTCTAATCTGCTAATTGAATACACCTTTGGAGGTATGCAAGAAATGTAAGATCTTAATTGTCGGACAAAATCAACTGCAAACAGCTCCACTTTGGTGAACTTGGCAGTGCTGACGTATAAGGGGAGGGAAGCCTGGAGAGTTCAAAATACAGGAAGCCATCGTGAGCTATTAGCTGTGTTGCCAGCATACATTGTTATCTAACCTTCTCTGTTGGAACAAAAACTATGAAAGAACAGTGGTTCGCAGACCTTTATCTCAGCTGCCAAGCTCAGTAAGCTTGTAAGCTCATGGATGAGCAAATGTCACTTTGGGTGCGACTGCTTCTTAGAGCTCAAAGCCAGCAACAGATCTTTTTCAAAGCCAATCTTTCGACATGTCATGGCAGGAAAGGCACAGTTAACTAAGATCAATGATGATGGCTTGGATTCATTCAGGTGTGACAGTTACTGAGAAACTGGGGTTGTGCAAGACCAGTTCCTTGCTATCCCAATGCACCCATCCTCTTGACACATGTAGATCATTTGATCAGTGTAGAAATGGTTAATATTGAAGATATTAAGCTTGGAACTCAAAATTGTCTGCTCTTTTCAAAGTATTCAAGTGTTGCTCCAGTCTGAGGCACACAGAAGAAACTCAATGAATGACATATTTTACGTAAATGCTGCTGCAAAGGTGGCATGTGCTGGCTAAATTAAAATGTAAACCCAATTTACTGATGTTAGCCACCTTATTGGTAAGGCAGCCGCGATAAAGCCCCGTTGATCTGCAGTTGTGCTTCACTTGACATTTACAAAATTGTACAATGCGTTCTTCAAATGAGGTGTTTCAGCTGTGCCCAGCAAATAGAAGAGGACTGTAATACGTATCTGGCTTCACCGAAGTTCACAGCTGAACCCTCAGACCGCCTCAGGAGTTTTCTCAATCTGAGAGGCAGACTGCACCATCATCATCGGTGCCCACCATAATATAGGATGTAGCGGGATCACCAGATTTGCAGGAGGAAACAGTGATATCCTGACTACATTTTAGCTGTCTAATGATGAGAACCAAAATATATAGACAGTAATTGAATCATGCATTATTGGCACTGCACAAAGGCTTACTGTTTTATGTTTTGGTGCAGTATTTTTCTGCCAGTAATGACACCACATTTTGTGCAAAACTACACGAGTATGTGGTTTTATCAGTGCACAGGGGGTCAGTGCCACAAAGAAAATGAAGTAAGAAACTGTTGGAATGGAGGATAGCAGGGAGGAAATCAGGCACAGGAGTCTATCACAGAGATGAACACTAATCTGACAAGGATCTCACAACAGAAGGAGAGAGGAGAAGACAGTGGAGGGTTATCTGCTGCTTACGCTGCCGAAAGTAATGATTGACAGACAAAAAGGAAGTTTTGCACGATAAGACAAATAATGAATAGCATCTAGAGGCATTTCAGTGTATAGAATGTACAGCAGTTACAAGGAGACATACTGTACTGAACAGAGAGGGGAAAAAACAACACATCCTCCTGAGTCATCCTGACGTTGTGAGCGGCGCTAATTAACACAAACAGGAACCGCGCAGATAGATGGAGACGGACCGGGGTGGGGGTGAAACGAAAGAAGGGAACACAAGGACTCTCCTCTTGGCTCCTCACTGAGTGCTTAACAATCTCTCCATCATCGTCACGTCATCACTCAATTAAAAGGTTAGGCCGTGTTTACTCTTCCTATTAGCAAGATCTGGAAAACATCAACAAGCACTTATTACCAAGCCTCGCTGCCTCCGGGCAAAAGCACTGCTAATTTTAGTGTGTGTGTGTGTGTGTGTGTGTGTGTGTGTAAGACAGTGAGAGGGTGCAGAGGTGATTCTCTGGAGACAATTGTTTTTTTCCGCATTTATATCACAAGGAATGTCACCTTTCATTTTAACGGTTCAGTGCCTTCAAAGCTGTGCGCTGCTAAGAAAATGCATTTGTTTTTCTTTTACTCCTTGTGTGACTTATTGATGCGTTCAGATAAGCAAGGCCTACATACTGGTACATCCCTGTAATTCTTTAAAGGAATATTATTAAAATCCTCATACCACTCTCAAGTCTATCCTGTCAAGCTAAAGCTATGCTAGGCATATCATAGAGAGAAGTAAGAGAGAGAGAGAGGTAAGAGTCCCAAACAGCCAGCCCAGCTTCGCTAGGAGATAGCTAGTTTAGCCTAGCAAGCCTAGCCTTTTTTTTTTTGCATAGGTAAAAATTACAAAACAGAATTGTATCCCGTTTTTATGGTAATGCTTAAGCTTTTTAAAGATTGTCATCTGACAGCGGCTATAGGCTGCAAGTGAAGGTTGAAGGGTCAAATTATCAGCAGAGGAACGAAAGTAACAAAGTGTTGCCTGTCTTTGTCTTTATCTTTGCAGAAGACACCCAGGGTTAGGGTGAGCCAGACCAACAGAGGTCTCACCAGTCCAGATGAGTATGCTAGAGCATGTCAGGCTGAGGGACAGTGTGTACTGCAGGTGTTGCTGAGGCTGATGGTGTCGACCCCACCTGAAACAGTTACGTAAAGGAGAAAAATAGAGACGGTGCTGTATGTGCTCCAGGGTACAGAGCGCACAATAGACTGTTTGCTGATGAGAAAGAAGGTGGGCTCAGAGATGATCTGCTAAAGACTGTAGTCATTTACTATGAGCTGAGTCCTTGTGAGGTAAGCCTACATAATTGTGACAGTTCCTGTCAGAGCATGTCAGGCTTAATTGCTAACGTTCATGGTTTATAAGGAAAAGAAAAACGGGGTCAGCATTGCATGTTTTTCAGATTACAGGATTTATCACTGAGAATTCAATAACGGAGTTAGTCATCATTCATAAATTAGACTAAGTTTATGCAAATAAATATACAACACTGTGGCCCTATAATGCTTTCAGGCTCAGTGGATTGGCTCCCAGCTGGCCAAGAAACATTAGACAGAGGATGTCCGTCAGATGACTGGGTTCACCAGTCTCCCAGAGCGGAATCCACATCTTTCCCTACATCCTCAGGCCACCAGCCTTTCAAGGGTGACAAGCTTCAAGCCTACCAATGTGGCAGACTTCCTCTCGAACCTGTCTGAAGTTCTGGACTGCCACTGCTTCCGATAAAAAGATCTGTGGACATTGACCAGTACAGTCACTGTGGAAGCGTTCTGCAAAATCACTGTCAGCAGAAGAAGGAAACTGTTTGGAGAAATGAACCATGGCATATACGGTCAATGCTCGGGGTACCAACATTGTGTTTCCCTTTCCTTGTGACAGCCGTCTTCCTCGGCTTAGCTGTGCTGGAAGTTAGCTTAGTTAGCTAGTCTCTCAGTAGGAGAGTAGATGCACGCTTCCTGCTGTGCAGTGACATGGTTCCTACATGAAACTACTCAAATTAGGGTTAGATTACTTAGATTATCTTGAGTAACCACGTCATGATTTGCTGTTCAGTCTCTCAGTTTTTCAGTTGTTCATGTATTGGCACTTTGAGCACCACAAACCAGACGCCATCTAGTCCATTTTTTTGGGGAAGAGGCCAGTACCGTATCTCCACAGGCGATATCTGCAGAACTCTGCAACTCACACCAAGACAATCCAGAAGGCTAGTCTGTGGGTGTGTCTGTGTATGTGTTTAGGTTTCCCTGTGTGACCACATCGACATGATAAGCAGGTAAATTTAGAAGCAGAAGATAAAATACCTCAGTCCTTCTGTGTCTCTGAGTCATGCTTCTTCTCCTGTCTGTCTGTCTGTCCGTCTGTCTGTCCCCTCCCCTGTCCTGTTCGTTGTCTACTCAACTCATCTTGTAGGGTCCAGATAGGCATCTCGCCCAATCTCAGACAGGACACACACACCACCTCCACCATCACAGACCACAGAGCAAGTGAGTGTGTGCCTCTGTCTGAGGTTTGTGTATGAGAGTGCATAAAGTTATGTGTGATTGAATCTCAGCACATGAGATAAGGTTGGTGCTGCGATGCCGAAAGTGCAAGAGCGCGTGCTTGTGTGCCCTCGCTCTGCAAGTGCCTAGCGCGTCTACTGTATGTGTGCGAGCGAAGCAGGAAGCGCATTACTCCGCGGCTCGATGCTGGCGATAAGGGCGGGTGCATGTGTGGGGTGCTTGTGTGTATTTGTGTGTGTGTGTGTGTGTCACCAAGGAGGTGGGATGGGGTTCAGTGATAGGACACGCTCGTCCATGCTGGTATTCGTGAGAGCCTCCCGAATACCAGGGTGGGATGGGAGAAGGGGGGGGGATGGTGGTGAGGAGTCGTGGCAGGGAAATGCCCAAAGCCTAGTGCTTTATCTCTCTAGGCAGAAAAGAAGCCAACAAGTGCAAAACAATCCAACAACATGTCGTGTGTGCTCCCTGTAAGAGCAGCATGCCTTCCAGCCTCTAGCAGACGAGTCCATGTGGCATGTGTGTTTATCCACTCAAGGCTCGCTCATACTTCAAATTGACTTGGACAGAGCAAAAACTCAGGACCATCAAAAACTTAAATGGTTAAGCAAAAGCTGACTACTACTAAGAAATACAGTAACTGACTAAACATCATTTTATAAAGTTTTGACATTTAAATCACCAAATGGTCCTCTGTGAGAGAGAACTAAGAGATTGATTGATTTCAAACTTGGTTTGTTGGTTGACTTGTAGATATAAATCTCTCCTTGGGCTGCTTCCCACTAACCTGTGTACAAAGTATTAGCTTCCCAGATAGCAAAATTGAACCACACACCCTCACCGGGCTCACATACTGCGTCGAAAGATGGCTCTTGGGCGGCCCGTTTTTGGTTTTGCCAGATCTGGGCCATCATTCCGCGTGGTATGTGGACTGGATTGACGTGTCTGGTGTGGGTCAGATCTGGTCCATGGCGGTTTTTCTATCTGGGTTGCAAAGCTGCTGAGGCCTGCACTAAGAGGCTGGATTTGGGGTGAGCGAGGTAACCCCAAGTCTGGGTTTTCAGTAATACAACACTGGTCAACTTCTTATAGGGGCACTTTGCTACAGCGACTCATGCTGCACACCGAAACTCCTCTGGACATAGTTATGTTTGAGATAACAGATCAGCACCACCTTCTGACCAATCCACTGGAACATGGCATGACATGGAGGTTGTTGCACAGATCATGACAGGTTTTTCCTGTTGGCTGCCAAGTGCTTTCTTCATAACGTTATCATCCTCCAACAGAGACTAAGTGAAACACTACCTTCTTGTTCATGTCTAACATTATAGTTTGCTCTTCTTTCTAAAACATTCTGCTCTGCTACCAGTAGGCTTGTCCGTGTCTTTTATGTTTATGCGCTCATGGCTAGACTTAGCAACCCTGTGTTGACTTAACCACCGTTGTGGGTTCGCTAGTCTGAAGCCAGATAATGAAACGATATTCTGGGTATGTTGCGCTGAACTTGCTTTGTAGTACAGGCCTCGGCATTTGTGAGATTAGACTTCAATTTATACGCTTGTGTCAGAACCATAAAGGGTCGGACGAATAAGTGTCTTATGAAGAACCACACCACGGAGGTGACAAAGGCAGGAATTGGCTGTTTGATTGAAAACAACAATGGCCGCTTCTAAACAGGTTTGTGAAGGTGTTGCTATAGCATCAGTTATGTAAAAACTGTAGGGTATTTATCCATTGAACAAATCAAGGAATGGCAGAGAAAACTTTTCTAAAGCTAGAAAACGCTCTTGACTGGCTTCGTCTTAATCAGAATGTTCTCTGATCTGGCTGGTTGATAGACAGATGGTTCATCCAATCAAAGTGCCTGCCCCTTTCCAAACAGTTTCCAAGGACAACTTCCCCGATGGTTCTGTGAAACAAACATGTTTGCATGTCAGGTTAACCTGTTTGTGCATCTTATCTAGATTTCTTTCCAATTTTTGTATTATGTTTTTACTTGATATTGTGTATTGTCTATTGTAGTGTCTGACACTTGTCTTAGTGTATTTATTTAGTTTTGTGTTGTAATGATGTTTGTATTTATGGTTGTAACAATGTTTAACTCTGCCCCTTTGACCAGGCCTCGCCCCCTAAAAATAGACTTTCACCACGATTCTGCAGACTTTTTATAGTCTGCATTTCAACATTAGATATGATGAGCCCCAGTCTGTGCGAACAGTGCTTCTAGTTTATGGAATAGATGGACTTGGAGAGGGTTCTTTCATCTGACCATAGGTACAGCAGAACAGATCAGAAAAAAAGCATGCATAATGATAGTCAAATACATCACTAATTCATATTGTATTTAATAGTTCAGCTCTAAATGTCTTTAATGGAAGAAATATATTACTTATCTCAAATTATTAAGAACAGACTGTGTGTGTTTTTGAAGCATGGGATGACTCTACATAAATTATATAATGACATCATATTCTCTAGTTTCAGTGGTTACAGCAGCTGGATTGGAGCAGAATTGACCTCTAATATTTCATTTTTCTGATGAGTCAGCACTGGCAGTCGTGTGTGTTGTGAGCACATCTCTCCATGTATTCCGACAGTATTAGTGCTTTGCATGTGGGGGTGTGTATGCTGCATCAGGTGTCAGTAGTAACGGCGGGGAATGTCGGAGCAGACTTTGGCTCAGAACTCAAGTGTGAAGTGACACTCGGTACTTACACTCTCAATTTAAAAGCTGTTGCTTGCAGCTGTTCTTTAACAACACACACACACACACACACACACACACACACACACACACACACACACACAATACACCGGTGTTTGCTCATGAAAATAGTGCAAAGTCATATCCGAGCAAGGAAACGCACAGAGGTAGGGTCCGTTTCGGTGGTCTTCCAATAAATTAAGACTGTTCTCTTACACCTGGGTACATGTTTACCTGACTTTGAATTCAGAAAACCAAACCCAGAAATGTATGCCAGCCCAACTTGGACAGACACACATGCATAATGCTTAACATACACACATGGCACAGGAAGAGCGTGTTGAGGTGTCTGACGGTAGCAAACAAAAGCAGTGCCCCTAAACAAACATGCAAACACAATGAGCATTGAGAGAGCTGAACACACACACACACACACACACACACACACGTCAAAGTCCGCTAAGTAGCTTCAATGTAAAGTCACCTTATCTGTAAAACTGTGTGAATCTGTGCAGTAGGCAGTTAAACCCAAACCATATCCTTCCTTGTTCCAACTTCTTTTAAGAAGCAGGCTGTGAAATGTGTGTGTGTGTGTGTGTGTGCGCGCCGAGTGCACAAGAGAGAGCGTAACAGCCAGTTATGTTATTATTTTTGAAACAAGTATGAAAACAAACAACCAAGTGCCTACTGATATGTATGTGTGTGTGTGTGTGTGTGTGTGTGTGTGTGTGTGTGAGAGAGAGAGAGAGAGAGAGAGAGAGAGAGATGACAGGCGTTTATCAAAGCCTATGTGCAAAATGCGAGTGTGAATGAGTTTTTGTGTGTGTTTTTTCTGGGTATCTGAGTTGTTATGATGACAATAAATATGAAAACAAACCCAATTGTTAAGTGTTTGTTAAAATATGTGTGTCTGTGTGAGTGTGTGTGTGTGTGTGTGTGTCCATTTGCAATTCATATTTCTATATAAAGAGGCTTTGTGGACCACCACAGGACTTAAAAAATACAGAAATAAATACAGTATGTACAACATTAAATGGAGAGAGACAAATAATTCCATTTGAAATGTGCGGTGAATATCAATGTATGAGATCAATTCTTACTCAAGAGAGTCCCAAGTTTTTCATAAAATGGTTGATGTACAAGACTGTGAAAATATGTGATTAAAAAGACCCCTCCCAACAGTCCAGTCCGTCCTCGTCAGAAAAACGCGCGTACGCTGTAGGTGGATTGTGAAAGCAGTTTATTACGACCCGTAGTACTTGTTACAGGGTTCATACACATTTTTCAAGGTCAAATTCAAGCACTTTTCAAGCACTTTTAAGGGTAATTTTTAAGATTTTCCAGCACCTTATTGCTGGGGTAAAATACGTATCTAAAGGAATATATATACTTGTGATTTTTTTTCTTCACTTTTTATAACAATTATGTAAATTGTATTATGCTGTAAACATCTAAAATTATATTTCATAATAGCAACAACTTCAGAAATTAATTATCCAGTCTGATTCCAATTTTGAGAAAGCCACAGAGTTATAATGTCAAGCACTTTCAAGCACTTAAACTAAAATCCAAGCACTTTTCAGACCTTGAAAACACAACATTGAAATTCAAGCACTTTCAAGGATTTCAAGCACCCGTACGAACCCTGTTGTTAAGAGGTGACCTCCAGTGGTCGTAGTAATCATTTAGGCAGCACAAGCATGTATATTAGGTTCATTCTCCAGTCAGTGCCCGCGACCAAGGCACTGGCTAAGATCAGAGTTGGTCCCTAGGCGCTGTCCTTGGCTCCCCATTGCTCCCTGGAGGTGGACTAAAGCTAGGGAGCCGGTGTCACTATGGTGTGATTGTTCTCATATTCTTCTAAAGTTCTTTTACTAACATAGTGAAGTCACGTTACAGACATAACCCCGCTGAAGTTACGTAGTTAATTTAACCCAAATTTGAATGTTTTCCTAAACCTAACCAAACTTCAAGGGTGTGATATGCTACAACAGAGCCACTGGCAGTGGTTCTATTCAGTCGTTTAGGTGTGAAGTCACCGAAGCCCATCAAAAAAGCACTGGTCCTGTATTTTAGCCAGCTCACAGAACCGACTTAGTTTCCATCGCTGCGGCTGTCAATGTGCCCCGACTTTTTCTGAGTCGACGTGACGGCCATGTTGGCTCTGCAGTTTTGGTAGGTTGCCGGAAGGGGAAGGACTACACCTCTAAATACTTTCAATACTTCCTGTTTGCAGTCAAAAAATAAAAGCCCCAGTCGTTCATTCACTCTCACACACTTTCGCACACTAAAGCGAAAATCGCAAAACACTCGGAGCTCCTTATATTCCAGCCAAATTATGAAGAGTGTGATATCCATCTGCTGGCGTGTGGCACCGCGAGGTGAAAGAGAAGCCGAACAGAGGGATGAACGAGGGCGAAAGGTAAATATTTAGTCTAGTTAAAGTGCTGGTGTTTACGTTAAGAGTAGCGAAGCTGTTTGTTTGAAGCCTTTCTCCCCTTCCAGTGTGTAAACTTGGCTACCAGATAAAGACCGGGCCCTGCTTCGCCTCCAAGAGATGAAGAGAAAGCGAGTGAGGGAAGGATAACAAAATAAACACAAAACAAATGAAGGAGTGCTTTTCCAGCGGCTCCTATCTCTATCAGAAACATTTACTGTACCGTGGCACAACAAATAATGAGGTGACAAGTGAGCAAAACATAAATAGCACTGCCGCGGACCCACGCGGAACACAAAGAGAGGGAAACAAAACCCTCCAAAAATTGACACAAAGGCAGGTCAACACACCGATAAAGAGATCAGCCGAAGAAAATATGTCATTCCCATGGGCCCTGCAGCACTTTATAACTCCACGACCAAATCATTCTGTACAAATATGTGTTTTGGCCGAGGGAGGAGCGCAGGAAAAAGGTGATAAAATGAGGCGTTTCTTGGGGAAAAAAACAACAAAAAAACACGAGGGGATAGACGAGGACAGACACACGCAGACGGGGGAGAAAGAGAGGCAAAGAGACGGAGATGTAAAGATAGAGAGCGGGCCAAAAAATGGAGAGGCTCAGCCGGGCCAGAGATGGAGAGATAGCTCAGCCAATAAAGGTCCAGAGTGCGAAAGAAAGAGGCTTTTCTGTGGAGTTCAGAGAGGCTGTCAATCCAAACGAGACCGCGATCCAACAGAATATTTATTCAGCAAATAGAATGAAAAGAGGGAGAGGAGAGAGAGGAGAGAGGAGGGAGGGAAGTTTCTATAAACATGCATGTGAACCAGGGCTGCACAACGTAAGGAACCTGCACCTATACAGGTAATAGCAGTTATCTGCATCATCCATAACGAGCCCTTTTCCGGTGTGATAACCAAAAATGTCAGATCAGATCAACTTTTTTTTTTCAGAAATTAACAAAAAATATTTATATACATTACAATTTTTATTTAAATTTTCCTCTTTCTATATCACGTGCCATAGAAACGCATTTTGAAATATTCATAAAAGCGTGTGATGGTGTCAACATTAAAGGGTGATTCCGTTTTTTGGAAAACCTGAGTCAAGCTTTTGTATTTTTGGCCACTGTTATGTTATTGTACACACCAAAGCTGTTCTAAAAGATCTGCGAACACAGTGACCAACCAAGTCCAAGACATCTATCATTTACATGACAAATCTTTGAGCACAGCCTGTTTCCAGGTGGCAAACATTCATGTGGGACTCTGAGGCTGGAGTTGGATGCGTTTGCTAAAGAACAGAACACCTGTAGAGTCTGGACGAGGCCCGGTTCTTACTTTTTCAGGCGCCATCGGGTTCAGACAGAACAATGCGGGGCCGAGCCGCACTCTGTGACACATTCTCTTTGTGTTGATGCATTCATTGACTTGTTTATTTCCTTTTTTTTTTTAAATGTATTTTGAAAAGTTTAACTATACCTTCCTCCATGGTAATCAGGCATAGACATGCATGTACTTGAGTGGATGTGTTGGAAATGGTTTGTAATGCACTGTTTGAACTGTGCATGTCGGCACTGTGGACTTGTGTTTCATTCAAGAGCCTTCAGTTGTGCATGTGCAAAAGAGAGACAACAGAGACGATAAACAGGCTACATGGATGCACAGTATCTGTGTGCAACTACACGCATGAGTGAGTTGGTGCCTGCTCGTCTCTCGGCGTATATAAATCTCCCTGCGGTGGGGCTGGGAGGGGGAAGCACCGGGGTTTTGGAGATTGGTTCGGGAAACGTAGGAGAGACATTGTATTGCATGTTTGTAACACACTCAATACAATTCAATTCATTCAAGTTGACAGTCATGCATCCAAGAAACACACACAAAAAGCACAGTACAAATATTCACGTTCATTATTTCAGTACTGTGAATAGAAAATCTGTGTGACCTTGCAGAACACATGTGCGCTGAAACCGGAGCGAGATGGGAGGACAGAGGGCGAGGGTCTAAACGAAGAGGGCTATTTGAGTATCTGGGTGTATTTCTGATGCACCGCAATGTAGTTACAATGCATGTTTAATTCCCTCTGTCTGCTGTAGTATTCTGTGTGGGTGTCTGCCAAATGTGTATGACTCCCGACGGTACCCGCGGTTCAGTATTATGTAAAAAAACACAACTGATGTCTTTGTTTTCTCATATTTTGAAAAGTGAGGAGAAAAAGATGGAGAATGGTCCAAATCAAAAGAGTGGTCTATGTGGGTGATTTGCACATAAAGGGAGTTGGTTTGGAAAAGTTTTACTGGGCGTGGCAGACAGAGGCATTGTGTCTTAGCCGTTTTATTTATAGAATTAATAAAAAAAAAACTGACCAAAACAATAACAAAAAATATGGCAAATTAGGTGGTCTGCTTTCCATAATAATGCTAGGGCAATTAATGAAAAACGCCATGTAAACCGAATGAGTAAATGAGTTTCCCTCATTACAAACTTAGCTGCTCTTCTTTAATTATAAAACTCTAGCATATTTCGGGACAAAATTAACAGCAAATAAAAACATTGTCCTTCGCGGCCACAGGAACGCATTATCGGAAATTCACAGATCACACAAACGTCTGTTAGGAAATCCATTAATTCAGTACTGAGTCAATAAAGGATCACCCACGCTCGGGCTTTATTGGAGTCCCTTTGATCCTTATGTATTTTGATTGGGAATTAGTTTTCCTCCCCCTTCGACAGTGTCGACCAGCCAAACAAGACCCAGCTGTACAAGCCTGTGATTGCATCTCATCTCCCCACTGTTTGCCCCAAATACCCCACACAGCAGACTTATTGCTCCCTTCATCAGCAAATGCAAGCAGGGCTGCGAGCGGCTAAACAGAGAGGTGTCTCAGATCAAGCGGGTTTGTTTTCTGGACACGCTGGGGTGTGTGTGCACGATATCAGTAGCGCTTGTGTATGTGTGCCAAAAATCATATTTGTAGACGCAAAGGTGTGCGGAGAGGGGTGGTTCTGTGTGTTGGGAAAAAAAAAAGACAAAGAAGGACGCAGAGTACGACAGATTCCGGCTGATGTAAGAGCGGCTCGCACAGGCCGTGACGGCGCATGAGAAGAGCGAGGAGAAAGAGAAAGAGCGCTCCAGCTTTCTCTCGCCCTCAGAGAGCCTGCACATTCTCCAGATAGTTGGGTGGCTCGTATGAAAGGCACTCGCGTGGCGGGGCAGCACGCTGATTCAGCTGCAGGTTATTGTGCCTCAAAGACGCTTTCTTACAGTAAAAATATTATGATACATCTGCACACATTTAGCCCGCAGCCATACGCACACTCACACAAACACAAGCCTGTAGACATTTAAGTAGACACACACACACACACACACACACACACACACACACACACGCTCCTACATCAAAAACACACCTCACACGTCTGAGAAGAGAGGAGCCTAGGAGAGCTGTCAGACGTGCTAAAATGTTGCCGGGCACTCAAAGACATAAAATCTCTATCTGCACGTCACCAGCAGCCCATCAGACCGCAGGGGAGGCCCATTGATCGATATGGCGTTTAATGTGGAGCGGACTAACCCGTGGTGATTTCCCTCCTCAGCCCTTTTTCCTCCTCGCAACCAGCGCATTAAAGCCCTTTGTTATCCGAAAAACAAGACGACAAATGTTTCTCACTAAACGTCCAATACCACTTTCAGTGTAGCTGGCGGGTAGGCATGGTGGAAATAAGAAAGGACTCTCAACGGGATAGGAATTCTTTGAAGTGCATTGGGTGGGAGAGGGGGGGGGTGTTGAGGTTTCTCCAGACACACACACACACATCCTTGAATTGTTAGACGTGTGAGGACAGTCTGTTGACTTTTATTGTCTCCTAAGCCCCTAGGTCTGACGTGCCAGCGCGCCACCACTGACCTTAACCCTTTCTCTTACCTTATATTCACCTAAACTCAGCTGCAATTCCCTAAAAATAGCTCCTCGACTGATGTGGTCTCGCCAAAATTCACCATAATTGACCACTTTATAGTTTCTGGGGACGCTTGGACCCCACGGAAGAGCAAAGAATCTTGTGTAAACCACAAACACACAGCCCTTTGGGGCCAGTGAGAGCTCGGCATGTAGGGGGAAAAAAAAAAAAAGGAAAGTATTTGCAACATCCAAGCAGCATTATAATACAATGATACACTTCATTGCATCTACTGGAACTATATATTGCGCGAGACCTCAAGATAACCTCGCATGACCCTCAGGGCCTTCGGACCGAGGCGCCATCAAAACAAGGCCTCACCAGTCGCCTCTCTCCTCTCGCTCTTCTCTTGTTATTTGTTCAGTATGTAGTACAAATTTCCCCGTGTTGCAGGCGTATAGGGATCAGTGCGGCGAACTGTGCCCAACCTCAGCTTACCTTATGGAGCTCGTTACGATGCCACAGAGTTCAGGCCTGACAGATCCAATAACCCCTCCACCGTCGTTCAGGGGAGAAATTGCTCCGAGCGATCTGCACGGAAAAAACGCCCCGCGCCTCACCCCGCGTTTAAAGTTATGATCCTTATCGTAATTAATTCAATAAAGCGGTAATGTGCTGCAAACCCGGCACCCCCCCTGCCTTGACCAGTGAGCGGGGGATATAGGCTTTCAGGTCCGGACTCTCTCACTGACTTCAGTGTCGAAGGTAATAGGGAGCAGACAGGAGTTAGACAGCGATATGTCTGCACCGGTGCGAGTAAAGAGGCCTAATCGAATTTGTTTTAGACTTTAAAAAGATACTTTCAGGGGTTTGTGTTAATAACCTAATAATAATAAGAAATGGAAAGCTGATCCAAGGTCAACAGTGTAAGGAGGCCATTTTTAATTTGGAAAACTGGAGCGGGTTCCAAATAATTGGCTACCATCCTGTGGATGCACACGCCGGCTTCCAGGGTTGCCACAACATCACAGGGCTGATGGGACGCGAGGTAAATTACTGCAACAACTGTGAAGGAGACCCGAAGACTAACACTGATAGAAAATCACAAAAGAAATGTGGAATTAATCAGAAAGATTACATGAAACAAATTTAAGTCTGAAAAAAACTGAACCAAAGTGTATTTTATCTTGTGCTTCAGGCATTTTTTTGTGATGGAAAAAAAAAAAAAAAAAAAATCAAGGGAACAAATTAAACTAAACCCAACAAATTAAAACAGTTTCATACGCAAGTTTTGGTTGTGTCAAAACTTCAACCCAAACTACCGTTAGGGGTGACCATCTCCTTCGCGTCCCGTGCCGAAACACATTACCTGGAATAATATCAATATTATCAGTGAAAACAGAGAGCATGTCATCACAACATTTTAGAGTAATTGGGAACGTGACCTGGCTTTAGATGAAAAATAATAGCCAGTCCTGTGTATTGTTTTACTCAAGCCCTAATTATTTCAACAGACTTCTGGAGATTGAAACACTGATTGGATGTGTGTTGTTACACACTGCAAGTCAGTGTGTGTGCATGTGTGTTTCGTTGAATATATTATCAGTAGTATTTATCAGGAGATGCTCTTGAGCTGGTGCAGTGGAGCTGCTCAACGTCCAACACAGAAGACTGTCCTCTTTCTGACAAATAATTCATGACCTATGGAGTTATAGAATTAAAGTTGTTTTATGGTAAATTAAAGGGGCTCTATGGCGCTTGTGACCACTACTAGTGCTGTGGAGCAATGTTTGAAGTCCGAGATCCTCACGAGCAGTGGGAAGAAGAGTATCAGGTGTGCTGTTTTCATCACAACATCTAACAACAAGTAGCTACCTCATGTCTCATTCACCTGTAAGTCAGTAGCTAATATTATCATATTGAACGTAAACATTCAACATAGCCATTGCTAGCATTGCTAGCTTTGTTAGCATGCAGACATTGCTTTGAAAGTGTATTTTGATGTTGTAACTCATTGCTGGTTAGCTAGCAGAAGCTAGCTATGGTAACATTGGACATGGCAAAGCTAAATCATCAAGATTAGTGGTGGGCCTACTACATGTTTAATTTTTTTGTTATTCTCAGTGATTCACAGACAAACGTGAATATTGCATTGGACTCATGATGATATTACGTATTGCATGTTAGAGCTTTCATGATGACAGCATTGTTGACTCTGATGCTGAGGACACGCCAGAGCGAAGCACATCCACACCTCAGAGAGGAAGTGGAGGTAGAGGCCGTGGACGCGCGAGGGCGACGGGTCAAGGAGCAGATGCTCATACGTCGAGTAGAAGATCTTCAAGCTCAAAGGATCGCACGTGAGCAGGTCAGCATCTAACGTTAAACATTACTGGGGCTTTTTTTCTGATGCACACCGCCTACACAGCTATTTGTATTGACCAGACATGTGGCTTGGACACACAAGTGCCCTAATCAGAATCACATTTCTTGCCAAGTAGTTTTTCATCATTTTAACTTGTGTTTTGTGCATAATAATAAACACAGTTAGTAGAAAAATGTAAAGAAAGATAAAGGTCAGGTACTTTTTTCAATTTAAAAAAATATATATATACTGGGGCATCTGTACAGTTTTGTCCAGGAATGTTGGCAGTATACCGAGGACAGTCGAGCTCTGTTCCATAAAAATCAAGTTGCTTATCTATTGCTTTACAGGCCAGCATTCACACCTGACACCTTGGAGTACTTGTCCTAAGAGAAAGGAGTTCCATCATCTCTGCAAACAATATAATAATTACAGAAAACTGGATAAGGGTGGAGAACTAAATGTGTTTACATGACATAAAGCTACATCTAAATGTGTTTATGGGGCATACAAATGTTGTTGATTCAGATCATGAATTGAAATGCAAAGTCTGTTTTCTTTAAAAAATGTCTTGCAATAGTCTCAAGCAGTAGGCTAACATGTGACTGTTCATAAAATTAAACCAACTTGAAATGAAAGAAAGACACACACATACATATATATATATATATATATATATATATATATATATATATATACATGAAACGTTTCCATCAATGACACGTATTACATGAATAACTGTGGTCTGATCCATGTTGCTACCAGCGTCAAGTTACACTCACCTGTCAGAGAGAACTTCCAGAACTAGTGGAAACAGCTGGGCATGTCTCTGTCGTGAAGCTGTGAAGCTGGGAAGTTGATGCGTCCCTCTCATAACTATAGGACACAGAAACATGATACATCAGCACATTTGTGAAACTTCCAGCTCAAAGGCTATATAAACGAACGTCACATGAATAGCATCCAACAACATCGGCCCACAAATTCAATGCAAACTATATTAACAGATATATGCAATCTTCCAAGGACCTCTGAACGGTGGCCTTGGCCTTTCACACGTGTGGCACACAAGAATTAGTCCGCCCCTCACATTCAGCTCGTCTGGCTGGTGTCCAAACAGCCCGTGGTAGTAGTGCATGTGTGAACACTGATATATGGACTAGATCCCATGTACGTGTAAATGTTGGCTTGCGTGTAAACAGTAACATAACATGTAAATGTGTCTCATATGGCAGGAGTCTAGCTAGCTATGGGTAGCTACAAACTGCTAACTTTAGTGTTGTGTGTATACATATGACGGCAACATATGCGCAAATGTTAGCTAGGTTGACTACATAATGCAGGGTATTAATACATTTCCCCAACAAAAACAAACCAGCTCGTTACCTGTCCGACAGACACACAGCCAACATGGCATCCGTCTCCGTCTCCGTCCGTTTTACTTCTCGCGCTGTCTTACCTCTTTTTTTTTTGGTAGACGTCTCGAGTTCAGTCCTTCTTCTCTTTCTGTGTTTAGCAGTGTAAGCTGCTGCAGGCACCGTTGGTGATGAGAAGTGTGGCTGTAGTTTTGTCCGCCATTCTTGTCGTAAACTGTCCGCCATAGATCCAACAGTGTATTGAATAGATCCGGGTCACGTGCAATGAGTGATGTGCAGAGTCAACACAGGGTGGTCAGGTAAGGGCAGATTGATTGACAGGTAGTCTGTCCATACATACTTGATGGGTTGGTAAAATTGATTGGATGATTTTTTTACAGCCCTGTCAGAGCCAGAGACCATGGATTGTTTTTTTTCATTTTTTTTCCGAATCATTCAATATTTTGATGCTGTCTGGATGTTAATAAATGTTAACAAATATGTATATTTACATATTTATACCCAAGCTTTAATGCAGGAAACCTCTGTTGCATTTAAACCCAACCAGTTTTCCCGAACCTAACTTGTTTAAACTGATATCTGCATATGAACCAGACAAGGCAAGCAAGGGACAACGGAGACGTTGTGGTTTTATCTGTCTCCATCTCTGTTCGTTTGCAGTTCAGGTAGTGCTGACCAATCACATTTGAGCAGATTCTACAGGCAGGTAAACAATCTATGTATAGCGCAAAAGAGGTAGAATGCATTGGCCAAAATGCAAAGTTGGAACCCATCGGCTAACGTCTAACTTGACCTTTTGACAAGCTTTTAAAATTGTACCCGCATCCAATACAAAGATAGCTTAGAAGTTCATCTTGAAGCTGAATTTTCTCACGTTTCAAATTACTTATAGTGAGCATAAATCAGAAAGTAATTTTAGATGGCAACTTCACTTGTTTTCTTGTCATTTAATTTGCAGGACTTGGCCAATAGTGAGGACTGCTCGAAGGTAATCGTAGATACAAATAATACATGATTTAAAACAATTAAAAATGTTTTGATCCTAAAAAACGTTTTAAAAGCCGTCTTTGCAACTGCCATAATAAGAAGTTTATGCATTAAACACCATTTTTTTTGTTGAGTTTTATTTACTTGCAAGAGTACTGCATAGGGAAGCTTTAAGGTTGGTGTCTCTTGTCACACGCTACCCCTCTCAATCACTGCCCCCTTTCTTGTTCACTCAGGCTTTTTGCTCATATCAATAAACATTTAAAAAGCTGTCGAGAAATGTCTTCAGCTAGTAGCAACCAGGACTCGCTCACTGCGTGAATGAAGCTGCACACATGAGGCCTGTGTTTGACCAATCAGCGATATTCGGCACCGCAAAATCTGCCCCGACAGTTCGTGGACCTTTGGAAAACACTCGTCTCAGACCAGGGTCTGTTTTGGCACCAGGAACCATGGCTGAGGTGCTAAATATAGATCCTGGTTCCTCTGGTTGAAACAAAGGTAGGGCTCTTAAGGCTATTTGTTTACACCGGCTGTGTATGAGCACAACTGTGATTATGAGGGAGGTTTCTGCAAAAGAGCAAAACATGCTCAGAATTCGTACTTTACTCGTGTGAAATAAACAAAAAGAAGGATTAATAAAAGTGCTGAAACAACTGTGTAGCTGGACGACCTTAGAAAACAGAAAAGTGGTGCTGAGCAGTGGGATCAAATGCCTTAAAGTGAAACTCTCGCCAAAATGCAACCTAGGCTTCTTTTGTGAATGAACCCGAGTCAAACCTTAAAAAAGTAAAAGTTTAATTACGACGAAAGAGGCACTTTTAAGATTTACTGTGTTTTCATGTTCGGGTCAAACTCATTTTAAATAGGAGTGCTATGGGCCACCTTAACTCACCTCCATGTTACGTCGCATTTGGAGATTGATACTTCTCCACTGGAAGGACGGCGGGGAGCGGGACAAGCATCTGCTAATGTGAGTTGTACACAAACACAAACAATGTTCTCAATGCTCGTGTTCATGTGGAGAGACCCTGGTGATACTACGATCAAAGTTTCATGTTGTGTCGAGCCTTCTTAGTGTTTTAAAAATAGTGATTTTGATGCTACGTAAAAGAGCCCGTAGCACTCCCACTGAAAATGATTTTGACCCGAAAACAAAAATACGGTAAATCTTAAAAATGGCTCTTTCGTCGTAATTATGCTTTTACACAAAGGTTTGACTCGGGTACATTCACAAGAAAAAGCCTAGGTTGCATTTTGGCGAGAGTTTCACTTCAAGGTTAGGAGTGCCAAGTCGCGCCTCCAATTACATTGTCAGAGGTAGCGATGGTGTAAGTAGATGTTCCCCGGCACAGAGAAAAAACTCTGCACGGACACATTTACCTAAAATTTGAATATTATGAATCCACTCTTATGTCTTATGTTTACGTTATCATTTCCTGGTAATCCATACTCTGGGGCTGTAAGCAGAGTTTGCAGACTGTGGTCAGCGCAAATTGAAGATAGCTACATGGAATCAGTCAAATTGATCACAAGTCCAATGATTTTGGGGAGAAATATCTGTGACAATATGTTGTTGTTTTTTTAAGGTAGTTTGTGTGCGAGTTACTGGGTGGTGTCGGAGGGGAGGTCGACAGCTCCTCAGTCAGTTCAGGATATTTGACCAACGATTGCACCCGCCCGCCACTCCACACTTCCTCCCCCCCCCACCTCCCTCCCTGAGTCCCCCCTCAGATTGATTAAATTGGATCAAGATGACACCAATAATTGGCTCAAGCTGGGGCCGCCGCTCAGACCCAACGATCCATATCTAACTCCTTTTGTTGCGATGGTGTCCCTTTTCCCGCGCCGCGCTCCATTTGGAACGGTTTACCTTGGCTCCGTCACAAGCGTTTTAGCCCAATCCCCCGCTGAACACAACAGCCAGCTGACATCATGAGAGCGACGGAAAGGTTACATTTTTCGCAGATGTCTGGGAAATTATCGGCGCGCTAGCTTTTTTTATGGTCACCCCATTCATCCCTTTTGTTCCACATCCCCAGGGGACGCGCGCGGGGAGAGCGGATGAGGTGTTTTGGTGTGAAATGTTCCCATTTGATATCCATATCCTTGACCTTAGGGGGAAAAAATAGATTGAAAACTCCAGGAGATGATTTATTTTGAATGTCTGAGTGTTAAACAATGATAGGTATCTCTGTTCAATCAATGTATAGATAAAAAAAGGAAAAAGCATATTGGAAGCCTTACAGAGAGAGTGTGACTTTGGCAGAAGTAAAAAGAGCACAAATTAATTTTATCTGCATGCTTTTCGAAATCCAGGAAAATTCAATAGCGCATTCAATAGATCAGAGGACGCTGCCGCACTCCGCTTCATTCCTTCCACAGGGCTGATTTATTTTTTATGGATATGGCAAAGCAAAATGTTTGAAGCGCTAATGAATTTAAAGTAAATTGTAACAAAGTGCAGCAACTTGAGCATAGAAAAGCTTAATCAGAAACAATATACACCTCACAGCTCCGGCAACTGACCTGCCGTTGCCTGCTAAATAGGTCTGACATGTTTGTTATGCTTAGAAATTCCTGACTACTGGAATCTACTTTCACCCTTCAGGTTGCTGATTTTTCCTGGCCACTGCATCGTCTCGGCCCCGCTCCTTCTGCGCCCTTAAAAGGCTCACAAACAGCTCAAGAACTCTGAAATTGTTCGATATTTGCAGCCACAGAAGCATCCAGTGCTTTTGCAAAAACGAGGTGTTACATGGCATGTAGGTCACTGGGAGCAGTTAAATCAGGTTAATGGTGCAGGTAATCAGAGCACTATCAGAGGCCCGTCCACCGCCCTCGATCCTGCTGCGCTGGAGCCACAGACCTGACCTGTCACATCTGATTGAAGCAAAGCCCCGTGGATCCCATCGCTTCGTCACCAAGGTTACTAATCAGATTTCCATCCAGTACAGCCGCATGCAGGATTTCGTGATCAAACGCTGTGACTTGGCCCCACCGACAGGCCCATTATCTAACATGTTTTCTATGCGGCGGGGTCAAGCAGAGTGTAAAGCTCAGGCAGAAACACTATACCTGTCTATTGGAGCAGGCTGGAGGTAGAGCCATCGGCAGGTTAAAAAGGAAAGGAATGGCTCTCAGGAGGGTCAGAGTCAGGACTCGACTCACACCAGGGGACAAATCCAAATAACACTGGAAAATATCAAGAGCTCGATCAAACTGGAAGTTTCTGAAACACTAGAAGGTTGTAATTAACTGATTCAATGCCACTTAATTGGATTGAAGTTCATCTATATATCCCTCTAATCAATCATGTGCATGTGTGTCTTGACGACATGAACCCCAATCACTTGAGCAAATTAGCATAAATATCTATGATATTATTTTGTGGCTCAGACTGAAGCAAAAAAATCTTTTTTTTAGATATCACTCAGTAAAAGATGATTGCAGAGATGGTAGCCCGAGTTTAAACCAATCAAAAAAGGCTGCAGTAATGCTTTGAGTCACTGTGGAGCCAATCACGTGGTCTCCTGTTTATTGACACAGAGCTGACCTTTGAACCTAGCCTGTGCCTGCCAAGAAGTACGATATTAGTCATGGTAACTCTGTATGCGTGTGTGTGTGTGTGTGTGTGTGTGTGTGCGTGTGCGCGCGTGTGTGTGTGGAAGATACTTGGCTGCAGCTTGGCCTGCTTCAGCGGCAGCCAAAGCCAATACCTGTCTAAGTCCCCTGATCATGGGAATCAGTGGAGGTGTAAACACATAGAAATGAAATTATCTGAAGACACACTCAGAGAAAGCTGTGACAGATAGAGGGCCGGTTATCTGCAGCAGGCATAATTATTCCCTTTTTGCTTTCTTGTCGAGAGAGATGAGATGAGCAGTTACCACGCTCACGTCGGCACACTGACTGTGAAGCTGCTGCCAGCAGCTGGTTAGCTTAGCTTCACATAACAACTTAAAACACAGGGTAGCTCTGTAGAAGTAAGAGATACAAGGAGAGAATTTAACTTAACCAAACATTCAACCTTTCAGACTGAAGCTCGTTTTGAGCAGTAACATTTTATACATACAATTCGTATTTAAAAAATCACATATGTTAACACCAGTAACAATCTATGGGATTATCTGTCCAATACAACAAAAAAAAACAGTACTTAAAATGTTTTATTAATTGCTCATTTAATTTTAGTCATTAAAAAGGTAAGTACTAACTCAATAGTAAGCATTAAGTAATTACTCAACAGCTGAAGTAATATGTTATATTGCCTTTAATACTTAGCCCACCTTTCATATGTCAGGGGTGCCTTTAACCGAGTCTGAGGCCTCCACACCTACATCTCTCATATTCTGTAACTAATACTAGTTGAACAGAAAATTAGATATTGTAGTTTAACAATTAGTCATGCTACGTTTTTGAGGCCTATTTATTGACTTTAGCTTAGCTTTAGCCTGTGACTGAATGCACGTCAGTGGTGCGCCCCTTCTCTAAGATGACAATATTGAAGCCCCTCTACCCACACACTCATATGTCTGTTTCCTGCAAACTCCTGTAGAATTTATTTTGAACGTTGGCTGTAGCTAAGTACAAAACTATGACTTCAGTGTGACACCTCACTGGAACAACGAAACAAGGGAAAAGTCACCTCTACAGTGGACGCATTAAAAGTGACACAACATCTTGCATCTTTAACTTTTACAGTGTAACTGTTCCTGTAACTGTTTTATCTTTGTCCTCAGGATCTGTAGTCTCCAAGTGGCTTCATACTGTCTTTCTGGTCCTTGTTTTGGCTTTGTGTGGTGGCCTTGCCACCCCCGTGATAACTCTGGGCCCCCCCTGGGGGTCCCACTCCCACTCTGGGAACAACTGCGTTATATCATGTTTGTTCAAGCCATTTAAAAACTGTACTGTAAAAACATCAATTTGTGGTTTCAATGGTATTTTCAGACAGAGCAACGTTTCCCCCCTGCTTTCAGGCTTCATGCTAAGTGGCTGCTGGTTGTAGCCTAATATTTACAGACATGAGCGAGGCACAAAAAACACTGGTAAGTGTTAGGAAATAATGTTTTATCTTACCTGATTCAGTTGCCGTGAACACAAGTGGAAAATATCCAACATCTTAATGAAAATAGCCAGTGTTTTCAGGCTTGTTGAAATGCTGTCACTGACAGCGGCCTCTCATTAAAGACATCCAGTGGTGTCGCTCGCAACAGTGTTAAAACGCTGTCATACTTGTTTGTATCAGAAGACAGGATATATAAGTGTACGTAGGTTTAAAAGTGAACATAGGAGGTACATGCCTACTGATTTGTTTTCCAGCCGAAACAGCTGGATCGCAGAGGTGAAAAGGTTTAGGTAGAGGTCCATTCCTGCCAGATGCTGCAGTGCTGGGTGCAACTGGAGCGGAGGGTGGCAGAGAGGCACAAGAAGGGCCACCAAGTTTACCAGTGACAGATGTGCTGAAAACACCGCCGTTGTTTTGAAAGCTAGCTCCACGTGGACTAACAAGATTGTATGTGGCGGCCCGATGCTGCTGGTCTGCCTCGGTGTTGAGGGTGATGACATCCGCCAAAAGAAAGAGTGGCATCGAGAGCAAGAAAGAGGAAATTGACATGGTGCTAATGTGACCAGGATACCTTGAGATTTTGGGGAGCACGATAAAGCCTGATCATAGAAAGAGTGTGAGAGAAAGAGACAAAGTGTTGAGACAGAATGGAAGACAGAGACATAGAGTGTTGAGGGTTAGGCCGGTTCTATTTCACTTAATGTAACCATGGAGGGCTGGGAGCCCCACTGCTGCCCGCTCTGGGCTCTTTAATGTAAATAGCCGTCGCTGCCCCAACACTCAGGCACATGTGAACGCGCCATAGCCGTGTTATATGACTCTGTCTAACCAAACAGCACTCACAGACACAAAAATTCCTGCTCGGGCTCTTTTCCCATCATTCGAGTGAGACGGGGGGGGGGGGGGGGGGGGGGGACTCGGGGAGACGGACAGGGAGACAGAATAAGAGAGAGAGAGATCAGGGGTGGTGAGAGAGGAAACATTTCTTTGGCATGAGGCAAAATACAATTACCAGAGAGACATACTACTCTAAGACCGAAAAAAAAAAGCAATTTATGGATGGAGAGAAGGAAGCAGAGATCTCCTGGAGCGAAAAGTTCATGATCTCTTCAGAAATGTCCTCTGCGTGGAGTTCAGTGGTCTCTCAGGGACCTGAAGTGCCATGACCTGATTGGCTGTCAGCCTGAGATTGAGGCGCCTGATTGGCTGTGGCACATTCCACAGTCTAACCCAGTCCGACTTACATTCCCATTGATGTCGCCCCATCAAATTATACATGGCTGCTAGAGACGGAGTGGAAATGTGCTACATTTGTTGTAACATCAAGTCCTGACACTCACGCTCACACAGCCTCGCCAAAAAAAAAAAAAAAAAAATGGGACTCTGTGTAAACATTCATAAAACAGTATGACATAATTTGCTAATCATTTTTGACACTGACTGAAAACAGTACAAAGGGAACTTATGGTGATGCCAGCAACACATTACAGACAAATCAGTAAGGGGCAACAGGTACACAGGTAACAGGTGATAGTATCCTCAGAAAGGGGCATCCTCAAAAGGCTCAGTCCCTCACAAGCAAGGATTGGGCTGGGTTCATCACCTGGCAAATGATTGCATTCTGTTTTTATTTACATTTTACACAGCGTCCAAACTGTGGCGGTTCTACAACAGAACTGGTGGGAGAGCCCCTTGGTTAAACATTTTGGCAGCACCTGCTGAATGCAAATCATTTTCATAACCCTTTCTCCTTCACATCACCTTATGTCACTGATAACATCTCATAATATCAACCGCAGCGAAAAGTTCAAGGTCACGTTTCGGGTCTTTTCCATTTGCACTGGTTCAGCTCTTACCGCCATCAGTCATCGGGCTCGTCACATGTGTGAAGCCATGACGTTCGCCTCTGGCAGCCCTCGCTCCATCGCCCCATGGGCTAAAACAATACTCCACATCCTTCCATTGTGCCCACCGTAGCCGCCTTGGCAACCGTCTGCCCCTGCATCGTGCCTCCCGAGCCCCGGCGATGTGGGCATATGTGCGGGTGCCCATCCTGTCCCCAGGCGTGATGCGTGGTCACGCGTGTCTGCGCTGCCGGGCCAGCGGTGAGGGGAAGCGGACGTTCACACATGCATGCATAAGCGGGAATCCATTAAGCCCCATGTAAAACAAACTCAACATGTGCTGCTTCCTTTTCCTATAATGGAGAGCTTTTATCCACGCTGACCTAGAGGCTAGCAGCTTGAGGGCCCGGACTTGTGTGCTCGGAGTTGAAAGACAAGGGCAGACCCTGAGGTTACTTCATGTAGGTGAGAGGTCAAAGACCATGCCAGTGCACATTATAACTGTTGTTTTACGTCGCTGGATGTAGATGAGAGTGATGGGTGCCGATGCATTAGCCATCTAATATAACTGTCAAGCAGCATATCTGCTAATGGTGGGTGGTAATAGAGACAAGAAGTTTATTTTAACTACTGTAACAATAGTAGTTTCTGCTTTTTTCTCATTAATTCTTTATTTAAAAATGAATGTTTAAATTAGTTTATTTTAGCATCAGTCAGATTGAAAAACACTGATACCCATACTGAACATCTGATCTGATAATCAATATCAGCTGCTTTAATACACAATTCTTTTTTTTTCTCCAGGACGACTTTTTACAGCAATGTGCAAAATTTCACTTTATCTTGGTGAAGTTTTCTAACCCCTAACCCCTAATTTTTTTGAGTTGAACTAAGTTGAACAATTCAGTTTCACACCTCGCTGTCATCCTGCCTGTTTTTAATAATAATAATAACAACAACAACAACAACAATTATAATAACATTATTATTAGTGTTATGATTATTGTTATTATTATCATTATTAATAATAATAGTAACAATTCTTCTTCTTATTATTATCATCATTATTATTATTGTAGACTATATTTATCTATCACCTGGTACTGACAGTTAATATGTTTTGATGCAAAATCGTCTCACCACAGTAAACTCAATCTTTGTGCACATCTAATTTCTTCTCACCTTTATCTCTGCAGGTGATCTCATTAAGACAGAGATTAGTATACCTTTATGGTTGCCGTACATGTGCAATGAGTTTCAGTGTGCTGCATTGGTACAAGAAGGAATACTTATATAATGCAAACACATGACTGTAAATGTTTACACGAAATAGAAACATGAAATTCAGAAAATATCAAGCATGAAAATAAAATAAGAGTTGTAAATAGGCATGGCACTGGACCTCGTGAACACGGCAGCAACAATAAAACACACACTTACAGTCGGACGGGACGTTCAGCACAGAGACAAAATAGAACAGAGATCATAAAAGTGATACGTGCAAAAGTTTTTGCAAAAATACATTTTGTCATCTGAACTTTATTTACAAAAAGCATGAATCATGGATATCTGATTAATTGAAGATGAATCCCTGTGTTATACCCCACCCCTGTTTCTGCTCGGTGTTTTTTTTTATATCTACTAATACCATTAGAAAACATTGGCATGTATGGAGATAGTTTTGATAAACAGGTCATATCGTGGCGTGATCATGCTCACTGCTCGATGCATGAGTAATGTTTGTCGGAGAACAAAAAGCACGGTACTTTTCTGATTAAGAAGCTCGACACTTACGTTTGCAGCAGCACAACCGACACACATACCAAATGGGGGTTTTAATGCAAATGTATTCTGCAGTGATCACAACAACTGTGTAGAAATGTGTGTACCTGATGTCCTCCACGCAGCTGCAGCCAGGCAAGTCCTGTCCTCTCCTGTTTATCAAACTCCGGCATCAGTAATCCTGCTGCTCATGTAAAATTCCAACAAACCTGAAAGTACAGAAACTGTGGGACTTGTGTTAAAGACCTGGCAGAGCACCAAGAGGAACTGTTGGGAAGACACGGACGGGGAGAGGCCGACCTACAAGGTAAGTGAACAAATGAGCTCATGTGTGCAACATGCAGCGGGGAGAGAGTGTGAATGAGGAAGCAACATCTTCCACGGGTCAGGTAATGTCAATGGTTGAGCGAGCATTAACGCAGTTTTTTGACTGGCTCGCGCTGAATATTCAGCTTGTCACAACCACTGTAACAACAGGGCATTGGTTGCAATCAGAGAGAACAGAACACTCTTAGATTACGTCATGACAAGAGGAAGAAGAAGTTTAGTCAAACACTCTTCGCCGGGTTATAGGAAACAGAAGTGAATGGAATGGAAACAAAATGATCTCCACCACACACTTCCACCAACAGATTTTGGAAAATTGGGAAATTTACTCAACCGACTCAGGCTAACTTCCACATCACAACAAAGAAGCCTACGCTGAAGACTCAACTGAATATTATTCATAACAAACCCTAACTAGAGACTGTGCCTTAGCTATGAACTAGCCGAGCACAAATTTCCAAAACAGATATGGATCTTATCTATTCCACATTTTGGATTTGGAAATTTGGGAGTCTTTTCTTTTTCTTTGTCATTTTAAATAAATAAACACCTTTATAAAATATCAAATTAATCTCATATGGAATAAATGCTGCAGTATTAACCACATTAACAAGGCATTCAAAGTATTGTTGTTTCTACAATTCACACACACACACACACACACACACACACACATGCGCACACACACACACACACACACACACACACACACACACACACACACACAGTGTGTTACTAGTGCTGTCTCTGTGGTAATTCGAGACCGGAGGGGACTTTTCAGAGGAAAGCGGCTCAAAGCTAAGTGAGAGCAGCTGATGTTGCATCATACTTCAAACATTCTTCAAATTAACAATATGTCAAAGGCTATGGAGCGCTCTCCGGCACACACACATGCACACACACACTTAGATCTGCTTTAAGATAAGGAATAACCCCAGCACCTCTACAGATAAGTCCACTCTGTGTGTCAGGCTGATATGATGAGGGGCTCTTGAAAGCTTCATGCTCTCCCACAGCTGATCAGAATCCACCGAGGGACACGAGAGATGTCGGGTACTGAAGGCAGATAAAGCGCCTTTTTAATATCACTCCTAATCCACCGACTCTATTATCACAAGGTTATGTTCTGAAGCTGCAGGGGGGAAGATTCTCACCAGTGGCGGACGTTGCAGATGTTTCTGGAACTGTCCGAGGCCAGCTGTTGGAATGTTTTCCCACTGCATGAAGAGACGAGGGCAGCAACACTATTGGCTGCCCCCACTGGCTCACGTGACCAGGGTCATGTGACCGAGGAGAACCTGACCAGTGGGTTTGGCAGCTGACCGTCACCGCTGCGGTCATCTCAACCGGGCCTGCCCACGCGGATTCAGGCCACTGATCTGAGGCCAAAGGGAGAGAGGAGGCGACCGTCAGCCACATCAAACGCCTGGAGCCTCCCACACACGAGGGGATACACAGACTGCAGGGCCGGAGATACAGTACGGTGGACGGACTGAGGTCACTCGCACAGATGGACACACACACGCCCACGTGCATGCTTGAGTGCATGCACCCTGTGCACCGCAGCTCAACTTACCAAAAAAAATTTCGCCTAGCTCTGATACGCACACTTCGTAGTTTATAATCCTGCGGTACCGTCGTGCGACTTTGCAACAATTTCTCCACGCTCCTGTCACTGTCTATCAGATGCAGTCATAGCAGGTTTACCTGTGGCAGAGCGAACAGGTGCTAACTGGGTAATCGTCAAAGGGACAAGGTCAACCGCAGCTGATTCGTTCGAAACCAGCTCGGCTCCAAGTGATTGGTGCTGACAGACGCGTCCAAACATCTCTAATGTTGGCTGCTAATTAAGATTAAAACCCTTCTACACAGCACTGACAAGCAATATAATATAAGGGTGTAGTGTGTCCGGGTGTTTGCATGAGAGAGAAATAGCGCACGGGTGATGTGAGATGGTGTAATTCAGAGCTCCAAGTGAAAGAGTGTGAAATTTCTTGTGACATTACACTCGCACTCCGGACTCAGCCGCGGTAAATCTTCAACATATAATATTTTTGTATACAGAAAACCATCAAACACGCTGCTCCTTCCTCTGTGTCCTGTCCAAACCCTCCTGAAGACGATTTTTTATGACAGTTACAATTATTAAAAGTGTTTTACTTACTTTTTTGCAGTTAACCAGTTAGCCAGTGTTCCAAACATGGGGTGTGAGATTAATATACATCTTGTGTTGGGGTTAGAGTAGAGGAAAACAGAGAAAAGACATATTTCTTCTTCTGTCCTCTCATCTTTTTACTTGCTCCAACTTAATATTGCCAGAGTTTATGAAATAGTCACCTAATATATTCTACAGGATTTCTGTATTTGGACACATATTTGCATGTTTCTCACGACCCTCAGCACGACCACCTTTCGTGCCCGCGCCACGTTTTTCTTTGTCTAAATCAAACACTGCATTTGTAAACCGTGCTGAAACGGCAGGGAGGTGGTCACGGCGGGTGGCAGGCGCACAACTGTCAAACCAGAATTTAGGGTTCACATCCAGTCGGTGGTTAGCTTCAAACAAACAGCACTTCAGTTAAGGGAAAAGATATTTTCAGATTGTGACACAGTCACGAAATGAAATAGATAGGCTTCTCTTTGGTTAAGGTTAGGGTTATGTTAACATATATTAGTTTGTGAAATGGTGACCAATTGTCATCTTTAGTGTTCATGTACACTGACACAAATGTTCAAACTTAAAAAAACAAAACAATTTATGCCTATTTATACAAATCCTTCAGCTTGAATTCTGTCACTATTTGATCACAAACTGCCGTGATACTGGGCTGTGTTATCACTGGAAAATATTCAGGCGAAACAAAGCAATCACTCTTCAGCTGAAACTGATCACATCCAGTATGACAAATGCAGAAGGAAGGAGGGACAGCACGGAGTTTAACGTGGTTTATTTAATCTGTCTGTGGCCTGTACAAGCCGCAGTGGAGTATTTGGAGGGAATCAGGTGAGGTCGGTTCTGTTGTCACCCACAGTGCTCTGTCCTAACGCCCTCTAGTGGTCCCTTCACCTGCATGTAGCAGTGACGCCAGCTGAGTGTCACTGTGGAGTGGAGGTAGGGTAGAGGATGAATCCGATCACACGATGAGGATGTAGAATGAGATCGCGCCCTTAAACGCTCTGGCGAGTTTGGTGAGAGTGCACGGGCGTTAAAAGTTGGAATAGAAGGGGAAGATAAAAAAAACAAAAATGTAGGTTAAAGGAAACGAAAGAGGAGAGACAGAATGTGTGACCTGATGTGGAACAGTGGCTGCGTAAGTGTGTGTCTGCATGCGTGAAGACACGTGTGTTATCGGTGTACAGAGAGGCACTGTGTACAGCTTCACCATCGAGGAGTCGGAACACTCTGTCCACCTCTGTCCTTCTCTGTTGTCGTTGTGACACCTCCATCGACATGGTTATATTTTATTTCATGAATGCATCAGGATTATTTTTGTTTAAATGACATCTGAATTTGCATCTCCATAATTTTAAAATTGCTTCTGCAAATGAAATGACGAGAAAACGCGAATGATCAGAAAATGCTCCGGGGGTTTTACAAGAACATTCTAAACTCATTTAAGATGTTTCTCTATGGATTCTACAATCTGTCCTTCGCATGCGAAATCATCCGTAATGTCCAGCTTACCGTTTTTTTTTCGATTGCTAAGACGCATTGGTCGAAACTGAAGCGACATGTTCGAAACTCTCAACACAGTCTGCATTTCCATCATGCAGCTCAGCTCAACAGTTAATCTCGTGCCCAAAAGTGTGTCTCACCAACAAAACACTTCATACTTGTCTCAAAAGAAGCTCATTCAACAAAACACTAGCACACTGTCTCACTTTGGAAACACACACAATCACTCTTAACAAACGGAACGACAAGATACTAACAACAAAGGACATTACATCGGATACATCTTGTATTTCAAGTTAGAATGACTTTGTCAGGTAAATCAGTATTTTATATAGGATCTTTTGCACTTTCATCAGATACCACAGCTCTTGGTCTTCCTCTCCTTCCTCTCCTGGCTGCTCTTCCCTCGCTACCAACTTCACCCGCTGCTCTTTGATCCATACTTGCACGGGAAAAAGAATCAGAAGCCACTCCTTTTGTAATACGCTTTCTAATGAGGCCAAACGCAGATCACCTGAATCAGTTTTCAGCTGAAAACTACCATCAGCTGTTTGGAATTGCATCTTCGTTTTATTTTATTTTTTTATAGTCAATATTTTGATATAATTTTCAATAGATTCCGATGTGGCTGCCGCAGCAAATTCCCAGTGTTTCTTCCCCTGTCATTCTGTTTTGAGTGTGTTTTTAACTGTTTTGAACAAAGTGTGTTAGCATTTGAAAAATGTGCTGTTAAAGCAAAGTGTTTTGCAGGTGTGAACTAGTGAATGAGAAAAAGACTTCATCCATTTCGGTGACTGTGGTCACTGAATGCACTTCGTCTGAAAGCAATGAAAAGTGAGACACAGTTTAGCCCACATGCATTTCTGTTTTGCAGACTGTGCTACGAGTTTTGAGCATGTTGCTTCAGTTTCGACCAATGCGCCTTAGCAATCGAAAAAAACTGTAACTATCTGTACATTGCACAATGGACACAACTATTAGGGTGACAAATGCAGAAACCTGCGCACGCTCCAGTTGTTCTCCAACACGGACAACAACATCAACAACAACAGCTGTCAGCATCTCGCGTGTAACTCGGTTTCCCCCCACAGCGTCAGCGCCCTGGACCCTCCCCTCTCGTGCGCCGCTCTGCCGTGACAGACATGACAGTTATTAATCACCTCTTCTTCCGCCAATTCCCAACCGGACCTGGGTTGCAGAGGGCTGCTGGTTGGGAGCCGGGGGTCTGCGGCTAAAATTAGAGGCCGGCTCAATCAACAGCCTGATTTAGTGGTAGCAAGTGTGTGTGTGTGTGTGTGTGTGTGTGTGTGTGTGTGTGTGTGTGTGTGTGTGCGTGTGTGTGTGTTGTCTGAGTGCTGGGGCAGATCAGAAGACTGATCCCACTGGATTTCCTGTTCCTGTGGGACCCTGATTCTGCTCACCGTTGCCGTTCTCCTTTTACTTCTGCTGCTTTTTGCTTATTTTCTTTCTGTTGCTGCTAAATATAAAATGATAAAAGACACCCTCCCCTTCCTCTAACACCCATCCCCAAAAATCCCCCCCCCTCAAAACACATAAAATACCCCAACCTCCATCCAGTCAAGCAGTGGCGACCTTTGACCTTTTAAAAAGCTGGGTATTAGCTACCTTATCAGTGCCACGCTCCCCCTGTCACCCCATCTCTTACCCACCCCAATCTTAAATTATAAAAATAACAAAGTGAGAGTGAAAGGGGAACGGGTGGGGGGGGTGCAGGAGTGTGTGCTGCTTCTCGCGTTGCATGTAAACCCCGTAAACCCGACCGGCCGGGGGTTTAGTTGGAAACAAATGCAGTGCTGAGGTCTGATGGAGGTATGTGCGAGTGGGTCGGTGCTGGTTTGCCTTTCAGCTGGAGCTGGCAGGGGGGGTCGTGGGGGATGAAGGTGAGGCTGAAGTCGTTTTTAAATGTGTGTAACATTTAATAAACAGCATCTGTGTGTGCACACTTTGCTTACAGTGCTAAGTCAAAAAAAAAATAATTACAGTTTGGGTTTATTTTTTGCAGCCATGGTCGTTATTTTTGTCAGCTCTTATAACATCGGCAGAACGTTTGCAGGCACTGTGAAAGGTTGGTGAAGCAGACGCCACGCAGTGTGCACGCACAACACAATCTCTCCTCCCAATAAGTCTGACTAATATGCAACTTTATTTCATGTTTATTACACCGTCTGAATTCATTTTGGCGACTTTGCTACATTTTAAAATCTCAGCACTTGACTTAAAATGTAAAAGAAACCAAATGTATCTATGGATTACTGTTGATAAATGTCCGAAAGGCCTCTCAGGCCGTCTGGTATGCTTGATGCGCCACCTGGAAACAGTGTGTCATTCTGATGAAGATGCATGACAGAATGATGGACTAATTTAGAGATGCAACAATGATACAATTACTCAAACCAATGAATTGGAGCAATTTTTAAAAGGAAAAAGTCTTTTCCAAGGCTTATCCATCCTCTCAAATGTGAAAATGTTCTTGTGTCTTTACTCCTCGATGACAGTAAACTGAATATCTTTGGATTGCGGGCAAAAACACAACATTCGAGGACGACATGTTGGGCTTTCGGAGACACTGATCGACATCTTTTACCATTTTTTATTGATGAATTGATCAGAAAATAAATACATTAATCGACAATGAAAATAATCGTTAGCTGTGTGTGTGTGCGTGTGTGTGTGTGTGTCTGTGTGTGTGCGTGCGTGCGTGTGTGTGTTATTTGGGGGGCATAGAATCAGTGAATATAAACAGATGGATGGAGGTCAGTAAGGTCAGTAGGTGCAGGTGAACTCTGCTGCCTTCAGCGTGCATACCTCCTGCATTCCCTGACTTTGACCCTCTCACAGCCCCCATCTGATACACTAACACACACACACACACACACACACACACGCGCACACACGCACAAATGCTAACGCACACACGCTGCACTCTCTCTGACTCTTTCCTCTTTTTCTCTGCGTCTCCGTCCTACATGTCAGTGAATGTCAAACTCAGAAGCTCTATCATAAAATCTTTTAAAAAAATATTTAAAAAATAAAACAAACACACGAAAATCTACAAGAGGAACATTTAGTCAGCTGGTAAAAATTATTCCACTTGAGGTGTCCTGGTGGCACGGTGGTTAAGACTCATACCATACGACCGCAACGTCCCGGTTTTGGTTCCAGCAGGGGACTTTTACTGCCTGTCAGAACCATCTCTCTTTCTCTTTCCTTGTTTCGTGTCTGTGTCTCTTCTTTTCAACAGACAGAAAACAAAATGCAAACGCTGCTTTATTCCAGTATGTGTTTTGTCTTTATAGTGAGAACTCTTTCGAATTATGATGCAATTAAGCGTTAACCGAGAGGTGATATTTACTTAATTCCAGAACGTGTTTTTAAGTTGATGAAAGATTAGTGTCTAATTAAAGGCTAATTAGAGTCTAATGAAGCACATGTGTTAGTTTGAGTAACGCGTTTATAACTTTAATTCTTTTGTTAAAACAAAGAAAAGAAAAAAAAAAAAAACCTAAAGATGTTTTTAAATAATTCATAGATTTGCACTTCCTTCCGGTATTTGAATCAGTCGGTTTGAAATATTAAATCAACAACAGAAGGAGGCCGTCGGAGGTAATGTCACTGCGCCCTCTGCCCCCCTCCTCCCCTCCTCCCCTCCTCCCCTCCGTCTTCCCCTCACTTCTCCTATCACTGCGTCTCCCCTGGCCTTCTATCTGCCCTCTCTCCCGTCCTCATTCTTCTTCAAAGAACGGGAGGAGGAGGAGAATACGACTGGCCTTGAGTGCCCACTCTCAAGCCACAATATCTCCCTCAGACACACACACACACACACATGCATACACACACACACACACACACACACTACGCCCTATCTCCAAATTCTTTTACAAGCTGCATCAGACACCACTTGTCAGCAGTATGATTCAATTTGTCATACTTTACATGAATAAATACCAAAACACAGTCAGAATGATTGAATGTGACATCGATTGTGGAAATGAATCCATGCAAAAAAGCAAAATAATTTTGCAATTTGATTTGACCTTTTTATTTGACCGGGAAGTCTCTTGAGATACAATATATCTTTTTAAAAGACAGACCTGCTGAAATGGTGGCACAAAACAGTCAAAATAGAAAGAAATTACCAAGATTCTTTGCAGCAAACTAAAGATAGCCACAAGTTTGCCAAAAAAATTACAAATATAGACAATTTGAACTATGCAGTTGACGTGTATATTCTGTCTGGGGTTAAAAAAAAACCCACAGATTAATGTTACTTCACCACTTTTTGACGTTAAATCAATCCGATTTTGTCCAAATGATGACGTTATAAATGAATGTTTTGAGTGTTTCCTCATTAACAAATAGTTTATAGTCTATTTAGATTTCTGTTATTAGAGTTTTATGGCAGTTTGATCTTAAGCAGAATGACGTGAGTTGCCTATTTTAGTCTATTGTTTTTATAACTGTGGGTTAAAATTGTCTGTTTTATCCTGTCTGTCTGCATCTGCTTTGCCTGAATTATGTCCGTCTGTGTTCTGTTTCGTAATTGTCCGCTGTATGACTTCGTTGTTGCAAGCTTTTAGAGTCCTCTGTGTCTGTGTTGTCGATGAACCTGCATTGGGACTACGGCTGAAATTTGGCAGCTATGCTAAGTCTGGCACATTTACGCTGATGCTTAACGCATCAGTGTTAATGAATGTGCATTGTCCCAACTAAATAAATAAATGAATAAAAGAAATAAATGAGTTCCACCTCTCCTGGGCCTCACTGACACCAAACGTACAGCACCTAACATCACTGGGTCAACATGAAGATGTTTGTCTGTGTATACATCTGTTCATGCAGAGCTCATACACCATATCAATTGTAAAATATACCTCACGCAGTGTCATATCAGTGCTTTGCGGTCATTTTCATCACCCTAATTCAATGCACTTGTGGAAGTTTGCTTTTTTTCTCTTTTTTAGAATTTGTTAGGGCCTTTATTTGATAGGACAGCATGCGGCATGTGGACCCGGGCAGCTGCTGAGGACATGAGGTGCACACTCCACCAGGTGAGCTACTGAGGAGCTTCAAAGGAAAGTATTCCAACTTCAGTACTTTTCTACATATTGATTTCCGGTCGTCAGAAGAAAATGTATAAAGCATGTCTTTTAAAGAATCACATTTGAAGATTTTGCAGTGATTATTATCTCTTCCTGTTTTTATTTTTTTTTCATTTTATTCTTTTGTTTTTTACAGCAGCGGGGGACCGTCACACCCCGAACAATAAAGACATCCAACCAAATTTCACCAAAACAAAGAATGCGAGCAGTGGAGCAGGAATATCGCAAACTGAGAACATCTGAGAGCGGCTGTCTGCGCCCGAGTCGCAAACCGCTTGACAAAGACACAGATGTTTTCCCATCACTTCATAAATCCCATACATCAGGATGGAAACAATGTGCCAAACTGACAATGACAAGTTTCAAAATGAAGTTATTTGTTCCATCATCTCCTCTCTGAGTCCTACATATTTGACGGCTCCAGTTGTTTGAGGAGAGACATCCTCCTCACATTTTCTCTCTCGCTCTATGCATGCACACGCACACACACACACGCACACACACACGCGCGCACACACACACACACACACACACACACGCACCTTTCCGTTTCACCCTGCTCTGAACCCGTTTCTCCGTCCACTGTGCAGAAAGCTTAATAAACATGTGCGGCGAGTCATTCCCAGAGTGCCCCGCCACCACCATCCCTCACCCAGCCGCCCACCTACCGGCCCACCACCCTTTACACCCCCTGCATCCCCTTTCCATGATCCCCCCCCCCCCACCACCCACCCACCCACATCCAGTCCCTCTCCTACACTCAGGTTTCACCTCTCAGCTTCCTGCTGCTCCCAGTCATGCTGACACACACTCTCACACTCAACCCACTGACTGTCACCGGCGCACAGCGGGAAGAAGCCCTCTCAAAGTACTGAAAAAGCTCGAACGCCTTAAAAGTCAAATCTCTGCTTTCAAAATGACTCTTAAGTAAAAGCCCAAATGCAAACAGATGCGGGGGAAAGCAGTCAGTGTGCAGGATTATCTTTCTCAGAGGTTTATTTCATTTTATATATAGCTATATCATCGGCTTGTGATTATTATTGATGCGTTCACATGTCAGCTGCATTTTGGTGTTGCAGCTGGTTGAGCTGGAATTAATATTAATGATTCAATGTATTAACTAGATGTATTAATGTAGTATCTCTATCAAGTCTCAAAAACTCTCCCGTCTTAAAAAAACTTATGTTTTTTATAAGCAGGCCAGTGCAGATGTTAAAATGCAAACTCCCCTCATGTAGGACGAGGACCCCTTAGCTGAGAGAGCGACGGAGCAGAGACCACCTACAGCATATTGCATACAAATTATTTTGCATATTAAACTGAGGCCTGCAGTAACGTGCAGGGTGGCCTGTAGTGCCATGTATAAACAAGTGAGCGGCAGTTCCAGCATGGCTAATGTTAGGCACGTTAGCTTCACCCTTTGTTAATTCTCCGGTGGTTTCTGAGGCGGAGAGGACGCCAGAGTCTCTTGTTGGATAAATCACACAACCCAGTAAAACAGCAACTGGCCAGTATGTTTCAGTAATAAGTAGTTAGCTGACTGGTTTGTCATTATGGATAGGTGCCACACAGTG
Organism: Sparus aurata; assembly: GCF_900880675.1. Lineage (NCBI taxonomy): Eukaryota > Metazoa > Chordata > Actinopteri > Spariformes > Sparidae > Sparus > Sparus aurata. Next base: position 27,772,852 of record NC_044188.1, read on the forward strand.
GTTAAGCACATGGTTCGGTTAGCTTGCTCACATGATTGCGCTTTGTTGTTGTTGTTTTTTTTTTTTTTTTTTTTAGATCTTTGCTGATAATATGTTCAATGTGCATGTTCATTTATATTTCTGGAGACATTAAACTTAAAAAAAAAATATTCTCAAACACCCCGCAGTAACTCTCAGAACTCCTTTTGGGTCACGAACCCCAGACCTCAGATTGTAATGAGTTAATCACAGAGTTGAATCATGAAATCATAACTGTGTTTTTCATACTCCCTATACTTAGTGAGCGCAGGTTTGGAGACGCTGAAAAACCTTGACGGCAAAAAACGAAAAAAAGAACATGGCATCAATTGCAACTTGTTAACTAATGCGGCGACTGCGTGCGCAGGAGTGTGGATCCCACCACGCGTCTTCTATTTCAGGGTCAATTCGATGTCAGCTCGGGCAGTGAGCGGAAATTCCGATTCAGCGGCGAGCATTTCACATTTCATACCTGTGAGCTGAAGCTAAGTGCCACTTTAGGATCACTTAGAGTTGCAGCGAAGGTTCACGCTCCCCGTCCTGCAAATACTTACATAGATAGATAGATAGATAGATAGATAGATAGATGGGTCTTCTCTTCTTAACAAATTTAACTTAATACCTTGCAGTCATTAAAGCCTCCACAGCAGAGATACTAACCCTGTCTCTCTCTGGCAGTGGGGCTGGGGTCGCCGGATTACTTTCTGTCAGCAGTGTGACAGCTGTGTACATCTGGTTGTGTAGGGGCCTCTCACAGCTCAATCCACACGTCGTTTCGTCGGTGTCTGGGCCTCCGCAATCGCTGCCGCTGCTCACCTCATTACCAACAGAGCCACACCTCCATCTGTCCGCCTAATATCTAAATCCTACTGCAGATTAGTGGGGGAGTCGGGGCCCGGAGGAGGAGGAGGGGGGGGGGGGGATGAGGAGGAGGAGGAAGGAGGAGGATGGGGGAGAGGGGAAACAGGATCCTGGAGGAAGGGTTTGTGCGTGGCACATGGGGCTTTATTAATGATCTCTTGTGTGGCGGTGGCGGCTGCTGTTTGAGTTTGTGGATCATATTGGGGGATTGTGACCATTACTGTACTTTGTGCATGTGTGTGCTGGAGATAAAGAGAGCCAGACAGGAACACAGAGAGATGGCGTCATGTGATTTTTATAATCCCTGCACGGCGAATTTAAACTTAAAAAAAAAAAGCTTCTCTTCTTTAAAAATCTAGGGATGGTCAACTGTCTTCCATTAAATGGTTATTACCTCCTTTTGTCTGGTGTAATCTGGTGATTTATTTCCTTATTGTCAGCAATAATGGTCTGCGTATCAAAGCCTGATATATCCTCTTGATTCAGTGCTTCTACTTTGATTTTATCACGGTAGTCGTTTGTTTTTCCCTCACTTCTTATATTACTTTGATTTGGATCTAATCAGCTTTTACTGCTTTTTGTCGCTCCCTCTCTTTATAATCACATTATTGCCTTTTTTGTACATTTTATTTCCTCAATGGTGCATACCTGGTCTGAGGCAGATTCTATCGCATCCTCACCGAAAAGCACTTTGGGTCAGCTCCCGTTGTTTTCAAATGTGCAGTATAAATAAACCCACCTGACATGACTCATTCGTGCCATTGAGCTTCAAAAGAAGAAAAGAAACCGTTTGAAACACGTCAGTTAGCCACACTGATGCACAGGAGGACCCGTTCCTTCATTAAAACGAACACACGCACTGTAGTTACTTCCCACACACACTGTCCTGCTGCCGTGGATACTCACCAAGCGTACCAGATCTGTGTCTGAAAATAGTCTCCAACAAATCTTTTCCACTCTAAATATTTAAACACTCCTGTGTCCAGCTGTTCAAGAAATTATTATCATTACTATTATTTTTAAGTAAACTGTATATTTACATTTACGCCTTTACTGGGAAAAATGGGTTTGGGGTACTGAGCAGCAGACAGAGAAGTCAGAAAGCATTGTTTAATATAGGTTACATAATATATTGCATTGTATATTATGTTGTATAATATTAACAATGTAATTCGATAGAATGTAGAATATTGCCAGAATTATCCTTTTCCTGGTGTTCACATTAGAACATGCAAGATCGTGCTAAAACCTTTTTTTTTTTTTACTCAAGTGGATTTTTTACTCAGATGACAGATGACAATTTAACCCTTTATTTGTAAAGGTTGCTCAAACTAATTTGATTGCTATTTAAAAGAAGGTGTTTCCACTCAATTGCATCGCTGACAGCAGTAACGGGTTGATTTCTAGCACAGAAAATGATCTTCCTGTGTTAATCTGAACTAAAAGCTATCTTGTTGTAATTTTCTCATGGTTGCCTGCCTTCTTATTAAAAAAAAAAGAACCCTTTGTTATCAATGAGAAAAATCTGCCGTAGCAGCAAAATCTATTTATGTAATGGTTATTCTCAGGTTTTATTCATTTATCTCCAAAACAGCTTTTTGCTGATGGACATCATTTTGTTTTTAGTCGAGGTTTGTAACTGTGAAGCACATGTTTCATTTTGTATGAGTCAGGGACTGACTCACTACCGAAGCTTCGCGAGAACAAATGACCCAAAAGCTGCATGACCTGGTGTGCAGTATCTCTACTGTTCAAGGATTTACTGGACTATGTGAAGCACTGCAGCGACACAGACAAGTTTTTTTTTTTTATTTATTTTTTTAATCTGCTCTACTTGTTATTCTTTCAGACTATGTGTCAGTTTAGTGAGCAAACGGTAAAAAAGTGTAGTCAGTGTAATAATAATGTATCAGGCAGCACGTTGTGTGTGTGTGTGTGTGTGTGCATGTATGAGTGTGTATTTATATGCATATTTGCATCCTTTCTGTCATCTTAAGTCCTCAGAATTTTTTCAGCGCACCATTAAGACATCTGTCCAAATTTTCCATCAAATACAATAGGCCCAAATATTTTGGGGGGTTTTTGTCATTTTTCCTAATGACCCCTTAAGTTAAAATGCCACACTCATCCTTCACTAAAATCTATTATAAGTAAAAAGTAAAAAAAAAAATAAACAAATAAAAAATCAGACAAAACAAAAAACAACCAACATTTAGAGTGAGTATGATTGATCTGCAATTGTTACATAACCTAAATTATCTACAGATTGCTGTGGCCATGGATAATTGTTCTCCAGCAGAGTTTAGATGAAAGGATCGGGCAAGTGCACTGTTTTGGTTAGAGAGTGTTCATTTCTACGCTTATGTGAAAAGTGTTTAACTTCCTCCTCGCACAGTTCTTATCGTCCAGACAGATTTTAAAAAGTTATCTGCCAACTCAAGAACACAATGTAATGACAAGTTAGGAATGTGTGTAGGCTACACGGAGATGAGATAGACAAAAGAGGCTGTGAGACTGACATACGCACACAATATGTATAAATGAGCATTATCTCAAACTGTCCTCTTGAGAATAAGAATAAGATGCTATACTGGACAACTTGTAAGGACGCTGCAGGTTTTCAGGATATTTGGTAGCACAGTGCCACCTGGTGATCAGAAATGTTATTCAGTTGTTTTATAAGATTTTAAACCAAACAATATATTTTTTTTAATTGTAAGAAGGTTCCAGTTACCAAAGAACTACATCGCTCTGTCCCATAACAGAATCGTATTCAAACAAATTAATTCCCTAAGTACTTTATAAAGGTCACATTTTATAGCCTAATGAACAACTAATATATATTCCATTGTTATTTTATATGTACTCTCTGTTCTGATCTCATCTTTCTTTTTCTGAAATTTTTTTTAAAATGTACTGCATGAGAAAACCTTTGCTTTTCTTACGTTGTTAAAGGACCTTCGCACAAAAAGAAAAGAAAATTAAAGCAGAGCAGTGCTGAAAAACAAACGATTTGCTTCTCGGTCTGCTTATTTTGTCTTTAACTGTGTTGATAAAATGGCTCATAGGCCGTGGGGAACAAATATAAACAAATGATAGTCTGTGTATGGGCCTCTACGGACGGACGATAAAAAAACAAAAAACACACTACATATCCCATCACCACTGCCTGGAAATGTAAGGTGAAAGGTCAGGTCGCCTCGATATGAGGTAATAACAAACATGGCGGCGCTCGGTACAGCACGGTGCTTATTTCGGAGCTACTCTCGGGCGAAAAATGTTCAGAAGAGCAAGCAAATGTTGGCGAGGTGTACCACCAGGACGCTCTGTAGTGCAACACAAGATAACGGTATGTTTCAATGCAGCGAACATCATTGTTACTGACTCATTTTCTTACGTGTAACACTGACCTTGTAGCGTGTGTCGCCAGCGTCGATTCTTTCAGTGCGGGTGTCTCACTCCCTTAACAAATCTGCCTCTTCAACGTCACCTCACACATTGACACGGATGTAGACCATGTAGAAGAACACTTGATATCTTTCCAAATTCATTTGAGTGTTTGTATAAATTCGGCATTGCGTTCGGTAGTTTGCTAATGAAGTGTCCCCAGCTTTCCAGAAGTCTTACCTTACTGGTTAATAGCCCTGGCTAGCAATTGCGTTGACCTGAAAATCGCTAACAGCGTGAATTTCAACCAAATAATATGGCAGAATGTACGGTAAAATGAATCAAAACAGATACAAGTTTAAATTGCAGGTCGTATTGGAGAGGGGAGTTGCATGAATTTCGAAATGTCCAACGATAAACTAGCTAGTTACTGCCACAGCTCTTGTCAACATTTCCGTTAAATATGATGATATTTGTAAGGGAGTCTGGTGTGTGTTCCTTACGACAAGTTAGGAAACATGCAGTAGATGTCCAGTTACATTCCAGTCGTGGCCACTCACCGTAGGTTGTAACAGCAAACAAGGTTAGATGATTTGAGCTAAATGAGTGAAATTCAAATGCTAATGTTTATGGGTGCAGTGGGTGTGGTTTGTACATGTGATTAACTCCCGTCACTTTTCATCCAGCCCTCTCAGACGGTGCAAAGCCACAGTTCACGGATCCAGCTGTGCAGGACATCCTCACCAGGATAACAGGCCTGGACCTGCAAAAAGTGTTCCGACCCATTAAGCAAGAGCTGAAACCGCCCACATATAAACTCATGACGGACGAGCAACTGCAGCAGGTACCCTTTGGATGAACCATAATAACTTCTCAATCACACACGCTCGAACTCACCCGGCCCTGTAGCACCTGTCTAACTAATCCCTTGTGTGTGTTCCCAGGCGATGGAGTCAGCCAAAGAAGAGGCTAAGAAGCTGCTTCAGATGCCGCCCGTCCTGCCAGAGAGGAAGCCCATCAACGATGTGCTGTCCGAGGATAAGATCCTGGATGGCATGGACACAGCCAAATACGTCTTCACAGACATCACCTACGACATCCCACACAGGGTTGGCACATGGCTTTATTTTGTGTAAATGTGTGTAACTGAGGGTTAGATGGGGGGATTAAAGAGTCAGCATGGGTTTTATTGCAGTGTGTGGAGCTGCTCACATATCATGCATTGTTTTCTTGTCTATAGAAGTTGGTTAGGTTTTATAAAATAATTTAGTTAGTTTAAATTAAACAATCTATCTTTGAGGTGTCATCCTTGCTGCTCAGTTGTTTTTATTAGTTTCTATACTTTTGATTCCAACTTGTATAAAAAATGTCCAAACTTTTTTTCCTTTATGTTCTTTCGTTATCTGTATAAATAAAGTATGTAGCACAAATTTGTACTTTGATAATGCACTAGGGACATTTCTCACTATACACATTATATGCTTTATTATTCCTCCAGGAGAGGTTCATTGTTGTACGGGAGCCCAATGGCACCCTCAGGAAGGCAACCTGGGAGGAGAGAGACCGGCTCATACAGACCTACTTCCCAAAGGACAAACGCAAAATCGTACCACCTCTCATCTTCAAGGAGGAAAACCTCAAGGTAGGAGAAGTCTGCCTGCAGCCTCCTCCTGTTATACTGAGCAGATCAGAGATGACCGCCTCTACTGTGGTGACATTAATATAAGAATAGTCTTCCCACTTCACGTAAAGTTTCCCCATTTCTCCAGGAAATTTGACCTGCAAGATAAACTGGCTTTACATAATGTTAATTTCGAATACATGCCAAGGTTTGTGTACGTACATTTGGATTCTTTCCACTTGTTTTGTTGATCACTTTCTCTTAGGCAGAACAGCATCTGCATTTCCTTTGTGCAATGCCTTGTGGGACAAAAGGTTACTTCAACAGCAGTAAAAAATCAAGGGGTTTCGTACCCACACTTATTTTATTTGGTTCCCAGAGGGAACCCACTTTATCATCTATGTTTATGTGATATCGCCACCTGTCGATCAGTGGGATTATGTGAAACTATTTGCAGTAGAGTGTATTGTGTCACGCATGTGCACAAAACAGACAAATCGATGCCCCACTCGTAACAAAAACCCAAAACATCACAAGGTAGTGAGTGTTCTACTGCTGCAGGTCAAAATGTTTGTACTGAAAAACACTTGTTATACAGAGTTCTTTAACATCACGCTCCTCACAAAACTATTTTGTTCCCTGTTTAAATCAAAAGTGTTCGATTCAGCATGTAGGATTATTACCCTGTTTACAATCTTTTTTTGTTTTTATGCTCTCAGTAACATGACTATGTAAATCAAGCTAATGTGCAAAACAGACAGTAATCAAACAGAAATTAAACAGAATACCCCCCAAAATCTGGAAATGACACAGATAAATTGGTATGTATGTGCCTACAGTACATGACTTTTTTTTTTTTTTTTTTAACTTATAATGCAGAAAAGGATGCCTGGGATAATGATTAAAAAGCAAATATGTTTACTCTTTAAATGCACTGGTGTCACTTTTGGCAATAACATGTTTTGTTACACTGTAAATTATACTTCCTCCATAACATGTCACAAGTGTTTTATAACACACATACAACATATATTTGAGTGATAATTGCAAAGAATGCATGTTTTGCGGACTTCCTAATATCAGTACTGGCATCCTCCCTAATTATCCATTTTCAGTCAGGCTGTAGCAGTTACTCTGGGTCACAAATGTGCATGCAAACACACTCAGTGATAAAGCTATAACTGTCATCTCTGAGATGGGAAGGTCTGTGAGGTCTGTAAACATTAGTCCAGTCATGAGGAGAGTCTAATCAGGCACAATAAGTAAAAACACCTGTGTGGCTGTCCAATGAGTATCTAAAGGCTTTTCCCATTTATTCACGTCTCTCTGTTAGATGGTGTTTTCCCAGGACCGTCATGAGGACGTGTTGAACATGTGCCTGGTCCAATTTGAGCCAGACTCCTCAGACTACATCAGGGTGAGATGACATTGATTTTCCTGTTATTTTGACCTGATCACCAACTGCACTGAAATCTGCAGACTGTACTTGGGCTGTTAAAGCATGAAATCGCCACAGTCAGGTTCTATATTTTCTTTAGGTCACTTGATATGCGAGTGTAAAATGGGAACAAGAGTGTGGATTGGAAGCTAATGAATTTGATGTGAGGAGCATTGTGCAGAACATCCAGTGAAGTTAGGATCATACTCTATTCTGAACACGTGTCTAGGTCCATGCAGCTACCTACGAGGATCTGGAAAAGCACGGCAAATATGAGCTGCTGCGCTCCACCAGACATTTCGGGGGCATGACCTGGTACCTGGTCAACGCTCGCAGGGTGGACGGGCTCATAGTGGATTTGCTGAAGAGAGAGCTGTGAGTCGTGTCTGTCTTTTGTCAGTACTGTAGCCTTATTTTAAATTGAGTTACACCAGCCACTGTACCTGCCAACAGAAAGGATGCGGCCTAAGCCCCCAGTTTGTGTGTTTGTGTCCAGGCTCCAGGATGCAGTGAGCCTAGTGTCCCTGTTCCACATGGTCCACCCACACAGTGAGTCAGCCCAGGAAGCTGCCAGCCAGCAGGCTACTGGCACCGACCTGCTGAAGGTGAGAACACACAAACTTGACAGGAAATATCTGCTGACTCGTAGCTATTTTACACTTATACTCACTTTGCTCTTTTATATATTATTTATTGCCATTTGATCCAGACATTTCCGAGGTCATATAAATGGTGTCCCTTAGGCATTGGAGTGAATCAGAACTCAGTGTAGCTCTTGAGAGGTCACGTCAAGGCTGTCTCATCTAAGGTTTCCTGTGTTAGAGGTTTGGGTTTGTCTCCAGCGTGGGAACTGCGGGGCCAAGCCCGGGACACATCAGGTCTTATTAGCGCTCACATCCCCTCGGCCTTGAAGCAGAGGGGAGCGACATTGAGAATGACAGCCATTTAATGTGAAAGGTTAGCGGCAGGAGACACGGGTGTGCGTCTGTCTGCACAGCCACAATCGCACAAGGCCTCTCATTTAGTCACGCTTCTTTGTGGAGCGCATACTTAGCTGTGTTTTATTAGTCGGGCACTAAAGGAATTAATACTTGTACTTCTACTGTACTTTTTTTTTTTTGCTCAGCACTGACCTTGACAGAATTTGTGTGACCTTTCTCTCCTCCGTCATGCTGACATCTGACCTTTGTCCTTGCAGATTTATGCCCAGAAGGAGTCCCAGAGGGCGGGCTACATCGAGCTTGCCCTGCAGGCCTATGAACAGATAGCTGATAAGAGCTCCGCCGCCTGACTGCCCTGCTTCTAGATAGAAATATAAAAATTGATCCACAATAAAGAAACCAGAGGAATGGACTAAAAATAGTACAAAATCTCAAGGTTCTGTCACTGTTTGGGGTGAAAACTGAAAGAGGTACACTTCAGTCATCGACTTGAATCAGTGTAGTAACGGCTTGTAAGACCTGTGAGGTTTGTCATTCATCCATGTAAAGAACCTGTAGGAGATCGCTGTTATTGTCTATATGTGAATTTCATTAAGACGGCTGAGTGAAACCCGATGTGTAGAGACAAATTATGTACATAACGAAATAAAGATCTTTCTACTTGTGTGACGTGTTGTTGGAGCGAAATAACTGCAGGCCTGGGTAACATGGAAAACTTTATTTATATAATTCACTTTTCAAGTCCAGTCGATACCATCCAAACACAATCTTAAGAAAACACATTTAAGGCACCTGTAACAGAAACATACTGTACATTCAGTTTATCTGATAAACTAAAGGCAGCGGTTTGTGTGAATACAAGCTTTGGGAAGTAAACGTGCACCAAACTATTAAAACGTGAACAACAAAAGAGGTAATACAGGCACTGAGTACAACCACATGGGGGAGTTGTGATCTAAATCATGGGCTTGTTCGACCTTACTGAATGCATAGTTACAAAAATCATGGCATTCAGAAAACACAGGCTGCCTCGTCGCAGATAAAATAAAAATAGTATTCTAATGAGCTAAAAATCCAGCAGGAATGTTAGAAAAAAAACTTCCCCTCAAGAATGAAAGGAATATTAAAAAAAACTTGACTTCCTCGATGGTCTGGATAACACCCTGATCAACAGTGGTGTCGCACTGTATGTGGAAGAAGAAGAGGTACTGGGTGTAATTCCTTATTTTACATGCTGGTGGACACAGCAGTCAGCTAGTTAAGCTTTCTACCCCTAAAACTCAGATTTTTTTGTAAACTGGTGACACATTAGTAATGTGAGAGCACTTTCATTACTAACCGCCACGATGGCTCTAACATGGTTAAAAGAGAAAATGTTAAGAATAAAAAGGGTCAGCAACAGGTCTTAGCTTTATGTCTTTGGCTGCAGTGCATCATTTCTAAACACGTACGTCTTTGCGCGTCTTGTCTCAGCTTCCCCTTTAATACATTTGTGTCCCTTGTCATCTACCATTATTACCTTTACTCCCAAAGGCCACTGCATGTGTCTGGTCTCCCAGACAGAGCTGAAACACAGTCGAACCTGCCTTCTTGGAGATATGCTTAAAGTTATGACTATTGAGTCGTACAGTACCACACAGACAACGTCTTTAGTCTGTTGACAGCTTATTGTTGTCCTGGAAAAACAGCCCTTTCTGTTCTTTGGTCACTGAAAAAAACAAAAAAAACTGCAGAGTCCGGCTTGTGAACGTTTTTTCCCTCTAATCATTCAAGAAATCGTCATCCAGGTTGACATCTGTGGTGTCGATGTCTTCCAGGTCAAAGTTGTCCAGATCCAGATCATCCAGGGCCTGCAGGTCCAACAGAATATATGTAGTTAAGACAGCCTCAGTTATAATGAGCAAAGATAGATGATTTAAACCTTTACACTTTGTATGCGAGTGTGTAGACGCCACGCTTGTTAAGTCCTTGAAAGACATTTTGGTTTGTATTTTAAATAATAGATTATCAGCCCGGTATATGGGAATTTCATTATGCATCCGTCCAGCGTGTACCATGCATCTCTAAAAATAACCCTGAAACTTACATCCTCATTCAGCTCGGCCTCGAGGTCCTCTGCCATCTCCTCAGTTCCCTCGGGAGCTGCCTCCTGCTCTGCTACGTCGCCCTCTGCGGGGACGGCTGCTGGGGATAAAACCTCTGGCTCAGCCCGCAGAGGCGCAGCAGGCTCCAGGTTGTCCTCGGGCTTCACTGGGAGTGTTGTGGTTAGCTCCTCTGGTTCCGGTTCTGGAGCTGTGACTGGCTTCAGTACTGTCGGTATATCTCCAAATGGGTCTAGCAGTGGATCGAGGGCCAAATCTGAAACGGTCTGGGCTTGGACAGGCGCGTCCAGCACTGGACTGTGTGTGTTTTCAAAGGAGATCAGCTCCTCCACCGCTACAGGTGATGGTGCAGTTTCTGAGACGAGCTCCTCAGTCACATGAGTCTCTGCTGCTGCTGCTGTATCTGTGACGGTTGGTGCTTCAGAGGAGATGATGTCCGTTTCCACTTCTTCTTCAACAGACATTGCCTCAGTTGCTATAGACTCTGTTATATCGGTATCAACTATCAGACCAGTCTCCACTAGGACATCCTCTGTGGCTATGGTTTCTGTCTTCACTGTCTCACTTGGCGTTTCTTCTGTTGCCATGACGGTTTCTGCTGTTGTCTCAGTTAGTGTTTCAGCGGCAGCGGTAACATCATCGGCGGCTGGAGAAATGTCCTCCACCTCCGTCTCAGCTGATGATCTGACATCTTCCACGGGGCTGGACTGTACCACCTCTGGCTCTGTCGGGGTCATCTCTGTGGTCGACTGTGATACGTCTTCCTCTTCAGAGACTGAAGCCTCCTCCGATTTAGTGACGGCGACAGATTCTGCTTGGTGCGGTTCGACGTGCTCCTCCGTCACTGCGACAGGCACAGGGGATGACGGTGCTGGGATGGACTCTTCTTCCGTTGACGACACAGGATCAATAATCTCCTGTTTCGGTGGAATGAGTTCGTCCACCTCTTCTGGTTCTGCAGGTGCAGCTTCTGCCGCTGCTGCTGCTGCCATGACGGGTTCATTCCTGCTCTTCATGACTTCCTGTATATGGAACAAGAAGAATTGCAATTCTGTTGGAAAGGATAGCTTCACAAGTCTATCTGCATACATACATCTGCAGGATGAATAACAGCACTGTTATTCTAAATCCTACTGAAGTTGAGTACGACACAAATGTGTTTTTTTGTGGACTTTTTCTCTCGTCTTTGCTTTGTGCTATTTAAAGGAAACCATCTGAGAAGTTTTCGAGGCAAAAGTCTCCCAACCAGAAGCTGCTTTGTTTGAAGAGGTCAGAAGGCAGATGGGTTACGAACAACTGACTGGTCTTATCTTTAACAATACATTTTTTTTTTATGTGAAAGACCTTAAAAGGGTTGGAATATATGTTTAATATAGCATAAAATGGAAACGCTCAAATGAGGTAAAACATTTGTATTTCAGCGCAGTACTTCTTTACTGTCCATTTGGTTTTCGGTCACTGTAACTGTTCCTCCTTCTCATGTCGGCCACGAAGAGATCCCTTTCAGAAGCAATTTCAGTGCAACATTAAAGGGACGGCTGACAAAAATCCACCGTCCCTGTTCTGTGCAAACATTCAATCTTAAATTCCGCAGTAACTAATGAGGCCAGAGCTGTCAGAGTTAGACAACTCGGTTGTCAATCCTCCAAAGCTTTTTCGGAGCAAAATTCCTTCTTTTGTGTTTTACCCAGACAGTACTGTGAAGCAAAGAAACAAAAACACTTTAACTTTACATAGACAGCCACCTCATTAGTCAGGCTCAGACTGCTGAAGCCTCACATTAGCTTTGGATCGACCCTTTGTTTAGTCTCTGATCTCTCCACAAAACAACCATTCGGGATCTCTTTAAAGTCTGTACGGACTGCAGGAACAATAACCATTCCCAGTAATTGTTTGGATGCAGATAGCAGCCACCATCTTGGGCAAACAAAAAAAAATCTTCCAGTAGCTGTTTTGCTATCAGATGTTCATGTGGTAATGGCGTCCATTTTTTTTGTTCACAGGGTCAGTTAAAGCAGAGACAAGTTGAGTCGTGTAGAGCTGCGGGTCGTGATCCTCACCTCTGGCTCGTTCAGCCCTCCTTTGAGCACAAAACTCGAAAATTCCTCCAGAACATCACGGTCCTCATTTGGCTGGAGAATAACGAGACAGGCAAAAATGTCATTTCAAACGGCACGCTTAGCGTATGAGCGGTTAATCCGTATGATTCAACAAATGATGTAACGGCAAAGAAATCGTATGGGAGACCAAATCCCATTTCAACAACCGACTGAACATTCTCTGCAGAAATGGATCCATTTATGTGCATAATTTATGATGAAGTCAATCCCCATCGTTTATTTGAGTTTTTTTTAGCATAGCTCGTTCGACTTCCACTGACCGTGATGAGTGGGTATTCTGCAGCGGGCCTGACCCTGACGTGAGTCTCCTTGAGATACTGCTCAGCAAGCACGGCTTGCTGGAGGCCAGGGAACAGGTTGCCGTACTGGCCGGGGTCAGCCAGAGCATCTGCTGCCTTCTGGTTGACCTTGGACAGACTCTCCTTCCACAGCCCCACCACCCTGGAGGAAAGGAAACGTATGCAGCTCACCGCTGATGAATAATGTAAATATACTCACAGATACGGATACTGCCATCATCATAAACTTTCAGGAATAAGGACATTGTAAAGTTTTGCCTTCTGGTAAAAAAAAAAAAAAAAAACCCATGTCATTTTATTTTAATTACAGGCAGACAGCTACATGCAAAGCTTCTGCTCGACACATATGGATATGGGACGATTGTTTGCACACAAACGCAGTCTGCACACTGGAGCTCAACACCCGGGCATGTGCTGTGCACTCGGCAGAACCGACTTTACCTTGACACATGGCTGGGCAGATACGTTCTCGCCAGAAATGCAGCCTCTGGCAATCGATCTGTTTTGATGAGAAGCTCCAGACATTTGTCCAATCTGGGCAAACACGAGAAAGGAAAGCAGAAAAAATTCAAATAGTTTGCCAACACGTACAAGTTCACCGAAACGTGGATTCAAACAAAGCTTCCCGTCCCGTCCCGTCCCTCTCCCTCTTCTTCCACCCACCGTCCCTGCATGAAGCAGGTGAGAAAGGCCACGTTGGTCTTCCCGTCCCTCTCCGCCCCCTCTGCCAGCTTGCCCACCATGTCGGCGTTGCCCGAGGCGGTGGCCAACAGCAATAATCCCCCGTAATCCTGAGCTTGGTGCAGACACTCCTGGGCCAAGCTAAACTGGCACTTTGTCGTGGCGAGCTCTGCCAGCTGCTTCCATTTCTGCTCTGACTGGAGCCCCCACATGTCAAGGTGCCAAAGAGACAGGAGAGAGGATTATCACAGGAGGGGAGGCATGAACCTCAACAATACGCTGAGAAGCGCTCACTGAGTGTGGGAGGCCGGGGCTCGTGACTCACAATGACACGTTCTATGTACGTTATCCGGCATATTACACAGATACTAATGAAAGAAAAAACATTCGAAACTAAAATTGATTTTGAATATGTCGTACCAAGCTCCCCAATAAGACAGATTTGTAATGAGGAAAGAACCAGGCTTAAGCTGCCATGACCAAATAATACAAAAGTGACCACGTTTACTCATCTGTTTACTTTCAAGGCCTTGATTTGTTCCTTCAAATTCTTTAACTTTAGTATTTTCAAGAACCTGTGAGGACGCTGTTGACAGCCTACGCCCCACATATTGTATCATTTTTCTTAAGTGCAAATGATAAATGTTACATTTTTACACTAACAGCTAAGACGGCATACTGATGACGAGTATGGGTTCACGGCTTTCATCTTGTTTTCGTGCTCATGTGACAGCAGTGCTCTCACCTCTGCCTCCAAGGCCAGCTCGTAGGCTATCTTCACCTCTCCCAGCTGCAGGGCCAGTTCAAACTTGTGTTCTGGGTCAGTGGACACAGCCAGGGCCTGCTGCCTGAAGCCCTACACGGCACGAGAAGAAACAAAAAGCACATCTTGATATTTCTGTTCCATACGTTCTGCTCCATCATCCGTCTTTTATGTAAAGCACAGCCGGCGGCGGCAGTGGAGGACTGGATGTGCGAAACTGTCGGTGTGAAAACGTGAAGCGGTAAAGGAGACTGCGTGAGAGGGAAAACCATCCCCGTGGTTAATATATTTCAAAAGAAGCACACGAGAATTCTGCCCAGATGTTTTACTCCATCTGTCCGCCTGATGTTCTTTAAATGATGCATTCACGAAACCCTGAGTCTACCAAAGCACAGAGGTGCACACAAGGGGTCAAAATGTACCTGTTTCTCCAAAAAGTGGGCTACCCTGATCCTCTGCTCCTTGGGGATTGTGGGTAGAACCTTGTCGGCAGTGCCGAAGTCCCTCCTCATGACAGCTGTTTGGTATTCCAGCACAGACAGCAGCAGGGAGAAGCTGATGACGTTCAGCTCCTTGTCTCCCAGGTAGAGACGGTCGTCCTTGGGGATGTAACCCAGCAGGTACATGGTCCTACACACCGGGAGAGAGAGACAGGGAGGCTTTCAGGCACTTCTTTTGAGAATTTTCTTTAATGGCATTTCGAATGTACGCGATGAAAATGGACGGAAAAGTTAGACGGCATGAGACACAGAGTAGATTCAAAGCCATTCAGCAGAATTTTCCCAGCATGCCAGGGATGTGATGGCAGAGTGCTGACATACACTTGCTCTGTCCTGCTGCCTTACAGGTACACATGCATCGTACCTGTCGAGGTGAGCAACGGTGATGATCTCTCCTCCGACATAGTAGTTGAGTCTGTTGAGAGAGCTGGTGAAGATGAAGCAGTCTCCCACCCAAACCCCTGTCTTCACCACCTCTGGGACCTCCCCCAGGACCTGATGAGCAGGGCGTGACACAATTTAGTTAGTTAAAAACAAAGACATCAAGGCTGGCAAAAACGAAATAAAAATGTCCGCTCTCTAAGATTATACACCTCGAAGGCGTCCTCTATCCCATCTTCTGGGATAGTTTCCTTGGACTCCACGGCTGCTGCCACTCTCTCCGGCTGGTAGCGCAGCACAAAGAAAGACTCATCTGTGGCGATAGACACGAGCTCCCCAGAGTCAGACCAGAAGATCTGAAGACAGAGAGACAAGATATTATTTTTTTAAAAAAAGGGGCAATACACAACTTGTTGGAAATGTGAGAGCTGTGACAGTGCGACCCACATGTTTAGGCTGGATCTCGATGCGGCGGATCAGTTCTGCGGTCTCCCAGTCGTAGAAGGCCAGGCCGCTGTTTGACCTCACTCCCAGCAAGAAGCCCCCGAAGATACCTGCAGGACAGCAGGTTAGCAAGAATCACACACACACAAAAACTGTCGTGTCAAAAGAGAAAAAAACGGTAATGAAGCTCACCTTCTGCCCCAAAGTCAGGTTTAAACGCCTTCTTCTCTTTAAAGTTCTTAAATACTTTGACCATACTGTTGCCTTCCCTGGTGGCATACCTGTGAAAATAGTGTACACACATTGCAAAATGAAGTTTATAACTGGTATATAGAATAATTTGACATTTTGGGAGATGCACCCGATCGCTTTCATTCTAAAAAATGAAGCTAAAGCCAAAATGCAATAGCTAAGTTAGCTTAGCGTACTGTAAAGATTGGAATCAGGGGGACACAGCGAGCCCGGCTCTGCCCGAAGTTAAAAATAATCTACCTATTAGCATCTCTAGGCTAGCTGAAATGTGTTCCGTTAATTAGTGAGCTGGTGGGCAAATTTCTTTACTTTGTGCAGAGCCAAGCTAGCTTTTCCTGTTATTTTTAGTCCGTATGCTACGCTATGCTAATCGCCTGATGCCTCCTCCATCATAACGAAGACACAGACGTGAGAGTGGTATCAATCTTCCCGTCCAACTCTCAGCGAGAAAGCGGATATGTGTATTTCCCAAAATGTCTACCTGCTCCTTTAAGTGGTTACGCTGAACTGCTCCTTTAAGGCGTGTAGGACTTACTGCGAGGAGTCATGCGCCCAGACAAATTCTTGAGCTGTGCCGAAGCTCTTGTTCCTCAGGGCCATGGCGGTGTAGATGATGTACTCCCCATCTCCGCACACCATCACAAACCTGCAAAGACACCAAACACAAGCAACCTGGATGTAAGACGACATTTTGGAGCCTCGACTAAGGATGATACATACAATTCAAAAGAACCGACACAAACATGCAGTCAAGATGTCATTCAGACTTCATTCAATCAATCAATGCCTGATCTGAAGGGCTCAGGGGAGAGATTTAGCCGTATTATCAACCAAAGTGAGATGTGCTGTTACTCCAAATCATGTAAAAAACTATCAATCTCTGTTAATAGATCAAATCAGGACAAACATTCAGACAAATAGTATGTATTTTGAACAGCAATACACAAATCATCAGTATAAAACATGTCCAAAACTTGCTCTATGACGCCATACATGATCAGAGGTTGTCAAATAAAGACCTCCGCACATGAAGACGATATTTTAATCTCGAGTGAGTTTGGAGAGGTGGCGGGAAAATGATATTTCGTGTAACTGAAGTGTAACTAAGGACTACGCGTGATAAAGCAACCAAGCACATTTCTGTGAGGTGAAAAGGAAAGAACATCCAACAACCCCACAATTTTACGCGAGTGCTTCTCAGTCTCTAACGCCACCACCGCTTCCACCCACGGCACGCCGACGCCTCACCTCCCGTTGGGGCTGTGCTGGATGGTCTGAGGGTAGATCTCACAGCTGCCCATGTCTTTGACACCCAGCGGCAGCCTCTCCCCGTCCCTGACCTCCGTGTCTCCCATGGCCTTCAGGTTGGCCTGCTGCACCTCGGAGTGGCGGGCCCACATGACCTTCCCACTGGAGTCCATGGACATGGCCGGCTCCTCCCGACCCAGCTGGGACAGAAAGGAGAGACGGGAGACGAGGGGTGAGGTGCGAGATAAGACAAAAGAGATAAAGGAAGGAGGGGGTTTTCATATTACCGGTCAATAAATGTTCATTCGGCTTATACAATCTAGTGTATGATGCGCTCCAACTGAGGGCGTTTCATGACTGCCAATAGCTGTTGTTGAGGATAAAAAAGGTCATGACCTCTATTTCCCCGGAGGATTTGTGGGCTTTAATAACCTGAAAATGTTGTCTACGGTTTAAAATTAGACCGCTAACGTTCAATTTTCTGTTAACAAGAGATTACTGACACTATTTCTGAAGTCTGAGGCTCCTAGCTGCCGTCCTCAGGGCCCCACTGACAAAAGAGGGGAATCCAAGAGCCCGGTGATCGGACCCTGTGCACAAGTTAAAGTGACTGTGGGCTGAAATTGGGAAAAACTCTACTGACTGAATGATAATTGTTTGAAACTTTTTTTAGATTTTCTGTGAGGACGGGCTCATATATGTTTACAGCCTGTCATTTTTCACTCTGACCATGCTGAGACCATTAACCTTTACATTCTTTAAAACTGTAATTTCAGTCAAACACATGAGGAAATAGGAGGAACACAGTACGGTACGCAGCGCTTGGAAATGTCGACAGGTTTTTCCTAGACAGACCTTGATGATGATGCTGCCTTCATCGTAGCCTATGGCCACACTGTTGGAGCCAGGCTGGCCACTTATACACCACACCCTCTCCATGCCGTAGTTGAGCGTGTTTTCTAGTCGGTAGGTGTTGGAGTGCCACACTCGAACTGTGCCTGCGGAAAAAGCAAAGAGACCAAACTGAACCACGGTGCCGTACTTACTGCTTTTTGGCTACAGGTTTTTGTGTGCGTATGTGCGTGTGTGTCGCATTAAATGGTTTCATTTAAACACACAGCGTACCATCCTCGGAGCCTGTGAGGATGATGGGCAGCTCTGGATGGAAGCTGACGCAGGTCACGTTCTGGGCGTGACCCTCCAGAGTCTGAACGCAGGTTTTGTTCTGGCAGATAAAGACACGCAGAGCACGCACACACACACACACACACCACACACACACACACTCATCAGATAATGTCACATGTCAACACTGAACTACACCTTTTATATCCTAACTGTTCAGGCGTGTATCTTACTATTGTGTGTTGAGTTTTATTTCACATATTAAATGCATGCTAGACATTGTTTTAGAGAACTTGTCATTTTGTTTTCAGAATAGGAAATAATCAGTATTTTGTATTGGGACCCAACCATCCTGTTATCGCCATAAAGATGAAACTATATCTACTGCTTCTGCTGTCCTTACATATACTGTTTATAGGAGATCCACATGAGCTTTGCTGTAAATCTCCGTTATGGATAAAAACTGACCTAATAAATAAGAAAGGAGGCATGCAAGAACGATTTCTATTAGGTTAACCAGATTCTTGGCTCTGGGGTCAAAAGACGTGTACATAGTTCCACAACTAAGGGTTTGGTGAGGCATTTTTTAATAATGAAACAAGTCAACAGCAGTCTTCTCAGAGAATCTGTTCGCTGAGAGTAAAGATCAGTGGGTTGATGGTTCGGAAATGAACCCAGTGGTGGGCAGGTCAAATATGTTTCTGAGAAGCAAAGATCTTTATGTGTCAGTTGAGATTTGGCATCGGTTCAGTGTAATGTGTGAATGTTCCAGTGTGTTTCCTGTTGCCCTTTCTACCGGGCACTGTGCAGTGTTCTTTTAATAAGATAAATACGTACGGATGACACTCTCGAATCGACCGAATCAGCTGTTATGAAACATGTAGAGTAGATTGTAAGTTGGAGATAATGTGGAAGATAAGATAAAAAAAAAGCTCTTAATCAGGATAAGGTGTATGCTTGTAGCAGTTCTTTTCAGTACGCAGTCCGTTCTGTTACCTGATAATCCCAGATCTTCACCAGGCGGTCGTCGGCCCCCGATATGAGGTAGGGCTTGTCCCCTCCGCTGTAGTAGTCGATGCAGTTCACGCCCTTCTCGTGGCCTTCCAGAGTGAAGTTGGGAGTCTTTGAGCCCAGCTGCCACACCTGTACAGCACACACACGGAGAAGGAACATGCAGAGAAAGAGGGTTTAGGAGCGTGTCCGACAGGAGCAACCAACGACATTTTCATATTTTGTAGAGTGTTGTAAAAATCTGTACAATGGAGTCAATTTGTGACAAGTGTAAACAAATGAGGCCTTTATCTCGCAGCAGTTGTGTTGTTTGTGGTTGTGTTTCTCAAACGTGAGACCACATTACCCATAAACCCCGTTCCCTGTGACTGCATGTCCCTGCCTCTCCCACATTGTCTGTCACCTAATTGTTCACCTTCATTCTAACTGGAGGAACAGCACCTTTTTTCTGTTTGTGCCCTGAAGCAGTCTTCTTTTGTGTGCTCCTGCAAACATTTGCATGTGCGTGCGTGTGTGCATGTGCGTGTGTATACCTTAATGGTTCTGTCCAGAGAGGCGCTGGCAAACTGGTTGTTGTCTTTGGGGTTGATGACGATCTCCATGACGTAGTGAGTGTGCCCCTCGAACACTTGGCTGCACGACCACTTCCTGTCCCAGTCCCACAGCTTGATCAACATGTCATCTGAAAACACACACACACACACACACACACACACACACACTTACTTAGGATATCTGAAAATGCCATTTAAAATATGAACTTCCAGCGTTGTTTGTGAGTGTGTGTGTGGTCCCCTCATACCGCTGCTGGTGAGGATGTAGGGCTGTGTAGGGTGGACGGCGATGCAGCGGATGTAGTCAGCGTGAGCCTCGAACATGTGAACTCGCTCCAGAGTGTTGTAGTTGAACACACGGATCAGCATGTCATCCTGGGGAACGGGCACAGAGATCGTGAAACACAAAAAGCAATCACACCGATGTATCTGGCTGCGGATGCTGCCCCTGAAGAGCATCCCTGCCTAATGCACCCTGGGTAGAGAACAACAGGTCGCCAAATCCAGGCCAGATTTGGCGACAAGGTCAGGTTTTACCTTAAAGGACAGGTTTCACCCAAGAAAATTAATATTCAGTCATTATTTACTTAGCTTTATGTCGATGGAAAGTCAAGTTAAGTAGACGGCGACTTGCTATAAAACGTTCAAAAACAACCAAAAACGCACTTAAAATTGCTCCAGCCATCTTATCCAGTTTAACCCAAGTCTCTGGTAGCCCCGAGATCCTACACTAATTCAAAAACACACACTGAAAAAGAAGATAACTTTAATAAGCACATGGCCGCTCTCATTGAGTTCAAACACTTACTGCTCCGGCGATGACCCAGTGTTTCCTGGCCACAAACTTGGCCACTCTGACAGGCAGGTCACACAGCTCGAACGTTTTCACCATCGTCTGCACACACAGCAACCCAAACGGGGAAATCAACATTACAGACGATCAAAAAAAAAAGCTTGGATGAATCAAATATGAAGCGACTGCGTGTGTGTGTGTGTTAGAGGAATGTGGAACGGGCTGATAGTGACCTGTGACTCGTGGTTCCACACCACCAGAGTGCCGCTGTAGAGGCTGACCACCATCCACGGCTCAGTGGGGTGCAGGTCCACGCTCTTCACCCGGTCTGACCGGGCCGTCAGCTTCCGCTTGATGTCCAACCGCAGAGGCTGTAATGGAGATATCAAGAGAGAGATATCAATCAGCATCCGTCTAATCAGGTAACTAATCGGCCGCTCTCAACGACAGCTGATGCTCTTTGTCCATTCAGCAGTCAGCAGCCTGTGCTTGACATACAGTCTTGTACGGCCTGGTCTGCAGTGCACATACCTTTAATTCAGTGATTTTTACCATTTTGAATGTCAGGTCACTGTGTACTGTTTTTCAGGTTTTGGGGACGGTTCTGGAGGGGGCGTGTCTGTTGATACTACCCATTCCACATTTTATGTGCATGACTGCTCCAGAGTGACTGGGCCCTCTCTACTAGATTCATACCAATGAAAAATGCGCAGTCCTTTCTTTTAACTACTTTTAACAATGCCATGGATGTAAAGTTAAAACTCCTGCATTATGCAAATATGACTTTCTTGTCATACTTTGTGAAAAAAAAAATAGCTTTAACTCAGTTGATTAGACGGTAGTCAACTTTCTGGAATCCTCTTGTTGCATATGGTCGCTGTACACACTGCCAGCCGTGCGTTTTGCGTGTTTCCAACTCTGATGTTAAAGTTCGTGGGTTGTCGTTTCACGCACACGGACAGAAGAACAAACCCCACAGTGATCGACACGCCAGCACAGTTAAAGTACTTTAGTTAGTCTGTTCCGCCTACCATGTTTCCACGTCAGTGAGTCTGCGGTGCTGTACAGTAGAGTCACCGGCCTGCCTGCTGCTGCTACCGTCGTGTTCCTCCTGTGGAGCCCACTGGACAAAGTTTGGTGACAAAGTGCAAGGACAGAAACACATTCATTTCCGGTATGAATTTTCACAATAAATCTCAAACGTTCCCTAAAACTATATGTAAAACTATATACATTTGGTTATTGTTATTAATATTGTTATTCCTATTATTATTATTTTTATTATTATTATCATTATTATTATTATTATTATTATTATTATTATTGTTATTATTATTATTATTATTATCAACATTATTTGTATTATTTATATTAGTGGTATTGATTGAGTAATCATGTATTAATATAATAATCTGAATAACAACCATCTGAGTAAATAGACTCCACCTTTCACTAGCTCTGTGTGTACAGTTCCGAGAAGAACAGTGATATGCAATAGTTAAAACTCTCTTATATGAACAGCAGATGGACAATAACATACACTGGCTACGTAAAGGTCGAAAGGTTAGAAGTTAAAAAACCATACACATAGTACAAGGGTGTGTGGGAGGGCTGGAATAAACACTGCACTGGCAGTGTTAAAAGCTACTATAAGTGCCTTGGCTACACAGTAAGTGCTTTGCATGTGTAGTTGTCTAGATACAGGAAATACAGCCTGCTCTAATTTACATTTTATGAAATAAGATCAGATGTAGTCTGCATCTTGTTGCACAATGTGTATTTTGTGCTCCCAAGGCTGACATTCTGTGCTAACCACCAATAAGTATAAAAGTTTCTTCTTTTCAAAATTTCCTTCAGCTTTATGTTTGTAAATGCAACGCTTTTATTTTGGAAATAATTCACCCCACTTCCGGTTACGGTCTCTCTGTCGCTGTCTGACTTGACGCAGCTTCTTTTGGCGACGTGGATCCTCCAGCGCTTCCTGTGGGGAGCAGCTCAAGATCCGGCAGGGAAGCAGAACATGTTGTACCTGATAGGTCGACCTACACTGCAAACAAACACAGGCTGTCCTTGAACAGCCCGCAAACTTTACTACTCTTAAACCTGCAATTTGCCAGGCAAGTGCAGAATCGTGAGCGTGGATTCAATGGGTCTTCGAGCTTCTGCAAATATTGTTGAAATAAAAAAGTCAGGTTGAATAAAAGGCCTTAACTTTTTTTTTTTTTTTTGCAGTGTATCGCCAGAGTCTCTCTCTGCTCTAATTATTTATCTAATTCTAAATAGATATTCAGTTAGTAATTTTTATAAGAGAAAACACTTTAAGTATAAGTCTATTTCAAAATGTTCATAAATACATAAAGCAGTCACTATGTGTCAAATCTTAAACACACACACACACAAACACGAACACACATATATACATAATATGTGTTTGTATGTATATATATATATATATATATATACACACACATATATGTATGTATGTATGTATGTATGTATGTTCGTATATACTATATGTATATACTGTATATACATACATATACATGGAAAATATGTGTGTATATATAAACATGAAATGCGTGATAAACTCACTGCTGAACTAAAGGGGACAGGAAATCAATAAAAACACCAGAAATGAAAAGGACATTAGTATTAAATCAATTTATTACGGGTATTCACAGTTACATTATAAATAGACAGCAACATGCATCACATGACGGGCAGCTTCGTTGAGACCGAGGTGGTTCCCATCTTACTGGCTCTTCTTAAATGTTTGGTGGCAGACTTTGTCAAGCACATGGATTTCCTGAGGGAGAAGGAGAGGGGAGACCTTTAAACTGCGAGTCCAGCGTGATGCAACGAATGTCAGCGTCTGTGTTACACAATCAGGTAAGAGCTCCCACCCATATGTTTTAGATAGTGGTTCATTATCACTTTTATTGTTATTGCCCGCAGTTCTGAGATAAGTTAGCCTGATTAGTCTGATCTAATTGAAGGCTGAGATGGATTTCATCATGCAAGTGGAGGGATAATGTTTTGTTTGCTCTGCTGTTTAATGTGGCTGAATCTGCTGGCTGCTGCTGCACCTGTGATCGCACACGGGATGTTTCAAACCCTTCTATAACTCTGCCCAAACTCTGCGTGACACCTCCGCTCACCAGGTGTAGCAGGTCTCCCTCGATCCATTGTCTCCAGCCGCGGTTTTCTTTCTCTCCCTTCTGGACGCACACCAGCTTGTCTCCGTCCCAGGTAACCAGTGTCTGATATCACCACGCAGACAAAGCATCATTTTATAGGTTAGTATCAAAAAATTGTGTTTCATATTCATCATCAGTCACTCCGTAGTTGCTCTTACTCAAAATATGTAATCGAGAGCACTACCTCCCTCGGGTGTGTATGAAATACATGAAAGCTGTCCCACCTTGACCTTCCGGTTGTCCAGGGCCTTTGTCTGCTCCTCAAACTCCTCTCCTATGGTGAAGTTGACCTCGTAGTTCCTGAAGGTGCTGAGGGTCTTCGTTTCAAACTTGTCTCCATTCTGGACGATTATTTTTGTCTGATGCAGGTGGACGGCTATCTTCCTGGTGGCGAAGTCAATGTCTGCAAACACACACACACACACACACACACACACACACACACACACACACACACACACAGAAGAACCAATGGGATATAAGGTCGATGGCAGGAGTCAATTTCCCATCCTGGCTTAGCGTGTAGTTTGACCCAGTCGTTATGTGCACAGACACACCGTGAGCAAACATCCAGGGACACACATGACAGCGCAGGCCACTTATTCTGATTCCTCTCCGGCTGGCCGTTTTGACAGTCTCATTTACCCTTTAAAAAATGACCTTGCTCCGAGTCAAAATGGGCCTAAATGAGTTTCTCCGCCCCGTTCAGCACCGGGCCCGGCCACAGAGAAACACCCACCCCGACCGTTTTAGATATTCATATCCCATTTGCCTTAAAGTGAAAATTCAATTTCCCCCCATCACTCTTACAGATGAGGCCCCCTACATTTACCCATCTAAATCATATTTTTGACCCATTTCCATAAGGATGTCATTTTCCTATCCGCTCGATGGAAATGAGGTGCAGGCGCTCAGGATTTCCTGGATTTTGTGTGAGCTGAGTGTACCGGGGGTTGTTTTATGAATTGCAGATAGAGTTGTGAATAATGGAAGTGTTTCTTGGCCTGATCAATGATAGCTCAACATCAGGCTCTCTCCCCCTCTCTCACTCTCTCTCTCTCTCTCTCTCTGTCTCTCACTGTCTTTTTTTATCTTTTTTTATTAAATGATGAGCTGGCCCGCTGCCTGATCCTGGGTCTGAGTCCGTCTTCCTCTTTTCCTGCGTATCAGGAAGATGAAAATGCAGAAAGGAGTGAATCAATATTTATTTGGCGTGGTAACAGACGGCAACCTCTCAGAGAGTGGAGGTTAACTTGGCCTGACAGGGGCTCAATGAGGAAATGAAGCAGTGCAACAGTATACCTCTTCCCCCCCCCCCCCCCCCCCCCCCACACTGCTGCTCTCTCACTCTTTCTGTGACACTCCTACCAGATTTGCTGCCCGGGACTCACTTCCCGCTCGGCTGCATCTTCGAATGTTACCCGCTAATTGACTCCTGTTCCGTTTTCTCCCCAGAGTTACAAGCCTCGGTCCCCCCTTCTTACGATATGCCGTTATGCATTGAGTAGGCAGTCAGAACTCACCTAAGCCTTTCATGACATCCTCGAAGTTCTCGTTGCTCACCATCTCCCAGCGTCCATTGTAATCAGCAGGCATGTTGGACCGGCGTTCAGTGGTATTTGCCGTTACTGTGGGTTGGTCTGTCAAACTGAGGGAGAGAGTGCAAGGGCCCAACCCTTTTTATACACTCTCTGTGTGTGTGCACGCGTGTGTGTGTGTGCACGAGGACCAAAGGACAGGGTCAGCCTGATAATTTCCCCAGGGCAGTGTTTGTATGTTTGTGTGTGTGTGTGTGTCTGTGTATGTGTGTGTGTGTGTGTGTGATGTTAAGTTTGTGCATTCGAAACACACTCCTTCCTTTTTATGCGTGTATGTTTGCAGTATTTTCCGTGTTATACCACCCCAGTGTTTGTGCACATGCATTATGCGCCTGTGCACTAAGTGTGTGCACACTCACTTGGATGCACTTAAAGAGTCTGCTGTACTTTCAATCCGCATTTCCTCCCGGCGCGCCGGCTCTAGCAGTTACTCGTTCTAATGTGGTGGTATGGAGGGAGGTTGGATGGAGAGGAGCAGGGACACTGACGAATGCTTGGGTCTATCCGGCTGCAGTGGAAAGTTTCCTCTCCGGTTTCATATCAAGGAACAAAGTTCAAGTGAAGAAATTTTGTTGACTCGATTGCAACTCCACCACAGCTTTTAGACTAAAGTTGAGACACTTTCTGCGTAACTGCTTTTTGAGAGTCTTGACTTTAAGCCCACTTTAACATTGCCTGAATCAGCCGGAGCCAGTGGAGTGTTAGCATGTGTGCATATACTTACTACCAATGTTTTTGTGTGCTGGTTTATGCAAAAGTGGCCACAGTCTGTTGTCTGATCTTCAATTGCCATCTAATACCTCTTATTGTTCTTTAAGGCCGACGCTACAGAGACTGTCTCTCAACAGGAGCCGCGATCAATACAGTTTGTGGAGTTCTCCGGATGTCTTTAGAAGGGCTGAAGTGCTTTTGATAAGCTGCGGTCATGGTATGGGTTTCACAACCGCTCTATCTGACACCGACACCAATTTGATCTGGGAGCGATAGGATTGTACATTATGTGGAGGGTCAAAGGTGAGGCGGTCGCTGTGTGTCATCCTGTATCAGAGCTGATAAGTTGCCTGCATCTACAGAAAAAACTTATCTCTAACACACAGCCAAAGATCAGATTGCAATGTCTAATTGAACTCCCTCACCTAATTTTTAACCATTTCTCCCTTTTGTGCGATGACAACCACCAATATTATTGTCTGCAAACGGTTTCGTATATATTTTCCAACACATATAACCATCAAACACTTTGGGTGACCATCTCATTTGCCAGAATAATTGTTGACAACATGCGTTTCTGCAAATGATGCATATGCTGAAATCCAAGCTTTCTTTATGTGTCTTTCGGCTTCATTTTCAATTCCATTTTATGACAATGTTGTGCTTATGGTCTATTTAGATTTAGGCACAAAAACACTTGGTCAGGGATTTAAGGAAATGTTCATGTTTTGGCTTCAGAAACCTGTTTTGGCCGCCACAAACAGGCTGGAGATGTCTCAAGGTCTCCTTAAAAATATCAAGTGCTTTCATACTTGAGATGTTTTGATTGAAGTGTCAACATGGTTCATAGCTTATGACACATACAAATGTAAATGTATTAGTGGTTTGCAGAAATGCTCACTGCTAACAGTTTGTCCTGGCGACTGGGCTGTTGGTGACCCATGTAGCCTCAAGCTAAGTCTTTAAAAAAATTTTTGAATGCATATCAACAATAGAAAACCTCATGTGAAAAACCTCACACAATCTCACCAGACTCTGTAGTTCCCCTAGGTTCCATGGCAAAATCTCAGCGTCCTTCAGCTCATTGTTTTGGTTTTATGCTCTGCAACTATTTTGATCAGCTCTCAACCCTCTGATCAGTCTTTTATTTAGCAGCAAAAAAAGCTAAGTAAACCCACTGTACACTGGTTAGCAACAAACGGAGGACAGGGAAATTGAAAGTTAGCAGCTGGGCTAGTGAGAATACAGGTGTGTAATACGGAGCGTACATTGGCCAGCTGGCTAGAAACAATTCAACTAAATGCCAATGTTGATGTGTGTCTGCTCGGCTATTTGCTAACACTACTTGATGGGCATAATATGTTAGTGGTCTGTCAAGTAATGTATTTTTAGAACAAAGCTCATATACTACATAGTTATACGGAATATTATGTTTGATGTTTAACCTAGCAAAATAATATACACCTGAAAAGGATACATCTTAGAATTTGCTGACGGTGCATCAATTTAGAAATATTATAAAACTATGCCAATTAAATATGGCATAAATATATATATATATACAAAACTCATAATACTACATTCTGCTGTAACAAATTGCATTTTTAATTTGCATTGTTTCAGCTGAATTAGCTATTTCTCAGTATGACCATAACTCAGTACCCCGCCAGCCCGTTTGAGCCCAGGGTCAAACGGGCTGGCAGGGTTTTCATATTGTTCAGATCGTTAGAAACAATAAACTTTAAAGGCCCTGAAAATATATTCTCATGAAACGCTTCATGAATGCACAAACCTCTTACCTTCCATTATCTCACATTACACAGTCCATTTGTGTTTTTGTTTTTTTCTCTCACTGGTTTGAAGTGGGCGGGGCTCAGCTGGTAAAAGGTGACGTCACCCTGTATTGAATCGAGATCCGAATATAGTTTGTCGTGTGCTCGTGTGATCAAGCTACACAGCGACGTTGGAGTGGTAAAGTCTTACTGTTAATCATACTTAAGGAGGTCTTTTTCCTGACCTATGACTGGTGCTTATTAATTCCTGAATATTCAGTGTAATAGATTTCAACCAACATTTTGGATAACATTAAAGCATTTTAAAATGTGTTTATTTCTTTATGATATAATGTGTAATTGTTGTGAAAGTCACTTGTCCCCACATATCTACATATTTCCATGACAAAGCGTTTTTTTTAAAGAAAGCGTTTTGATGGTCATCAAAATATAATCTGCACAACTTCAGGGTCGGATGAACATTTTGTTCCTTTCTAAGTGCTGTATCGTTGCCGTATATGCTGTATCTTATCCAAGAGACGCTTTCTCTGCTGCTAGGAATGATTTTTCACCTTCAGATGTGAGTGGACAGCAGAGTGTACTTACATCTGACGGAGAGAAAAAATCATTCCTTTGAGGACAACAGTGTAAACATCTTGGCCAGAGAAGACGGATGAATGAGAATCCATCTATGTCAAACTGGAACGACCG
This sequence comes from Sparus aurata, assembly GCF_900880675.1. NCBI lineage: Eukaryota > Metazoa > Chordata > Actinopteri > Spariformes > Sparidae > Sparus > Sparus aurata. The sequence continues at coordinate 27,801,380 of NC_044188.1, forward strand.
TCTTTGAATAGAGGAGGTGGCCCTCGACATGACTTGTCACCCGCCATCAATGCAGTACTGATCTCTTCCCCAGACAGTTTAACAACCATTCACACCTGTGGCTCATCTAGCCCCCAACAACCCACATGAAGGCCAGTCGGGTCAACAACCCACAAGAGGCCCTAACGACACTGAAACTCAGAGCTCGCACTTGTCCTCAACGACTCTGTAAGGACACTCCCACACAGAGTTTAAAACCCTGCAACTCCGATTCAGTTAGTTAGAGCTGGAGAAGCCTCTTGGATGAGAGGTGAAACGTCCTCGAGAAACTGAACCAAGCCCGGTTGCCCACGGTACGGCAACTAGAATTACCATGCCCTGGATGACTGAGAACCTTCATCAACAGTTTGTTCCTTTCGCCACACAGGGGCAATGTTGCTGCATACAAGTGTAAGTCAGGGCATCCTCCACCCTGTGCTCTGTGCAAAACAGCACCACATGTTATACTGTGATCAAAGTTAAGATGACAGAGAGCCATCTGGTAAGCGAGGGCCGGCTCGCTGCGAATCTGTTCTCCGCGGTTTGCTTTGCTTTTTTGTCAGGTGAATTGGAAGGAATTTGTTAGTTGTAAGAGTGGGTTAAAGACAGGCGAAGACTGTTTACAGCAAACAGCCCGACGAAGAATGAATGTGAATTTTTTTTTTTATGCACCACTTTTATCATTTAGAAAATGACAAGTAATCCTATAAGAAAAGAACCCACTTGCACATGCTCTCCCTGGTACACAGCATCTCATAAACGTATGCAAATGCAATTAGGGTAGTTTTAATAATGCATGACAGCGGATTCATTTTCAATTCTGCCTAATTCACACCTAATGGCACTTCCTGAGCCCCATAACCTTGGAGGCACACGCTCACACACACACACACACACACACACACAGTGCTAGCATTTCGGCGATCACACATGTGTTGGCTGCGCGTTGAACGCGCTCCAACATTTCTGCACAACTTGGCTGCAGTCCCCACCTCCGAGCATATCTGCTCCGCGTGCCGCGACACAGGAGCTGCGGATGATGATGATGACACGTGCAGCGTCTCGCTTTAAAACACACATCATATAGAACGGTCGACAGGCTGCGGAGTAATCCTGCGTTCCCATTTCCTGTGACTCCTCGTCTTTCCGCTCTCCCTCTGAGAGTTGAGTTGTCTTTTATCCTTCCATCTCAGCCCTAATCTTTCAACAGTGAGCCGTTGTGCATTGTGTTCGCATGCTGTGTCACTCTCCGCAGTACAGTTTCGATATCCTGTGCGATTCAATTCAATTTGCTTCATTAGCCCGGCATTCAAAGCAGTGTATTACTAAGTCTTTACATCCCCGTGCGGCTCCCACAGCGGCCCCGGCATCTCTTCCTCCTCCCTGTTGTTTCAAAACATCAAAGGTTAGATTAATCACAATCCTCAGCGGAGACAAATGACTGAGAGAAGTCTGACTCTTTGTTATGAAACCCTCGTCGTGGATTTCAGCAGAGAGTAGATATTGTAATATATTTTCATCCCACCCATGGACTCTAATAGTGCAGTGTCGTGCTGTGTGCTTTGATGTCCCAGAGAGAATTGAAAGAGCCCCAGCGTTCCCACACAATTGAATGATTTTTGCTTTTATCCTCCTCATGGAAGCCTTTCTGGAAGAGAAGGAGCTCAGCAGTGGTGTTACATGCATCAGTACAAAGATGAAAAGTAGCCGTGTTGGAGGAGATTGCACATACAGAGGGAATGCATGCCTACACGCATACAGAGAAAATCGCAATTTCAGACTCAAAGGACCTTTACAGTTTGACACTGAGGACAAAAGCCAGTCCATTTTATGGCCCCTGCACACTCACAAATAGTGTGAAGTCCTTTGGAGAGCAGAAAAATAATAGGTCTGCAGGTTGGACAGCCTTGATGTCAATAGATGTGGCCCATTCAGGTGCCACAGAGACACACGCTCAGAGAAAGGCATACGTACCTGTGGATTCATATTCTATTGTCAGGGTCACCCTGTGCGTAGGTGAGCTGCTTCATACAAATGCCCCCGGCTAAAAAAAAAACAGAAGAAGAAGAAGCTCTGTGTCCGTGCATTTCTCGTTCTGTCATGAATGCATGCATGTACTGTGCGCGCCTGCCTGTGGATGTTTGTCCATTTATGCATGCTAAATGCCTCACAGTGCCTGACCATCACCAGTCCGCTACACGCCCGCTTTGATCCGACACATACCAGCCTGCGCCCGAGCCCATTCTCCTCACCACGTCCAAGGAGCATAAATCAAATCCCATGTTCCACCTCTGCGTGTGTCATCCCCTCCCCCTGAGGGGAAATCTTGCGATCCTGACCTCCACCAATTCATGTTGCCGCTTCCTCACCCATCCAACCCGAGAAAGGAGCATCCAGATAATCATATCAAGAAAACTTACTGTAGGCTCTCTGCCATCTTTCACTTGTTTTTTTTTTCCCCCCGACTTTTTCTCCCTCAGGAAGTTTGAGCTAGAAAATAGAGGGGGGGAGAAGGGGATGACAATGCTAAATATTTCATGTGTTCCTCTTGGTAATTCCGTATGGTCGGAACGAGACCTCGTTTTCCACAGAAACATGAGCAACTGTGGGACTGATTGCGGGAGCCCGGGAAGCTCTGTGTTTCTCGCTATTTTTTGCTTCTCCGCTCCGAAATAGGCCTGGATAGTGATGCATAATGCATGGGGCTTCCTATGCGGAGCTGGAAAGGGCTGTGGGTCCTGAGGGATCAGCCGGGGAAAGGGTGTCCAGATTCGCATGCTGCAGAGGAGGGCCCGGCACGTCATAGAAAGGAGATGGAGGGAAATTATTACTAATCATGCCCTGTACACACTCCTGTGTTTCATTGTTAGTGGTACAGATTACTGTAATACTCCTGTTAGTTGTTATTGTTCTGGTTTTCTTATGCATCAGAGACACAAGACAAACTGTAGCGCACAGAATGCAGAGTCTGTCGAGTGCATCTTTCTGTCTTCCAGTGTGCACAACATATATACATGTATATATATATAAAAAAATACATTAGATATCTTTTTCAGAAGACCACAGGACTATGTCAAGCTGTGGTTGGGGTAAAAAAAAAACATTGACAGCCGTGTTTGTGGCCATCGAAGCAGGTGTTTCAAGCCAAAACATGACCTTTTCCTAACCCTGACCAAGTGGTCTTAAGTGAACAGCGAACCTAAAGAGATGTAAAGTCTTCACGTATGTGGTTTTGCAGTACTTTGCCATAGATGCGAAAGTGTCCAGCCTCCTCATTGCTCCACACTGATCCGCTGTTTTCATGCGCTCATATTATTCATCTCTTCAGCAGAGCGGAAGCCTCGGTGGACATTCAGGTCGCATGAGTGATGTACGTCATGATTTATCCACTTCTTCTGTTCCAGTTGCACTTTGTCATATTTTGCATCCATACGCCGACTGTTTCCACCTCAGCCAAGCGTGAAAACTCGACTGTGATGTTTCAGCTTTGTTTTTTGCTGTTTATTTCCAGCGTTTCCTCTCAGATGTTTTGATACACAAATTTACAATGCGTCTTCAAAAAGTGGATGTAAAAAAAGCACTTAGTCTGTTTATTTTCTCCGAGTGATTGTAGTGTAGATGTTCAGACGAGCTTCACAGGCGTGTTTGCGCCTCCTGACCGCACATATAAGTGAGAGAAAACCAACGGAAGCTCGAAGACCAACTCACCTTTTGCAATTCTCCATCAGTGATGCTGAAGTGATACACATCGCTACGCATTCACAATGATACGATACATTAAAGATTCATCCCCAACTCCTAAAAAGCACTGACAGTAATAATATATTCAAAGTTTAACCTCCTCAACTTCATTGATTTTTGTACATTTATGCTTATTCTGAATTTGAAGCCAGCAACGCATTTAGAACTGGTTGGGGACAGCCTAGGGGCAAAAAAAGAAGGAAAGCCATGGAATGCTCCAAAAACACCATTTGTATTTTTTCTTGAGGTCCTTCTGCTCGCTTCCATTAGGGAAATAAAAGTAGCCTGTCTTGACCTGTGTTAAAAGTGGTCATTGGACTATGTATAATCGCAAATCAATACGGCAGCCAGTAGCAGCCCCTCCGTCCCTCAGGTTGTACAGCGGGACTACCAGAGGAACCAGGGTGTGTGTGTGTGTGTGTGTGTGTGTGTGTGACAAGGGGAAAAGGCCGAGAGAAGGCACTCGGCCGCGGGTCCCACCAATCTCCATCCCTCTTGTGTCCAGCAGATGACCAGAGCCAGTGTAACTGACAGGTTGTTATGTCTTAGCTGTGTGTTCAGTGGTTATTGGGTGTTAATGGCAGTGGCAAACCAAACGTCCAACAGCAGAGCTGATGCAGCGGGTTGTGAGCTGTAGTTTCCCTGCTGGTAAACACACCGGCTGGCTGACACAGCTGCAGTGTCTTTGTGCTCGTTGGATGAAGCAGACATGATGGGTGGCGGAGCGGCGGCAGGGCAGCCTGCCCTACGGACAGCCGGTCTGCTTGCTCCACCGAACGAGCCTAGAGTCACTCTTGCAGCTCCAATGCTGTCGAAAACAGCCATCAAAACAGTTTGAGTCGAGAATGAAACAGACAAAGCCGACCAATCATCAGGGGGGAGAAGGGCGTGTCTTATGAGAGTGAGTTTTCTTTAGCAGCATGATTGCGCCCTCTGCTGTTCAAACGGAACAATACAATGACAATGAGCAATAGCAGAATGCAGCTATACTAATTTCCCTTGTTAGATCTATAGACTTAAAACGCTAACTAACCACTTGAATGGTTGATAGATATCGTCACAGGTCCATGAATATATCGCGGCATCTTTTTGTCCCGATATTGCGAAGTTTAGTGTATCGCTACATCCCCAGAGACGGGTGATAGTATTATGATTGGGTATGAAAGTGGCATCCTCGAAAGACTCAGTCGCAAGCCTTGGGCGGGGTTCACCACTTTGTGAAACGATGTGATTCGTGAATCCATTGTTGGTAAATACAAAATCTGAAATTGGGGTGAAATATATGAGGATGCTATATGATACAATTCAGCTCTATTGCGGCTCACCGCACATTGCGTGATGCAAAAGAGCAAGACACCTTTCAATAGCAATTGAATAAGCTACCGAGTTTGATTTTCATTTTTTCTTCTGAAGCAAGCCATAAATTACATTTTGAAATCACAAGTTTTACTCTACATACTGTATTTGTTTCAAATGCTCATAGTCTTCTTAACGCTGTTTCTTTTTGACCTGTAAAACAGCACTTGACTCTTTCACAAACAGGCCTTTTCACAAGTCCTTTGTAGTGCGAGAAAACTAATCTCTGAAAAGAAATTAAATGTGACAGGGCTTGAATATAGCCTGAAACCACTTCTTCTTTCACAAACAGGTCTTTCATTACTGTTTTCAAATGTGAAAAGTCACAGTTGTAAGCACCGGTCTCATTAGCATAACACCTCACACACTAGATTTAGCTTATTGGTATATTTAGTATTATGGTGTATATTGCAAAAATCGCATGGGTCTTATCAAGTTGCACACCTCTCTTGAAAAATCTGAATTGTCACCACACATTGGATTGGTTGGACTTGGATGGATTCCGTTGCTCCTCCTCATCCTTCATGTAAATCATAAAAAAATGACTCGCCTCGGCCTCTGTAGTAGTCTGCCACTCACAACAGTGAAGATGAGAGAGCATGAGAATCAGTTTAGAGAAGGAGGAATCATTATAAATATATATGCATTGGTTGCAAATGATTCATGGACATTTTTTTTTTTTAAATAATAAAGGCAAACGGCCTGTACTATCATGTATAAATAAATCAGAATTTACCAAAGCAAAGATGTTAGAAAAGATACAACACAAATTCACTCAAAATTGTATGTGATGAAACTGGTGAATCTTACCATCCATAGTAGCAGCACTACTGTACATGGAGGCAGACTAGAGTAACTTTAAGGCGGTGTAGCTACTTTAAAAGTCATGCAACTTTTTCAGCAACATTGCTGAGAAACAATTGTGAGACAAAACTCTAAAAATGACAGAATTGTTGCTCGAGGACACATATAGACTCTGTACGTGCACCTCACCGTCTTCTGATGTAGAAGGGAATCAAACAAGCGTCCGTTTTAATGGATCCCAGTGCTTTTTCTTGACCTGCCTTGCTCTGCTTCTGATTGGTTACCCTGATATTCTGACCCTGACCAATATGAGGCCGTGGTCACACATACGCGATGCAGGCGAATAAAACAATCACTCTGCTGAATGTGTGCAGTGCAGGACGTGAGGCAACCAGAAGTCAGTTTGTTTGTCCGTTTTTAGGGGTTGACCACACACGCGAGGTTAAACTTTGGCGAACTAGAAGCCAAGATGTGGAATTTGCTTTGCTGCGGGATGCAAATGTTTTTCTGCTCCTTTGCTTGCTTGGACTGAGAGTGAATGGGAAGCGAATGTTGATTTTGCGTATGTACGAAAGCGGCCTTCCTCCCCATGCTGAGACCTAACCAGTTCAACCAACGGAGGCAACCAATTCAAACCAAGGAGGCGGAGTGGGGCGGAAAGCAATCGGATCCAAAATATTATACCCGGTTCAGGTTGAGCAGGCCGAATATATATTTCTACATTCAACAAAAGTAAAGGGATGCTGTAGCATAACTTTCCCCATAATGAAGATTAGCTTGTGGAATCATAATTTTCATTGGTCTCCGTCAATGAATGGAGCCATTCTCAGCGTAATTTCTCTTCCTGTGAATGTTCCTCCGTTGTTATCATTATTACATATGGATTTTCTTAATGCCATAGTGTGCTCTGTTGTATTAAATTATCCATCAAGACAGAAAACACCTAAGAAAATTAGCCTAAAAATGTTTATTTCAGACTTGGAGCAAACAAACAAATGTAACGTAATCTAATGTTTTATTCTGTCTTTGTTCCTGCTTAAAACCCCGTCTAGCACACTGCCTGTGCTGGTTTCAGCAGGGTGACTAAAGGAGGGGAGCTGCTGGTGGGAATGAAAGCCTGTTCTGTTGAGACAGTTGGTTGCCAGTCCATCTGGACAGAATTGGAGAGTGCTCCAGTTGTCACGAACACTGTGCATTTCAGTCCGCGCCCTCCGCAGCAACCACTGATGCAGAGAACAGGAGGGATGGAAAAACAAAGGTAAGACGGCAAGAAAGAGTGAAAAAAAGGAAGATGTAAAGGAAATCTTCCCACAGAAAAGAGAGAAAGAAGTAAATGACAGGGAACGAAGGGAACAAAGGACAAGGTAGATCGTTACATCACGTTTAATCCTCACCGTAACGCTCGCGCACATCGTCGCCGCCTCCGATGGGAGGCGTGGGAGTGGAATGAGAAAACTTTGGCCCAGGTTCACGTCTAATTTCTCTTAGTTATTTGGCCTTTCCGCTTGTGGAGCTTTCAATCTCAGAAGCCTTCAGGGGGTCCAGATTATCTCTTTCGTTTGGAGAAAATGAGCTGAGCTGGAAGCTACATTACCTCCCCAGCCTTATGCGAGCTCATTTTTCCCACACCGCCATTAGCTCGCTAAAGCCATTTGGAGATGCACAGTGGAGTGTCTCCATGTTCATCAGTGAGTGCCTGGCATTCCTTCAGTCAATTATCACCAGAACTGTCTCTGTGTGATAATTCATGCCTCGGGCTTGTGTCTCTGCGCCAGGATGGATATGCAAGGGACACTTTGATGAAGGTTTTGAGTGCGGATTTCAAATACCAACTAGTATTCACTCATTACCGCTGCATACTCACACATGAGCGCTGTGGAAAACAATGCAAGCGGCGTCATTTAAAGAATGAGCTGTAAGTAATGCAGTCAGTCAGTCCTTTAATTTTACAGGGCACATTTTTCATTGAAAGAAAAGCGTTATGTGAAATGAGGTATTCTGCACGTATGTGCGTGCAGGAATATTTTAACTGGGCTGTTGGATGTACAGCCTGCAAACTCTTAATATTGGATTCACTTCTGTCGAATCCTCTGCAGAATTTCTTGGCCGTGCTTCTCCATCCTAACCACAGTTTTATCGGCTACATAATGATTCGTGGCTGTACGCAGTCTCGCTGGTAATTAATCCAGACATAGCACCCGAATGCAGTAGGCCTGTTTTGTGTTTGATCTTGTGTTTTTGTACATGTCTAATGAAAAAGCACCGACTATGCGTTCTGCTCTTGTCCCTTAAAGTCATTGTTACAAGTTAGTACAATCCTCAAGATGTCGGTCCCGGACAATTTGTGCGATGGCAACGGCAAGTGCATTTTAATTATGCAGTCCCAGAGTTCTGTTCAAAATGACACGCGTATCACGCAATGGGCAAACACTCCTCAAGTTGGAACCCGGCAGGCAAGAAGAGGAGCCAGTCGCGTAAACAGCAAAGCCAAACAAATTGTACTCCAAGAAGATTCATTCCACCCCTGTGTCCTGGATGACATTTATATACTGCTAATTTGGCACAGCAAACATGGTTTGGAGGAACATTTGATTATTAGGAACACCTTGATTATGTTTCATGATGATCAACGTACTGTGTAAATGTTAATGTATCAGTAAAACCTCAACTGACGATTTACTGGTTTCTTAAAACATGTGCTTCAGCAGTAAGTTACCTGGTTGTAGCACCTGAAGTGTGATCAATGATTCCTATGTTTAGGCACTCACATCACCGAGGTTAAAGGATAAGTTCACCCAAAAAGGAAAGAGCAGTCGACTTCACCCGCTAATGCCTCAGTTTTCATTTTTGGGTGAACCTGTCCTTACAGGGTTCCATTTGACTTTAGAGATTCCATCTAAACCCTGGGGCAATGTGTCATGAAGTAGACATGCTCTTCTTCCCTAACTACAACCACCTGTTCACACAGGATGTCACATGATGACAGTCTCTGGGTCATTGTACAGAGTGTGACAGACATTAATTCACAACCGTCATTCACCAGTAGCTCCCTGACTGCCCTGATTCCACTATACTGCCAGCACTGGTTTGAGGTTAAAAGTAGATATAGATAGCTATAGATAGTTGAATTGTATCCATAGTAACAAGTGTCCTTGCCCTCAGAAAGACAGCTGCTGCAAATGGAAATGTACACACTCTTACACTTCTTTTTGTCTCTTATGTCTTATGCTTACACTGGCAAACTGAAGCTGGTAATTCATCAAGGGCACGTGAGTAGTGTTGGTGTCTGCTCCGCGCTCTCATCACAGTGTACTTACTTGAGATGCTGCCCTTCTTCTGTCATATTATTATTATTTTTTTTTTTTACAAATTAAACTGCAATAAAAATGCAAGACAATAACTCAATCACAAAGCTCTACCTTAACCTTGTGTGAGTCACTGCTCCCGAGCCAAATGATGAGCTCCCAGGCCTACGTCTGCTGCTTTCAGCTCTGAGCCGTACGGCGTCATGCTGAGCTGATTTGATGTTGTTGAGGTTTTACTGGGCTCAAGGCTGCATTGTGTTGCCACAGATTATCGCGCGGTTAAAAGTGGCCCATCAAACAAGCGAAGGGGGCTTTTAAATGTCACTTCTGGCTCTGAACTATAATTGGTTATTCAGCTGTTTTGTCCAGACTTTTAAACTTGGCCTTTTATAACTGCTTCTAACCTCACTTTTCCGTCTCCTCCTGGCCCCCGCCACACTGTCTCAGCTAACATTTATTGCCAGTTATAGACCCTATGAATAATTGATCCCGATTCTATTTAAGATCCTGACGTGGACAAATGGTACGGGGCTGCACTGGCCAATATTTCTCCCTCCACTGCCCTAATAGGAGCCCTCCTTACCCGCACTACCGCAGTCATTTTTCCTGCCTTTCATATTCTCTCGTCTTACCCTTCGTTTCCTTTTCTCTTAGAGCGGCGCACCTTCCTCCAACTCCCTGACACTATTTTAAGAACTGGAATCATTCCAGACGGTATGAAGGGTATTATAGAGGCGTAGCTGCGGCACCGTGACGGATGATGCCAGCGTCGGCCAATAGCGGATAGCGGGTAAGGATTTATCTCTGTGGTTTTGCAGTGGACTGGCCCTTTAGTGTCCAAACCAGGGAGATCATTTGAAAACAACGACGTGGGGGCCGAAGAACATCTATTAGTGATATGAGCTGAACACCACGATCAATGCTTATCACATTGGGCGTTTGTGTCTCTTGAGGCAGTCCAATTTATTAAGCCTGCGTGTGTGTGGACGTACATGTGTGTGCACATGTGTGTGTATTGCATGGCTGGAGGGGAGAGGTACAGTAGATCATCCACATGAGTGTGTCATCGTGCTCAGGCCATTGACTGGGCTGGAACCAACTTCAGGATGGCAGATCAATAGACTGTGTACATGCTGCAGGGGGAACGGAGGATATGGATCCAATAGACTGTAATGGACACACATACATAGGTAGGCGTGCGATTCCCTCCAGCACCAGCCGTAATGAGCAATTCCCCCCATGTTGTCGCAGTTACCTTGCTCCTTCTACTGTGAAATTACCGGATGAGTTCGGTAAAAACATTTTTGAAAGCGTTTTTTGAAAATGTCCCGCCGTCGAGTGTCCCTGCAGAAGTGACTCTGGCCAAACGCCGTCTGTACCTCTGCACTGTGCGGCTCTTGTGACGGCACTGGCATTTGCTCGGCGGAGAGATTGCGAGACGTGAGAGCGATGTGAAGAGAAGATGGCACACCGACAGAGCTCAGGTTTTGTGTAAAGCAAACCCGCCTGGCGTCACTCGCTGACAGCTGGAATCACTCACACGCTACGTCGTAAATAGAGAGATGGCAAGAACTGATGCGTTAACGTACAGAGACTTGCTCTTTTTGTTAGTCTCTTGTCAATTTCTCCTGTCTAGCTTTTCTCCGTCTCTTTCCCCCTAATCATCTGCGTCATCCACTTTTTTTTTTTTTTTTTTATCGTAACCTGCGCTCCCTTTCAGGCTCTTGAACAGAAATGAATGCCTCCATCAAAGATTTCTTCACATTAAGATGTACTATAAGGGGTCTATAAAAGCTGCTCGAAGTGGGCAGACAGATGAAAGGCCGGAGAAATGAATAAAGGGCAGGCTTTATCCAAGACCAATTTATCATATGGAGATGTGTCCAGGCCTCTGTTCTCTGCTCTGTTCTGCTCTACTGCTAAGAGAAACGTTTTGCAGGATTAAAGCCCCGACGGCTCTGTCACGACCACAGCACTCAGCAGAGAGAGATGTACAAAACATGTGACAGGGTTGTGATTCACAAATTAAAATTCTTGTATGTCTTTATGTCTTTACATCGTTGGTATTGTCAGTGGAAATGTAATAAAACCCTTCATAGTGGGTAAACATCCTCAGCCGTTTCTTTAAGTGTACTTGTCATGGGGGAGCACTAGTCTGTCTGTGATAACACTTGTGCAATTTTTTTCTGTTCTGAGTACAGTCTGAAAAAAAAGAATATTAACCCAAAGTTGTCATTCTCAAAGACTACAAATTTACCAGCTGAGTCCCCCTAAGAATCATTAGGGATCAATATTGGTTCTGCTCTGTATGTAACATCCATGATTTCATCAAGATGTTTTCTCTTCAAGTTTTCAAGACATGATATTGTTACGAGGTTATGAGGTGTGTTTGTAGCGTGTGCACCCACATGACAAATTGTTACAGACCTAGGATTTGTATTTACCACGGTGTTGTTCCACTCAGAAACTGTAGGGGGCGCCAAATCACACAAAATGCCAGTTTCTACTTATTGTTGCTTTAAGTGTTTTAATAAATGTAAAATGCCCATCTAACTGTGTTGCATTACTTCAGTGAGAAGGGTCACATTTAACGCAAAGTATTTTCAAGCACATGGAGTCGATTGGTATGAATGAATAACTACATATGTGATATACACGGGAGACAGAATTAAAAAAAAATGTGTGTATGTGCAGTGTTAATACGTACACACACTTTGTGTTTGTGTTTTATTAATGTTAACAATTACTAACACCTGCTGTTTGTCATCAGATGACAAAAAAGATATGAAAATGTGCCTCAAAATGTGGGGTTTGCTGATAATATTGTGCTGCACACAGGAAATATCCTGCTGTGAGGACATTGTCACTTTGGAAAATATGTTGAGCCTGACTGACAAGTTAGCAGAGCGCTGCAACATTAAGAAGCCACAGCATCTCAGTTCTGTAACCGTGAGATTGTATGCCACTGGAAGATTTTGTTTGGTCACACTCTGCTTTATTCTCAGATTGAAACATCCTTGAAAGTGTTATATCGTCTCAGAAGGCAAACATTTTCTAATTTGCCACTTAATTAATTTGCTACATTTGCCTGGTTTTTTTTAGCCACAATCACAATATTTCCCTTGCCTTAACCATAACATAGATGCCATGCACTGGTTTTTACTAGAATCATCCATAATAGACCTGAAGTTAGACAGCTGGTGGTTGATTTTCATTGAGGAGATATGTGAAATCAGCACGCCTCTATTTCTGTTGTCATTTTCAGTTGTAACTGTGACATTTAAAAATATGAATGTGCTTATTTTCTCTGTGTTGATTTGGTATCATTTTTGGGAAACCACTTCAACCCAAATGTGACATTAAACTGCCTGCAAGTTTCTGGTAAACTCAAGATGTAATTCTCTTTAGTCATCCGCCCAACAGCTAAATTAGGTTTCCAACCCAAGTGTTGTAATCAAGATAGGAAAGCACCAAAGAAGCATTTCGGATGAGATGTATGAACTTAAAATAACATAATGAAAGAAGATAAATCAAATTAAATTACGTAAGCCACATGAGCCAGGGTTTTTTTTTATTTTTTATTATCAATTTTTAACTGGAAAGGAGTTGTGGACTTTAAAGTGTATGGCCATTATCCAGGCAGGGAGGCTCTAAATATATTGTAGATAGAGTTGTAAAGATAGAATCTTTCCACTCTGTCAAGCAACCAAATCACCCAAACATCCAAATTAACAGTTCACTGATGTTATGTTGAATAATTTATGGATACTGATGTCTGTTCAAGTCACTGCCATTTAAGGCCATCTACATTCAAAGTGCAAAAAATGTGCATTTATTCAAAGACAGACGCCTTTAATGTCAGAGTGCAGACGCTGTTGCAGCAACTTCACCCTTACCCTGTTAGCTGTACACAAGCCTGATAATAATTAACCTAAAAAAAAGATGAATCCTTCGATGTCTCTGCCACACAGGTGCTCTGTTTACTGGCCCAGGTGCAGAGAAAGCAGCCGTCAACCACATACTGGAGAGTAACCCTGGGAGAAAAAACTTCTGTGTACTTGTAAACGCCTTGTTCACTTGAGCACTCTTTCACATCCCCCCCCCGCTCTCCTGTGATCGGTCATTAAAATGCACATATTTTTATCCCATGTCACTTCCAAACAATAGACTAGGCTACACTTGCGTCAGAGTGATTATCACATTCAGTATAGCACACTGTTACGAAACATGTTGAAGTGACTTCTCAGAGCTCGGAGCTAATCACCAGACCTCTCCGATAACTCCTCTGAGAGACAAAGGGGAATGTTGTGAAGCAGCTTCATTTGCATGCTGAGTGCACAAAAAAAAAGAAAAAAAAAGATCACGTAAAGAGAGAGAGAGAGAGACACCAGCAGGATTCTTGTGGTGTGATCACACCCTCGGTTTGTTAAAGTTGCTCCTAATCAGAGTAGATATTTTGGTGTCAGACACTATTGTTTCCACTAGGCGTGTATAAATGTGGTAATTCTATCTGTAACTGTTAATTCTCTGGAAATATCTTTATTTTGGTCTGTTTGTGTGTGTGTGTATGTGTGTATGTGTGTGTGTAAAATAACAAAATTATTTTAAAGAAAAAAGATCAAATCAAGAATGTTTTTATATGAATAGGTTAATATAATATAGTCATCAGAGTAATACCACAAAAAGTAGTTTATTACAATATTGCCCACTTAGTCACATTTCATATATTTATATATATATATATATATATATATATATATATATACATATATAAAATAGCCCACTATTCATGGGGAGTGTCAGCTTTGTCTTTGTACATAATGTCCATCAGTCAGTCGTTTTCTGTGGTGCTTTTGTTTCTGTGCTTGTCGTGCCCGCAGAGGTGCACTGAGAGGCAGGGCAGGGTTTCCCCTCACCGGGGCAGCTGACACACACACACACACGCACAAACACCTGCAGCAGATTGGCAATCAGCCCCTGCTGAAAAGCCCTGGTCTTCACTCTTTCTGCTGCCAGATGATTTTGTCAGTGCTGTGTAGTACATGGCCCCTGCTTGTGCTAATCGCTTTGATTGTTTTTTTTTTTTCTGTGTTTTTCCCTGTGGATTCAACTAAGAGATCTAACTTAGTTTTTTTTTTTTTGTTCTCTTTTGCCTTCAGTGTTCCACCTTGTTTGTTACAGTAATTCATACACACATTCATACATCTATGGCGGTGGCTGCCATGCAAGTTGTCGAGCAGCACGTCAGGAGCAGTTTTGGGGTTCAGTATCTTGCCCAAGGACACCTCAACATGCAGACCACCAGGGGAATCAAACCAGCGACCTTTCGATAACAAGACGCTGTCTCTACCCCTGAGCCACAGCCTCCCTAACAGGACCCCTGTATTTGAGAAACCAAAGTCGGGTGGCAGGTATTTCACTGAGCAGGGTTACTTGGTGAGCCAGGCTAACTGCTAAAATAGCAAGAGTCAATCCTTGTGACTAATCAGATTCTAATCTAATCTGATTCAAACCTTAACCAACCATAGCCAGATTGTTTCACAGGTGTTCTGACCATCCAGCTTCCTGGAACCCCGAGACCAAACAAAACAATCCCATCTGGGCTTTTCACAAGGAGCGTTATGTTCACAGCCGTCAGCCCTTTGAACGTCTTAAGCTTTGCTCCAAAACCTGGGCCTCATTACTGTCCTTTTAAGGCCCAACATTGTTTGTACAGCAGGTTTTAACTATACAAAAATGAAAAAAAGTACTAAGCAGGTGAACTACTGTCAAGCTACTGCAAAATGTATTAGAGCTGCTAGTTTAATGACATGTAGTATGCTACTGTAAACCTTATACATTCACCTTCAGCAATACTGCAATTGGGTGCATGAAGAGATAAAAACAGACTGACGCATGATATCGATTGTCCAGCGTTTGTGTCCACATGCCGTTGTGCAGGTGCGATGCTCTGTACTGACAGCCAGAAATGACACAGTCTCCTTCAGCACTTCACACATCCATAACAATAAAACGCACACAGCATGGTCACTGTAGATCAGTGCAATTTTTATTTTTTTATTTGTATTTTTTGTGTGTGTGTGTCACAGAAATACTATTACTAGTGTCAACAGTTACTTTTGCAAGCAGGACTCTCCTTTTCACAGCTTGAATTCTGTATGTCACATTCATTGAATTGTACTATTCAGGAGTCGAACAGTACACATATTACACATACAGTGTGTATGTGTCTCCGTCTCTTTCTTGTCTGTCTTGATTTCTGAGCATCGATGCAAAGAGGCTGAGAGGATTGAGGGGTTGTACATACTGGGTCTTCAGGCGGTGTTTAGCTGCCTGGAAGGAGGCACGCTGCTGAAAGTCGTTCAGAGGTGTTGCTGGGTCTTCTCGGCTGTTGTTTGGCTAAGGTCCACTCTCTGCTGATCGAGGAACACCAAAAAAAACACACATCCTGATTTGGGCATCTGAAAAACAAGTCATCAATACATTTTGGACGAACCTATACAACCTTTCTATTGCTGCGAGCTATATTTTTGAATTTGTTGTATTACAAACAGTTGAATAAAATCCAAGAAGATTCCTATACTAAATTAAATGCAACTATGTCTGTATGAGGATCACTTACTAAGCCCACTGAAAGAAAGACAAACACCACCAGCTGCTCCTGCAGTCCTTCATCCTTCTCACCTGGTCCGGATCTTCTCCGTCGCCCTGGAAATCCAGGATGAAGAGCCTCCGTCTTCCACATCATCGCTTCTAATGTGGAGGCTGACGCAGTGCCTATGAAGAAAGATAAGGAACCAGAGTGAGTAAAATAAGCAATCTTTAAATAACTGGTTAATCACATTAAGATGTGTATGTGTCATTAAGTATTACTTACCTTTGTCTGGTTAAACCATCTACACCTTCTAAAGAAAAATACATTAAAGTATAACACAGTGAAATTCATAGCTTCTGGACTATTGAATAAGTACAACTGTGCAATATCAATATTTTATGAGGTGTAATATCAATTTCATACAGCGGAATATTACTCTTTGACTCCGATGTACTATCATTCAAGTGTGCAATTCCAATATACCTATGTGCAATGGTAATAATTCACCTGTTGAGTTTGTTTCCTGTTAATATTCCTGTTAATCCTGTTCTCACTGTATAATTTCCCTCTTGTAAATATCTTGTTTTTTTTATTTATTGTATTTCTTATTGATCCTTATCTCTGTTTTGCTGTAGCTTTCCTGCTGTTTCCCCATTAGACTAATAAAGGAGTTTCTTACGTCTTATCTTATTTGAAGTAAACTTAAATAAACATGATTTAGTTAATTGTTGATAGACTTTCCTTCATATAGGCATCTGCAGTTTGGTTAAAGAAAAAGAACACAAACAGTGGCTTGCCATCAGGATGTGTGTCCATGTATGAAAGACAGACACATTAGAAAGTGCCTCTGTCTGCCAACCGGCTCATCAGGTCAGCAATCCTAACCAAAGTGGCCTTTTATATTCCTATGCTCAGCCATTCACATAACCACTCAAACACTGATGGAACAGCCATCTGGAGCAATTTAGGGTTCAGTATCTAGCTCAAGGACACTACCATCATGCAGCTAGAACCGGGGACCAAACCACCGACCCTCCGATCGTGGGATTACTTGGTCTGCCTCCTAAGCCACAGCCAAGCCAAAGCACTATATACCGTAAATGCCCTTCATTTAAACAGGAACTATGTCAATTTTCAACCAGCCGTATATCACTATGGTTGGTTTGAACAGGTCTCGGACAGAGCCAGCCCACTAGAATAAAAATGAACTGTGGTATCGGAGTGAATCAGTAGTTCTGTTTTTTTCAACAGCTTTCCAGTAGGTTTTTTCAATTGTCTTTCCAGAGTTAGTGCTCGCAACATGTGGAAAGCGAGAAATCAGAATGGTCTGCGGGCCTCTTACTCCCGACCTCTGCAGGGTCGACGTTCTGCTTCCATGACATTCACTGACACGCGTGCGTGAGTGAGCGCGCGAAGCTCAGAAAGAGATTTGTTATCATTTTCAATTTGTTCGGAAATTTGTTGAATATATTCATATTTGTCTTATTTCTCTGTGACGTGTTTGCAACATTTTGTTTCCAGCTGCTACAGTATTTAGCAACATGGAAAACCAGGAGTTACAGTCTAAATATGAGCTGGTCTGGGTGGGAAAATAAATAAATAAATGAATAATATTGGGTTTTAACAGTGGTAAAATACAGGTCAGAGTTTATAAAAAAACATACTGCAATTTTATATATAAAACTTGAGGTTGTATTTATGATGGATAGGAAATAGTTGGTCTTGGAAAAAAAGACAAATGATAGACAAATAACATGCCAAAATAAGTTATTCAGTTATCATCTAATGAAAAAATACTGTAAGTGAACAAAGAGGGTTGGTGATGTATCTAATGGGAAATGGCAATAGATCCAGACAAAAACAAGGTTTCCTTTATGTTTTTTTAGATAAATGAATAGACAATACAACTGACGGAAACTTAAAAAGCTCTCATTGCTCATTTAAGACATCCCTTAATTCCGCCCTACAGTAATTTTGCCATCAAATTCAATTTGTTAAATAAGAGAAAACATAAAATGAAGTAATGAATTATTTGGAACATTATTCAAGATTTAACCTTGCACTCCCCAATAATCTGGTGCAGATTTATGGAACATCATAATCGTGGCTTCTATCAGTTTTATTATTTAGCTCATTACCTGTGTAATTACCTGCCACTTTTTTACCCCTCCTGTCATTCAAGACTCTGACATTTATCCTCTTCTCCTCCCACCAATGTTCTGACACACCCGCAAATCAATCCAATAGCCAGCTTACTCATTATAAATCATTTTCCTTCTGTCCCCGTAAGATCCTTTTTACGTCCAGTCAACCTTTCCGCTGAATATAAAACTCCCTACACCTCTCTTCACTTGTTTTAGCCTTTATTCTCTTTGTTAGCTTTTTTTTTTTTTTTAGCACACCTGCACCAGGAGAGTCTGGGCCCTGTTTGAGAGGGAGAAATTCATGAAAACTTTACAGATATGTGACTCTTGCACTGAAATGTATACTGTACACCGTTATGGCCCAAGACACAGACCCCCGCAAGACACAGCGGAGAACAATTCCACAGAATTTCAGTTTATCAGTCTAGGCAATAATTAATTCATGTACTATCAAGCTTTGAGACCTGAAGCACTAATCAGTTAATATGATTTATTTTAGGGTTAGGGAGGGAGATTACGTGAATGTGAAGTCGTTCTAAAGTATTAAGCTGCAGGCAGACCCTTATTTATGTAGTTCCACTGAGAACAATCAAACTCAGTGCGCTACTCAGTGCAACCGCAGTCTGATCTGCGTTATCGACTCCGTCGGAACAGCTGGGGTTAAGAGCCTTGCTCGAGAGCACCTCGGTGGTCGTAGTGAGGGAAGGGGGAAGCACCGCCTTTCACGTTCCCCAACCACATTTCTTCCTGCCAGTCTGGGGATTGAAACGGTGACCCTCGCAAGCTCACTCACGCAGCAGTGCCGCTGAATAGATGACTCGAGCTTTGCAAATGAAAGATACTTCACAATGCAGCTACTGCAGATCATTACTGTTCTACACTGGAGGATCATGTGTGATGCAGCCCACATGCCTCAGTCCACTGAAGAAAAGGGTCTGTGAATTTTTCATGAGCAAACACTGAGTGCTAGATTTACAGGTTTTATATATATATATATATATATATATATATATATATATATATATATATATATATATATATATATATATATATATATATATATATATATATATATATATGTATAGCTAAATCATATTTTAGATCAATAATTAATTTCCTCCTTTTGCTTAACAAACTGAAAATGTAAAGTGCATCAGTTTTGGATTGTTAGAGTTAACGAGGGTATCCCTGTCAATCCTATCTGCTGACCCCCTTACACTGAGCCTGGCCTGCACTTCTAACCTGGCTCACTGCAGGACAAGTGTGGAGATGATCATTAGGAAAGTCAAGACCCCGTTCCAGTGCATTTTTAGGCTCAGGGTCACCCTAAATATGGCATGTATGATTCTCCACGACACTGCCACATATAGAGAAGAATAATGTCAACCAGACCCCCTGATAAATGACACGGAAAAGCAGTCAGAAGTAGCATATTGTGCAATATGCTACTATCATATAGTAGTGTTCAAGCTGTTGCATTTCTTGTTTTTCTTTCACATCTTTGTGTTCCATTTCTAAATTAGTTTGAATTTTCAATTTGTTTCTTGTGTCACCTTGTACAATTACAATACATAATATACAGCTAATTATACACAAATAAACATAAACATGTAGTGCATCTTGTGAAACTGTGTCAAGGTGAATGTAAACAGCAGCAACAAGATGGTGACGATAGTGCGGATGGCATCTTTACATCAACAGTTGGACACCTCTGTCCATCAACTTGGACTGTGTGAGAGCACCAAGCATCGATGTTATAGACACAGAGTCCTCCGGTCCTCACAACACCAGCTGTGGTCTTGCACTCTGCCGCCTCAGAACACAGTCCGCCCTTCGATTGCGACAGTTTTATTCGAGACGTTGTGGTGGTGACGGGTCTCTTTTCGCACAACAATTTTATGTTGTTCGGTCAGCCAGTCACATTTTGTCCAAACAACACTATCTTCAACAATTAGATGTTATTTTTGAGGCATTTCTGTGGCAGCTGACATTCTCCTGTAAAGAAAACTAACAACTGTTCTGTGTTCTGCTTTATTCCATTATGAAACACCTGTGGAGCATGAGGAGCACTTACAACTGCATGGGGGTCTCTTATGGCGGAAGGCTCCACCAGGCAGACTACAACAGTAACTGATGGAACAGGAAGACGAATAGACAGTTAAATTATAATGTTAGCCCAGACAAATACACCACCAAATCACAATTATTCTAATATGCAACTCTGATTCACTGGATTATGATGTCTGAAGGACCACTCTGTCTGAAAATGTGACAGCGGTAAATTATTGTATTGGATTGTACCGCTACAAGAAAATCAATGTGTCAAGTTATATTTAGGATGGATGAGTGGGCATCACTGAGCTAACACTGGCAAAAGAATGAATGAATCATTAATTGGAATGAGAAACTTTTTTATGTAGGCACTTGTGTCCTGTGGGGTGGTCGAGTCAGATGAGCTTCCTCCACAGATCCCTTCAGCAATAGCTTGCCCACTGTTTTGACTGAGGGCCATCTCTTTGACCTCAGAGTGGTGGTGGTGGGTCTCCTACTGTCTTTGACATCTGACTTTTTTTTTATGCTTAGAAAATTTCAACTACTTGAATATATCACTTGTTAAATGGTGTTGAATTACACAGGGTGTGCTTAACAACATCACAATTGCTTGTAATGAAATCATACCTAACCTATTCAAGCTGCATTTTTGAAATTCATCTTTTAGTTGTTGCCAAGCTTGTTTTGTGTCTGTTGGGTTGGACCCGCATAAATGTGACACAGACATATTTATATCGGACTTGTTCCAACACGTCCCACGGATGCTCACGCTGGAACAAGTCCAATTGACGACGGCTTCACTGTGGATCACACTTGGCTCCGGCCACTCAAGGCATTGCTCACTGGAGGTGTCCCGTGGTGTCTGGCAGCTTGGTCGTGGAGTGTTTGAGTCCAGTCAGATGCGATGTGGGGCGTCCATTGTAAGGATTTGTTTCTGCACACCTGACGGATGCGTGATTGGAGTGAGATCCGGGGAACTTGGAGGCCAGGTCGATGCCTTAGGCTCAGATCATTCCTGTGCAGTTTTTGTAGTGTGTCATGAAAAAGTCCTTTGGGTTGGTGGTACTTCTCAAGTGGCATCCATGAATGCCGGGATCCATGGTTTTCCTGTCAGAAGATTGCATTGTAAGATGATCTACAATATGTAATTTACTTCACCTATTCATCATTTTAATGTTGTGGCTGATTGGTATATATATATATGTTAAGAATGTTAAGTAAGTCAAACACTAGACTCTTTTTTTCAATTAACACTCATGCATATATTTTGGCCAGCAGTTTTTCTGCCATGACAGCTCCTGTGCTGCTACTCTTTTCCTTTATTTTCTCACACGTGTAGATATATTCTGCATAATATTTGTAAATCCACGCGGGAGAAGTAGGATGATCGAGCCCAATGATGAATCATGTTATCCGCGATTCATTGACGAGGGCTTTTCTTTAAATCTCCTCTACATGTGCATTACTCAGTGTGAACTTAAGTTGTTTGCACTAAACTTTATCAAAAGTTCTACAACTGAAAAAACCCTGAGTTAGTCAACCCTGAGTTCAGGTCCAAACTAGTTTATTAAACCTGCTTTCTATAACAGACTGCTAGCAATTTGTGCTTGCAGTATACTCACAACAAACACCAGGATTACATTTGATACTGAAGAAAAGCTGAGGATTATGAACCAAGCCTGAAGATACAAAGAGCTCCCCTTTAATATAATTTCTAAATGGATTTATGGATGTTTATCCTTGATGTAGATTAGATGTCTTCTCACCCCTGGACATTTTGCACTGATTCTTTCAGTATGTATGTACGTGTGTGATGACTGCGTGTTATTGCTCTCCAGAGTTGTCTGATTTATATTTTCCTGTTTTTCTCTGTGTTTCTCTTTATTAATTCAGCCTATGAAGTACATTCTTTCTGACACATTGCACCGGCAACAAGAGACTGACTTCAGTGCTGAGAGCCACTGTAACAAATTCACATTATGCTAGGATTTTTTTTTCCCCCCTCAGTTATATGCTTATATTTAGCAAGCCATCTCATTTCCCTAACCTCAGCTAAAATGTTCGCTGTTAGTTGGCTCTGAGTGGGCTGAGTTAGCTGTTATGTGGAGTGACACTGGTGACAACCTCGCCAGGCTTTCATAAGAGCAGATGTTTTCTGCATATCTCACAGTTTAATGTCGTGAAAAAATGTGTTTACCCCTATGCATGAGATGCTTGTCGAAATTGAAGATCTGCGTTTCAAGGTGTATTATTGTGGTTATTTGGAGCAACGCGGGTGGCGCTGTCCTTGACTGCTGAGATCAACCACACCAAGCAGTAAACAGTCTAGATGTTGAGAACAACAGAAAGAGAAAGAAAAACTCCAAACATGCATGGCATGGGGGGAAATCCTGCTAGCGGTGTGTTGTTATTAGACACAAAGCCACGCTCTTTCCGCCAGTTTCATTGTTATGTGGGCCCCTCTGAGGGTGTTTATTTATAGAGCCATCTGCATGTCGACATACGTGCTTCCATCTCCTGCAACACAACTCGTTCCCCTCACCGCTCCAACCATGCTGGATTGTAACCTGTCAGAATATTTTGGGCTCAGTTGTGACAGGCGTCTCTCCTCCGGCACCCGTGTGGGATGGTGTATGTATGTGTGGCAATGCGATAAAAGACAGATGTCAGACCTAAACTGAGAAGGCGTGGAGAGGAGGAGAGGAGGAAACGGACCAGCCTCGGCCAAGTCGCTTGCAGTGGGCGGCGACAGAGAGAGTCAGAGACAGCAGCGCGGTGGCACATGTATAATTGACAACCTATGCTTCCTCTCCATAGAGTTTATGACATTTTCTCTCTGTAATCTACTTTTCCTGGCCAGTGCAGAAGATGGTAGTGGGCCGGGCTGTGAGTTGGCGGCTTGGATGGAAATGGCAGAGCAGAGCATAAGCTTGGCAAGGAGAATGTGAAGGGGGAGAAAATGCCAAGGCAGCCTTGACATTTTTTTTTTTTTTCCTTTCAGTGTTGCACTTTTACCAAGAGGCAGGTCTGTCGCTGATAAAAGTAGTGAGGATGGGAGGCAGTGAGGTGAGGAGACACAGTGTTAAAGCCAGGGAGGGTATTTTGTTTCAGTATTGTGGGTGGGATGTAGATAGCTGTTGATGTGAGTGATGGGAAGGAAGAGTGAAAGTGAATACCGGAGGAAAAAGAGCCCAGGGTTTGGTGCCGTTGGTTCACTGCTGAATATAAAATTTCTTCTCACTGTTAGTTGCGGTTATCTGTGTGTGTGTGTGTGTGTGTGAAAAAAAAAAAAAAATTTGCACAACATTGATTGTGGTCTACCCGTGATTTCTTGTGCGATCGTGTGAGCAAGCTAACCAGACATCAATTATCTAAGTAAAACTAAAACATACTGGCCAATTATCAGTATTATCATCCCAGGTGAACAGACATTCTTGGATTACACAACCTATTGCGCATACCCTCCAACTGAATATCCACCAGAGATATTACTGAGGGTGAAGCTAACATTTATAACATTATCTATGCAACAGCTGACTTGTTTAAATATGCCACTGCAGGCATGCCTACACATTATAGTCGGCTCTATCAGCTGAGGTGTCCTTGTCTTGAACAACGTTGAAGACCCCAGGTTCAAACCATTTCATTCTGAGTTCAAATTGAAAGTAAAGTGTGCCTGAAATGTCATAACAACTTCTCAGTGAACCGGGAAAAACTGCGAGTGCACACAAGTATGGCAAGTTTAAGTCGAACAAGGAAGACAATTTGTAAAGTGCATGGAGGCCTTGGGTCGCGTCTAGACGGTAACCTCACCAGTCATTTTGCTGTCGGGGCTTAAAAACTGTGTAAAACTGAAATAAATTTGTGTTATGAGTTTGTCACACCACAGAAACACGTGTCATTGACCACTGAGCCAAATTTGAAAGATTAAAAAAATCTATATATAAATTATATATATATATTATGTATATAAAATTAGGTCTCAAAACCACGCCCACTTGCAGGAGGGGAGCCTCCTCCGTGTACTTACTTTCCATACTTCTTTCATACAGTTACTTTTCTGATAGTTATTTTATTACCACAAGCTCCCCAATGACTCCATCTGTCCAATTTTTATCAGTTGTGAGGGATAATAGCAGCTGTGGAGTAGCTTTAGTTGTGAAATAACTGAATCATGTATGCTGCATGTGCACAGAAAATGATAACTCACATATTGACTCTGTCTGAACTAGCTGCTCCCGTCACTCTCCCGGTGGCTGGGTGGCGACAGAGAGGGTCAGTGGCGGGCACATATTGCCGGTGGCCGTGATGGAAGCACCCGCTATCAGCGCGACTGAGAGGGTCGGTGGCGGGCACGTATTGCTGGTGGCCGTGATGGAAGCACCCGCAATCGGCGCGACTGAGAGGGTCGGTGGCGGACACGTATTGCCAGTGGCCGTGTTGGACGCACTGTCGGCGCGACGGAAAGGGTCGGTGGCGGGCACGTATTGCTGGTGGCTGTGATGGAAGCACCCGCAATCGGCGCGACTGAGAGGGTCGGTGGCGAACACGTATTGCCAGAGGCCTTGTTGGACGCACTGTCGGCGCGACGGAGAGGGCCGGTGGCGGGCATATAATGCTGGCTGTGGTGATGGAAGCACCCGCTGTCTGCGGGACGGGAGGATGCAAGCCGGGGACGGAGAGGGTCGGTTCGGCCCTACTGACCAGCGTCAACGGACTCTCCAGAAATCCAGACTTTACCTGGTGTAGTTGCTGTAACTATCGGGGGTAAAGTGGACACTGCAGAGACGAGTGATGGTGGTGATTTTGAACGCTGACTGGTTAGCTAGATGCAAGCTATCGTAAGAGACGCTATCCGAGACTGGAGAGTGAGCAGGAAACCACTGATCCTAATGAGCTGAACGTATTTATACTTCTTCCGCAGCAGGGTGGGGTTTATGCTAATCATAGCCGCGTTACGTAACGCCCGATTTCTGACCCGCCCATTAAATCCTGAACACAGAAATTTTGAAACACAGTTTGTGAGCCTAGCTCCACAATTAAATTCTAAATGGTTGAAAGGCTTTTTATATGTTTTAAAGAAATACTTTTATGACCTATTTTTATGTGTTTAGAAGAAAATGGCTGAATTTGCTTTACACGGACTTTAAAGCCTTGCTGTCAATTTGGCCCCAGATTCCAACCATGGTACTGAAACAAAAATCCCTGCTGTCCAAATACAACTTCCCCTAAAAAGCCCCTTAGAAAAACAGGGCATGATTATATTAGCACCGCTAATACAAACACAAAGCACTGCTGTGCGGAAGAGCAGCATCAAAGAGCCAAACGGTGTAGTCCTGTTAAACCAAGAACTTAAAACTGTTGTGAACCACCAAAGCTAAAAAAAAAAAAACACCCTGCTAGTGTGAAACCAAGACATCACTTTTAATCCACACACAGTTTTCACCTAATCCACAGCAATATTTCTGCTAAGCAGAGACGAGGTCCACTGTAGGTCACAGTCACCTTGCGTCATGGTGTTCTAAAATGACAATCACAGTTTGCAATCTGTGACCATCAACAACGTGTCCCACGGTTAAATCACCTTGAAGGACCTTCTCCTGTGAAACACCACGGCATTACCACATCCACACACTGTTACTCTATATTGATACTGAAATTTATGCCACAACAAACAACTTGCAAAAGAGTTTTTTATTATTCTCAAAGACAAACTAAGGGACAACTGTGAACTTCAGCAACGACACACACACACACACACAAACACAAACACACGCAACAAGCTGTCTCTCTTACTTTCTGCAGCCCTCATCTGAAAGCATAGGACACCCCAGAAACAAAGAGGACCAAAAACACGTCAAGTAGATTAACTAGATTCTTTCTTTCTCCATCTCGCTCGTCTTCTTCTCGTCACTCTACCCCTCCGTCTCTCCACCTCTCTCACCTACTCTCATCTTGTTTTGCTTTGTTATTCCATGAATTACAATTGCTCTCAGCTCTCGTTCCTTTATCCCCTCCCTTCTACTTAGCAGCCACCTCTCCTCTGCTCGCACTTCTCCTCCATCACCCGTTTCTTCTTTTGCACTGATGCCCCCCCCCCCCCCCGAAAAAGCCTTCTTACCATCCAGCTAAGTGCGGCATTATTCCACATCATAGCGTACACTGTTCCACTCCCCCGTCTCCCCCCTCGATACAGTGCTATCTGCTGTCACTGGGAATTGTATGAAGCAAATTGGGCAGGAGGAGGCAGGTATGGATGGTGTTTTGCTTCCTCCCATTTGAAGTGTGGGCATTTACAGTTTTCCTGATTAACACTCAAGTTAGCTACATGCCTTATCAGCACAAGTGTTATAGTGTGCAATTAGCGCTTCCGTTTGTAGCAGAACCTACAGGAGCGGTAACTGCTAACACATGTCAGTGATGACTTCCTGCCTCCTCCTTGTTCTGCGTCTTCTTTCTAGTTTTGCCTCAGAGTGGCTTGTCTTTATGGATTGCATATTTATAAATGTCTCGGAGGCATAAATATATGCTACATACGATTTTGAGCGTAACACTTCCCTTTCAGGCGCGGAAGAACTGTGCCAATACGCTAATGTGAGCCACCCACTGACAGCAAATCTACTGAGGCGTTTGTGTCCGTCAGCGTGCACGGATACAAACACCTCCCATACGGACACACGGGGACAAACTCAAAAATTTAAATTAAATTTCTGATGAAAGCAAACATGTTAATCGAATAAGTTCAATTTTCAGACCAAAGTAAAAGGCTTTGCCCCCTGGCAGACTGGAGAAGGTTATTTGATTTTTGAATATGAGGTATTCTCACAACATGTCCTCTGTGATTCTGTGATTGGCTCAGCTTGACTGAAGGAAGTAATTTACAATACAGTAAATCATTTTTTTTTTTTGTTAATAGAAAATGGGCAGTCAACCTCCTCAAGCCTTTTTATTGTGGAAAAATAGGGCAGGTAAATGGACCACACTTTTATAATGCTTTTACCGTGACAGCTGTGCAGATCACTTTGCAGCGTCTCATATTCTCCCGCACATATATTCCTGAGGTAGAAGAGCTGCCAAGCAAGGTACTGACCTGTTCTTCAAAAGCAGTTCTGGGCTTGCCCAAGGACACCGTAACGTACTTACAGGAAAGACCTGAATTGAACCACAAACTCTGCAAGTGATAAACATCCTGTTCTAACACCTGGTTCACTGCTGCCGAGCACATTTCACTTCCACCGAGTAACATGTTTCTTTACAGGTGCAGGGTTGTAGACAGTAAAGTCAGAGACCAACATCGAACCGACATGAATTACCAGCATCTTCGTTCCATTGTCGATATTAAAGGGGTCACTCGTAGTGATCGACCGAAGGGAGTAATCACCTGATAATGCTTTAAAGCAAGTTCCAGCTCAACGTTAATCTCTTCGGCTCACAACTCTACTGATTTGGTTCGCTGCTCTCGCAGTGTCGCTTTAAGCTGCAGCAGGCAGCTTTGTACACTACCTAGTTAGCAACCAGCTGGTGAACATAGTGGAGCATTTAATAGCTAAAGAGCACGTATTTACTTTCAGGAATTAGTGAAGACCAAAAACAGAACTGAGAGAGAGATCATCAGACTCCAAATCTTCAGATGAATGACACATTATCTGTACGATGTGTAACAAGCTGATGAAGGTTCTCAGTCATCCAGGTCATGGTAGTTCTTGCCATGAGCCAGTTTCGGTTTCATGAAGCCTTTTTACCTCTCATACAGGAAGTTCACCATCTTAACTTAAAAG
This sequence comes from Sparus aurata, assembly GCF_900880675.1. Classification (NCBI taxonomy): domain Eukaryota; kingdom Metazoa; phylum Chordata; class Actinopteri; order Spariformes; family Sparidae; genus Sparus; species Sparus aurata. The sequence goes on from NC_044188.1 coordinate 27,829,173, forward strand.
GCGATGATACATCAAGGTTGTGTTCACAACTCGGCTGTGCTGAATCCAAGAGGTCGAGGCGAACCGAAAGGCTGTTGCAGGATTAACGTTCTGCTGTTTCGCTCATTAAAATCCTTGTTTTTGTCAGTATAATTACAACCACAAGGATTGATTGCAATATCAATTAATAATGCAACCCTGTTTGTTTTGTTTTTTTTGTTTTTTTTTTAGCAGAAGAGGTTTCACAAATAGCCAGTTCCAGTTTAAGAAACAAAACAAAGAGGCTATGAGCCTGCAGGACACATAAAACTCCCGGCCAAACGCCAGTCCAAAGTTGCAACGCTCGGTCACTTTGTCTCATTCCAACTTTAAGCTTCTCTGGAGTGTTGTTGCTCTTTGTTTAGCCCAGCGTGCAATGTTCAAGACTGCAGGGCTCTCCTCTCTTGCGCCCGTTTATTTCTGTTGACAGCTTTATTATAGCTTTCCACTCATTTGCATAGGTAATCAGCCCACACTTTCAGAACCTGTTAAAATTCAAGATGGCAGCCACTAATTGGAAAAAGGGAAGGTAATAAAGCACCGTTTGAGCTTGAATTTTCGACTTCCTCTCGTTGCGTGGGGCTTGGAAAGTGAGGTCCCACGCAGCTTGGGACAGATTAACTTGTTTTGTTTTTTTGGCCTTAGATGAAACATATGAAGCGGGTTAATTGCCTTGGCCCAGCTGGTAATAGCAGAGAAATCGTCTAAAGCATATAATCTTTTCAAATCCGAGGCTCTTCCACGGCGCTGACTTCGACAGCCAGGAGAGAGAGAGAGACGGCGACAGGCAGGCAGGAAGCAGCCTCACGCTCCAAAGCCGTATTGACTGGCCGCTGCTTGTTTACAGCACTGATATTTACCTGACTGAAGCCACAGAGGAAAAGGAAAAATTAATTTGTCCATATTCATAACGATCTGGGCTCGTCAAACACTTGCTATCTGGCTGCATGCACACACAAACATACATCCACAGCCCTGCGGGTCACTGTCCAGTCATTTTTTTCAAACTGCTAGCTGCATACTGATGCTGGTATGAAAACGCACACGCACACGCACACACACACACACACACACACACACATTTTCTCTGCAGGCCACAAGAGCACGGCTCATTGTGACTCCTGCCGCTGCAGAAATGGAAATTTTAATGAAGTGGGCACAGCAGTGGTTGTCTCCTCTCCCTTCCTGGTGCGGGAGAATGGCACTTTATCCACATTGCCTAAAAATGGACCACTGATTTCATTAGAGATAGAGGCAAAAACTCCAGTCAGCCTGTCCCCTAATAACCCCAGCCCTCTTTGTGTGCATACATACCGTGTTATGGCTGAAGTGAATAAAGAACTCCTTGACCTCATTCATTCCAGCTCAGGTTTAACCACTTCTCCTTCAATGTCTGTGCCGGTCTTCGCTCTTCTTTGTTGTGTTGTTACACCAGAGGACAGGTCAGCTCACTTTCAGGTCTTTGGTTATAGAACTGAGTCGCTCCCTGTGTGTCCTTTCAAATACAGACAATGTTTTGAGGAGTACAGGGCAAACCTGAAAGTATTTTGATGGTGAATAGGTGCTGCCTGAACTGACACTGAAAAATCGTTGTAAAAATAGAGTCAGAATAAACGTCGCCGCAGTAGTTTGTGGTTGTGTCAAGTCAGGTTTATGTATACGGCCCATCTTCACAAAAAGGGGCATCTCTATGGACCTGCCTGTAGATCTGGAGTGACTCATGAACAATCAATCACGGACCAAGTGCTGCAGTGCCACAAACAGAATGTGAAAGCAACAACAAAGACAAATGATTTCTGGCTGTGAACAGAACAGACCTAGGCAAACAGTGAGGGCAAGGTAACGCTAGAAAAGCATCAGCATCGGAGAGCGATGGGAGTCGTGAACCAGTTACCGTCGAGCTGGTTCAAAATTGTCTGATCCATCAGAATCGTACGCCTCTGAGCTCATCGGTTCTTTTTATCGATGCCAGCATGTTTTCCCAACATTTTTGCATTGCAAAACAATGACCTCAAACTCATGATCCTGCACTGCTGGAAACTTGCAAGAATGAAGGACTAACTGCAGAGATTTCACAAGGAAAGATGAGAGTGGTGGTTGTAATGTCTGTCAAACACACATTTATATGCAACATGTCCCTTAATTCAACTAAAAGAGCCACTGCTTCCCATCTGAGCAGCATGTCCATCGCTGAGGGCTGAAGGCAGATGGTTTTTCCTTTGACGAAGAATATTCTAATGAACATTAATGATACAAATATTTTCTAATTTCATCCATTTTTAAATGACAGACAGACTGCTGGTACAGCTAGCGGAGAGAATTAATTTGAAAATGAAACAGCGCTTTTTAATAGTGAAGTTTTGCTCACCTGAGCCACGTCTTTTCTTCTCTGTTTTGGCCCTGTGTTTACACTCAGAGACAATGAAACAGTTGTATTGATGCCAAAAACCTGTGCAAACCCCTGTTTTTCCACACAGAAAATTGATAAACAATCAATAAGGGAATACAAGGCCAAATAAGCAGAAATGATAGCACTTGATGGAACTGTTATCGATTAAATCTTATCAATTCCCATCACTAACAAGATATTTCGTCTAACTAGAACATGCAACCGGGGCAACAAACAGTAAGGGCAACTTAAAGCGAAACTCTCGCCAAAAAGCAACCAAGGCTTTATTTGGGATTGAATATGAGTCAAACCTTCGTGTGAAAGCATAATTACGACGAAAGAGGCACTTTTAAGATTTACCGTAGTTTCGGTTTTGGGCAAGTTAATTTTGAACGGGAGTGCATGGGGCAGGATATGCTAGCGTCAAAATCGCTATTTTTAGAATCCCCGAGTGCGACCTGACAGGCAGGAGAGTAATAGTGAACCGCTCCTCAAGCGTGCCTGTCAGGCACCCTAGAGACCCTAGTGATGCTACGAGCACAGTTTCATGTTGTGTCGAGCCTTCTTAGTGTTCTAAAAATAGAGATTTTGATGCTAGCATATCCTGCCCCATGCACTCCTGTTCAAAAATAACATGCCCAAAACCGAAACTACGGTAAATCTTAAAAGTGCCTCTTTCGTCGTAATTATGCTTTCACACGAAGGTTTGACTCATATTCAATCCCAAATAAAGCCTCGGTTGCTTTTTGGCAAGAGTTTCGCTTTAAAACCGACATGGAGTGGCAGAGTTGATAGAGCGAGTGTATAACTTGAAAGTCAAGCTCTGGGTGACAGCAACACATCATAATCATTGGTTCATAATCAAAATCATGTGAAACATGTTAAGCTGTGTGTTTGGCTTTAAAAAAAACTAACCCTATCCTAACTAACGTTGTGGGCTGAGATAAATCAATAAATTTCACTTTGCATTCAATGCATCACAAAGTTTTTACAGTTTCTCCTAAAGCAACAAGTTTTAAAATTTTGCATTTTTTCAAGGGAGTCTGGTTACTTTCCCCACAATCAACAAGAAATACCCTTTAATAGTTACTATCTACAGCGTATGTAAACAAAATTTGCTGATGTAAAATAAAAAGGCTGTTGTTTGAATGGTAAAATCTGAAACTCTGTTCAAAGAGCCGCTCAGGTAAGATGCACTTCAGACAGGGAGGTAGACAGGATGCACACAGAAAAACGACCAGGCCACAAACTGACACTTTTTAAGAACTTGAACTGTATTTGATGCCGAATTGACAAAAAGGCACCAATTGTTTTGAATTTACTGCAGCCACTTAACAACTTTTGTTTAGTTTTATGCAATAGCTCTAAAATGACGTGACTTGTAAGGGGGTCCATGACTGTCTCACACACTCAGCAGCCCACTTGAATATGACGGTGCACATCCCAGATAGAGAGACTTGCAGTACAAGGTCATCATTACTGTCATTCACCAGAGAGTATTTTTGAAAATTGCATTTTTTGGTAATGTATTACACACACCCACATATCTGTGATTTTACCGCTTTCATGGGAGCTCAGCTTACGTTAGCTCCCATGTAACTCGACCCCAGGATACAGCTGTATCCAAATTAACAAAATGAAAGAGGAATGCAGAGTTGGGTGACTGCAACATGTATTCACTTCCAACTAATCAGATATGACAGCTATGGTCAGTGGCCAACTGCTTCAACTATGACGCTCTATTTACCCCTCCAGCGTTAGTTTTGCATGTTCAAGATAAATTATAAATATGCAACATCTGGCAAGATTTTCAAAATAAAGTTGGCTCACCTATTATCACTTGTGACTGTTAACATGTGAAACAGGGTAAACCCAACTTTGACTTGTGGTAACACACAGAACTTATACTCAGATCCTTGTGGGTGGAAGTCCTGTGTATGACCTTTCCAACCAGCCATTCTGCCTCCTGAGGTGGACATTTCTTGCACTTTATTCTACAAAGCTAGAGGGGCGCCTCCTGAAATGATGCTAGAGGTGAACCTACTGCATCATAGCTTGAAGCACTGGGCCACAGATCAAGCTGCCGCATTTGATGCGATGGGAGAGAAAACAAGCTGGTGTTGGTCCGTACGAGTGACCCCTTTCTTTTCACGCAGTTGTTTGATGCAGTTTAATTGAAAACTATTTATTGAAGCAGCTTTAAGTCCTGTGAAAATGATATATGCTTGAATAAACTTTTGAATGAATGCCAAACAGTGTTAGATATGTGGACAGGGCCATCCTGCCCTTTCATTGGTTTCTTTCTCATCATACAGTTGCAGATTCATAAAACTTGCTCAAACTGTGATCTACAAAATATTAGTTCATGCAGCTTCAAACTTAGATCCCTAATTCCAGCCCTATATGAAGATGATTTTTGACCACTAAGGGGAAGCAAGGCTCCAGTACAGTCTCAGTTAGAAGTGTGTGTCTCACCACCCGTTGAATGTCCGTCCATAGTTTCACTGGTGCAGTCTGGTCCACCGACTCATGAAAAAACATCTTTCTCTTTGCCATGCTAGATTTTCAACTTTCTCCACCAGTCGCTTGTTAACTTTGGCTCCATGGATATTTGCTGCTGAGCCGGTAGCAGCGCTGTTGTCCTGAGCCGGTATGCTGAGACATGAATGCGGGTCAATATTGGTCAGGGATGTTGAGACTTGACCATACAAATGGGTTGCCATATTATTATTGTTTTCTCTTTGCCTCCCAGTTTCACTTTTTTATTATTATCATTATTATTATTACTATCATTATTATTATCATCCTTTTTAACCATTATTTTGCTCTGGCACCTGAACAACCACAGGCAGCCAAAACAGAACTTGTAAGGAGGAAAAACAAGGAGAGACGGAGAAAAACTTTAAAGCCCTGTTGCATACAAACACACAGAAAAACCACACTCGCTTGCCTCTCCTAACTCTCCCTGTCCATCTAACTGTCTACTCCAGCGGCAGGCAGAGCATTTTAAAGCAGTGTTTTTACCTGCAGCACTAATAACAAAGATTATCTGTCTTGAGAAGCACTTGAGTTTCTTAAATATCGGGGGCCCAGAGAAATGGCATCCCTGCTTTTACCAGCAAAATCAATCTAAGCTCTCCTGTGCTCTGCATGCATTGATGAGCCAGCCAGCCTAACACTCTCAAAAGGGTCTACACCTTTTTATTTAAGTGTGCGAGTCAGGCAAAATCACATAATTGCCATCACAACAGTAGCCATTTTGATTCCAATCATTCAAAAGGTTATAGCTGAGAGAGGCTGAAGGAATAAGACAGTAAGTGGTGAATTGGAGATGGGTTGATAAGGTGAAAAGGTATGAAGTTTTTTTTTTTTTTTGCTGCAATGGAGTGATTACGGGGCGGCTGTAGCTCAGCGGGTAGAGCAAGTTGGCTAGTGATTGGAAAGTCGCTGGTTTAAATCCCAGCTCCGGGGTGAGTTGAGCTGCATGTCGAAGTGTCCTTGAGCAAAATACTGAACCCCAAATTGCTCCTGATGTGCAGTTGGCACCTTGCATGGCGGCCTCTCCCATCAGTTAGCTGCGATGAGCGATGAGCTGACGACTTGTCCAGGGAGTACCCTGCCCTCGCACAGAGACAGCTGGGATTGGCTCCAGCAAAAAACCCAGCGACCCCATATAAGAAATAAAGTGGCAACAGAAAATGGATGGATGAGTGATTACACATAAATTGGCAGATGCATAGTCCGAAATTTGTTACTCATACATGTTTAAAGGATGAAGAAGCAGAACATATGTTTGTTTTTTTTGTGCCAGTTCAGTGCTGAAGTACGTGAGAAAAGTGCAAAAAAAATGTAATCCTGATATTGTGAGATTTGGTGTTTCATTACTCAGGATGCTCAGATGGGATTTTATGTTTCAGTATTGGCCCGATATCTGAGAGTCGAAAAATGTATAATCGGATCCGATTTATGAGCCTAAGCTCGGCATTTGGCATGTCACTAGCTTGAACGAAACTGTCATCATGTCAGCAGTGTCAGATTACTTTAGGTAACAAAGAGCAAAACAGCTGAGTGCAGTTTATGCAAGTGTTACACCATAAACTTTTTACAACACTCGCAGAAACACCATGGGAATGAAAGGCCAAATTTTTCCAGCTGATGAGTGCCAAAAAGCAAAGGGCACCACAACAGCCAGCACTGCTGGAAACACTTAAAGTTCTGTTTGTAAAGAAGTCAAAATGAAAAAGGAACTGATTCATGATGTTGTCTATGTATTTCCTCCTTTAGAGAAATAGCATATTTGAACTACAGTTTAAGCATGTTTATGAAAGTGCTTCCATATAGATGCACTGTCTATAGCTTTGTTCTCTAAGAGAGACTGAAAGGCTGTATAGGACTGATATCAGTATCGGCAGATACTCAGTGTTGTCTTATTGGTATCTAGCCATAACTAATCTTTACATCCCTAATGTTAACTGTCCCTTAGATGCGAAACAACCCATCAGCACATGAGTCTGTGATGGATGAACATCAGGATATACACTAAATAACTGCTGATTCACTTTATGTTGTGAGAAAAAAACTTTTGTATATTTTATTAATATCACTGATCAATGATCACTTGTTTTTTTTCCTTAGGTTGTGAAATGAGAAACAGTTCACTGACACTTCATTGAAATGTGGAAGAGGAAATGTGAAAATGTTCACATCTATGAAACAAAAAAGAGTAATGACAACCCGGCATCAGTGTCCAGAGAAGATCACTTACCTTTTCACATTTATGTGTACATTAAGAGCCAGGATGGAATATTCTAGTTAAAGTAGTGAAATTGCAAATTAAAAGTAATGTATGCATGACAAGTTGCATAATTTTAGTTATATAAAAGTACAAAGGAATTAACAGAAAAATTGCCTCTAAAGTTCAGAAGAAGACATCTTTAATTGTGTCTTGTTTCATATTGTGCATTGTACAACAAAGTGAAAATGGTACTCTTCATTGAACCCGTCCTGAGGAAGAATTGGGCTCCATCTCCAGATCATAGCCAGTGCCTTGGTCAAGGGCACTGAGTTGAGAATCCACCTAATGTACATATTCCCAGCCAGCACTGGGCGAACCCGACTTGTATATTATGTATATTAGGTGCAGATAGGTAGATTTTATTACCTTTAAACAGAATCATGTTAACTCCTGTTTACAGTCTTCAAGCGCCAAACTAACCTGCTGCTGCCTCCAGCATCATATTTAAAGACATAATATCTCATATCTGCATAAAAATATCTTAAAACAACTAGACCTTTTTTCCTACCCAAAGACATCTGCAATTTTCGTTCAAGGTAACAGAGCGTTTCACTTGGCCGCCTTTCACTATAACTTCCACAAGTGAGTCATAGAGATAGAGAAGTTGTTACTAAGAATAACATGAACACAACTTGTGTAGCTTTACCTTGTCCTCTAACATTTATTGCCTCAGTCATGTACATAGCTTTTCATTGCTAAGCGTGGTTTTAACAATAAAGACAACAACTCTCAAGATCCCATAATTGTCTTCTGTTTTTTTTTTTTTTTATTGAAGGATCTACTTGTGGTAGAAATGACATACTGTGTATTTACATTGTATGGTGGTATCAAACTTCTCATCTAACTCTTTGCAGGGAGAACATTAGAGTATCTTTCAAAATGCCAAACTGTTCCTTTAATTAATCAACAATATTGTATTTCACATTCTGACAACACCTAAATACATTAAGTAACTGTCAGGTTCAACCATTTCATCATAATCGTTTCCATGCAAGTTTGCAGCATAAATTTCTCGTCCGACCTCCTTTTCTGTGCCTCTGAGTGGGCAAGTTTGTTTCTGGCTCATATTTCACACAGATCTTATCACTACATAGACAAATAAACCACAAGTGTGTGATAGTGACTGCACACACACCATGAGACGGTTAAATCACTGGTTAAGATACGTTGCTTCTACCACCGTTGCAAGATATCTACGAGCAAACATTTTAATGATGCTGGTTGCAAAAAAAAAATGTGACCAGCATCTGGTCAAAATGTTCGTCTTGCTGTTTCCAGCACAGTCAGCCCTGAAGCATACATTGTGTACAGATTGCTTGTGACAGCATTATCATTCATCTGTCTTTACCGCTCTAGAAAAGCTTTTGGTCTGTTGCAGCAGATTAACAGCTGCGATTGGGTGCCTTGCAGTTGTTTCCTTTGCTCACTTATAATCTATCTTCTCCATCATCACACTTAACACCCACCACTTCCCTCACATGAGCAAAGTGTTTCGCTTAGTAGTGAATGTCATGTGAGCCAAAGCAGAGGTCAGAGGCTGAGGTCATGAACAGGCAGTTAGGAAGAAACACTGTGGCTATGCTGCGAAAATTACAGTACAGTCTTGGAAGGTTGTTTTCGTGGAAAGAGGGGCAAGGGGTTCTCAATGTGGTAGTGAGGAGCAGGTGTCTGTTCAGGTGTGGGAGGGGCAGGGAAGACTGAAGGCATTTGGTAGAAGGGTGGAAGTCTGCTCAGTTCCATTCATCAACAGCTAAGAGAGGAAGTGGAAAAGGTCTGAGGCTGAGGGGGAAGGAAATAACTCAACAGGCTACAACTCACCAGTATATAGGAACCCTGCATGTTTTTAGCCATGCTAGCAGAGTGGTTCTGGTATAGGGAATGTTGGTATTGGTCAGTCCATCACTTTGGTCCAGAATGAAAACAATATCTCAACGATTGTTGATTGATTCCCATGAAGATTTCTTACAGACATTCAGCAGACGAAGTACCCTGACGACTTCAGTGCTCCTCTGACTTCAGCTCCACACCACCACCAGCAGGTTGACATTTGTTAATTTGTGTGAAGTATCTTAACTGTTGGATAGACAGCTATGAGATCTGGTACAGACCATCATGTCCCCCCCACAGGATGAATTGCAGTAATCCTGCTGATCTCTCAATGTTTTCTTTAAATATATGTTTATTAGGGCCGGGACTCGATTAAAAAAATTAACCGAATTAATGAGAGGCTTTGTAATTAATTAATCGAAATTAATCGCATTTTAATCGCATATAAATATTTGACCTGAGAACAGTGAGAAGCAATTTTTTTCACATGGATTTTAGTATACCATTGAATAATGACTGAATACAGAAGCTTAAGCAACAAAACACTGTTTGGGTTTTTTTTTTTCAAGACCAACAGACCAGTGCAATTTTTGCCATAAAGTGTAGTAATAGCTTATTTAGGAATACATTTCAGAGATTCAGGTAGCCTATAGGTAGGTAGACCTTCTGTAAACTATAACACTTTGTTTTTTAAGTAAAACACAATACTTTCAAGTACATTCAGAACATTGGAAACCCTATTAGAAAACATCTATCTTCAGAGGCCATAACAGACTTTACCAACAGTTAATCTAAACAAATCAATTTCAGCCCAAAACAATAAACAGTTCAACATAAAGTGCCAGTTGCAACAACAACATAATAAATAGTTGCTTAGCATTTAGGTGATATCTGAGGCTTGATATGCTGCGGTGATACGCGAACTCCTTCTTGCATAATTTGCACACATCCATGCTCTTATCTACGCTGCCATCCGTCCGCTTTTTAAAACAAAATTTCCGATCCACGGGGCCAACCAGAGCGGTCTCATCTGCTTCTTCTTTCATTGTTGTTGTCTGAAGTCATGTTGGGCAAGCTACTCGAAAAATAATTTGTGCTTTCACTATTTTGTATATTTTATTATTCAACTATCAACGCACACTTAATTCTAACATCCATGGACAGACATTCACCTTGCTACCACAGCAATATCCACCTGACTTACACTAATGGACAGTGTCCTACACTGTAGCATATTAACATAATTAAACAGCAAATAGTATATTATAGTTGTAGTTTTCGTTAAGGTTCTCTAGTCTTCTAGTTTCAGCTTTATAATTTATATTTGATATTTGAGTTAGTCTATTTAGTTATTGTATATAATTCAGCCTTTAATTGTATTTGTACCCCTGAAACCCATCCAGTGAGAAACGTTCCGCGGTGCAAAAATTAGTGCGATTAAAATGCGTAAATTTTTTTAACGCGTTATTTTTTGTGTAATTAATTAATCGTAATTAACGCGTTAAAGTCCCGGCCCTAATATTTATATTATCTATTATTAGACTAATGTCATACCCATCAGCCTCACCTGTACTTTGCGTTCAGTACTGATTAGCACATATTAGCATGCTTACACACTGAGCTAAGGTAGTAAAGATGGTGAAAATTACTATTGGTAAACATCACCGTGTAAGCATTGTCTTTGAGAGCATGTTAGCATGCTGACAGGAGCATTTCGCTCTGAGCAATACTGTGCCTGTAGTTTGTTTTCTTCCTCGGTGATGTATGAAGGGATTCACACAGCACTTGTGACTCGACTTGAAATGACTCGCCTCCCCAGTTCTTTCTCAATACACTGTAGTGTTTTTAGAAAAATACACTTTCAAGCAGCTTCTTTCCCATGATTTAAAACTCCTACACTCCCAGTTTCAATTGAACACCACAACACAAGAACCCCTTGTTAAAGCTGTTTCCTGTTCCTCACTTCAACATGTAGCAACTACATTTTCGCAACCTTTGTGACTTGACAGCTCCGATTGGTGAAGAGGTGGGGTTTAGTGTGGTTTCTGCCGAAGTGACATTTATTCGCCTGCGCCTCTGACTTTCTCACACAAGCAAACATGTGTAACATCACGGCCATAGACAATGGAACCTATCCGACGTATGCCCTGGTGTTTGGATCTGTAATGACCCTGGGTCTGCCTCTTAATGCTGTATCACTGTGGATATTGTTACATCACCACAACCTCAAATCCCCGAGTGCTGTCTTCATGGTCAACCTGGCAATCTCAGACCTGCTGCTCGTCATCTCCTTGCCAATGAGGGTCTACTTTTACGCCACAGGCAACTGGCCGCTGGGCAAATTAGCATGCATCTCTGTCACGATGCTCTTTCGCAACAACATTCGATCCAGCTCCATTTTCATCACCTTCATCTGCGTGGACCGCCTGCTGGCTGTGGTGTATCCTCTGAGGTCACGCCATGTTCGAACTTCTACCAACGCCTGGAAAGCTGTTGCACTTGTTTGGCTGTCCGTGCTGACAGTGAACATTCCTGAGAGCGTGTATTTTTCAAGATTTTTGAACATTACCGATAGTTCCTGTTTTGAATTTGGGAATTGTCGACAACATCCACCAATGCTTTATTTGCAGCCAGTGTTAGTGTTCATCATGCTGGCTGTCAATGTTGTGTGCACCACTCTCGTGTCTTGGACTCTTCGCAGCCATCTCACTGACTCTGCAAAGGTCAGCAACAAGGTGAATGTCATGCTGATTTTTGTCATGAACTTGGTTATGTTCATTGTGTTTTTCTTGCCTGTGTCGGTGGCTGTTCTCTTTGAAAGCTGGAAACATGCTTTCACATCAATTGTTTGTCTTGCTAGTGTGAACTGCTGTCTGGATCCTCTGTTGTACTACTTTTCTTTTGACGGATTTTGGAGGAAAAAAGATGATGGGGATAGCTCTCTGGCAATGGCATAGTCGGTGATGACAACAGATTTGGAAAGGTGGCTTAAATACTATACAACCAGAATGTGCATAATTTCTGTGCTGTTTTTGGATAAGCAGAATGTGAAGGTGAAAATAGCATTTTATAGCATTTTATTTTTGTTAAATTCTCATTCAACGTGATAACTGTCTGTCTTTATTCATCATTAAATCTTTTTTTCATGCCTTGCATCACTTTCTGGGGTTATTCCTCCATCTCATTCTCAAGAGCATGATATCTTGGGCACATCAGGTAGGATGATTTTCATTACATATCACAAAAACTTCTACTTGAGGTTGGTCCGATTAGAGTTTGGTTGTTGAGGGTCACTGTGAGCACACTGTGTTTTTTGGCCGGAGCTCAAAAATCTTACACAAACGTCTAACAGGAAGTCTGAAAGGATAAAATAATGAGGTAATTACATTTTTTATCCAAAAGGTCAAAGGTCAGCTTCACTGTGACATCATACTGTTCTGGACAAAAAAACAATTTTCTGGCCATAATTGAACACAATTACTCAGTATCAGATAATATAATAACCGTATTTCACATGTGGCCAGATTCTGAACTGGTGACACTAAATACCGGGTGCCCACCCTGAAACTTAGAGATCTTCTTTGTTGAAGACAGATGTGAAACATCCATGTTTTAGAGCATTAGAGTACTTAATCAGAATTGGCTTTATTGTCCAAGCATGTGAATGCACACAGAATTTGACTGTTTGACGTTGCATTGCATTTGTGATGTGATGAAAATCTGTCCTCTGTTAAAAAAAAAAAAAAAGAAAAGAAAAAAGAAAGTCCCTAGGTGAAGAAAGCATTGTTTCACACTGGACTTAAATCACTCGAATTATATATATCAAAAATGTGGTAATTTTAATTTAACCAAAAAATGATGCTTGATTTATTAAAATAAATCTCTTCAGAGACTATTATTGTGACATGACCCTGAGCAGTTGGCAGAACTTTTTTTTTTCGGTAGGACAGATTGAATCATGTGAAACAGAGATAAAGATTAAGGTTACCATCTCAGAGTTTCAGTGGTTGTTTTTTCCAGTGACACAGATCTGAGGTTTTGAAACTGCAAACAGCAAAACCTTGCACTTGTACATAAATGCATTTAGATACCCTGGCAGTTCAACCTACTCACCAGAATAGATGTTGGCATTATGCGTTTCTAACTGCAATTTTCTGTTTTATGTTGTGACAACACTGTGCTTATGGCTTGGGTTTAGGCAAAAAAGTACTTAGGAAGAGATCATTTGTTGGCAAAAAATGTTGTTCAGTCACCACAAGCGTGGATGGAAAATTGTCTGTCGGTCTCCTTAAAAATATCCTGTGGTTTCACGTTTTTGAAAAGTCTTAAACTGTGGTCACTAGCTTGGCAGCCTTCTGCCTGTAACTCCACCACCATCCCCTCCACCTCCTGATGCAAAAATCTGGTCATAGACATGTAATTCAAATGTGATAAGGCATGTGTTTTTTTAGAAATGTCAATATTGTACATGGACACGTAAAACATTATGAATCTATAAGTGGTTTGCAGAAATTTTGACTGCTAACATTTTATTTTGGTGTCTGGACTGGACAACTCTGCAACTTGTATTGAACACACATATCAAAATTTTCCACTGTTGCCATAAATACAGCATAAATGATTGACCCGTTAGATCTGTGGCTTATTGGCTACATGAAATTCAAAAGAGAAAACAACACAACGATGGTGAGAAAGGGCAGTGGTATATTGGGAGCTGCTACAGCCAGTCAGTCAGAACAGAATACTATTACTACGCCACCCACTACTTCCTGACAAATGTGTGAAGATGTGTTGCGTCAAAGTACACTAGAATGGTTTGTTCAGGGTCGCCTTGTTAGTTGTCAGAGATGTAAAACAAGTAGGTTTACTTAATAAAATATGTTCAGTAAACTATTGTGTCTATCTGTGAGAGAGCTGCCTTACATTACAGCGGAGCTAAATATAAGCCTGAGGAGTCTTTTCATTACTGTTAACGGTAACAACCATGAATTAACATGTTTCAAAAGACACAAAGCAAGTTCAAGTTCTGTATCGTCGATCTTCTCCTCAAACCATGCACACTCGGAAGTATGCCAATATGCCAGTCGGGTTTCTTTAAAAACTTAAAGGTAACCCATGGAGCGTTCTTGTAAACAAACAATAGTCACAATTACTCTGAGCATTTCTCATCAAAATTCCAAAAAGTCCAACAAACAGTTGAATGCATATCCTTCCTCATGCAACATCTCCAAAGCTGTGAATAATAGCTGTAAAATAATAATCTGCTTTATTAACATTGATGTTTCAATGTTATGCAATACAAACTGTCTTCTTCTCACCTGCCTTTGCTGGTGCAGTGTCACATTTGTTGGTGTATAACCACCAGCTCGACATGATGTCATGTATCAGTGTGAATTACACCCACGGTCACGTGCTTCCTCATACACCTACCAAAATACATTACCACGGCATTTCAAATCAAACTCACATTAAAGGTACGCTATGTCACTTTTTCAATCCATCCTTATCAGAAAAGCGACTGTAGAGGGTGACGTTGAAAAAAGGCTTATTGTGGCGTTTGTCGTGTACATAGTCATGTATTCTTGCACTGTAAGACTTCTACATGGGAAATGCTTCATCTCACACCACCGTGACTCAAAATAAAAGGCAAAACTGCCATTCCATGGATCAAGAGCTGGTCGCTTTAAACAATAATTCAATGATACGAGATTAGTTGATTCCATGTAATCTCAAAGGGACTTGATGCAAACAGCAATCTTTCAAATTAATAACAAAGTCTTTTCAGAATATTACTTTGTTTTTGTCCTTGGCACACGGGTCATGAATTTCCATGTGTTATCATTATGACGTATATTAACAGGGGTAGGTTGCATCAAAAAGTGCTTATGGTAAACTTTACGTTTAGGGATAAGACATAATCCTCAGCTTTCCTTTTCATTGCTTTTAACATCATTTGGCACTGCGTCATGTGTCTCTGGCAATAAATCCTGTGATGCAGCGGAGGCTTTTGTGCTTTTTGTCAGCGTCTCAGTTCGGGAGCCAGCAGCACTCAAGTCCCATAAGCTTTGCCAAATGGAGGGGCATCTGTATACGCCTGCAGGAAATTGATCCAAAAAGGATCTAGATTTGAAAGAATCCAGATGTAATGTCTGGAATTAAACACTGGGGATTTGCTGTTGACTATGAGAACACTCTGTATCAGGTAAGCCCTGTACTTCATGGAAACAACAGCTTGCTAAAATTTGCTCTCATGTTTGCTCTCCATATCCGCCGCATGCATATCCTTTTTTTTTTTCTTGCATCTTAACAGGGCCACTGATGGAACCAAAAGAAACCACAGAAACCACGGGTACAAGGTTCTGTTCCCCTGCAACACATTTGATGCTCAAGTTAACATTTCACCCAGTATTGAATGTGGTTTGCACTTTCCGTCGAAAACACATCAGCTGCAATTCACATGATAGTTACTTGTATGTATTAAATGTAGTGAATTCTAAATAAAGCCAGGTCATCTACAGAGCTGCTGCTGTCCTGATCTCGCTCTATCATGATCCCTTTTTAAATTGGAGACCTGCATGGAGGCGGTTTCCCCCCTCGAGCAGCTCCATATATGTTTAATGTGACCTTTACCTGTGCCCTCTGCTGGGGGAAGTTGAATGCTGATCAGCTGGACAGGAAAAACAACCCCTACTTTACACAGCCTCACCTCTGTGTGGATTTTTAGCCATAATACACAACAAAACTGCAGTCCCAGTTCGTTCAATCTCGTCCGTACTCCGCCGAGGCCATGAAGTCAAATTAATCTTATCTGCTGTTTCCCCCCAGCATCCAAGCAGCCTATATGTATGACAGCCTTTATTCAGCATGGAGCAGATTGTTTTTCTACGTGGCTGAAATTGGCTGGATTTGTGTTTCAGGTTTAGAACAGAGCTGTGGACGTACAAGCTTTGCAACCGTGTGTATGTATGTGTGTGTGTTCAAATTTGATTTGTATGTTTCTAAATGACCCTTTTATTGATATGTTTGTGTTTCCCTTGTTTATCAAGGCCAAGCTCGTGTTTGTTTAGAGCTCTCCGTCTGTAAGTGGCTGATATCCCAGATTTGGAGGGACGGGAGGGTCTGACTGTGGTATGAATGTATCTGCTAAGGCCGGTCACAGTCGGCCAAGGGTAAGAACAGAGATAAGGTAAGGGGAAGGTAAAAACAGGAAACACACACGCACGTACACACACATATATCTACGCTAACTTGTTCGTTCTGTCTGTATCTATTTCCTCCTTTCCATAGCACACACAAAACATTAACATTCACATAAGTAAACTACAAAAAAAAAAAGAAAAGAAAGAAAGCCTAAGCAGGTACATTCGGGTCTGCAGGCATAGCTGCCAAGACCCACAAACAAGCCTGTTGTGCGGCTGCCAAGTCTGCCTTGGACCAGAGGAGGATTGCTATTCAAAGGCAGCAGCAGCTTTGGTGACTGTGGAGAGTCAGGCAGTACAAAGAGCCAAAAACAGAGCAAAGAGAAAAAAGGGACAGACAAAAACAAAATGCTGAGCCTCCGAATGGACCGAGGAGACACCAAAGAGCAGAGGAACAACCGTCACGCTGCATCTGAAGCCTTGAGAGAACCCAGCGATCATTTGAACAGACGGAAATGTACAGGAAGCTCCTCAGTTTAACTTCAGCCTTAACAAAGGGCAACATCTTTTCAATATGACATGAGGGCTCAGTAAGAGTTCATATTAAAGCAGCATTCGTACAGGGCTAAATCCCAAATCAGTGGACTGCACTTTGTTTTTGCTGGTAATCCAAAAGGCAAAAGGCATGAATATAAAAGCATTTTAAATTCAAACCTGCATCATGTGATTTGGGTTCAAACTTTTCTTGACACAGTACCACCTTCACAAACATACTGTGTTGTTGCAAAACCTTGAAAACGAGCAGAGGCTTGCAGAAAAGGAGAAGCTCACACAGTATACAAGGCCATTTGATTGCTCACTTGCATCCATTAGGCTGATGATGTCACAGGCCTGAACTACATAGAAAAAAAAATCTTCTGAAATGTGTTTTGAGCTGACATCATGACTACACCCATGGATATTGGGGGCCAATCTCAATACTGATTTTAGGGAGTAAAAAAAAAATCTAATATAAATATGTTGTATATATTATACACATAATAAACGGTATAACAATAATAATAATAATAATAATAATAATAATAATAATTATAATAATTATAATGATGATAATAATTGATGATCCCTCAAATTTGACAATTATACAAGGATACAAGGCTACAAGGATAGTAACAGAGGGAGGATATTTTACAGTTTAACAATGAACTTTAAAGTCCATCTATCTTTCTATCTATCTATCTATCTATCTATCTACAGTGTTGTGCCTGAACGCGTTCAATGAACGATCGTTCATAAACTCGTTCATATTTTGGGCGAACGTGAACTGAACGTACTGTATTTCTGCCTGATGAATGTTATTGTGAACGCGTTCATTCTGGCGTTTGTGAACGGCGCGTTCTCACAGTTTAACTGCGTTCAAGACAGTGCCAGATTTCCATCGAGCCTTCCAGGCGAAAACCGGCTAAAACACACCGTGAACAGGCTTAATATGTAGCGGAAAAACACCCAATCTGGCTGTTGTGTATAAAAAGGATGCTGGGCGAGAGGTTTCTGCAACTCGCTTTACTTTCGATCAAAACGAAACTTAACTATTTCAGACAGAAACAGCTGCATACCAAACATGCAGTGAGGCATTACCAAACGAACACAGATGAATTCGTCCTGAACGGACAGAACACTGGCAACACCAGCCTCCACAGAGTCGCACTGCGCATGCGTCATCAATGTGCTAAGCATGGAGGCAAAAAGTTGGAGTGATGTTGAATCTCATTTTTTTGATGCTGCTCTCTGTCCATTCTCTTACCCTTAAACATGTTATTTGCTGTTAACCCAGGAGTTAATGCTCTTGAACACATGATAACTTTGTTATCCTATGCAAAATGTTTTATTCACAAACAAAAATGTGCAAAATCACTACCTAAATCTGCTCCTTTTCTCCTGGAACTGAGCTCTTTGCTTAAATCTCTGATTTTGTTAAATAACAAAAAAAGCAATATCGTAATGAGTCATTATGAAAAGTTTTTCCCTGAAGCCACTGTCTGAACTATCTATTTATTTATTATTTTATTTTTCCCTTCCTTCTTCTTCTTTTTTTTAGATTATTTATTCATTTACTTATTTATGTATTTTATTTTTAATTTGTACTCTATCCTGTACCACAAACCTGAAACGGCATATTGAACTAAAGCACCCGGCTAGCCTTTAAAGGTATGTGCAAGTGGATAAAAAATCAAAAGACACAGCAACGGCGAGCCAAAACAGATCCTCTACCACCCAAATTGCATTAACGGTGTACAGTAGCGGCTCCGTTGTCTTCATCTCCCAGCCACAGCTGGACAACCTGGTTTTGCAGAATATTGTCGAAGAGCTGCAGTTTCAGTGTTAAAAATGAAAAATGAAAAATAATAGCTTGCATCAACATATTGAAAAAAAAAAAGAACTATGAACTAGTTCATTTTTGGAACTGTGAACTTAGTTCAAAATGTTGAATTATGAACTATGAACTGAACTAGTTCATTTTAAAATTTGTTAACTGAACTTTGAACTAGTTTGTGTAGAAAGTGAACTTTCCCAACACTGTCTCTCTCTCTCTCTCTCTCTCTATGTATATATATATATATATGTATATATATATATATATATATATATATATATATATATATATATATATATATATATATTTATATATATATATATATATGCTGATGCCATATCTGTAATCAGTAAACTGATATATTGGTCAGGCTCTTAACGATAAAAGCTGTTTGTGGCTGCAGGAAGCAGGTACGACTAGAACACATATTCACTTTCATGAGCAGCATATAATTTGTATTTAGTTAGCTTAGCACAAACACTGAAAACAGGGAGAACGTGCTTGCTTGGCTCTGTCTGAATAAGTGTATTTTCAAATGTGTCGAACTATTCCTTTAATGGAGCAAACCAGCAGTGTTGGGAAAGTTCACTTTCTACATGAACTAGTTCAAAGTGCAGTTCACACACTTTGAAATGAACTAGTTCAGTTCATAGTTCATAATTCAACATTTCAAACCAAGTTTACAGTTCCAAAAATGAGCTAGTTTATAGTTCTTTTTTTTCTTCAATATGTTGCTGCGAGCTATTATTTTTCAAAATGATTGCTACAGCCCCCATAGAACCACAGATGGCAATTATTTTATCAGTTTTAACAATAAACAGCAGGTCTCCGACAATATTCTGCAAAGCCAGGTTGTCCAGCTGCGGCTGGAAGATGAAGACAGTGGAGCCGCTACTGTACGCCGTTAATGTGATTTGGGTGGTAGAGGATCTGTTTTGGCTCACTGTTGCCATGTATTTGATTTTTTATTCATTTGCTCATACCTTGAAAGGCTAGCCGGGTGCTTTAGTTAAGTGTGCCGTTTCAGGTTTGCTGTTGACGTTGTTGATGTACGGAGTTGCTTCTGGGGGGCAAAGTTTACACAAAAAGGTAAGTTTTTTTCCCACCTGGATCATCACTGACCTTTGCATAAAATTGCTTTTAGTAATGATACAAAGATGCCGTATTAATGGTGGAGGCAGAGTCTGAGGTAGTGCTGCTGCCTTCATTTGTTTTTGCCTCCATGCTTCGCATTTTGATCACGCATGCGGCGGTGCGACTCTGTGGTGGCTGGTGTTGCCAGACTGGGCGCGTTCAGGCACAACACTGCAAACCAGTGTGTTTGGAAGTTTTACATTTTTAAATACAAAACACTGATAGTTTACTTCACTGATACAGTATGCTGATTCTACGTACAGTATGTTGAATATTTTGCTATGCTATGAAGTCTTACATTGTTCACTGATGCATGGCTCCATCTTTTTCCATTTAATTTCATACAGTGTAGAAATCAATCAGACCCTTGAAACTCACTTAGGTTGTATAATTCTATTGACAACCCTCTTAAAGTTCCTATTCCTATTAACATTATTGAATATGAATAATATTGATGTAAATGCAGATTAAGTGCTGACTAATGACATGTAAATTCTGCACTGCATTGTCTCATAACAATTGTGTAACTGAGGTGCAAACCAGACCCTCTGGAGGAATAAACACCCAGAGTTAGCCAGTTTGTGCTCTGGTCCAAAGCTGTTGTACTGATGGGTGGAGAGCTCAGTGATTACTTTCAAACTTTAGGTTTTACTGTAACAGCAGTCTGCGGAGGTGACCTCCGCTGTCAGGTGTTTATGTTCTTGGATGTCGACCGCCAACTGGAGGGGAAATGTACCTTACGTCATGAACATCTTGTGGTGAACACACCTTGAACAGCCACCCTCTTGATGAAAATCTAAAGTGTTCGTGGGCAAGGTAATATTCGAGTTCCATTCACTTCCCTCCTCACTCTCCCTCTCCATCCTGTAAGCTATAGCGTCATGAACCAAATGAAACACACCGTTACCTTGGGCAAACATGGCGATTTCTCTGGGTTTGACCATTGTTGGAAACATTTGGGATAATGATGATAACGGCCCAGTCGCTTTTAGACATTTTGATCCAGAATACTGTGTATTTATGCTTTATGCTTTGGAGAACATTACCTGTAATGTATCATATTTGATTTGTGATAAATCTGCAAACTCACCGGTACGTTCTTCTAAAGCTAAAATGAAAAAGAGTAGAAGCAAAGTGAGAAAAATCAGATTAGGTTAAGCCAAATAGATACAGAAATAATGCAAAGGTAAGAAAAGTGAGGTTTGATTGTCTGACTGGAGAGGAGCTAACATTTACTTGCGTAGTTTAAAGTGATGGGATTGAGAGATGCGCGAGGCTTCGAGCAGATGACAACTTCTGGCCCAGTTCCTGCCGCTGAGGCGAGGCGAAAACAGGGCCAGAAGGCACTCTCACAGCTTCAGACCTCTGCATGATGTAAGCGGCTTCAAAGAGGCGCCACCGACACTTCCTCAGAAAGAGCCGGGGGGAAACGCCAGGGGGATGATGGTCTATCTCTTCGCCTTTCTCTACCTCCTCTCATCCCTTCCTTCTCCTGCCTCCCCTACCCGTCCTCCCCGTCCTCCTCCAGCCCGAGCCAGCTGTCAGTGGGAGTATGCGGCGGCGCTGCACTCTGTCACACGTACTAACTGGAGAGTGAGGGCGGAGAGGGGTGGATAGAGAGATCTGAATTCGGTGTCAGTAGAGTGATTAGGCCGTGCGCGGGGCTGAGGAGGAGGTGGAGGCAACAGGGGAAACAAAGGGAGGGTGCAGGCGGAGGAGACATGGGATGAAAGATGGGCCGAATAGAAACACGGGAGAGTGGTTACTCCGGACAAAATGACCTCTCGGTTGAGGGACGGATAGGAGATGGAGGAAGGCGATGGGTGATTGCTCCGATGTCACAAGATGGAGGATGAGGAGCTGTCTCGTGTCCAGGAAAGAGAATGACAGGAGCAGCAGCAGGGAGCCATCTGGCTTTGACCTGCTCTGCAGTCTCAAGTTTAAACGTATTCATCGGAAGGCAAAAGATTTGTATTTTATGCAAATGCCTACACACGCGAGCATCATTGGTATAAGGAGAATGCCGGCATACAGCGCGCGCTCTCTCTCTCTCTCTGATTATATACCAAATAACAGCACAATGGACCATTGGTTTCAGCGATGAAGAAGATGGCTTTTTCCATTCTCTCCATGTGTTCGGCAAATGATCAAATTAAGATGCATGAGTGTGCTTTTCTATCTGTCACACTTGCTGTGCACAGAGGGATCTCCACCCAGACCTGC
Organism: Sparus aurata; assembly: GCF_900880675.1. Taxonomy (NCBI): domain Eukaryota; kingdom Metazoa; phylum Chordata; class Actinopteri; order Spariformes; family Sparidae; genus Sparus; species Sparus aurata. The sequence goes on from NC_044188.1 coordinate 27,851,072, forward strand.
TCCGCTGGAAAAAAAAAAAAAAAAGAAGGAGTGTCTCTGTTCTTTCTGTTCTCTGGCTGAAAGATAAATGAGGAGAATGGATGTCGCTGCATAACATAGTCCTGCATTCCAACTGCAGAGCGTAAACATGAACATTATATTGTGTTAGGTATTGGGTATTGTGAAAGGAATGCATAGAGATTTGTGTCTGAATGCCGAGCTTGACCATTCATAAACTTGCATTGTGAATCATGCATTTGTCTCTGTGCTCGGGGATGCAGCCGCATCATAAATCTCTGCAATGCGCCCGAAATATCACATACATTAGGTTGTGGCAGACTGTGAGCTCAGTGACAAAAGCCTCTATATGCTCCACGGTGTGAAATGTCACCCAGGTGCACTGAGGGCGACTCATTAGCACCACGGTGCTCGGCAGCGGTGTATCATAAATGGCCGTGGAACGAGCCCAGGGCAGCCTCGAGATTTTGCTCAAGGAACAAAAAAAAAATCAATACGAAACAGAACTATTACACCTACTTCATTACAGCGCGATGAATTTATACTCCAACTCTCTTCGTGAGGTTGATCTTATTTCAGGCCCCCGCAGGTCAGTGCGATTGCTGACGCCGTTTCGTGAGCACGCGAGGCGCGATGTGACATTTTTAGATCGTCGACGCTTTGGACAACCTTCAAAGCGCCCTTGTGACTCGGCACAGAGAGCAGGCTTCTCTGCAGGCGGCAGGTGCTTTAAAACAACCGAAAAAAAAAAAAGATGTTATTTAAATCCTTTTGGGGTGCTTTGCCCGCTCTCTGAGGGGCCGCCTCTGACAGCTCTCACAACGCATTACCTATTTATTACATTACACTGCAGTCGTCAATTCTAAACCAATATCCTCCTCATCTTCTTTTTGTTTCCATCATCATTTAGCAGCCTACATGGCAAATGGCCGCCGGTAATGTATATCACTAATATCTCCCAAAAGTGAAATACTTACAGGAGACAAATAGAAACGCACATTAAACTACTCAGCCAGGTTAGATTGCCTGAAACACACAGAAGGAGAGAAACCTTTTTTGTTTTTTTCCCCCCCCTCTCTGGCCTCGGAGCAGACAGCCGGACACAGTGTGATATCACATTAGCATTATAGCTCGCAATTTCGCTATTCCCAGGGTGGTTGATATGGTAGCCTAGTGGGTATAATGTGTGTCAATAATGAAAAAAAAAAAACATCACAAACGTGGGGAGCAGAAACTGAATTTGAGCAAAATTGGCCATTTGCAGCAGGTTGTAATTTTGAAAATAGCCTTGATGAAAAAAACAAAAGTATTTTGCCTGGCGCTGCCCGGTCACTGATATAAATAGTCGTATTAAACTCAGAAAATAACCCGCTCCGCCGAGCTCCCAGATGACTTGTCTCGCTAGATTAAGATTAGTTATTTCACCCACATATTTTCTGTTTTTCCATATTTGTTTTCATTGATTAATGGCTATAATTTGGAGAAGATCTGGGGCTCTGCTGTAAAGCCTTGAGGAATATATTAGCTCACACTGTGCATATTGAGAGGCAACTTTTGATGCAAAAGTATTCAACGTATTAAAACCAAACCTATTGCTTTCGATTTAACAGTATATGTTTCTGTTTATGGTACGTGATGATATTAAAGGATAAGTTCAGCCACAAGTGAAAATCCGGTCATTATCTACTCAGCCTGATGCTGATGGAAAGTCTGGTGAAGTTTCATGGTCCACAAAACTTTTCAGGAGCTTCACAGTAAAACGGGGCTTCAGCATTCTCGTGATTCAGCTGAGGTAGATGGGGACTTGTTTTAAAACATCAAGAAACAACTGGGATGAAAAAAGAACAAAAAAACAACCATAAAATATCGCCATGCAGCTTGTCTGCAGAATCCTCGATATCCAAAATGGATTACTGCGCACCCTCTTTAAAGCTGAACACTTCACTGAAGATGCTAAGCTAGAACCGTTGGCATGCCTGAAGTGTGCGCTCGAGCACTCATCGAGGGTGTAAATAGCGTCTTTACAAATCAATTTGGGATCCCAGGGCTTCTGGAGACTTGGATTATGCATGACGAGATGCCTTGAGCCATTTTGTATTTTTTTTTTCCCCCGTTGATTCTGCAACAAATATTCTGTGGGCTACGAAGCTGCACTTGACTCCATCGACATGAAGGTGAATTTTCATTTTTTGGGGCGAATTTATCCCTCAATGTGATATTACAGTGAGCACTAAGATACAGTCAAATTTAAAGGACCCTCGTGTGTCTGAGGTCCCCCGAGCGTCTCAACACCTCAGTGTGAGAACCAGCGCTTTGGCCTCACTGTCGCCTCTTTGAACACACGCTCAGGCAAAATGCTTTTCCGTCGGCTACACACCACTTAGGTCGTCTCCCAGTGAAAAGAAGACCAAATTTAATTTCATCACTGGATGGTGTGGATTCAAATCTGTTGCATTGTCATCTGTTTGTATTACTTTTTTTTTTTTTTCTCTCCCTATAGATAACGCTGGCAATATTTTCTCTGCCTCCCAGAATAATCCTTAAACAGCCGAGATGGTCCAAGAGAAAAGTTCTTTTGAGATAGGCTACACAGGAAAATTGAAAAAGTTATTATTAATCCTACTGCCGGGCACCATCTGAAAAAATAATAATGCACGTATGCACATACACGCACACACACACACACGCTCACACAGGCATGCCAACACACGCCCACACACACACACCTTACAGATGAGCTGAAAGAATAGAATGAGGATTTTTTTTTTTTTTTCCTGTGTAGCACGGCAAACAGAGAGGCTCTCTCTCTCTGGCAAAATGAGTCGTGTCACTTGGAGGTTTTTAAATCTGTTGCTTATTTTAGAAAAGGAGAAAGGGAATGAGAATATGTGACATTTAAGCATCGGTTTTGAATGCCTTCTCTACGATAAGAAGAATTGCCGAGATGAACGTCTCTGCATCATATTAAAGACTTTCTATATCTTAACCTCTGTTTTCCCTCTTGAAGCTTAACGTTTTTACGCTAAAGTGAAATCCTTCAGTCCAGAAATACCTCTGTTGGTTAGAAGCTACAACAATTTCAGAAATTGTTGTCTTTTTTTTTTTTTTTTTGGAAGAAGTGGGAAAAAAAAGAAAGTTGATTTAAAATAAAAAAAATAATAAAAAAAAACAGAAGGTGCAGACTCGTGCCAAGACTGGCCCACATTGGGCTGATAATCTTATTTCTGCTGTAGCCTGCATGACAAATTAAACCCCAAGGAGGATATTTTTGCAGGTATGTCGGTTTATCATAATAATGGAAATTCTTAAAATATAATTACAGCCTGGTATGTGCAAGGGCTCTTTAGTGAGTTCATAATGTCATTTTTAACACTGAAATGTTATTACAGGCTCTGACATGCAAACACGGACTGTAAATGCATGACATCGTGATGTTTTCTTTATCATTTTAAAAGCTCTGTGTCGGGACTTTGCGGTCGAATTTCATTAAAAGAAGACAGTCAATGCGTTTTCAAACAGTTGTTCTCATCGTAGGTCCATCCTCGGCGTGCAGACTCATGTGAGTTGGAGTGGGCTGGGATGCTCCAGAGATGGGAGGAGGAGGAGGAGGAGGAGGAGGATAGAGGGGGCGGCGGAGGGTGTGTGTGTGTGTGTGTGTGTGAGAGAGAGATAGACGGGTGAAGGGGTGTGTTGGAGGAGACAGACAGAGAGAGAGAGAGAGAGAGAGAGAGAGAGAGAGAGAGAAGGATCCATCCCTCTCCTCCCTGTGACGTCGCTCGGTCTGGTCCCGGGGTGCGCTGCTCTCCGGTCCCGTCTCAGCAGAACCCACTTTAGTTGCTGCCTCGACCGTCCACGAGATCTGCGGTGCGACGCGCGCGGCTACGGTGCGGCGAGGTGCGTTTTTTTTTGTTGCGGGGCGCCCGGTGTCCTTCTTCCACTCCACGCTGCCCGCCTTGTCCCACATATCTGTGAACTGTTCGCGCACTCTGCCAGAAGAAGAGAGAGAGAGATAGAGAGAGAGAGAGAGAGGGGGGAGAGAACCTGAGGCGTTGAATAAGAGGGAGAGGGCGGACAGGAGAAGGAGACAGAGATAGAAAAAAGAGGGGCAGAAAAAGAAAAAAAAAAAAAAGAAAGAAGGAAAGAGGAGAGAAGAGGAGAGAAGAGAAGAGGAAAGAGGTCGCCGTAGTCCCCCTCTTCTTTCCCGGGGCTGAATCTCCACCGAGAAGATGCTGAGAATAGCCGGCGTGCTGGCTGTGGTGGCTCTGGGGTTGAGCGCCGCTCACACCAAAGGTACGGTAGGTGAAGGGCAACCCACTTGCTCCGTGTGGCGCGCATCTGCGAGTGCGCTATGGTTTTATCATGGGTGAATGCAGCCGGGGAGGCTGTGTGTGTGTGTGTGTGTGTGTGTGTGCGTGTGTGTGCGTGTGTGTGGATGAAGAGTAAAATGCCCATCTGCTATGGTGCTGATTGCAGTCTGCATATGTTTGATGGTCTTTCTCGAGTAAAATATATTTCCTACAGTTTCCCTGCTTTGGACTTGTGGAGGCTGAGCACTTGGTAATCACTGTATAACTGTGCTGCCCCTCGCTTGAGGGTGTTTGTTTCATCTCCTGTGGCGTCCCTACAGTGCTTCTATAGAGAATTACAGTGTTTTCGTGGTGCTCAATACTGAGCCAACCATGACCTTGTTGAAGCCTGTGTTTTTTGGGTTAATCTCGTGTGGCATCTCTGTTATATTGACTCAGGGACTTGCAGTGTTATTATAAAATACCCTTCTCTCATTAGTTCCAACATAGTGTTTCTGTCTGGGGCTGGGTGAAGGATAAACACTCTGTTATATTGTTGGATTTTATGAGACTGGGGACATCGGAGCAGATAATCTGTGAAGTTTTTTGCGAGGAAATCTGCAAAGAAGTAGCATATGGGGTTCTCCTGTGCCATTCAGCCAGTTTTGAAGTTGAAAGTGGGCAGCGCATCATTAACAGCCGTGGTGTTATTAGTGCACATGTGGCGCATAATTAGCTCAGTTTGGACTTGGAACAGAACTCCCACGTTCAGTTCGCACGCTCTCCTCTGGACGGGGATGAACACATCTGAAAGCGTGAGAGAATCAATCTCCGGGCTGAAACATAAATAACAGTGCAGATGGTCATATCGCTGAGAATCAAATCCGTAACTACTGTGAGGAACATGAATGCTGGCAGCATGACAGCAGCCAGATTCATTTCACAGGGACGTGGGGGGTATTTACAGGTTCCTCTATCAGCAGTGGCCTTTGCAAATTGACCCAGACTTTGATAAATCCATCTGAAATCATCATCTGTATAACGTGCATATGTAAACTAAGCTTTGCTGGGATTTACCAGCGAGCTAATTTAATTCACAGCTGCAATTAGCCCATTAAAAATTCCAAAACAAGCGAGAAATAATCCCCAAAGGCGCAGATATATGATAATGACATCCAGATGTCATGAATGTGTGCCATACTGTCGGCAGTTTTGCATCACGGCTGAGCTAATTTTAGGTCTACCAGTATCCTCGCTGCAGCGGGACCGCTCAATCCTCCAGTGAGCTTGGCATGTGCCGTAGGTAAGCGGGTAAATGCGGCAACAGGTCTGTGCTAATCAACTCCCTGTAGACCGAGTCTGGCTTTTACATGGTGAAATAACAAGGTGACACCTGTCAGTTTTCGTCTGGGAGCCGAGAGACACCCAAAGTGTGATAAGCTGTTTATCCCGCTTGCCTCCTGACACACGAAAGAGCCTCCATGCTGGCTGGCTGGCTGCTGCAATCTTAGCCTTGTGTGTGGAAGGAAAACATATGGTAATAGACCCGCTCCAGGACCTGACCTGGCCCCGGAGGTCAAGCTTTTGCCTCATGTGCACTTTCATTTATATAGCATTTACTTGCCAGCGACAATGTGATGACTATCGTGTGCCGTGCTGCGCGTGTTCATGCAGAAACTGTTAAATGACCTGTTTGGGGATTCGCGTGTTAAGCTGTGTTTCATATATAATGGAGACAGCAGGATAGATGCACTTTAAGAAAGGAGTTCTCATTCTGCCGGTACCCAGAGCTCGGCTGTGAAGTAAACAAATTACTTCCAAGTCAGTGGGGGCTGTAAAAGCAAGAGCGCACCATGGTTCTAATTGATTCCCTAGGGCCACTGTAGAGTGAGTAAACCCAGGAGAGAATAAAAGTCCATTGTCTCGAGGATCTGTCGCTACACACTGACCCTCGCTGCCTTTCCCATTCCCTGTCGCAGTCGGCAGGAAGTGTACCAAGCAGCAGACCTAAATCATCTCACATTTCTTAGCCCTGACTCCGTCTCTCATGTGCGTTTTTTTTTGGGAAACGGCAACTGAAATAGCGCATTCGTGTCAAGTGTTGCAAAAGATCCGCCTCCGTAGCGCCAAAATATGCAAACCTGTTTTCCAGATAACTTTGAAGCGCCGCTGCTCCTGTCATTTTGTGTTTAGCCGCCGCTTCATTCCAGGAAAAGCGTGGACGTGCAACTTCCTTTAATCACCGTTACCCTCCAGTCATCCATTCAGCTCGTGTGTCCCCAAATGCGTGTGCATCCACTTGGTTTGTGTTTCAGAGTTGTCAGTAATCGGAGCTTGAAGCACTACCGTTCCTGTGTCTGTTTGTGTAGGTGTGTGTGTGTGTGTGCGTGCGTGCGTGTGGATTTGGCCCGTGCACGCGCAGGGAGAGTGATAGAGTGCAGCCAACATGTTGACAGCCGCCAAGTATGCAAAAATGGGCAAGGAGGTGATGTTGTTTACAAAGGAATTATTGCATCCGCAGATACATGCTGTGGCTCAAACGATTTCCCCTGGACCGACCGTGTCGCCGCTCGACGGGGAGAGTCTTCTGGCAGCGAGGCAGAAAGAGCTGTAGAGTTTTTTTTTGTTTTTTTTTTGCCAGTGCTGCCCGGAGCCCCGCTTTTGTGTAATTCCAAGCAATATGAACTCTGAATTTAGATAGCTCATTACCAGCACTGTATATTTTAATTCAGCGTCCCACTGTGCGACTCTTTGTTGGTGGAACCTTTTTGCTGCTTTATTATGTCCAGATAAACACACTGTACACTTTATTTTCCCCTGTCAGTAAACATACAAACTCTTAGAATGTTACATTCTGCCTTTTGGTGACAAGCTTTAGGCGGTGTGGCTGCGGCGTGAGGCCCGCTTGTGAAGTTGCAGGATTAATTGACTCAGGTCCTGTAATTTATGGTTTTCTATATAGGGCTTGTGTATGTGTGTCAGGGTGTGTAAGCCGGTGCTTTTGTGTGTGCGTCCAAGGGATAAAGAAAGCCAAGAGGAAAGCCATTTGAGGATCCCATTAGCAAATAAAAAAAGGGGGGGCGACAAAAAAAAAAAAAAAAAAAAAAAAAAATGGAGGCAGATTTATGTCCCCCTTTTGGAAAAAGGAAGTGCATTATGAGAGCACTCTATAAATCCTCCAACTGTTCTGTGACACAGGATGCCGCACAGATCCGGCACGGCCTTGCATCAGCCAGGGGAAGCAGGGCTCAGTGACATGGAGGAACACAGATTTGTATTTATTTCTTTATTTTATTTTTTTTTATTTTTTACACAACACTTGCTTTGTCCTCCGTTTTCAAAGCTTCACTGATCCCTGCACAGCCCCACACCGTTTGAGTACTAGGAGGGCTTAATGGCTGTGGCCATGGAGGAGGGGGGCGCCAGGCAACTGATCCCAGCGCAGTCCTGCAGCCACCAGAGACAAAAACACAGAGTCAGGGTGGATAAGATTAAGCTACCGTCTTCAAAGAAGGTAGAGAGGCAGGGTTCCTGTGATCCTGTGATTAATGATGCGCGCCTTGTGACTGGGGTATCGCGCAGCTCCTTCCAGCGACGTGAACTTTCACTTCAGAGCGAAGAAATGCTGTTTTTATTGTTGACGAAAAAACAAGCCTTTCCTTTCAGCCTCGATGTTAAGTAAGGGATGTTGAGGAGTTATTGTGTGGGTGTTTGTTGCCGTCTTGTAAACATACAGAGAGAATCACAAATAAAAAGGAAGTTTTGTCCCTGAGAGCTATTATCAGATCTTAGAGCAGAGTGCTTTTCTAAGGCGTTCCACCACGGCCCATACACTTACATCTTCCTCCATCTTGACTCTATATACAGTATCTGACTCTTATTTTCCCCCCCTTTACCTCAAGTGTTTGTGTCTCTTCCAACTCTATTTTCTTTTCAGATGTGGAAGGAGGGGGGCGGGGGGTTTAGGAGTGGAGTCACAGCGCGTTTGAGCATGTAGCTCAGTAGCTGAGTGAACCGGGAGCACCGCGCAGTGAGTGGGTGTCTCATTTTTTTTTTTCCTCTTCCTCTTTTTTTCTTTGTGTCTTTGGGTGGTCACGGCTGACCATACTTGGCAGCAGATATTCAGACATCCAAGGCCCATTGATTTGTGCTACAAAGTGTGTGTGTGAGAGAGAGAGAAAGAGGAAAAGAGAGAGCGGATTTGATCAGAGACAAGGCCAGAGCAGGTTTTGCAGAATTAAGTTTGAACCCCCAGGGTCAGAGGAAATGTAAGGGAATGAATTTAACAAAAAAAAAAAAAAAAAAGGTGAGAAAAAGTAAATTACCAGACTGGATAAGGACACAAATGGACAGATTAGGGGAAGAGAAAAGAGACGAAGTTGAAAGTTCATTCTTGCATTTATCGACCGCTCTGATATTCATCGCTGGGTGGAATTAACTCAGTTGCAGACGTTCAAATGTCAAGGGTTTCTCCTAGCTTAAAACTGAGACGAGAGATGTGTTAGCACAGTGTTTTTCGCTAGTCGACTTGAACCAGCCTATTCATGGATACTTTGATGTCAAGTGGCAATTACTTGATAATAGTAAGTTCTAGTGTAAAAAGAGCCTGAGTATAGAAGAGGCATTATGTTGGTGCAATGTGAGGTGTATGCCCATATATAACAAGGTACATATAACATGAGCCACTATATCAAATAAGTCTGAAGCAGAAAAAAAAAAGGAAACATGAATGCACCCTTGAAAGGATATCCATTCGACGTTTCCCGTCATGCTTTAGCGAACCTTGTTTTGTTGGAACAGTGGCCACAAAGTCACAATAGAATTGCCAAAACTTTGCACAAGAATAGCAGACTACAGCCATTATGTTGGTGAAATTTAATATTTTTTTACTTAACCACGTCTATCTTAAGGTAGCTAACAGATAACACTTTGCCATCACAAGCTACTGGTCGTATCAGACTGAGTAGGACTGTAGCGCCAAAAACCTGTTGCTGTTCATTCGAATAGCATGAATGTGCTAAGCTACTTGGCCAGAAGTATGTGTGTTCACCCAAACAACATACCGCGTGTAAGTTATGACCATCTGAATCCAAAACCGTGGCCATTAATCTTCTGGTTGTCACGCCGGAGCAGAGAGGGTTGACCCAAATGCAGGCAGGGAAGATCAATAGATGAAGCTTGACTCAGGATACGGCACACAAGGAACCAGCAAACACCGAGGAATTTTCAGGGAAACACAACAGCAGGCCCAGGGGAACTGCTACAGATGACTCGACAAAAACTGAACTGGAGGCTGGTTCTTAAATACAAAACAAGTTAACGAGGGGATGAGGTGCAGGCGGAGAGAGGTGGAGAAACACCGGTGAGAGTAATAAGTGGATAAACACCAGGAAACAGGGAAGGAGCTGATAGGCTGCAAACGCACTGGGACCAGGGCTGGGCTAATTAGATGGATGCAAAGGCAGATGTGGAGGAAGAAATCCGACTGGTGAGGAAGCAGGAGAAAACAGAAAGGGGAACAGACACAGAAGAAACCGTGAAAACACATGGAACACACATGCAGTGAAACTACACATGACAGGACGGTGGCACTGGCTTAACAGCCTTCACTCTTGTGGTTTTAAGCTTCCTAAGATCCTGGAGCTGACTGCTGATATAAGACACGAAGAAAGTGATAGAACTCAACCTGAGGGTGGTAGGGTTTGCCGATACATCAACATTTTCCAACCGGCCGCTGTCAGTCCAACAACTAGCAATTGCCACCATACTATTCTTTGCTCACGGTCGACAGTATGATTGACAGTATCCCTGTTGTTGTTATTTTGTCTGATTTTTAAGGATAAATGTTTCTTCCGCATGAAAACGTTTCTCATCCTGCTCGACAGAAACTATGTCAGTGCTGGTAGCATGCGGCTAAAGCTATCTGGAGCATTCTGTGAAATCTAATGTGGTGCTAACAGCGACACGTCTGTCTAGCAGAGACGCCCTGTCTGCGACAGTGGGACAACCAACACAAGCCATTGTAACACCGGTTACAGAGCTGGAAAAAAATGACCAACAAAAAAAAAAATCACATCCCCAAAAAAAAAAAACCCAATCAGTGATGGACTCAGCAAATCACCAAGAGCCATTATATTTGTACAGTTCGCCCAACCCTGGTGTTAGATGGGATTAAATTGGGTTGGGGGTTAAGATTGCATTGTCTAAGTGGAGTGGAGATGAAAATCAAAGCAGGTTGTTTTCTAGAAATCATCATCTTCTGAAACTGCCGGCCTATGTGCGAGTATGTGCGCGCCATGTCATCGCTGTAGTGCCACACTTAGTCCCTACTGCTTCAAGATAATCACATTTGTTCCGTCATCATGCTCCTTTGGTGATTTGCTCTCATGGCCTATGGCACATGGAACACACACATGCACGCGCGCACACACACACACACACACACACACAAGCAAGAGCTCTTCAGATTTTTTAAAGGACTCCACTTCAGTCCTCCTTTCATCCATTTGCTCTTGCTTCCCTCCAATCACTTACCACAAGTCCAATCTAACCAGTGGACTTCTATTTTTCAATGCTGGGTGATGACACGTATGTGAGACACACACACACCTACACACACAAACACACGCACACACACACACACATTCACACACTCTGATGAGTAGCAAAGTGTTACACAGACAGATAGTGCCTGACCTGTCCCTCTCCACCAGCTGGGTCTGTCTGACCTCAGAGGAAATGATCAGATGGAGAAGATGGAGAGAGTTAGAGGACGAGTGAGAGGAGAGAGGGTCGGGGAGAAGGCTGCAGATCTTTGTCTCTGTGACTCATAAATCTTCACACTTGACAGGTGGAGCACTCCGAGTTGAGTGCAGACTTTTATAATGGACATGCAGACAGAGCAGTGGCAGAGTGCAGACGGCTCTGTGCTTTTCGGTGTCTGTATATTGTGAATACTGACAGTTTCCTGTTATCAACACAAATAATCATATAGCCATCCATCTATACATTCTCATTTTGTTCAGGGTTTATAAAATGATGGCTCGGGGACTGGAGCATATCCCAGGAGCAGAAACCACATTTATTTTGTGATTTAGCTGCTCTAAAATGTATATTTGATCAGCCCTGACAAGCATCAGTTCTGCCTTAATTTGCAAACTAAACGATTTTGTTGCATACACTATGCCTGCCTGGAAATTATCCTCGAATGCACTTAACCAAACATTGGCCAGCTTGTATGTTAACCAGTTCAAGGGACATACATTTTGGCAACCATTGGGACTGGGACTAAGAAATATTCCTTAATAAAAAGGCAAATGACCGTGTTTATGCTTTGTCTATATTATCGATCAAACCAACTCATGTGTTCATTAGTGAGCTCTACAGGTGCTGGCAGTCAGATTTTGTGACCTTTGGACAGAGCCAGACTATTGGTTACTACCAGTCTACAAACTTCGTGCTAAGCTAAACTAATCGACTGCCGGCTCCAGCTGCGTATCCACTGTAAAGACATGAGAGTGTGTTCTTATGCAACGCTTATGCACAAAAGCAAATTGCGTGTATTTTCCAAAATGTTGAACTTTGCCTTTATGAACTACGTGGATGCCGGAGAAACCTGTGGGCGGTTGCTCTTACGCTTGCCTGATGACAAGGGATCAACCGGTATGTTTTTTTTTCCCAGAGACGATCAATTTACCGATGATTAGGAGAACAATAACCAATATCTGGAAACGATTTACATTTGCAGTAAAAAGAAACAGAAAGAAATTGACGTTATTAGTGATGGAATGTGACCAACTACGGTTTACTCCAGCCCTGTACTTGAGTACAATTTTGAGGTACTACGCGTGAGTACTTCCTTTTGCTGCCACTTTATACTTCCGCTCCACTACATTTATTTGAGAACTGTAGTGATAACTAGTTTGCTTTGCAGATACAGATTATTCAGTGTTGATTGGACATTACTTGTGATGTGTAAGATGGTGTTGTGGATGGGACATTGAGTTAAACCAGAGTGGTGACTACAGTCAGAAAAAGGATGCTGCATCATAACCAGCACATCTTAAATGAATGTATTTTAACTGCAGTTGGACACAAAAAACACAGATACACACATAATCAGAAAAAAAAATCTGAATATTGACCTTGATCAACCAGGCAGACGACTGGCCTGTGCCTATTTTGCTCATAATGCCGTATGCTTGTAAACTGCCATGGACAGCTTCATGTTGAGGTTTGCCCGGCATGAGCGTTAGGTTTTCTTGTTTCAGCACTGCGAGCAGCAGCGCACGCTCTTCATTGTCAGTCTACACGCACACAACCTTGTTATAAACCCTCAGCGCCATGTATTTGCTAATGGTTTGCAAAGTTGATGATTATCCACAGGTATTGGGAAGCCCGCACATGCATTCCTCCGTCAGTTTAAAGCCGGGCGCCAAACACAAGCAGGCGAGCACGCAAGACAAAACCACACACCGCACAACAAGTCCCTGCGTGATTTTGCCTTGATGATTGTGTTAAGTGCTCATCACTCGCGTGTCTGTTCTCCTATCTGTGCTCAATTTCAATTAATCCGTCCATTTCCCCATGAAGGCAACAGTTGTCATCCCATATGCTAGCCACTTACAGGCTGAGCGCGAGCTGGCAGAGCTTACACCTATACACCCAAACATTCCTGAACGTACACAAACAAATAACAGAACACATGCTGTTGCTTCCCTAAGCACTAAGCACATAACCACGTACCGACACACGCGCTCTCTCCTCCACTCGTAGACTCGCCGGCTCGGGGTACTCAGGGCTTTTTTGGAAGTTAAATCTCCATCAGCGAGAGGTCCACAGGTACGGCCCTGATAAAAAGCGGTATTCGGCGCTGGTCGTTGTGAGTTACAGTACTGGTGTCAGCGCCCCTGGCGTCAGGCCAGCCTGCCAGCAGATGCTGCAAAGTCTGTCACCCTTCTGCGGCGGATGTGACGGGTATGGCTTCTGTCTGTTTACCTTCATTATCTCCGCTCTGCTTTTATCAAACCGCCGCTGCTTTCTTTTGAAGTTCTCTCAAATATGAGGCATTATTATCTCGAAGGCGAGAAGAGCTGGGTGCAAAACATTTAGCCTTGCTTAATATACCGCACTATCAAGCCTATGTATATTTAATATGTGTTGATGCATCTTAGATTACTAGAAAGGCTTTCACCGCCGTTGTTATGGTGGCAGAGTATGTTGTTTTTATCCTCCTTGAGAAAGTGCGGCGTGCCACTGCAAATTGCGAGACAACAGCCGAGTTGCCCACAAACAGGCATGAAGAGAGTGTCTGGCGCTGTCCTTGGTCCTGAAAGGATCCGGTGACACTCGGCGAGAAACTGCAGCAGCAGAGCTATCCATTGTGCTGAAGGCAGGCCCACCGGATGATTATGCCTTTCCATTAGCTCATGCCTCGGTGTGAGCGGGCTTTTTGCATACACCAGTGTGCAGGAATATTGGAGGGGAGGAGATATGTGAGAACACGCCAGGGACCTGACAGCCTGTCACAGCTATGATAAGGCTGAGCTGTGATTGATGGGTGACAGATGGACGGGTGAGAATGGCTGGGAAATGTGCAGCATTTCAATGATCGTGCCGAGGAGCGCCGTTTTAATGTTCGAGCTCTTACATCGCGAGACATAATGGTGATGTTAATCTGGATAATGGGATATAATTAATGTAAAGTTCCCTAAAGGTCTGTTTTGACAATCAGGTTCTTACTGTGAATGAAGGGCTCCCCTCAAGCAACGCGGCAACGGAGGCAGGGGAGAATCAAGGCAACAAACACGGACATAAACAATGCATCATTAAAACATCTTTAAAAGTCAGTTTGAAAATGTTTTATGGTGAAGGAAAACCCCCGAGGATTTATCAGCGCAATTTGAAAAAGAAACCCCACTGAGTATAAACAAAAGTGTTTTTTTCTAACGATCCTCCACCCCAAGGATCTGATCCGCAAGGCCGTCAAGTTGTGACACCGTGTTTTCGGCGGCTTTGCGCTCAAAGCACTGATTAAGCATTATACAAATATGGAGTGTGTGTTCTCTGAGTGCATTTGCCCATGACTCTCTCTGGCATCAGGGCCGCCCGAGCCAAGACCCATAAAGCATCTAAAAATAAACAGTGTCCCGACAGTATGGAGTGTATTGAGTTGTGGCCAGCCATTCTCACATGCCAGCTGCTCTGCCATATTTTCAACCCCGCCATAGAAATCTCCGCCCGCTTTGTCATGAGTTTGCGGGGAAGTGTGTGCGGGCCCACGTGCCCGTTATGACTTATGAAAGCCGTCGAAATATGTCTGTGTCATATATGGTGTCCTTCATTCCGAGACATCTGTGGCGATTGCGTGCTCACGAACGCACACATGCACGGTCGGAGCATTTGAAATGAACAGGTGGGACTGACTGTGTGTCAAGGGCCGGTCGTGGATGCACAATTTTATCCTCCCGCTGTAACTGGGCCACCGACACGCGCGCACCCCGAGCTCCTCCTCTGCCCTACGTAAAAGTGCACCCCAGTTCCCTGCGGCTGTTGCACAGGCTCAGTAATTGCGTGCCCAAAACATGTGCGTATACGTCAGCGAGTGTGTGTGCGCGGGCGTGTTTACCTGCGTCGTCCAGGTCAAACCCCGAGGGACATGAACTCTCTGCCGGGTTGTTTCATTTTTTAACGGGGCGCTCGGGGCCTCATTTGTCCCCGTGTGCTCTGGGAGAAATCACCATGGCGCTCCCTCCTCCCTCCCCAGGAAGGAAAAAGGGAGAGAGGTAGAGGGGGAGGGAGAGCGCTCAGAGTGCCTGTCAGCTCTGATACAAACCCAGCAGAGTCTTTGTCTTTGTCACAATTTGTTTTCAAAACCTGCGCGTACATTATGATTTGTTCCAGCTGTCAGACTGCGGCAGCTGCCTTAGCTCACATTTGTGTCCTGCATCTTCATCCCTAGCTCCGGTCCTGCGGCAGACAGCAGCCTGGCTGTAGCAGCTCCCCCCCCCCCCACCCCCCCGGTGTTACCAGGAGGAGGATCTGGGTCACCGTGTACCTGCTCCTCCCAACGCTTTGCATCCTCTCACTCCCCCTTGTTCATCCTCTGTTCTGTCTCCCGTCAGCTTACCCCTTATCCTTGTCTTTGCCGTGTTTGTCTTTGTCTAATCTCGGACCCAGCAATATCGCAAATTCCAATATCTCTGCTTTCTTCTTCAAATGTTTTTTTTTTCAATCTTTCGTCCTCATCTTTTTCCATGCTCCCGCTGGGATTTCCTGTTGTAGCATTAGCGGGGAGGTAATTACCGACGGCGAGGCTTAGCCAGGTCTTATCACAATGTTCTCTCCCTCCCTCAGGATCTGTCTCTCCCCTCTCTTTCAGTCTGTGTGTCTTCACGAGGACCCCGTGGAGAATCTCCTTATGGAAAGGCATTGGGTTGAGGGCAAAATTTTAGTCTGAGTGACTTTTTTTTCCTAGTTCTGCCGTCGGAGTAGCTTTTGTTGACTTTAAGAAGTTGAAGAAGTCTATCAAGGCTAACCGTACCCGGAGGAGGCCGTGAGAGTTTAGCAATAGCATGCAATTTTTTTTTTTTTTTACAATTTAAAACATTCTAGCGTGCAAACACAGATACTACATGTCGCACATGCATGAAAACATGGACAAACCTGGACTCTGTGAACAAAGACAAGTTGCGCAAATATGCATAAAAACACACTTATTAATCATGATTTATTCTCCATGATTTAGCCTCCTCACAGGCATGAACACTGTCGTACATATTCGGACATTGTGGACTAGAAGCTAATAATAGAGTGGTGAATAATTAAAGTGCTACATTCATTCATTAAACACTCAAAAATGCTTGGCAAGACACAACCACACACACACACACACTCAAGCCCTCTCTGCCCTCTATTTGAATATCTTGTCAGTCGGAGACACTGTATGTTAACAGCGAAGCCCATGTGTGTGTGTGTGTGGGTGTGTGTGTTTGCACGTGTTTGTGTGTGCGTGCATGTGAGTGTGAAAGGTCACTCATTTTTCTAACCAGCACATCATTGTTAAATCATGAATCCACCCCGGGCTCACTCATCACTCCTGCCTCTCACTGTTCGGTTCTCACTCCGTGCTGGAGGTGTTGAATATGTGTGTGTGAATGTTTTTTTAGGTGAACGTGGAAAGGCAGGTATGCAGTCCGATGTGTTCATGCATGTGCATGAGTGTGCGTGCGTGCGGGCCCGGGCCCCCATGAGTACTCATTATGGTGAGAGTGGATGGCCGAGCCCAGCCCTAACATCTGTCTCTGAGAGTGGAGGGGCCCCACACCGAGCTCTTAGCCAGGGAACGCCCTCGGAGGAGAGGCCGCATGCTGCCCACATAACAAGCCAGGCTGCCGCACCTCCATACGCGTGAAAGTTCACATCTGTACTCTGCTTCAACTCTCACAGTAATTTGACATTTTTATCACAGGTTGCGCTTCAACATTACACCGCAAATGGATGAGCCCATCACAATGGAGACAATCAACCTCATCCAGTCAGTATGATGCATTGAATACTGTCAGCCGTCTAGTTAGTTTAAACTAGAGCCTCGACCACTGGCAGGCCTATTGGCTGGTCAACAATACATAATCATCGGTATATACAAAGGAATAGCAGAGCTCTGAAATTTTTTGACAGACTTTATCATTGTCTTGTGTCATGTACTTTGTGTTATTACCATAGATTTTACTGATATCTTACATGAAATAAGGTATGACACGATGATATCTATCGATTCTGTTACGAGGGTTGGGCGCCGTGTGATTTCGACTGCTACTACTGAGAACCGATTCAAGTTAAATCAACATGTGCCAAACTTCCGTACCGGACGGCGCATCTTTAGAGTCACGTTACAGAGAGAATGAGAGAGAGCGTGACGTTGCCCCCCAACAATCGACTGCAATATTTAGTTTGCAAAATAAAAGGCTGACCAGGGAAACAAGTCTGACCTGAGGAAACACCTGGTCAAGCGTTAAATATATTTGAAAGCGAAAGATTGTACCGTGTTTGGCTGCCTGGAAGCCATGTCCCCTGGAGCAGGTAGCACGCCTGCAGCCAGCAGTGTTGTGAGCTGAACCCTCCTACGTCAACGATGAGGCATCAGCATCTTCGACATCTTGATGAAATGTATTAGCTAGTTGGAGAGGATGTTGTCGGAGATAACTGTCAGAGTCAACTTTTCACCTTTTCGGCGGAATTTTTCTCAGCATTGACTGAAATTCAACCCGGGCCACATCTGAAATTCCTTACCCACGCGCTGTTTACCGTGGAACCAATAGTCCATGATCTGCAAACTGTTTACGAGGAAATATTGCAGTATTCGAGCACTGCTGTTGTGTCAGAACAGAACAGAACCGGTTTTGCGAACAGTACCCAACCTGAATCTGTTACAGTCATCAATTTTTTTTTATGTTATCAGTATTTTTGCCTTTATTTGCGAGGGAAGAGTTGAAAGGTTTCCTGGACGCGTCGTGGTTGCCGCCATCTTTGTGATGTTCACTGTTCAACTGAGGCTGAAAGTTTATTCTTGACCTTGGAAACGGCAGTTGAGAAAGCAATCTCAAAACAAGGTCCGTTTAGTAGCTGTTCTGGTTCGTTCAATCATTTCACAAGTTCTTCATCAGGAGATAGAATGGGGTTTTGGACATTTCTGACGATGTCATTTTCCTCAGGAGGACAGTCAGCGTAACAGCAATTTCATCACCAGATGATGACAGACCAACTCCAGACCAGCCACTAAATGGACCTTTTTGTGATCTTGGCTATTGTTTAGGTGTTTGGTAGGTTTCCCGCCCCACATGGTCAGCACAACCTTTCAACCCTCATGCAGTCTATTTGGTGTATGTTACAGTGCAACGCGCTGCAAAGACCACAACACAACACATTAGAAAAAAGCGATGCAAATAGAGTGTTTACAGAGGACACTTAAAAGGGATGCACACGTCCGGACACGCTTGTTGTTGACGCGGTTTTTGAGTCACAGCGCTATTATGGTTCTCTTTCCATCAGTGGTGTTGGAAAGTGAGATAAAAAGTATGTGTTTTTGATTTATTTTAACATTGTGATCGCATGAATCAGATATTAGCCTATTGCAGTGATCTGCTGTTAATCTATCTTTAGCCTTTTGTTTGTAATTAGCCTGCCAATTCTAATAACCTGATGAAATGAATACGCACGGTTAATTCATTGGACTGTATATAGTGTGAAACACGCTGTTAGCTGGATATAGTTATTTACTATAGTTACTCAGAACTGTCACCAAGTAACCTTCAAGGACGAAAACAGATTCCAAAGATGCAGTTTGACAGCATGAATAACATTTTAAGATGTATATATAGCTAACATAGCATGTTAAACACTATATACAGTCTGTATGTATTTATTTCATCAGGTTATTAGAATTTGCAGGCTAATTACAAGCAAAAGGCTAACGATAGTTAGAACAGCAGATCACTGCAATAGGCTAATATTTGAATCATGCAATCACAATGTTAAAATAAATCAAAAACACTTACTTTTTATCTCATTTTCCAACACCACTGACGGAAAGAGAACATTAATAGCGCTGTGACTCCTGACGCCACCGTAGCATTTGGATTGTTTTTGGATTCTTATTTCTATCCTCAAATATCAGTATTGCTTATCAGCCTCAAAAATCCAATATCATCCTGGCTCCTGCATGAACAAGAAACCGACTTTGTAGAATGAAACAAAGTGCAAGTAGTGCTAAAGCTTTCATAGCTTTTCACAATGACAGATGGTGGAGAGAGTTAAAGGTCGATGGAAAAAAAAAACAAAAAAAAAAAACTCTTCCAACATGTTTGTCCTCTTGAGAAAATAAACCCAGCGACGCTCACTAAAGATCGGGGAGTTATTTCAACATTGTCTCTGTGGCAGGGAGCATGAGCTTATGACAAAATGTGCTCTTAACTCATGGGAACACAAATTGCTACACACAGAATCTTTAATATTTAAAGGATTACATTAAAACATATATGAATAAATAAAGTATATGACAAGGCTGTGCTGGGAAACACTCTTTCTTTTCTATTTCTGTACATATATTAGGACCCTATTATATCAATTATTATTATTCATTTATATTACACTCATGAAGATGAACACACTGTCTGTTGTGTGTTGGAGCCTACGAGTCTAACCAGTGTTGGCTTATTGCTTGCTACCATGCACAATATACTTGAGTTTGTTGCATCGCTGAAAGATGTAATGTTGACAGCTGGCAAAAAGGGGCAGAAAATAATTTGCACTCAACTCAGCTCCAGGTTTGTAATGTAATTTAAGCTACATATGTTAAATACTTAACTTACATAATTAGTGATGTAAGCTAACTACGTAGACTTTATAGCTTTTTATACTTACCACACTTCCTCCTTTGCTGATGTCTGTGTGGGGTTAGGGTTGTTATTACAGCCACCAAAGGTCGACCTATATGGACATGTTTCTGACGAGGACAACTGGATAATGATGACATGGGAAGTAATGTGAGGGAGCATTTTGCTTTTAACAAGATAAATGGGACAGATTGTGGATGAAGGCAGCAAAGGAAACAATAAACAATAAACAGAAGAAAATGAATTCTACAAGCTAGTTAAAAAAAGCTGTGAGCTACGTGGGCGGTGTTCAGATGAATCTGATCAGATTACATGCAAGTGTGTATCCTTGACGGCCTTTTTACCACAAAAAAAAAAAACAACAAAAAAATCTTGCTAAAGAATTATGATGTTGAAACAGAAATGGCTTCCGCAAAATTGTTGCCACAGAGTAAGAAGGAAAGTCTATTGCACAAAATATTACAGTGTGCTGCAGCATTAATATTTCATGTCTAATCCAAACCATTTAGAATAGCCCCAGACCAAAAGTACATTAAAATATCCCATGACTACATGTGAAATCTGAGAAAATGCTTAAAGATATTGCTTAGCACCACCTGATAATTATCTTAAACTTTGTGCCTTTTACTCAATCCGCACCAGCTATTCTCCATCTCCATTTTTCTCCCTGTTTCTCGTGAGTCACGTTGAATATATTACAAAGTATGAAACAATCTATCTCTGCCACATAAACGCAACGAAATGTCAACGTTCTGATCCTTCGCTCCGTCTCAAAATCACGATTTCATGTCGCTGAAACGCACACAGCTGCTGCCTCTCAGTCTCCCTCTCTCTCTCTTCTCTTCTTCTTCTCTTCCTGCCTCGCTTGCTCCCTTTGCACACGCATGCAACCATTTAAATATCAATGGATCCTCTCCTTTTATGTTGTGACGCAGGTCCTGCAAACAAATAGATTATATCTAGCTGTGTGGCATTTCCCAGGTGTTATTTTTCAGGCGCCTGGGTGTCGGCCACCTGATGCTCAAGAACATATGAAATTTGCTGTGCATGTGTGTGTTCTGCATGCGTGCGTGTATTATCTGCCCGCCGAGTGTCTCGGCGTCCCGGTGAGGCTCTTTCCATCTGTTTGAAAAATGGTGACAGCTCTCCCCTGCCGACCACAGCCGAGAGGGCTCGACAACCGCGGAGGGGCGCAAACACACACATTCACACACACTCCGCATGGGGACACGCCTCAAGTCTTAATGCACTCCTCCACCTCTGAGTTGCCCCCCCGTCCTTTTTCACTCTCTACTTCCTCATATTTACCTACCTACAGTTTGCACCTTTCGTTTTGTGTGCACGCCTGAGTCTGAGTGTTTGTCATTTTGCTCCACCGTGTAGCAAATGACTTGCCCCGGTTGGGTGGGTAATTTTCCAGTGGCATTGGCGCTTTCATCCGTGCAGTCTCTCGGGGTGCGGTGTTTATGAATTGACATCGTAATCACGCCTTTGCCACTTTCTCTCCATTTCCAGCACCTCGGGAGGGCAGGCGGGAGGGTCTCGGGTTTATATGCAGATGCAGGAGAGAGAGAAAAAAAACATATGATGGAAATCTGCGACAGACTGTTGCGAGAGGGCAGGAGAGGCAATGGCGGAGAATAGGTGAGCAACTGACTGACAGGTTGAAATTGAAATGGGGAAGAACACACTGAGGCCAGGAGAAAGAGAGACGGACGGGGAAAGCGCAGCTCGGGATGAGCAAATTGGACAGAGATGTCCTTGGATCACATTTAAAGATGCTATCTGTTGCATTTTCATATAAATAAATGCTTTGAATAATGTTTCTTGCCTGTTTTGAATGAACCGTCTCCTTCTCCTCCTGGCATATACCATCTGGAGCCGTTCGAAGGACTCTGCTGGTTTTTCAGAAAATTACCACAGGCCTCTTCATCAAAGCGCATGTAGAGCGCATCTTATACGCTGACGTAAGAACTAACTGTGAACAGACGAGACAACGGGTATTTGGTGCTCTCATATGTATGCAATGAGCATCATCAAATCTCATTACATCTACGTCAGTGTGAAAGTACTGTCTAATTACATAGAGAAACACCCCCAGAATGCCGTATGAGGTCAGCTACTTCCCTTAGAAGATCCTTGAAGCCTTCATGTAGACTTACTTTGTGTGCACGACATGAAAAGGTTAGAATGAATAACATCGTAGACAATGGGGATGACGTAATGCACTAAAAGCGTCCCCGATGTAGCCATGTGGAAAGGTTTCCCAGCATGAGCCCGGGCAATGAACTTGAGGCCATGACTCTCATGTCATGTTTATGATGTACTTATACAGTGCTACTCCTTCCACACAGTGTGCGGAAATGAGTAATTATGAGTGAATGCTGTAATACTGGAAGTCAAGTGCACTCCTTACCATGAAAGAAAATGATTTTATTAGAAACGATGTGCGTGTTGCTACTCTACTGATATGAGGTGCCATGTCAAACATGATAATAACATTTTGTAGCTGAAAATACAAAAATAACACATCACATTGAGCTAAAACAAACACTGTTCATGACCTTCTCAGTGACTTGTGCGAGAACAAATGAATACACAGTTCTCAGGCAGATATTTGGGGCGTGATTTCAAATAAATTGGTCGAATACAGAATTGCAGTAAACATTAGCTTACATGATGCATGGGCTTGTTTCTAATTAGGTGTTTGATTCCTGCCACAGTTTCAGTATAAAAAAGACAGACATATGTGTTGCTGTAATTAGATCCGTTAAAATTAAAGACGCCCAAGCGGTTCATTGTTAATGAAGGTTGACAACCATTAGCTAACCTTAAAATGAGAAGATTTAACTTTTAAAAGAAGAAACCAGAACTGAATATGAATTCTCCAGCAATAAATCACACCTTTGGCTCAAGTCAATACACTTAAGAGTTGTTATCATCACAGCCTTACTTGATGTGGTACGACCATTAGCATATAGTGGCTAACGTTATTAATTTCATGGCTCGTAATATTGACATTACATTGTGACATTGTTACAATAGCCAGGAGAAGTGTTGGCTCACGTCCAGGTTCACGTTTCTATTTTATCTTGTGACTGCTGGTCTGTTTAGAATATGGCATAACAAATGTAAGGGATATCCGAACTGAACGCACTGAATGACCTGACCAGAAATAACCTAGATTGATTATTCCTGCTTGTATATACACTGATGTCTGCTTTACAAACTTGTTGCCTGCCTGGGAGAGAAAACAACCCGATATGAACTGTCTGAACAAACATAAAAAGCCTCATGCTCTCGGACCAGGAGGTACAAGGTCAGGCTCCTGGCAAACAAGGACAAGATAACTGCGTGGCCATAGACATTCAACTTATATAACCTTGACGTATACAAAACGGTTCTTAAACCTCAGAGGAAATGTCAGACCTCTCCAACCCACTGGGGGGGAAAGTACTCTGTCCCTATTCAGCTGAATGCTTGATGTGACTCTGACTTTGCTGATTTTGTTTCCTGACCTTGGCTGATGATGTAATTTTTTTTTTTTGGTCAGAACAAGACCATGTTTTGGCCTAAAACACCACAGACGCGGCTGGTCTCCATAAAAAACATTCAGCAGTTGTGTCGCATTGTATTCCACCTGACTGTTGACATCCACGTCCACCTCTCTAGTGATATGCGTCTAGATATTATAGATAGATAGTCCAGATATACTGTGTCTTATGCGGCAAACTGTGGCGATGTCAATGTAACGTACAAATATGGACGCATGTGTGGTTTGCAATTGTTAACTGCCGACATTTTAGCCCTCTCCAACATTATCCAACAGTTGTCCTTTGTGGCTGTAGCTCCCTTTTGAGTGCTCAGCGATACAGCGCCAGAGAAACAAAGGAGAAAATGTGTGCACAATGTCACTCTGAAAGCAATTGTTCCTGCAAATCATCCCCCTTGAACACGGATCGTCTCCACATCTCTAGAAGATGAGGGACGGATGTGAAATATCTAAAACGCCTGGTTCCACCAGATACTGATATAATTTCAAGTAGGGCATGGTTGTTTTCTTGTGTTTGGTACAATTCTGAAAGCCAGTCTTCTATTCCCAACTGGAGGGCAGTTGGATATCCTTTGTTTTCGTGCGCGCCATGCCACTCCTAGCTGCTGCAACTGAGCCTTCAGTAACAACCCCGGGCTCTGTTAGCCCTTCTTACATTCAAACTTGTTTTTGTCTCCCCTGTATCCTCTCGAGTCTCTGAAGCTGCATGATGAAATACAGAGGTAGCGGTGTCGAGACGCAGAGGCAGCAGGAGGGGGATTAAAACCTTCGCTCCGTGACACTGTAAAGAGCAAATTTCTTTTGATGTGGAGGAAATTTGCTCGTACAGTAGCGAGCACCGAAAAAGGAGTGTAGGATTAATCACACTTATAATGTCTGACACCCGGATATGCAAACACAAAGGCTTTAACATGCATGCACGGGGAAAATTTCATTTCCTCTCCTCGAAAACTTTCTCTCTCTGTCTCCCTCTTTCTTTTTATACCTCTGTCTTCTCCCGCTCAGCTGCCCCGTTTCTAACTCACTCTCTGTAGGCGCCGCGCTTTATTGTTTACCACAGAATAGATACTCTTTATTTGGAGGCTTAAACTTATTACGATCCCAACTTCCACGACATGACTCGTGATTTCTGTCTTTTTTACTTTTTCCCCTCCTCTCCCAATGTCATGGCCAAAGTGGCAGAGGATTCAAGGTCTCGTTGAGCAAATACGGCTAATAAAATGGCATCACGAGGGGGGGAGAGGGCATTTAATAGCAGAGAGGATTTGAGCTGGTCGCGGGAGATTAGGGTGCAGTGTTTTACTGGGCAATTCTCTCAGAGTCGTTCTCCGTCCTCTCGATTCCATCTCCTGGGTTTATGGACAGGAAGGTGTCCATAAAGACACATGGGTGAATGGACGCAGGATGGAAGTGGGTGTCTACGCGTGCGAGCCCGAGGTCGGATGATGTATGTGTATTTGCTTGCCCCGAGTTTGAACCGAGGCCAGTTTCTCAAGGCTGATACTAATGGTGCGTTTTTTATTTCATGCCAGTATTCTCTGCCCTTAAACGTTGTGTTTAATGTGTTTAACATTTTGGACAAGACATTCAGTCGCAGTAAGAGGTTGTTTAGGGCTCCTGGGGGGCAGCGGCAATAGAAAATCCCATTCATATTACATAATTTCCATGTCTTATATATGATATTATTTCAGTGTGTACAACACATTCATCTAAAAGGCTTGTTTGATGCTTTCATGTTTCATTGATAACAACCCTTTCACTAAACATTAGTTTGGAGACCCAATTTTACCTGTCGGGCCACTGAAGAAACTCAACACTATGTCCAATAGATTATTGAAGATGCTAGCAAAGCAACATAGTACATACGATAAGCACAGTAGAATCATCAGATAGGTTGGACCGGTGTGTTTTACAGCTGTTTTACACATCCAGCAGCTACACTGAATCATCACTGAATCATACGAGTACAACACTGACTCTCTTTTAACTCTGTTTTTGGTCTCCACCCACCCGATTATAGAGGAAATATGTGGCTCCTTACCTGCTAAATGTTCCACCTTGTTCTCCAGCTTGTCGCTTACTGTGACCGTCTGTCATCTGGAGCTAAGTGGTGGGTTTTGGTTCAACCTCTCTCACACTGTCGCGTCATTTTTTCGCATTGTCATTTTGTACATTGTTGTACGAAATAGTGATTGCAACTGATTTAAGTCAAGTGCACATTCATTTTGTAATTGAATTTGGTCGAGCTCCAAAGAGTTACTGTGATTAAAGGAGAAGTTAGAGTTGGAAAAGCTTCTGAGGCAGCAAGCAGATAGTGTGTGACAAAAGAAAAACTCTACTGAATGATGATATCCCACATGAACCTGTATCCACGGCCGTTGTTTTACCCAGTTTGTGTTGTCGTTGTTTGATATTGGTGTCACCACTGCATAGCGCTAATTTCTTATCCTTGCAGCACAGCTCTGCCACATTCAGCTCAACCGCATGCATGGTTTTATCGCTCGGCGACCACCGCGCTGCACCCCTTTTGAGCCAGTGCAGCGCCATTACCAGCGCCGGCTGCCAGGGGCAACGGGCCGGCTCCATGGGATTGGAATGCAGCCGTGTGTGTGTGTGTGTGTGTGTGTGTGGGTGGGTGGATGGCAGGCAATCTGTCGCTTGTTTACACTTTATATATCACTCTCTGGGTGCTGTAAATCTCCATCGGTGTCTGCCCATGACCATCTCCCTCCCGGTTGGATTACATCTGCTTTTTGCTCTCTTCCTGTCTTCTTGTCCCGCCGCATGTGTATCGCGCTATAAATCACTGTGTGACGCGCTGTATCTTCTTCATACAATGTCTTTTTCCTGATAGAGCCCTGGATCACTCTCTCCTCTGACATCTGTTAAACTTTGAAAGCCTGCAAGAGTAAAATCACTATTGATCTGCGTAACGGAAGGCGTGATGCTGCTATCGGTGTGGTGATGTCACGGGATGAGACGCAGACAAACGCACAATCTTTTGCTGCTGGCTGCCTGGAGACGCCGCCTTCGTTATCGATCTCTCGCTTAGGTGTCACTTTTTTTTTTTCCACCATCGATCCGTCCACCTGAAATCTGGCCAACGACCAGAAAAACGACCTGAAATTAAAGCGGAGGGGGAAGGGGCTTTTGATCAAGGCTGCTAAATATCCCAGGCCTCCTTAACAGGCACACTGCACAGGTCACCGAGGGGCCACGGCTGTTATCATGAAAAGCCCGCTTCGCTTGTGGAGCACCATCTTGTCAAGCAATGGCTCCGCAGAAAAATCAATGCTCTTCCACCCCCATCGGCGCGAGTCCCTCTAAAAGCATTTTCTTTCCTGCTTTTCAGCAGCATTTATTAATCTTTCAGCAGCTGACTCCTGTCCTGTCTCCTTCTCTATCTTAACATCTGGGATGGAGCTTAAGTGGCTCAGGAGCTCCCCCAACTCAGGACACCGCAACTGGATCTTATGCTTTGCAGAGGGAGATAATTGTGCTTTTGTTATGGATGTGGACTGATGCATACTGCTTGCTAATAGATACAGATTTGTCTTGCTGTGCGTGGTGAGGACAGGCAGTGGGGAATTGCCAATTTTGTGTTTAGTCAAATGTTTTTTTAATAAGAAAAGTGGGAACAAATATAGCTGCTGTCTTGGCCTTTGTGCCGTGAAGAAAATATATAGGCTAATGAGTATTCAAAAACCCTTCGCGCTCTGTCTGTCAGCTCTTGTAAATTTGGAGCTTTTCCAAACCCTCCTCTCGACGATCCGTCGATTGAAGCAACTGGATGGGTCTTGGAAATATTGTATTCAATTTGTCAAGTCTTTTCAGTTGTGAAGGAAGGCAGAAGAAGGAGAGAAGCGTTTAAGAGTGCCTGGCTTCAGGCCCAGACGACTGGCTATAGGCTGTTTGTCTAAGTTGTCTGATTCAGCCGTTGATGGAGGAATTATTTGCAGTTGGAGTAAGGATGAGTTGCAGCAGATTGGGTGGAATATGAGGGATTTTCTCAGCTCCTGGCTCATGGGCAGGGCTAAGAGACAAAATAATCCCTTGACAAGTGCAATATGAACGAAATCCTCGATGGAGAAAATCCCATGTTTACTCGGACACACAATTCCACCACTTCCATTACTGATAAGGCTTTTTTGGGAGTGGGCATGGTGTTTTTTTTTTTCCTTTTTTTCTATGATTACCTCCCCTTTGACCAGTACTGTATGATTTATATCATTTCATATATCAATTTACACGTGGGGATGAGAAAAGTCACACACAGTATCCGGATATGAAAGTCAGGTCGTAAACCTGTAATGCGAACGTGTATTGTTAATATTGTGTGTAGCCTATGACAATGGAAAGGTATCAGTGGCTTGCAGGAATGTTAAGAGCGAACATTTTGTCCTGGCGGCTGGGCTGTTCATTCCAAAACCTTTACCACCAATACGTCTTCTGTAAACTCAACATTAGTTCTAACGTCACTCCAGACATCCTCGGTGTTGCTCCTTAATGGTCAACACCTTCTGTGGACATTTGGACTTTTGCGCCAAATTCGGATGTGAGTTTGCCTATAGGACTAACTTAAGTGTGATATATTTCCTCAGTGGCATTCATTTTGTTGTAATTAGTTCTACACATCAAAAAGTGTTATTGTCTATTAAAACACAAACAACAAGAAAACACTGATGTCTTTCCCACCTGCCCTTGACTTTGCTGATTGCGTGAAGTGTGTGCGACTGTCGGTTTGCGGGAAGTTACATTGCAGGACTTGTCAAACTGCAACTGTTTTCCTAACCAAGTTGTTTTTCTTTGGTGCCAGATTGTAACCAGCAGAGCAAAACACAATTTAAAACCAAACCTAAAGAAACACAGACTTGAAACGAATTTTTATCAGGGATTTGCAGAAAATTGCAAACATCTATTCTGGCGATTGGGTTGCACCTCAGCCTTTGAGCCGTTCCTCTCTCAGTTTAATGCATGTCTCAGAACAAATCAGACTTTTTTCTCTCACAGTTCCCCTGCAAACTAATGCTGCTCATTCCTAATTTCGATTTAATGTTATTACCTGCGTGACACATGATTATACCTTCGGTGAACCCCTTTCTTTTCATTCAGGACAAGATTACAACTAAATCTAGCTACTCTGGGGCTTCGTGTGACGGCATACCTCTCCATCACTTGCTCTTTTACTACATTTTTAATACCTGTTTGAGTTCCGAATGCGTTTTTTCCACCGAGCAACACATGCTCGTTTGGAAACTTGCTGCAAGTGAGTTTTTCTTTCGCTTGCACCGGTGAATTTGCTCCTTGTTTTCAACGTGGCACGCTCTGCTGCGCTGTTTATATTTCTGTGCCAGCCGTGGCCATGGCAGCAGTGACGTGATGAGGATTGCGGCGGCGTCTGGGGAGCGGCAGCCGTGCTCTCAGTTTAAATGCTGCAGGGCCCCCGGGGATGGACGCTCGCGCTCAAAGTGTCTTTCAATGTCGGAGGCAGGACAAGCTGTTTTGTTAGTGGATGAGTGAAAATAAAAACCTCTGACCTTGACTGGCCGCTAACGACAGAGTGAAGAGGAGGGGTGATGAGAGAGAGAGTGAGTGTGTGTGTGTGTGTGTGTGTGTGTGCGTGTGTGTGTATGTGTATGTTTTTGCGTGTTTGACAAAGAGATGGACAGGACACGGCGGGGGTAATGGGAAGATCATAGGAGTGAGCACTGGAAGCGAAGGAAAAGAGATGTAGAAAATGGATTTAAAGCACAGTAACCTGAAATACCGCGCATCACAGAATTGTGGGACCGCTTGGATTTGCAGTTTTGTTGCCGTTTTTTCACATGTGTCAAATCTTCACTTTTCAAATTTAGCTTCAGAGACTGAAAATAAGACCGTGTCCACTGTGAGGCATACAAACTATCATCTTTTCCTCTCCACTTTGTGCTGCCGTGCACACGAAGTTAACAATTTCCTATCGTGAAAATACACTTTTGCCAGCATTTTTACAATATAGTAGCGTTGTGAGGTGAAAGACACAATCCAGTGTTGTGTTTACAGCTTGTTGTGCCAAATGAATGAAAATGAATGGCCAAAAGTCAACTGATTAATTCACATTGCAGAGGCAGGAGATAAACTTCAGTCTCTCACATAAAAATCAGTCTCCACACCTTTAGGCCCAACCCTAGTTCACACATGGCCCTACCTCTCTGTTTTCTGCATTCATGTCTAGAGTTAGGCTGTCCTGATACTTGTTTGGCTGTTACGACTCCAATATGGAGGTTTTTAAGAGGCAAGCTTGAAACAGAGGGTTGTAAGAATTCTGTTGTTTCAATGCATTATGGTCCTTTTCTTTAAACAAAAAAAAAAAAAAAAAAGGTTCAAACAAACGTTCCTACTTTGACGTTATCTCTGTGGCTAGCTAATGTTACATTGTTATTGCTGATTTGCACGTGGCGATCCCTCACTTTGACGTATTCCGATGTTGCGTCCCCTCCCTTTGATGGCATGTGACATCCGAAATTGAACATACAGCAGTGAAGTTGCTTGTCATGGTACCGCTCCTCTGACATCAGTGCAGACTGGCAGGGTAGGAGCATGGGCTGCTAACGAGTAATAATACCAGCATTGCCACAGTAATGCGAGAGAAATCACCACAGCTGATTGGTATACATACGAGGGTCTTAGAGGGTTGTCCCATTTCATAGGCTGAGATTTCCACCACTACCCCTTGTGGCTCTTCTGAGAGGCGAGAGGGCCGCTGGAGATTGGATCATTACTCTCTGCATCCATTCACAAAGGTTACTACCCCCTGCATTAGCTCTGAATGTTGTCCCTGGATGTAAACTGACCTAGTGCATATGAATGTAAATCCTGGTACACTGGGCTGGGCGCTTTACTGTTAATACACTCTAATCTACTGGACATTTCAGTTTGTTCTAGTGAAATCTTAATGGCCTGCTGTTCCCACACAGTGTTACTACATATTGCCACATGGAGTAACGCAAGGCCGCTGATCAACCAGGGAGCCACAGAGCTCGGATCACACTCACGCACACACTCCAACAGTGATACTGATTGTACAAATACACACTGGGACTGTACAGCCTGTACTTGCCTCCCCGGCTCTGTACAGGACAGGTGGCATAAGAGGGAAAGGTACGACTGCTATTTAAAGCTTGACTGACAGCGCCAGAGGTAATACACAAACGACAGCAAGGGAATAGAGGTGAAATAGAGTACAATGTAAGAGGAGTGCCAGTATGGCAGAAAAGGAGTGGCGGAGTCTGTACATGCAGTTTCTTTCATGTTATAAACCATAGCCTATTATATATATAGTAGCTCTTTCTCAGCTCCCGCGCCCATTTGCGGCTAATGCAGCCTTCAAAGTCAAATGGAACTGGGTTGCTGTGAGTTGGAGGGACTTTAATGATGTCATCTGTCTCCTGTCATCACTGACAGGAAAAGGAATTTACCATAGTGCTGTTTACGAAGGCTGTACAGATGTTTGTTAAAGTTTTATGGCTCTTGATTAACATCAGAACGATTGGATCCGCGGCATCTTTTCTCCCGGCGGAGTCTGCGAGCTCGCGTGTTGACGTGCGTCCGACTGTGTTTGCGAACGCCTCAACACTGATATGTCATAGATTGAAGCAACGCGGCTCGTGTCATTTTTAATAATGTATATCAGCGGCTGTGCAGTGTAAACTCATGGGAACAATGCAGCGATGCACGATTGGCTTTTGGTGATTTGGCGACACTCTGACAGCGAAAACACAATTATCGCCCTTCCTGTCCCTCTCCACACACAGCCAATCACGTCATTTCCACTCCAGTAGCACGTTATTACAGCAGTGTCAGCGGCGTGGTGCTTTTGCCCTCTTCTTGGCGTCTTTGGATTAGAAACAATCTTTCATTAAAGATGAAATACCTGTCAGAGCGGGGGAAACGTCTCTACATAGAGCGGAGTCAAAGGGGATTTTACTCCAAAGCGAAGACTTTTAAAATGATGGGAGGCTAAATGTAGAGCCTCTCCCGCCGGACAGTCTGACAATGCGACGTGACTAATGTCAGATTAAAGTTTAGCGCAAGAAGATCGCCAGGAAATGACAGTTTCCACGATGATGTAAGCATGAAACCAGAAACTTCTGTCAAAGTTCTTTGTTTTGTATTTAAAGAAGAGTAATCCGAGGCTTGCTGAACCGTCTCATTGTCCTTGCACTGGAGCAGAATTTTCTGCTAAGGGAGTGGACTCATCAAAAACGCTTAAACAAGGGTCCTGTCCTTGCTCTCATTCATCTCTTGGGAGGGACTGAGCGGCAGAAATGTGCTGAAGCTAACGGCCCAGCCTCCACCGCGCCAACGACCACTGGGCTAATTGGCGGACTGTAAGCGCTAATGTGAAGCCGTGCGCTTCTCCTCCTTCGCTCGATTGAGCGACGACGACGGCAGCCTCCCCTTTGTGATGGAATTAATGGAAAAATAGAAAATGGCCTGGTTAGAGAATTAAGGAAATGTGATATGTGGTGTACAGTAATTAGCGCCTACAGAGCGAAGACTGTGAGCGCTCACTGCGAGACTACTCCCATGTGGACCGGCCGTAATTACGATGGGATTTCTGCCTCTTCTTCCTCCCCATGATGAAAAGGTTTTATTGTTCCACCGAAAAATA
This sequence comes from Sparus aurata, assembly GCF_900880675.1. Lineage (NCBI taxonomy): Eukaryota > Metazoa > Chordata > Actinopteri > Spariformes > Sparidae > Sparus > Sparus aurata. Next base: position 27,882,953 of record NC_044188.1, read on the forward strand.
GAGGGAGGGGAAGGGAGGGATCAGCATTGGTTGATGAAAGAAAGCGCTCTTAAAAAAAAAAAAAAAGCCGCCACGGCAAAAAAGAGCTTCGTCTCATGTCAGCGCGGCGCCATCGCTCTCCCACTTTTGTCTTTTCCCCTCCCCCCGCTACATTTACCTCCTGGGAGACGTACAGTAGAGCCGTATCAGAGGCCTTATAGAAATTTCACAGGAAGGTGTATGAAGACTTTTTTTTTGTCAGTGCATTGTGATCTCCCGGGATGCGCCGCACAATGGGTGTCAGCGCTGCTTAGAACGAGACAGCTGCACGTCGCGCCGTTTCGCTGAGCTTTCAAGAAGTGTTTGTGAGGGTGCGGGTTTTTATGTGTGTCTGAGCCGCTCTGCATTATTGTGCGCCGCTCCTGGCCGACAGCCTGCTGTTTCTTATGGGACGTGGCACTTTCCCAACGCGGTGTCTGTTTCAGAGTGAGCATCGTAATCCCACCTATTTGCCACTGCATAAAAGAGCTAAAGTCAGGGAGAACTTTGCCAAACCCTGACAGTGCATCCTGAATTCAGATCCCCCCGTTCACGCCGCAGTCCAAACAAACGCTCCGGTGCTTGATCAACTACACTACCCAGAACCCTATTCCCTCAGTACAGGGGAGGGAAAGGAGACAGCAGCCTGTCCCGGCGGGATGAAACTCAGCATTTGGAGCAGAACAATGTTTACAAAGTATATCATAGTGACAGGCATCGTTACACAGAATCCATTACGGAGTCCACCACCTCAAATGACAACTCTTTAATACGTAGCCATTACTGCCACTAGGCTCCACTGACTCGCAGCGTCCTCTCCTCGATGTACGCATTTCCAAAGTGCTCTAATGACATTTTCCTTTGGCCTCGCAGCAGCCGAGCTCATTGCACCATTGACGGGACGAAAATTGGCAGAAAGAAAAAGTTGAGAGAGTTGGATGTGGTTGCGACAAAGCGCCCATGAAACGCACGGGAGAAACCGTGTGAAAATGCACAGTGGCAGAAGACGCTTCGAATTTCAAAGAGCGTTGGAGTGCCGGAGTGTGCTCCTGCATGTGTGAGCAAGGCTAAGGTTTTTTGTAATGGAAAGCAGGGCATAAATAATCCAAATAGGATGAGGGAGATGGTTAACAGAACAAAACTGAAAGGGTTCATCGGTCCATTCATTCTCCCGGGATAATGATGAGAGGATGGATTCACTGCCAAAGATTTACAGTTACGTCTGAATGTTGTATTATCAAGCCACAGAGCTCATGTAAGTGTGCATTGTTTTTTCCTGCTTAATTTGTCCGCAGCCACATATTCGGGTTTTGCAACTGGTCTGGTTTTTGAGTCAAAGGCTGGAGAACAGAACGGTGATTTTGTCTTCCCAGATGAAGCACGATGCTAGCGCGCTGGTCTCGGCGAAAACGCGAGATGTCTTCCTCTTTCTCACACCCCCCACCTGACTGTGGGGACTAGCATCAAATTATCCCTGAAAGAATGCGTCGCCCTGTGTGTGATTTTCCTCACAGTCAAGCACTTGGACACGGGAAAAGTGAGAAAAAGAAGTCTGTAAACAAGTCGGACTGCGTGTTCTCGCACGAATCACGAGCAAGGCAGCTTTTAAAACAGGGTGTCCTCGCGTTTCCACGTGACTGCACTCGGTAACACCTGACATGTTTACAACCCTGCTCAATTACCTAGATTGCACCTTTCCAGAAAGCTGTCCGGTTGTGAGGTGGGAGTATGTTTGATGGAACACCGCACATATAGTCGCTTTGTTAGCCGTCGTGCCGTGAGCGAAACCCGTTACATCGCCGCCGCTAAGTGCTGACGACTGTGATGGGTCTGGGATCAGAACGAATGGCTGCTTTAATTAAGTGAGCAGTGTGTGCCACTTTGTAATCAGGCTTTTTCGAGCCACTTTGGCTTTATTGGAAGGCTCTGCTGTAGGCTGTGGTTGTTCTATACGGAAGCGGTCCGTGATATAACATGACATTTTAGATGTGAAACTTGCTCGGAGTGAGATACAGTTTCTACTGAATCGGAACGAGGACGCAGCAAACCGCCTACCTCGAACACACCGTGGGAGGCCTTTTCTCTGCTAATTGAGCACTTATCCTGCCTATGCTTATCCAAATATCCTGTACTTCATGAAGCGGTCAGGGCAGTCACAGCAGTCTTCTACAGCTGCTTGACTTCTCTTTACTTTCCACCAGCCATTACCTGCGGCTCACAGGAGATCAATCTGAGCGATCTGGGCCCTGGCTGCTGCTGTAAAACCTTTCATGATGTAAGAGCCATGACTTTGACCCCTCCGTTCGTGGCAGTTGTCTGTCGAGCGTCCCTCACTTCTTGTCTTTTCATCACGACCGAAACAGAGGGGGGGATGGGGCCATATTTATCTCCTCGGGGGACAGATGAGGGCTTTTGTGCCGGGGTCGGTGACACTCAGCGGGGACATGGGGTGGGGGGGGGGGGCACGCCTGCCCGATACCTTATCAGATCAAACACATCCTCGGCATTAGTGCTCTGGAAGCAGACGCCGGCGTGTTTTGAAACTCCCCTGCCTGACGGGTAATTGATTACTGATGGCTGGTGGGTCATTAGAAAATAGGAGAAGATGGACGAGGCCGTTAAGCAGGGGAAAGTAGGGAAATGTGCCCAGTTGCTCTTTCATGTAGACGTCACTGCAGACTGCCTCGAAGCATCAGTGAAGGGTGCTGCGGATGTGACGCAGATCAATGTAACGCAGGAGAAGCACTTCGTTGGAGGAGAAATATGTTTTTACTGCTCTTTTATGGCCTTTTCGTTTGTTTGTGTGATCGGCAACAAGAGTCACTGAGAGGGAATGACAAGGGCTCGGTCGTTCATCAGCTGTATGTTCAGCCGTTTGAGGCCTATCGCTCCCAGAGGAGCACTTTCCAGCTGCACACTGCTGCTACAAGAGGGGAAGCTATCTGTTAGCGCACATATAAAGTCTAGTTCGCATCACGTTTTTATTTATGGTGTTAACGATAAATAGGGAATATGCAAATAGGGACATTTAGCGTTTACTTTCCAACTCACCCCTATTTTTCAGAATATGGATTTTCATTATTTTTCCATTTTACAGCTTGCGGCCAGGCCAAACAATGTAGCGGGGAGCCAACGCAGGGAGACCCGGCAAAAAACTAACTAACAAAAAAAACTGAAAAGTGGTTTGACTTGTATGACGTCATCAATCACATACATGCAAGCGCACCGCATTTCTACTTGTCATGGGTCAGCCAGAACACAGAGCGGCAGCAGGGATTAGAACCAACCAGCGGCAGAATGGACAGAAGAAGAAGTCCACGCAACACCTCAGCCCAGTCCAGAGCAGTGTGTCACCGTTTCTCAAGTACTCCAAAGCCTCTTTTAGTGTGTCAAAGTCATGCAAGTGTTGATTTTGCTCTCAAGAAGTCTGTAAGTCTGCCTCGGATTTCTCCTGTTAAGACCTCGAGGTTTTACCTGTCATCCTCTGTTATTTGCTGATGGGTCCAATTTCTTTTGAGCAACATAAAATAGTTGCTGCTGTGATAACTTTCCAGAAATGTGTGAGCCTGTCTGCGACTACTAAAAAAACCCTTTTTTCTAGTAATCAGTGAGTCGGCATCTCCCAGGTTAGAAATAACGTTCTACTCTACAACTTTTCCAAGTGTGCAGTGTGTCGTTGGAGTGAATGACCTGCCGCAGGTTGGTGTGTGGACGTCCTCTCCTGCTCCCCTGCAGTGTTGCTGACTTGTTTGTCAGGGGCCTCGTTGCTGGTTACACCTACGGTTCCAGTGCTTTTCCACCTGGGAGGTCGCCGATGCGCCATTACTGCAACAATGCCTCTCCGGGGTCCATTACACAGACCAAACTATGGACACGCCAACGAACACCACACTTCGGCACACGCGCGCGCCGCTGAGATGCTTTAAAAGTCCCCGGAGAATTGGCTGTGATTATTGTGGTTACCGTGATTGCTATCATCGTCTCCCATCACGGCCATTATCAGCGGAGCATTTCCCCGCGCGCTCCTTTCAGCTCAGCGCTCTGTTTACCCTAATGTGAGCTGGGGGGAACATAGCAGAGAGGCCTCCTCCATAAACACCTTGTTATCTCTCACTCCTTCTCTAATTTTCTCTCCATTCTATCACTCTCGCTCATTTTCCCGTCTCTCGATGGGCTGCGGCTCCCCGGCTTCAATAGGAAAAGGAACAGGTTGCGTATTGCGTGTTTGTTTTGGAGCCTCATTGGTTTTTTTTTTTTTTTTTTTTTTGTGTTAGCATCCAAAGTTGTGCTGATGCTTGCTTTTGCTGGAGCTGTGCAGTTGTTCTGTAGTTTCCTGCCTCCCACCAGCCACGTAACAAAAGATAGCTGCAACCTATTTACACTTGAAGAGGTGCCAAAAAAAGTGGGATGCAAATCATTTCTGCCAGTGATGCCCACACGTTTCTGCGCTTTCGGCTCGGATTTTTTTTTTTTCATCATCCGTCCCTTTTCTTTGCTCTCCCTCTTGTCTGTGTGAGGCAGCCTTAGCCAAAGCACTCAGTCAATTCTGCTCAAATGGGATTCTTACAGTCCAAATAGAGAAGATTGAAATGTGGAGGCACGTATTTGAGGGGTGTTAAATGTGTCACCCAGTTAATGCTTCCTCAAACAGAAAAAAAAAAAAAAAAAAACCCCAGTGAGATTCCAAGTTAAATTAAAACTTGATTTCCTGGAGTACAGTCTCCGGCTGCTCCGTCAGGTTCAGGCAACAACCTCCTCTGTGCTTTTATTGCTGGTCAAATACATGCAACTGTGGCTCGGATCAAAAGTAAGCCACGCTTCCTCTCTCGCGTGTCTGTGCTTTTACAAGCACCGAAGCCTGAGTGATTCCCGAGCGATGCTTACTGACAGCCCAGAGGAAGAACCAATCACATGTGAGGCTGACTCCCGTCGGTGTTTGCTGCACAAACTCCTACAAAACTGTTGGAAGTTTGGCACATTGAGCGGGTGGACTTATTTCACATCTCATCAGGATAAGTGTGTGTGTGTGTGTGTGTGTGTGTCACACCCCAAAGTGACATTTCATCAGACTGTGATCTGTCATGTTATCCTCCTGTCAGTCCCCGAGACACTCGAGTCAGACGGAGCCGGTGTCTGTTTGTGTGTGTGCGGGAATGTGCGAATGTGTGTGTGTGTGTGCAAGAGGTGCGAATCCGCGGTGCCGCAGATAATGCCGGGTGTGTGTCGTCGTGTCACTGCCTCGTGCTGTCTGGGCTGCACACGGCAACACACACACACACGCGCGCGCGCGCACGCTCTTCCCTCTTCCCCCCAACCTTTCCTGCCCAGAGCTTTTATCAGCAATTCATTTCCCAGTATCTCAGCCATCAATCACTCCGGCTCGTCCTCAAATGCAGCCGTCGCTCCTAAAGATGAAGGGAGGGAGCAATGTATACACAAGGAGACGCAGGCTGAGACAGGCTAAGAGAGAAGGGGGGCTTTTTAATTAAGATTGCAATCGACAGGCACTTTTAAGAGATGAAACTTCGCTTCATTTTTGGAAGTGTTTGATCCAGAGTTATCTGGGCTTTACTGGCCCAGGGTCCTGTCTGTCCTTACTACTCTGACAGACTCACAATGAGAGACACCATTTTGAAAGTTTGATGCGAAAGGCGAAGGTTGTTAAAGCTGCAGTCCGTGTATTTCTTCTCTCACCTTTTCTTTTCTTGTTGACAGATTTTGCCCGTCCGCTTGCCTCTCCTCTCTTGGGGCATTCAGTTACGGTGGTCTTCGCTACTCACGGCGAGTACCCACTTCCGTGTCTGTTCACTCCCAAAACAGACCAGAAAGGAAACAGAGAAAGGCCTCCTCTTTCACAAATTCAGAGAGAAACATGGCAGTCTCCCCAACCTGCGCAGGTGAAACTCATCTGAAAAAGTATTTTCTTGAAGGTTAAGAACCAGGGCACAAAACACACAGGGACACATGCTGAGAATCTTATCTCAGTGTAAACCAGAGTCGGAGAGTGCGCCCTGGCCCTGCATCGCTCACACATTCAGAAGAGTTCCTCGTGTTGCTTGTGCGGAGCATCTGCCTCGCGGAGCACTGAGAGCGCTCTCCTGACACTGGCTGCAGAGAGGAGGAGGAGCAGCGGAGCAGTCCGGTGTTTACGGCGGTGGAGAATGGGTCCCAGCAACCCTGTTCAGCTGCTGCTCAGCCAGTTTCCAACGGCAGAAATGGACTTTTCAGTTTTCTGCTGAAAAACAGAACTTGAATTAAAAAAGGGACACGTTTGTCCCTGAAAGCACATTTGGAGTGTTTTATATTTGTTTCCTTTGACTCCGCACCTCCGGTTTTCTCCTTAGAGAAGCAGGAACCTGGCCTCTCCTCCCGTACTAGTAAAGTGCTTTCTGTGTTTAAAGGGAGAGAGAGGAGCAGTTGTGATTGGCCACTGACAGCTACTTCCACATCAGTATCTACTGACTTACTGCCGTGGTAGAAACTTTAGGTCCCCCAAAATTCTAGAAATTCAACAGCATCGCTGGAAAACAATGCTGATAGTGGATGAATCTGCACAACCCTAGACAACATTAGGTTATATGTTTTTAATGCAGTCAAAGTGACGTCTTTTTACAGCGTCTGTGCAGCTAAGATTGTCTACTGTGGTGCGGGACCAGTGATAAAATAAAAGCACTGAATAAGACGTAAAATTGTATTTCTGTCTCACCGTTTTCCCTCCTGCTGTTCAAATAATAACTGCAGCGCATGGGTGATTTATGTTGCATAATAGTGAGAACCACCACCGTAAGAGGTCGGATTGGACATAAATAGTTTGTGGGGCGGTTGGTGGGGTAGGGGGTGTTTCATTTAAACATGAGGATAGCGGTGCACATTTTTAGACAGCCTCTTCAGGAGGCCGTTCATCGCGCTTGGTTCAAAATCCGGCTCCTTCGTCACTTCTGCACGCCAGCAAGCAATTCTAAAGAAGCCAACGGCAGCTTAACCATGTCGTTGCTTGTATTGCAAATGCCTGGATACCGACTCAAGTAACATATTCAAATACCAACAAGGATCCAACGGTTACGGTTGTGGAAAGGCTGTGGCTCTATAAAGGAACCTACCAACTTAAGGCCCGTTACGGGATACCAGTGGTCTGCACAAAGTCTGATGCAGTTATCCCTCGACCACTCTGACCTCTCTGTTCCTCAACGCGTCAGTCTGCTCGCACATCGCGTCTTCCTACCACACCTGAGGGCCAAACGGGTTTCGAGCTGTTCGGAACAACCAGACAAAAAAGCAAGCGTTCATTTGAACAGCCTCTCAGACAGACAGTCGCGGTGTTGCACTAAGTTGCACACAGGAGAAACGCGACGGAGGTAACCACGTGGGAGATGAAAGAGAATTTGAAAAGGGAGATCAAACCTGTTTACCTTCTCAGGTCTTAAGATGGAGAGAGGGTCCTTTAAGCTCATCACTGAAGTACGATTACGTTAAAAGAATAAAATGGAGGAGAAATGGCGCCTCGCCGCGCGCACAGGTCACATTTCAAAGGGAGCCGGGACATTTGAATACACCTTTGAGTCCGCGCCGTCCTTCAGCCGGGGATGGTGTCAGTCTGCTTAATGACAAAGGGAAGCTCACTTTCATCTGTCTCCATTTGTTCCCGAGCCCTCCTTCTTTGTGTTATTACCGTGTCGGCCCATTGTTCCCCTTCATCTCCCTGTATTATGTATTGTTTGGTCTGACAGATCTGTGGATTTCAAGTCTTTCCCGTCTCCGTTGGAAAGCATTAGGTTTTTGATGTCAGGAGATGGTGCATCTGTGTGAGTGCACTCTGCAAAACAAATCATTTTCAGTGGGAGTTCCCCCCCCGGAGTTAAAGTTAAAAATAGATTGAAACTTCAAACTTCGGCTACAACTCTTAACAACTCTTGGCTGGCGTTCTAACAGTCACTCCATCTTTGATGCCGCACACTCACTGTTTACACGCTGCACTTCCCAGAGACCCCCTACAATCAATAGTACGGCCTTGACAGTGTTTCAGTCTTTCTCAGCCGGGGATCTAATCACTCCTTTTACTCGGTTGTCATTTTATTCCAGTATGTACTCAGTTAAACAGATAATAGCTACTTACTATTACATTTGAATAGGTTGAATTCATATTTGCCACTGAGGTCATGTCTTCGGTGTTTTTTTGTGCGGGTTTGGCAGGGGCGGTTCTGGGGGGGGGCAACAGGGGCCAGTGCCCCCGTAACTCTGAGTCTGGACCCCCCTGTGGCCCCCCTGACAGGGAGTCTGCATCAATAATACAATGATAGATTTCTTGCAATGATTTTGTTCTGAAGGGAAAGGCAGAAATAAAGTGTCTCAGCGGTTTACTACCCAATCAAAATTGTTGAAATTGTAAACACTGCTTTGTCTGAATGAGGGATTTATCCTTTTTTCCGGGTTGTATGTGCCCCCTAACAAAAAAGCCGGCCCCAACCTGGCCCCCCTATTAAAACTGGTCTAGAACCGCCACTGGGGTTTGGTGATTGGCAAACTGAAAAGAGTTTGATGACCAGAAGTTGCCACTGTTACACTTAAAAAGAAAAAAAAAAAAACTTCCTGAGGGGCTGGTGGGTGATTTTTTCTTGGGGGGGACATAGTCAGGCTAGCTATTTCCCCCTGTGTATTCCTTTTATACAAAGCTGAGAGGACCAGCTTCTGGCTGTTGCCTCTTGTTGACAGACAAAAGAGGTATATGGATCTTCTCATCTCTTTGCAAGAAAGCCAATTATTCCAAAATGTTGAACTATGTTTTCTGTGATCAGATTAAAAAAAGAAAAAACACAAAAAGTACACCTGTACTTTGTGTAGTGTTTTATGTGATTTGACTAAATGTGAATGTGAATTTCTTACATAAACAGCCTTTAAAAAATATTTTAATGACATTTTTTGCTTTTCTAAGGATTGAGTGTTTGGAGAAGTTTAAAAAGCAAACATACATATATATATATATATATATACATATATATACATTATACACATTTTTTTTGCAATCCAATAGAAATTACATTACTAATTGCAAAAACTACCATGTCATTTGTATTCAGTAACTGACACAGAGTTATCTGACCATTACCTGCCGACACTTTGGGTTTGTGGCTGGGGTCCGACCCGACCCGAGGCATTGGTCTTTGACTAATTAATAATCCACCTTTCTCCAGAATTGCTTTAAAAGATTCTTAGTATTGCTTTATCTAAATAGATAAATACATAATGGAAATAATATAATTACGCAAATGAGGAGAGCTTCTTTGTGGTTTCTGGGCAGATGTTTCTGATAGTTGTAAGTGGTGCAGCAGGCAGCTAGAGAACCAAAGTGCTGGCTACAGCTCTGCTTTAAGAGCATTTCTTTCTCCTTTGAATGCCAGTCAGTCATTTAATTTTTGACAATATAAATAACTACTTTTACATTTACTTCAATCAGGTCAGTCAGTGTTGGCAGTCTGCTCAGTTGTTAGAAATGGCTACTTCACTCTTCTATTGCCCGACTAATCTCTGCTGCGCCGCCTCCGTCTCTCTACAGGCATCGTCCTCATTCTAGTTAATTACCTGATGTATTTGCGCACCCCTCTTTGAAATTATCCGCAGCATGTAGGTTTTGCAAAATTGATGTCTTTCCACGCGTGTAATCTTCCGCTCACTGTGTTATAGTCTCATGGCCCCACACATTGTCTCACAATTCATTGCAATTCAAAGAGCAGCAGCAGCAGCAGCACCACCATCCACTCCACTTACTGACATACAGCCAAGCCGTATCAATAAACCGCAACACAATTGCTTTCATTCAAACAAGGGTCACGCCAATCAGGAAAAAAAAAAAAAAAAAAAAAAAATCGCAAACAGCCCTCAATAAACCTCTTTATTACCCACTCCAAGTTCTCTGCCACATCAAAGACAGACCTCCCCAGAAATGTACTCTGCTTTTTTTTCTTTTTTTTTTTCTCAGGGATTCAATCTGGTAAGGGCCAGATAATTATTGTAGGAGGCACAGGAGCCAACTTCTTTCACCGGGGCAATTAACAAGGCTTGTTAACATCAAAGGCAGGAAAAAAAAGAGCAGAGACTGACTCTCAAGCAGAAAAGTAGACTTGAGCTCAGAGGAGGATCAGCTTTACGTTGAGAGTCTGAGTATTGAAATGGACTCGAAATTTTAACAAAGAGGAATCGGTTGTGTTGACTGTAGAATGAGAGGGACACAAAACACGAACCGATCCAAACCCGCATGAATTACAGTATAATTGATTTAACGCAATATTCATTTCTCATCCGTGCAGCAATTTAGCGGAAAACAAGAGCCCCGGTTTGTTTACACCTAATTAATTTTTCAATAATTATACTGTCCAACTTTCTGGCAGAAAGTCGCGCACTGCTTAATTATAAACGTTTATAATGTTAAGCCAGCTTTAATTCTGTAAATTGTTTAAACTTTTTAAAAATATGTTAGTGTGACCACAGTGGCGAGGGAGAGCCACAGACGCATCTGGGATCACATTTGTTATCAAGGTCTAGTTGTTTTGATGTTCCCCATGAGCAGATCTGGCTCCCCGCCAACTGAATTTGACAGGGACACAGAAAAGCCTCTTTTCCGGGAACCTCAATCACTCATGGGTTCGTCAGAAAGTTTGCGCTCCCAGACACATTTTCATCTAGCTTCAACTTTCTCCGACAGAGGAAATGGGTAAATGTAATCCCCTTTCTGATGGGCGAACAAGCTAATCTGCTTACTTCCTCCTTTGTGGATTGACTCGGCGATGGCAGAGAGGCAGGTGATAAAAGAAAAGTACAGAGCGAGAGGTTTATTTGACTTTCTCCACTTCCCTGCTCTCCTTCTCTTGGGAGACCGGCTGTCGCTGCTGCTGGATTATCCTGACGTCTCCCTATTCTCCATCTCCCGGCATTCAATCTCTCTCTCTCTCCCCCTCTCAGCGTCTCGTCTTGCCCCGGTCGGCATTGATCCTGTGCTCTGGGAAGTTTTCTGCGTTTGTAACGATGTAGTCGGTTTTGTTTTGACGCCTTATCTTTCGCCGGGGTGCGGCGAAGGGGAACACGACCTTGCCAATGTGTTGCCAGCCTGCCAGGCTGTGGGTGGTAGATAGAGGTGTTGTGTACAAACACGCATGCGGCTCGCCGTTTTTTCTATTTGATGATACAGCCTGTTATGTGAAGTGGAGAATGTACAAAGAGCGCTGAAACCTCTATTCATGACATCAAGGGCCTTTGGGTGGCTGTGATGACATATTTTGGTGCCGCCGAGGACAATGCCGCACGTGTGAAGCAGAGGCCAGAGACGACATCATTCACATCAGTATTTCTTTAACCCTGCACGCATCACTGCCTCGAAGTCCTTGGAGGACGTGACCCTTAATCTCTGCCGCTAACACTGCTGACTCCAGTGAAACCTGCAGATAAACTCCCCAATCTGTCATTTCGTGATATATGGCGTTATGCATCATACTCACCACCTGCCTCTGTGCACCAGAGGATGCGCTGAGGTGAGGTGGTTAAAAAAAAAAAAAAAAAATTTAAAAAGTGGTGATTCATTTTGGGAACAGTCGTGAAAAAAAGTCTCCAAAAATCCGGGAGGAAATGTTGCTCCTGATCAGGAGGCGTGATCACACGCTAATGTTTTGTGAGGTGTAAACCCTGTAAGCCCTCTTCAACAGCTCAAGGGCCAGACTCAAACTATTAACATCACCTCTCCTTAATATTACGATAATTGTCTTGAATCTGGTTTCGAACCGATCACATAATTTAGAATCCCTGCTAGTCACTGGCTGTGCTTGTCTGCTGTTTGCAGCCGGAGCGTCGTTTTCTGAATACCGTCGCCTGCTGTGACTGAAAACCAGGAGTGGAAGTAACTAATTACATCCACTCAAAAGACTCTAATTAAGTCATTTTTTCAAATCTGCAATTTTTCTCATACTTAACAAACTTTTTTTTTTTAAAAACACCATGTGATCTTGAGATACTTTAAAGAGCAACTAAACCCCCAAACCGCTTTTTTCTGCTGAAAACCAATGTATTTGGGTATGAAGTAGTGTTGCTGAGTGATTCTGGTCCAACTCTTGACATTTTAGTCGAAGTATTTCAATTTGGCGTATTTTGTAGTAAAAATGTAAGTGTGACTGCCCTCTATGGGTTGAAACCCGGTTATTACAATCGAATTTTCCTATTGGCTGAGATGGAGGCAGATGACGTTTTGGAGGCAGCTTTCGTCACGGTCCACCACGGTTAGCTCCGCCCCCTCCTATAAAAACTAGCACCTGCTGATCTGGAATCTGTGGCGAGTAGGTTGGATTGAGAGAATTGCGAATAGAGAGGCATAGTGATTATTGAGTAGGTAGTGTAGTGTGGTGACGGTTAGGGGGGAGGGGGGAATCGGAGAGTACTCCTGGAGCCCCGCCCATCATCAAGGCATTTTTTGAATTTCCAGCTTAGAGCACGTCATCCAAAACTGAGGGGTTTAGTTGCTCTTTAAAATCACAATGGATTCTACCTCTCATCTGCATTTGTTTTGCCAACAAGGCAATCCAATCACAAATGTGCCAATGAAAACAATGAAATATGGACAAAATTAGCAGGCGCATGTCTGGAGATTGTGACCATGATCACTGAGCAGAAGAGCGCAGGGGTTAGGAAGAAACATGACGACAGAACTGGAGAAAACCTCTTTGATTGAATGTCTGCTACTGGTAATGCATGTGAACATCAACGGTTCAAAAGTAACTGATAGTCTGAGTTAGAGAAGAATACTTTCACCTAAGATTTCATTTTCATTCAGTAATGTCACTGCACTCGTACTCCAGTAGAGATTTTCAGTTCCTCCATTTCTGAAAACACTAGAGCGGTGAGAATGGACCGTAACAGTAATTAAGCGGGCCAGACCTCCAAAACAATGGCTTGGAAGGCGCTATGAAGTCGTGAAACATGTGACTCCATTGCTATTGTGAAACATATTGATGAAGTTGCCTTAAAGGAAAATAAAGGATTTCGCCCGAAACAATAAGGAAATAAAGCCAAGTTTCAGCCAATGCAAGGCTTTAATGTTTTCACACAGCTCATCTTTATTAGTAACAAATGAAGACGACCTTTAATCAGTTATTATAGGGGAAGGCTCAACATTTAACAGGCCTTTTAATTGGTGCTAAGTCAGTAAAGCGTGTTTTTTTTTATACAGTAATAATAAGCACTGAAATTGAATAATTGTCAGTTTCTGAGTCAATAAGGCGCCGTCACCAGAGCAGTGACATCAGCGCGAGTCATGATAAGACCCAGACTGCGGCCATTTACATACTCTATAATTTTCCTCTGCATTGCACAAGTGCTCCCCATTTATTCAGAGCCCCATTCAGCGGTATCGGTTTTGAAAATGGAGTGATGCTCAATAAACTGCATGTAATTTCGCTCCTGCCTCAAGGACGGGCAGACATGCAGTCACAGAGAGAGAGAGAGAGAGACGAGGGGGGGGGGGCATCCTGGAGAGGGCAGACAGATGAACTGCAAGGAACATAATAACAATATGTGAAAAGATAGAGGGAGGAGCGGCTGTGGCCCAAAGAAGTCTAACTTAAGTGTCTGTGACACTTTATTGTGCGAATCACTCATATTCTTTTTGGGTTTTCATAAAAGTCTAATGGAAGCGGGGCTGTAAATTTGAGCAATGGCGAGGCCTCCGACAGTCGAGATAAATGAGCTGCGGTCTACCTGATCAGATTTAACAAACCATCAATCTGCGGCAGCGTTTAAGATGCGAAGATTGAGCTGTTTTTAGATGTATTTCATGATGCTGAACTTCAGGTGGCTGTAATTCTGTCTCTGCGTTTATCTGTTTAGGGAGAAGTGTCGCCATTTGAGAAAAAGATCCATTTCCCGGCGTGAGCCTGTTTACCTGAAGGGGGTTCGGCAGCTCTCAGCACTCAATTATGCCACTGAGGAAATCTTTCAAACAATCCGAAACAGTCCGCATCACGTTGCCTACACATGCAATAAATACTGTCGCTGCAGATGATTGTGAAGTGCCTCCCTGCTTTAGTAAACACGCTTCCCGACAATGCAAATGAGCGGCGATGTCACCCGCCGCCGGGGAAGTGAAATAGACTCTGCTTCATCTAATGCTAATGCGGGCGCTGCTCCCCGGGCGGCTTATTTATGTATGTATTTATAATTTTATTATGTGTCGTTAAAAGGTGATCCGCTGTATGAATATTCCTCCTATGAGAGCTCGTCACACTAAGAGAAAGCTGGTAGCTAGTTTACTGAGCAACAGATCATTTAGATAATGTCTCTGCAGGGGCTGAACGAGTGAAAGGAAAAGACAGGGGGATGAACAAGATAAGGTGAAGATAGCCCGTGGGTTACTATGTAATCATGCCCGCGTGCAGGTGTTTGCGCGTGTTTGCGAGAGACACATTTTGAAAGAAACTGAAACTTACTGTGTTCCTGCGCCAGAGAGAGTCGTTAAGCAGAGCTGGAGCTGCCCTCGAGGACGCCGAGGTCGTGTCCTCTTGTTTTTCTGCTTTTCATTTTGGGCGTCTTACAGAGCCCTTTGTGTATATTTATGTTTTAGATGTAGTGGGCGCCAGAGGCTGTTGTGGACAGGAAAACTATGAGATGCCGACCAGAAAATGTACACAGCAAAGTATCTGGTTTCTTATGCATGGGATTCTATCTGGTGCCTCCCAGAAACTTGTGTGGAAAAAGGTTAGTTCATGTCCTTCCACGCGCTCTGTAAATATATTGTTATTCTTTCCTGAATAACTACTCGCTAACTTCAAACTAGTCAGTTCCTTGTTTGAACCTGGCTGTCTAGTATGGTTGGTTTTTTTCTATACGGAACTTTGTGTGTTTCTGAGTTTCTGTGTGATTTAGAGTGAGCAGGATTAGATTGCGCTAACCGGTGCTATTTGCTCGTTTAGTTTTGTTATTTTCACATTACGAGCGACAAGGTTACGAAATGGTAACTGTGGCCAGCTACACAGTCTGCCTTTAGAGTTGAAGCCAGTCATGGCGGCAACGAGTTTCAGCTATCGGATTGTAGCCTCATATCACGTTGATAATGACTTGTAGCACATTTACCATTAAATTCAGTAACTTAAAGGGGGTCCAATATTCATACAGTCACTTTTGTGAAATGTTATTTCTAACCTTCCAACTTGACCTGATCAGTAAATAACATTTAGTTTCAGTACAGAGTCAGATGAAGGCCATATTTTATCCACAGGTTTCCAGTCAACGTCACTGGGGAAACAATTATGGACGCTACATCTGGTGCACAGCAGAATTAGTGTAGTCAGAAAATATGATACTTTTTAGATTTAAAGTGTGGGCTAAGCATTGATAATAATATTCACATTATCAAGTTGCCAACCTCGTTCTTCATGAATGAATGATACACTGAACAAATTGTTCTAAGAAAAGGGTTAGCATGCGGTTGCCATAAAAAACAAAAGTTCTGGTTAAGTGGCAGGAGAATAAAGTGGATATTAGGCCACCTACGCTTCACTCACGCCCGTCCACAAGCTAACCTCTTGATTAAAACAACTTTGAGTGGTCAAGCTGATTAAACTTAGCGTTTCATGTTTTCATTTTCCGGCTACATGGAGAGGGCTATGAAGCAGCACTGAAACCGTCAGGGAGGGAAGAGTTCAATTATCAAACAAAGTGTCCAGTAAAGTCAGAATAAACAACTGTTTTTGATGACAAATTGCCTCAAAGCGCCTCTTGTTCACGGGGCCTCATAACCCCCCCCCCCCACGAATGAATTAATCCATCAATCCCAACAAAGTTAGCGATCAAAGCTAACGATCCCGCTCGCTTGTCATTCGGCCTCAAAGCGTTGAAGGAGTGACGCAATAAGACGCTCCCACGCTGCAAAGCTGGAGAGGCTGGTTAAATACAAGCCTAAATATGGATTGTGACAGGGCGAGAATTCTGCACCTCGGCGGATGTAAACAAGCGAGCTAAAAATACCGGCAGCCTTAAACGACCAGGAGAGGAGGGAAAGGGAGAGGGAGAAGGACGTCGGCTTTTTTTTAACACCGCTCCCTGTCATGTTTTCTCTTCATCTCTAAACATTATGCAGTTGTCTGGCGATCTGCCAGCTCAAACAGATATTCACTTCAAAATATGAGAATCTCTAGTGGAATGCCAGTGCAGCGGCGGCAACGGCAGCATGTGCGAATACATCCCGAGCTTTAAGTGTCTGAGCTGCTGTTTTTATGTATGTGCATCAGAGCTGTGTGTGTGTGTGTGTGTGTGAGCGCGTGTGAATGAATACATGAATAAAATCTGCGGGGGAGCGGTGCGCGAATCCACTTTACTGTATATGTCCTCAAGGTCAGTCTTGAGACCGGAGTGGGTCTTCCGTAACCGCACATACGCAAAGATATATGGAGCAATAGCTCGTGGGAGACATCGGAGACTCTCCTCTCATAGCCCCGCTAACCATCTTGAAAACCTTGAGGGCCTCTCTCATTAATGCCGCCCATTACTTTCTCCTGGCCGTGGAGGATGGAATTTCTGTCACCATCACACTCTCCCGCGTGGAGCATTTTCAGCTAAGTAGTCCAAATAACATGGCTCTAAAAGCCTTGAGAACAGCTTTTACAGCTCGCCCTTCGCCTTTAGAAGCCTCTCCTCTCCCGGCCACTTTAGTCTCTATTTCATCCCCACTTTCCGCCTTTTAACCACGTTAGAGGGTCTCTCTCCCACCATGCATTGCGGCATTATCAAAGCCGACCACCCGCAGTTTGTTAATCACGCCGATGGAGGTGTGAAATGGAGTGTTCACACTTGGCAAAGTGGCGCGCTAGCCTCTGCAGCCCCCTTTTTTTTTTTTTTCAGTTAGGTTTCGGTCAGCCATTTTAGTTCAGACGGTGCAGGTGTGTTGCATGTTGTCTCGGAGGAGCAGATCATCTCATGTGGTCTCATTAGAATCCATTAGCTGATCTGTTTGGGCGTATTCCGTACAAAATTGAAATTTGGAAAGCAAACTAAATTCATTTATGGTATTATAGTCCGAGTAATGAGCATGTAGCGGATATAATTGAACTGAGCGAAGTACACCTGGCCATCAAAAAATAGATACAAAATCGAGAGAGAGTTGCAGTTAATTGTAATTGAAACTGAACCAAAACCGGCGCTGATGCAGTGGAGCTGCAGTTTTTGTTAAAGCCCTGTCAGTGTATCGTCCCCCCCCCCCCGGAGTCCTTTTTTTCATAGCTTTCATTTCCCATCATGTAATCACAACTACAAGCTTCCGCTGCAAAGTTGTGCCTGTGGTGATTGGAATGAGAGGGGGTAAACACGCCGTCAATGGGACTAATTCAACACACGCCACGATGATTGAGCCTCAGAAAGCACTGCCAATTGTGCCCAGTTAGGAAAATAACAAGACGGTCGATTTGTTTTTAACCCCCAGCCGGCGCTGCTGTTTATGGCCAAGGGGGCTGACAGCAAGCTTTAGCTTATTGTTTAGTCAGGTCATCAGTCTAAACGCTAATTAGAATTGTCTCCCCACTGGCTTTAGTGTGCGTCCGTGTGTGGGTTTACGTCGTGAGAAACAAGAAAGGGGACGGAAACCCTCCTCTCCTTGTCGCTCCCTCGGACTGACACAAGCTCTTAATTGTACACATTTGGACATTAAAATAAATTGCCTTCCTCTTGGCTAGTGGCAAAGCGACCATCGCTGCAGCTGGCCGGGAGTGATAACACTTCATTTACCATGGGGGAAGTAATGGAGGCACCTAAAGTCAAGTCAGACCTTTTTCAGGGTGAATTAGAGTACCCACCTTTTTGAATTTTCTGTAAGCACGGTGTCTGGCAGTGTGAAACCGATGGAAGTTACAGAAAGCTTGCGTTAAACTGCACCATACACAAACACAGTGCTGGAAATCCAAGCGTTAGGATGCAGTGTGTTGGTTATTTGGATCGCTCCCCTGCCGTTTCTATGCGGCACTTGTGCGGATTATATGAAGCTCCCGATGGAGTCCAACCTCTTTTTCTCACTCTGCCCCCGAGCCAGAAGGTTATAAACTCCGGTCTGAAGTGAATTTTAATGAGAAGTTATGATCACATCATCATATTATCCTCTCTTTAAGGTTACTGGTCCCTTTAGCCTCAGCTGTCTTGCGCTAGCAAACAGCCATTAGGATTTTAATAGGTGGTATGTGCGGGGGTTGCGTGGATCAGAGGCAAACACAACCCACATGACATCTGGGAGAATTCAAAAAGCTGTAAGCTCAGGCTTGTAGTGCGGTATTTGTGTCTGTTTTGTTTACGCTGCTATCACACTGAATGCAGGAAGTACAACATGTCACATTCTGTGACTCAGAAGCTTAGTTTTTTCACAGTTGTCTTAAAGAAAACATTATTCATTTAAGTATACTTTGAGTTAAAAGAAACATATTGGTACCAGCCCTCCAAGTGCTTCTCTCGCCAAAGCTGACAAATTCCCAGATAAAAAGGTCGTGACCTCAGTATCCTCAGCGGAAGCCACGGCCTGTCAAGTAATTAAGTGTGGCCACATGCCAGTTTTGTTCCTGAAAAACATTTTGCTGTTAAATAGGTGTCAGTCAAACCCAATTTCTCAAATGTTGAGCTCCACAGTTTCATATGGACACTCTGTCTTGCCTCTGGTATGTCAGGTGTGTTTGTCTGACAGCACGCAGACAGATCTGTCTTTGGAAATCGGTGTCACTGTGCGTACGTGTGTGTACGCGTGTGTCGGACCATTGGGCGGCGTTGACAGCCGCGTGGTGTCAAACGTTTCGCAGTCACGAGGACTCGGCGTGTCCTTCGGTAGCGGCGTGTTGATTTTTGGCTGTGATTGGGATTTCTCTGCACGCTTACGGGGGTGTCAACACATTCGCATGCTGCACTCTATCAAGGCTGTGTGAGGTTAGGAGTGCAGCAGACGAGTTCAGAATCATTTCAGACGAGGTACGCCAGCTTCCACCCATGTTCCCTCCGTGGGGGAATATGGATTTGTGCCTCCCAGCTGAATTTTAAACACAGTCCCACATTTAAATGACAGACGATATTATACATCAGATGCGGTGGATAAAAAAAAAATTATGGAGGGCCCGAGCCTAGTGTCCTATCACCTCCTTAAGGCAAAGGTAGTAGAACATTCCTTTCAGTGTTAACGCTGAATAAACAACTCCCAAGCATGTCATTTTTTTCGAACTTTAGCTTTGAAATACTTGAATACTAGAGTATAAGCATCATTTTCAAGAAATTTAGTAAGTAATATTTCCCCAAACAGCAGCAAAATGTATCAGTGAAACATCCACCCAGGAATAGCTGATCATACTAGTAAGGCTGACTGAATTTTAAGCTCCATTTTCATACTGAATGATAACGTGCACGAAACATTTCAGCATATCAACAGTGTAGCAGCTAACTGCTGCTGCTAACTGTAGCTGTCGTTTACTAGCAAGCTCGGTGAACTGTGCAGCTAGCGGTTGTATTCGCTGGCTCCGTCTGAACTGGGAGCTCGTAGCACCAGCGGAGTGGTGGTGTTGTGCTATCGGACGGTCACCTCTTAAAGGTACAAACTGGCTAGGGGATAGCTGGTTAGCATGCTAACCTCGATAGATATCTCTGCGACACAGTAAATTCCAGTGTCATAATGTCAAACTGTTACTTCTTCACTCTCGGTTGTTCATTTCAGTTCATTGTTTAGTCTTTTAAACTGAAATGATTGTCCTTACCTCAGTTTCTTTAGCACCACTGTCAGCCAGCATGCACAGTCTCACCTTGAAGTGTGTGTGTGCAGGTCTTGGAGAGCACGGTTGCATATGTAACACCTTCTGCTGCCCCAGAGGGAGCTGTGTGAAGTCTGATAGATATCCTCAAGTGATGTCACTTGAGTCAGCATCAGTAGGGTCTTAAGAATACAGCTTTTGAAATGAAAATGACCCTCAGAGCGGGGAGACCTCAGTAGACAGCTTCTCATCTCTGCTGGCGGCTAGCTGCTGTTAGCATAACACATACATATCTCCAACCAAAGATTACAACAAGCGAATGGAAGAATGGAACAAAAGGAGATAATATCGTTTGATGCCTTTTTGTCCTAAACAGTCCTTCACGAGTGTGACAGTGATCTAGGAGTGCATTGCTAAATCGGTCCAGTACTCTTTTTAAGCGCTCCTTTGGGAAATGTGTGCGAGAATATCGGAGCATTCATCGAAAGACTGACGTTTCTCAAGTCAGGATCATATCACACAAGGCAGGGCAGGAATGAACACCGGGGTTCAACACAAGATATATGGACAACATTATAGGACTAGCTCACACTGGATTTATAACACTCCTGCCAGGTTGTGCTTATCTGATATCGCATAAAACAGCTTGATAAATCAAAGCCCGGGCTCCTTCTTATACGTTCAACCCATCGCGCTATGTAAAAGAAAAGATCAGTCTTTTCTAAGCAAGAGGATGTGGCTGGATGCCATGGATGCTAATAAAGTTACAATGTATGAAAAAGGTCAAACGGTTGATCCCATTACCCTTCATAAGGAGAATGACAGTGATGGCTGGCCCCAGTGGCCTGACGAGAATCAAAGCGGCGAGGTAGCACTATGAACCGCAGTGGCTCTGCCTGTTAATGGGACCTTAAATCACTTTATGGTGTAGATTATTTAACAAGCCTTCAGCTTTGATGCAGTTATGTATCAGCCGATATAAATTTACATCACAGTCTTCTTGTTTGATGTCCTTGACATTGAGCGGCTCAGAGTAGTCTGCTCCCCGCTGTAGCGTCCCGCGTGTAAATGACATTCTCGGCGCTGATAAGACAGAGAGTCAATATTATCATCAATCCACTGTTGTAGGTATGAATCCGGGCCTCCTTATCAACCGTTGGCCCAGGTGAAAGTAAATGTCACTGGTTTTGCTACGCCTTCTTAGCGGTGCACTCTTGAGAACCCGTTTCCAGCTATCTGTGCTCTTTCTCCCAGCTGGTCCCATAATGCCATCTGCAAACATACAGATATAATTATCACCTTGGCTTCCCCGTCGAGTCTAGACAACATGCACACTCGTACATTGTTCACTATAGGCAGCGCGGGGAAGGGTGGATGACAACACACTCCTGATGCACCCATTTATCTGGCGTCTCATCGCCCGAGTTGCAATATTGCTCTGACAAGAGCACCACGATTGCTTGCTTGAGCACGGGAGGGAGGGAGGGAGAGACTGAGGGGAAAACAGCAGCTTTAATATGGCAGCTGATAAGGAAAGTGAGTGGATACAACCTACCTGAGCTCCTCAACCTGGATCTCCCTATCTCCCATTTCCTTTTTTTTTTTTTTTTTTTCTCTCATCTTCCTCCACCCATCCACCCACCCCCCCTCCGTTTCGGAATTGCAAATCAGCCCATGTGTTTCCTCACAGGCGAGGCGGGAGATAAGGAGCGAGGTGTTGGACGTTTCAGCAATCGGAGCATGTTGTTCATTTTCGATTGTATTTATTTTTTTCTCAGCGTTTATTTATCTCTCTGTCACTACATGAATGTATGGTTTCTTGCCTTTGTACACACGA
This sequence comes from Sparus aurata, assembly GCF_900880675.1. Taxonomy (NCBI): domain Eukaryota; kingdom Metazoa; phylum Chordata; class Actinopteri; order Spariformes; family Sparidae; genus Sparus; species Sparus aurata. The sequence goes on from NC_044188.1 coordinate 27,904,541, forward strand.
ATGCGGGGGGATTTTTGCCTGTGAGAGCGATAAAGATGGATAGCGTGTTTGTGTGTGTGATCTGGCTCAGATTGCGTTGTATCCAAGCGTGCACTCAAGGGATGGGTGGTTACCGAAAATGTGGTTTCCTAGACGTGTGTGTGTGTGTGTGTGTGTGGCTGTGTGAGTTCCTGAGAGGGCTTCTGTGCTTGCGTGACTGTGAATTCGGGAACGGTTCGAGGCGGGTTGAGACGAGTAGATGAAACTTGCTTGGGTTTGGCTCGAGTCAGCAGGCAATGATAGGTGAGCCCAGAGTACCGCCTGGAAGATGGACTCCGGGAGATCACAGAGTCATTCACCCTACACAGATAGACATGGAGACAGCTCTCGGCTGCTGAGCGCAGAGACGGGGGGGGGGGGGAAACAAGATAATGTGTACACGCACATTACACAGGCTGTCAGTCAGCGGAGGTGCAGTCTGAGAAACACCAAACTTCCATCAGGAACAGAAAAGAGGAGAGGGCCTGCTGGAGCTGTACAATCTGAACAGTGCCTATGGGCAAGTTTTGTTCATGTTATGTTATTTTGACGGCACAGTGTTCACAAAGAGAAATACATATCAGGGATCAGCTTGTGCTGGTAGAAACTTTGATTTACTATCATCAGACTCATATTCGCTTACAAGTTGGAATAGCTGCGCTCCATCTGCACAGATAAAGCAGCCAGTTGTTTGAGGTTTTTCGTATCTTAGAATAGTCTGTTTTATTTATCACAAATTAGCATACACAGCCCTGTTCTTGATCTCTTCTGGGTGCTGCTTCCGAGCTTCAAACACATACACACTCGCGCGCACACACACACACACACACTCACACACATACACCCACACGCGGCTTAAGCCTCTTTGGCAGAGCCCAGCATGCCGTGTCCACTCCTCTGCCTCGGTGCCAGGTCTGATATGAGGCCGGGCCGTGCCAAGCCACTTGCCCTGCGGCGGGTGGCACGAATCTGGGCATCCGTAGATAGCTGCGAATCGGCTCATCATCGCCATGGTAACTGCCAAATGACACCAGCACACCTCGGTTCCCGTCCCGACTCTCACCAATAGTGAAAGGTCACGCATCATGTCCTTGTTCTGTCAGGAACATTTAAAACCCGCAGGAATCGGAAAACAAAGGATCTTGTGCTTAGTCTTGTACAAACACAGCTCACCCGGTACAAGCACAGGTTTCGTGATGTGATAGACGCGTACTTTCCTTTTTCTCGATATGCATTTCACACGCTCGCATCGCAAAGAGAGGGCCATTACAGAGGTAAGTGTTGGGTATAATCAGTGGCTATTGTTAGCGGAATTATGTTGTACAAGAGGAGACCGTTCTCCAAGACAATAACTAGAATCCAGATCCACACATCCACCACATCAGTGTAATAAGGTTGCTTGCAAACTGATCCTCTTGGCAATAACCTCACATCCACCCACAGACACTGTAGATGCTGAGATATTCTGGGTATACGAGCCCCGAGGTGATTGACTTGATTTCGTCCCGTCTCCGTTACAATAAAAATGTTCTTCACATTTCAATCAGCTCTCACTTGATGTGCCGACACATCATATCAGCCAGCTCATGTGTGAAGGCAGTGGCTGAAAGTTACAATTTCGAGGTCTTTGTATTTAACTCTGCTACTGTCTACTGCGGCTCCACCACTTCTCAGTGGGGAAATATTGTCCTACATTTATTTGAAACCCCGTAGCGACTGGTCATTGTTGAATAGAATTAATAAAAAGTCTTGCTTCAAAATGTATGACAAGCTTAAAAAAAATTACAATAGTAGTCTCATGTCAAGTTTGAGAATGGCTTTATGTAAGTTACCCTGTGAGATTTAAAGAGGTTTAATCGTCCAACATTTGGACAAAAAAAAAAGGGAAAAGATAAGAGAACAGTCCGATGAATGAATACAAATCTGTCTAGCAGAAACTTGCTTTTTCATCTATACTGTCTTTCTAGAACTAGCTCCAACTCACGCAGCTTCAACAGTAAGATGGTGCTCATGCTTTGATGCCTCACTATTAGCAACGTAGTAATGAAATCACTCCCCAGTGCTGATTTTTTCACAAACTGACTACTTTCATTTTTGAGACACCGAAGAAAACCTGTTGTGCTTTCCCATTTTTTGTCCTTTTTTGTTGTTATATAGGAGCTGAAACGGAGCATTTTAGACAGAGGGGGGATGCAGTGCTGAGGCAGTAACCATAAGTATTTATGAACTTGAAAATGAACAGAATATGTCTCCTTTACATATTGCTGATCATTTTATATTAATTATAGTGTTGGACTTTTACTTGTAAGGGAATGTGTTTACACTCTTCTTTGTGGAATTTTCACTTCTGTAAAGTAAATCTTCTTTCAGCACTGCGTAAACTATGTATTATTAAGGGGCTCGGCTAAAAGTTTTGAACATTTAATTCTGGGACCAGAATAAACTTCAGCCAGAGTTTACAGGTGGATGCTGGGTTTGGAGGTGGGGTTTATGAAATGCCATATGAGCAATATGTCACGAGCGATTGCAGCAGCACAGCTTGAGTTGTCTGCCTGAAGTTGCTCGCCGGCTCTGCTCCGTTTAGGCATCCATCTCCAGCCCTCTCGGTTTTCTCCTCCTTCTCTCCAAACTGCTTGACGACAATTCCCCCCACCCACCCCAAATCAATTTCTAAATCCAATTAGTCATTGCATTAGACTGTGAGGAAAAACACCACTGTGCACTGTAGCCTGACAAATGTTTGGCTGCTGCTGTTGTTTGTTTGCCATGTGAGAGCTATTGATCAGAGGGTATGAGGGCGATAGAGGAGGGGAGGGGTGGAGGACCGGGTGGAGATAAGTGTTATTGTAAAGTAAATGTGAAGGGAAGGCAGATAAAAGGGATTGATAGACGGGCAGAAAGTTCTGCAGAAGGTGGAGAGGGGGCCAACATCTGGCAGCAGCTGGAGACAAAAGCAGGTGAGGAAGAGAGATAAAGAAAGATTTGGGTGTGGGGGGGTGTGGGTGTGGGGGGGGGTGTGGGGGGGCTCAAAGACAGAGGCTCGAGTTTGGCTCGGAGTCCGGGAGAGATTAGCGGGAAGGAGAGTGGCACAGAGTGAGCGTTATTGCCTGGGGTTGAATGTGTCATAAGCAAAAAGGATGATGCCAGGCGAGGCCGGGGGGCCCGCCTGGCTATCTGGCAGCCGGGGGGGGTGCCCACTCCAAGATGCCAACATGTAAAGAGATGGATGGAGGGTGGTGACGAGAGGCAGGCCAAGAGAGTGGAGACTGATTTAGAGGGGGATAAACAAAGAGACTGATGAGGACGGAGCGAGTGGAGATCAAAGGGGCCGAGCAGCTTTACAGTTTCATCCAAATCCTCCTGAAATCTCCCATGATGCTCGTAAGGCTCGAGCAGAGCCAAAACAGGAATTTTTGACAAGTATTACACCACAAAAATACTAACGGCGCGATGCTTTAGGCAACAACCACGAAGGGATAATAATAACACACAAAATGATAGCATTTATTATTCCAAGGGAAATGAAATTCAAAGGCCAGCGCAATGCTGGAGCGCACATCCATAACAGTTTACAGTAGATAACATAATAACCAATTAACAGCATTAATGGCTACAGCTGAATTATCAGAACACATTGTATTTATTTATGTGCAATTTATGTATCATCGCCTTTTCACGGGGCCCCCAGAATGAGGCCGCATGGCAAACACCATTCACATGTTTGCTTATTACATATTCAAATGTATGCGTGCACAAGCAAACAATAAGCTGTCGCTTTATATTCTAACTGTCTTCTATTTTATCCTGTTTTCCTTTGCAAGCGAGGATTTCCGAAAGTACATATTGTTGAAAGCATTTTCTCTCGTCTCACGCTCGCGCTTCCTCTCTTCTCCTCTCTTCTCCTCTCCTCTCTGTGTCATCTCGTCTCTGCCCCCCTCTTGTTTGTGCCTTGATTTCACTGCTCCGTGTTGCAATTTCAACATTTCAATATTTCATCTAATATTTCCAGAGCAGAGAGCAGTGTCGCTGAATTATTTAGCACCACCGGAAATCTGGGTGAAGAAAAGTCTGGCACACAAACACACACACACCCACACACACACTCACACACGCGCGCAGCAATACTAATACAGAGTTGGATACACACATACTGTAGATTTGTGGCTCTGGGTATGGATCTTTGCCAGTGAAAAGTGTAAAAAGGTCATTCTTGAACTGTGACCTGGGAAGGAGAGAGGTAGATCAATCAGGGGAGCTGATCCCACCCTGCTATAATCACCATCCACAGCCCTGTCCTGGGGCTGATGGATGACCACTCTCTAACCCACCTTCTCTTGCTCGTCCACAGACACTCACACACATACATGCTGCTCCCACACACACACACACACACACCCACGCATGCACGGCCACTTATAAATCAGGACAACGCAGACAGGGCCCTTGGTCACTGCCGAAGGCGAGCATTGTCATGGATATGTGACATTTACTATGGGTAGATGAGGAATCCTGCGGGGATTTAATTTATAGCTTTTTAATATGCATCGTCAGCAGCTTGTGCATGTATTGTCCGTGTGCCCACATGGTCATTTTGGCCTTTGTGCACTTAGGCACCATTTGGATGGATCACCTCTCCCCTTGTTTGCTTCCTTTATCTTATTTCTGATTCTGATTAAAGGAAGGGAGAAAGTGAGAATTATGGATTTATGCCGTGCTGCCTTGAGTGGATTGGTTGCCATTCTTCTCGAAACAAGGGGGATGGTATTATTGAATACTGTATTTCATAAGAGGGGGCTAGTGGGAAGACAAGTGCATACCTTTGCCAATTTTCAACAGTCCCCCTCAATTCTATCAAGCTTAATCCAATCTCAAACTCAACAGCTCAGTATCAGTCCAAATTTTAAACCACCCATAACTGCTTAACCTTGATTTAAGGTCAGCAGATCTAAGATCTGTGTCAAATTATACTCACTCATAGATAACTGCCACATAAATACAGCCGATTTTGTCATCACAACACATGCTTTATTCACTGAGAAATCATGAATCAAACAAAAATGTTGAAAAACGCTGTATCTCGCAATGTTTCAGAAACATTGTATCCGTCAAACCGACCAACCGGCTAACAAACCAAGCAGCAAACCATTGGACTCAGGTGAAAACATGACCTCTTAGTGGAGATGATGAGGGGAAAGAAAGGAATGGAGACATGAGAGCTGGAGGGACTGTCAGAAAGGTAAAGAAACCGAAGACTCTTAACACTAAAGTTAAGAGAAATGTCCTGTTGCAAGAAAAGAATACAGAAAGCTACAGCATGTCTTCCTGTGATATTCTTTATACAGCTGAAGCAGAGCTTATAAAAAAAAGTCTGAACCAAACTGTGACTGCACAAACTGCACAAAACCATCTACAACTGATGATTAAATCTCCTTCAAAGGACCGAGCTAAGCAGAAATGCCCGCTTGCTCCTAAGGCAGCAATTGTACATTATGGAATCTCAATCACTCTCAATTGTTGTATATGCGTTTCCAATGCTGACATGCAGGGAAACAGTACAATCAGCAATTCTTTGCTTGATTACACCCCTTCAATCAAATAGTATTCACTGAGATTGCCATAAGCTGTTGTGATGGAGGAGAAATGAAAAGGAAATTGAGATTGCACACCAAGAGTAACGGGACTGGAAGGAGAAAAGAGCTCTGGGGGTACAGAGCGTTTGTGTCTGTGTTTGTTCGCTGCTTTGAACATGTAAAGTGGAAGGGGTGATGGAGGTCACAGATGAACAGTTAGGGTGCAGGGTAAACTAAAGTAAACAATTGAGATCTTGGTGGTCAGATTGACTCCGAAATAGTGCAGTAGAAAGATAATAAGGCATGGTTTCACTAAAAAGAAATGATTTACTGCTGTTTTTTTAACACCCTACATTACTTTAATAGATGTTATGTCTGGGCGAAAAGTAGTTCACCTTGTAGAGTACATTCAAACTAGTTGGACAAAGGTGATGCCACAAGTGTTGCTACACCAATCAGATAGCGATATGCAATGTAATATGTTTGCTTAAAATGTCAAAAAGTCAGTAGACCTTTGTTATATAGAGATTTGTTGAGATGTGTACTTACATTATCCAAAATGTTTCCCACAATGTACAAACCCAGAGAAATCCACCAGTTCTCTCAAGGCAACAGTGTTTTTCATTTGGTCATCTGTCGCTACAACTTATGGGAGAGCCGGGGACTGAGGCGTGAGGATGGAAGTTGGCGAACAAGACTAAAATCAACATAAATCAAATTCAAAACATGATCTAGTCCGTGAACATTTCAGTCTTGTTTGATGTATCTTCATCAGCAATGGTGGTTGATCCTCAACATTCCACCAGTGAAGCATGAACAAACTACCACCTACATTTCGTTAATGGATCGACCTTGGGGACGCCCTTCAATTTCGACACCCCTCCACTGCGTCACCCCTCCATTCCGAAACCCCCCACTCCGACACACCGCTGTTCCGACCCTCCCCCCCAAAACACAGCTGTTCAGAAATTAAACACCGCTATCCGTGGTGCTGAAATCCCCACTTAAAGCTGCACTCGCATATTTCTGAAGTGGGTTAAGGTAAGGGTTAGTTCGGAGTGGGGGGGTTTCGGAATGGAGGGGTTTCCCCAATAGCCTTTTCGGAATAGCGGGGTCTTTGAAAAAAGAGGGAAAAACCCCGCCATTACGATTAATTGAAGTCTATGTTCGGAACAGCGGGGTTTCGGAAAGGCGGGGTGTAACCATCGACCTTTGAGGCTTTTGGGACACGTAGGATCAGAAACCAGGTTTTCAGGAGCTTTAAGTTCATTGACTGCGCTGATATTACATAAAAGCATTGAATGACGTGTCCAACAGTGGATCTGTCACACTTCAGTTTGATAGTGGATGAATCAAACCTCTACGTAAAATATATCTGCTAATTTCACAGCATTCTCTGAGTCCATGCTGTCTGGCAGAATGCACTCCTAATCCAGACCTGCACTAGGAACGCACTGCATTAGCACGCTGACTGAAACCTCACTATTGACTACCACTAGCTTTGTGCGTGTGTGTGTGTGTTTGCCTCTTCCAAGGCATCTGATCAACTCTCTAGAGCTGAGCTGATGCGTACCGTGATCAATACCTGGCCTCCGATACCATCCTTCACATACTCTGCAACGTCTCAGGCATGGCCCTCTCTCTTTCTCTTTGTGCCTCAGCCTTTATCCCGCAGCCTGTAGTACAACTTGATTTCATAAAAAGGAAGCGGGCATCATAATAAGCTGCATTATCAGCCAGCTCACCGGGAATTCATCGAAAAGCCCCTCACTCCGCCTCTATTCCTTTTCTTTTCATCACTCCTCTGTCTTTCTGCGCATTATTTTACCTCTCTCTCCCTCAGCGCTCCCATTCTCTCCCTCTCCTTCGCTGTACCTACCTATTACTGATGAGTCGATTTCACGAGTCAGTGATGCAGAGAGGGTACAGTAGAATATGCGGTGTGCGAGTGTGAATAACAATAACTGTCTATGCCTCATAAGGGGAGCTATAATTGCATGCACTGGCACTGAGATCACATGCCTCATAAGAGCGCAAATGGCCATTTTATCCAAAAAGTCGCCGTGTTGTTGTGGGTAATTTTAGCTAATTATAGTTATATGAACATCGCCAAAGATGGGGGTCGGCTCATTTTATATCAGCGGTGTTGAGCGATCAAGCTTTTGTCTGAACTTGATTTGATCGCGTCTTTTATTTTCGAGAAGAGATAACATCAGTAGACGCCGATGCTCATTTTATTACCCTCCGATTCTGTCTCTTGCTCTCTGTGTGCAGACAGAACAGATTGAAAGCTGTCATTAGCTATGCGTGAAAACAGAGCAAATCCTCATTAATGGTATTCTTGATTCTTTGGCATAATCAAATCAGAGCATCTTCATAATGCCCAAATGGATTCATTTTCCCTGATTTGTGCTGAATGAATCAATATTTGGGCTTGTAATTGATGTGGGAGTAATGCAAGTGCACAGCCGATCGAGATAGCGAAAAACACTTTAACCATATACAGTCTATTGACAGACACACACACACACGCTAACGCACCACACATTCACTTCTCAGCTCAGTTCAAGGCTTGCTGAACTGAGATGAGCGTTGAAATCAGTCGACTCCCCGCGCGTTGCCATAGAAATGTAAATCAACTTATCTGGCAGCATAACAACATAAACCCTCCGCAAAACACATCTTCCCATTACTCACAAACTTATTATCTGTCTCTAAGTTATATGTATGCAATATAGAATCAGCTGAGAAAAAAAGAAGAAGAAAAGAAATCCCAGTGTGCATTCGCGAGGATGCGGCGCAGGAGGTGGCTGAGGTAGAGATTCCACAAACAGCTTTTGAAACTGATTTGAGTGGAGAAGCAATTAGGCAATGGGCTCATTTCTGCATTACAGTTTCGAGAGTTCCCCAGCTCTGATGTGGGCTGGTGTGTATCATCTATTCAACGTTGCCTTTTCTTTTTTCTCCAGCTGTTCGAGAGACGCCCGCAGAGTGGGCCATTACGGCGCCATTGTCCAGGTAGAGAGGCTGTCAAAAGAAACCTCGCTGAAATGTTTGCCTGTCGTCCTTTCTCGCGTTTTTCTCTCTTGTGGATCGCGCAGCGGTGGGGCTACAAAAGTTCGGCGGGGTCACGGATCGGATGCGCTCCTTCTGTGTGTGTGTGTTTGTGTGTGTTTTTTTTTTTTCTTACATTACAAATGAAAATGGCACTGAAATCGCCCGATGCATTCATGCCCACGGGCGCTCGTGTAAACATTTGTTCACATGACGCTGAGGCTGAATGGGGAGTGAGTGTGGCCCTTTTCTTTACTGGACATTCATTTTGACACTTAAGTTCTGCTCTCTTCATCCCTGCTGTGTTAAGTGAAGTCATCAAAACTCCTCTGTTGGCTCTCGACACTTCCTCTCCGACTGTTTCCTGACCATTTATTCTTCTTCTCCTTCTGGACTTGCCCCTGTTCATTCTCCCCCATTTTCTGTTACACCTCATTCTCCGCTGCTGCCTGCTCTCTCTGAGAACGTGACCTTCTCTCTCTCTGTCTTCGGTCACCGTCTCACCTCCATCCGAATCGCCCCTTTCTCTAACTAAGAGTGTGCAAATGTGTGTGTGTGTTTTTGTGTGTGTGTGTGTGTCCTTCAGGACAGAAGTAAAGTTTGCTGTGTGTTGCAAAATATCCTTTTTGTGGCATTTGAAGAGGCTTGTGTGTCATGACTCTGACTTATTGTTACGGAACCATGCTGCTCCTGCTGCTTTACTACAGGTCTACAGCTTCCAGTTGGAGGCCTGGACACACACACACACACACACACACACACACACACACACACACACAAAGATATATATTTTTGCAGACAAGCAGAAATGTGAAGGAGCCCTGACTTTTGTTTTCTGATTATTTGCAGACTGAGTTATCTACAGCCCGAAATGTATTGATATTTTTTTTCCTATCCCACACTTGCACACTCACACACTCCCCTGCCGGAGCTGAGAGCTGGACTATATGTTGAGCTACTTAAGTCAACACATAGTGCAGAGTTTGACCAAGCAAGACTCCCCTAGGCCTGAGGCGATGGAGTTTCCGATTGCGAGCACTGGAAACCTGTGGACACAGAACACACACTCTCTCACACACACACAGAGCAGGAGGGAAAGGGCAGAGGACATGGATAGAAAGCAGAGGCATAACTGCAGGTTTCATTCCCCAAATGTGATCTAACGTCCACTGTGCTGCCACGTCGTGAGCACGCTAAGGCCGACGGCAGGATGGCACACGTCGTCACCGTCCCCTGCTTAAAGAGCGCGGGCGCAAAGTGACGTGCTGCCGTCAGTGTTCTCCTCGCGCTGTAATCTTCACTGGCTGCTACCTTTTAGTAGGCTGATGGAAGACAAATAATTGTTTTCAGGGGAGCCAAGCTCGGCCCTAATTCAATCTTCTCACCACCCAAATCCCCTCTCAAACACACTAATGCACATTAATGAGATTTCATAGCTCTTAATGGGAGACAATGGCGGCGCCTGAGCAGGTTTTTACGCCGCGCGTTTGTTTATGTGTTTGAGTTTACCGGATGTGTGTGTGTGTGTGTGTGTGTGTGTGTGTGTTGCCTGTCTGGTCTAAATCTGTTTTCATTAGCTGTTGCACGAGCTCATGCGTACTTATCCATCTGCTGCGGGGGATACATGCACAGCGAGCAGCGTGGACGCATGGAGCACATACCCCCAGGCTGTGATATATAGAGAAAAGCAGGCGCAAACATTAGACTGCTGTAAAGGGTAACTCCACTTACTCACTCCAGTACTGCTGCATATGTGGCCAAAAAATGGTACGAAGCTGCTTGTTGCTCCATAAGAAGCTGTTTTTTTTTTTAAAAACAGATCAATGGTCAAGCATTGTGCTCCTATAGCACTGTTAGACTCATTATTGACAGCAAAAGAAAAAAAGAATCGATACAGCAGAACTGTTCCATGCATTACGCTTTATTTTCTTTCCATTTCGTTATTCTTTTTTCTTTCTTACATGTTAGCCCCCTCTGGAGCCACAAAAGGCTTTAGACTACTTTTTAGCACGTATGCAGTAGAAGTCCCCAAACAGAAGAGGATTAGGGCCACGGTAAAAAGAAAAGAAAATCTGGCTTTTCCGGCAAGCTCAAGTCAGACTGACTCTAAACTTTGAATTCCGAACAAAAAAGTGAGAAAATACAGTGGCCTGATCCTCTTGCGTAACCCCGAGCCCCGTTGACACGTGTTTAAAATGTAGATTTGAAGTCTCTTAATCTTCCTCTACCTCATCACTGCTTTCTGTCCTCCTGACTCTTGGGAGATGATTTTTTGATGAGAATGTCTTTCGTCCTTGGTGGAGGACTAGCGCTAAATAACTGAAAGTTAATGTATGTGTGCGGGTGGAAGAAGCGTAGAATAGGTGTCGGGTCCCCTTTAAGTTATGGAGCCGTTAATGTGGTACTGCTTGTTGCACACGGTGATTTACCAGGACTTTGTCACATTACGCAAATCAAAAGAACATCATTGGGAGGGCAGGGCCAGTGGTAATTTCACTACTTCCATTACACGAGCAGGCTCTTGGGTGCGCGCTCTGTCTTTCTCTTTTGTCTGTTCTTCCAGACAAAAATGAATACGTCTGCACAGAGGTAAAGGTAAAAAAGCAGACTCACTCGGGCCTTATTTAGTGAACAAAACAATTTGAGATTTCAGAAAATTTGCAAGAATATGAGTTACAACCAGAGAGGAGGACTCAGTGGTTACGGCAGGGAGTATTGATCAACTCAAAGACGTGTTTAGATCAGTCTGAGATGGAGAAATTAATTTGTAAATTTATATATTTTACACTTCACTGGATGAACTCTGTTATGCTCACTCAGCATCATATCTTTACACTGTCACAATCAGCAGCAGGGTTGCTTGAGGACCCAAAAGCGGACACCAGAGCAGGGGGCTGAATGCAAAAGGTATTTATCGAGAGCTCGATGAGAAGTCGAGCTCAAGGTGGAGAGCTCCGGCTCAGGCAGGCGGCTCCGACGAAGGTGCAGAGTGGGCGAACTAGAACACTCTAGAGAGCGACTCTTGGAGACTCCAGAGACAGTTGGCTGGCGACTGACCATTGATCCAGAGAGTGATCGTTCACTGAAGGGACGGAGGAGAAACAGTTGGGGGTTAAGATAAAAAAATAGTTTCACTACAAAACGACGAGCAGCTAAAGGGAATGCTGCAGCTAGCTGTGTGGACCACTGAGCTGACAAAATCATCTGGCAGCGAAGACCAGGTTACGTCATCAGGCGCTGATTGGCAGAATGTGCTGCAGGTGTGTGTGAACCGACAGTCCCAATATGACATACACTTTATTCTACTTTCTGTCTGACGTAGGACATTAGGGGGTTATATTAATAAAGTTGAACTGACTTGATATCTAAACTTCAACAATTCTCAAGCTGAGCCTGCTCCTTCAACATATTATAGAGTAGCTGCGGTTGTTGTTGTTGTGAGATTTCAGGTTTGAGGTCAGATCTATATCGAGTGCTATGCAGTGAGGCTGCTGAAGGAACTTTGAAGAAATATCCTATCCTCCACCAAACATGCCCACAAGCTGTGAGTCAGGCCCACAGCGTTGCAAGTTTAATTTGAGGATCTTCCTGTTTGTTCTTTGTGAGCGCTGATGTGTTGCAACACCCTCCCATACTGGAGGTGGTGGTGGTGGTTCTGGCTGGCCTCTTCTGGCTTTGGCCAACCCACTTGTCTTGTAATGAAGGGCAGCTTAGTGTGCATACAGAAGTGGATGGCCGAGTTCCCAAAAGTTACACAGCCCACAACAGCACAAGCCGTTCAGCCGTGCAGGATTGTTTGGACGTGGTACAGCTTAATATCTCCATGGTTCATGTCTGGGGCGACACCCAGTTGCGTCGCATGAATTGCTGACCAAGCCACCAGTCACTTCCTGCACCTGCCCTCTTCAAGCCTACCACACAAAAACACCTCCTGACAATATCTCTGTTTCTATCTATTGGCATTAAAGTTTAATGTACACATTGTGTAACTGCATACGAGGTGGACTGTAGTCTAACTAGTCTGCACTATTTGTATACATACAGTATGTAGAGTATACTTTATGCTATATAAAGACAAACACTATATACATATGTATTTATATGTTTACATTATGGTTAAAAGGATCAAAATCCCCTGCCACGACACAGCCTCAGGATCAATACACTTATTGTATTATAATAATTGTAACCATGGAATTAAAGTTTGGATAAACTGACTGAGATTGAATTAACCATAATAGTAACAGATAAAAAAAAGTGCTCCATTAACAACACATTTTAAACCTCACTCACAAATCTCCGGTATGTGTATCTTTTATACTGTTTTGCTCAGTGTTCATTGTCACAGTGTCACTCCTTCAGTGCGCCGTTGAAAGCGGCTGGCCTTGGGTGCAGCTATCGACTGATGAAAGGGAATCCTTTGTCCCATTTCTCTTATATCAGCTTGCAAGTTAAGCAAAACAGAAACACGCAGACAAACACCACACTTCGCCCCGTGTTGAGTCTGTCTCTACACTGTCTGACAGCGGTCCTTTCTGCATCAAACCTCACCTCACCCGACAACTCTGCCTAAGTGCAGCTCCTTTCCTGCCTCCTCATCCGGGGATGAATTGATTCTAAGTGGTACATGTATTTATCAGTGTTGCTGCTGCCGTTTGAGTACACTACGTTTCAACACAGCACGGTGGCTCTGAGGCTTAGCCAGTTACAGGCCTATCAGAGCCCAATGCTGCAGGAATCATCTCGCACTCCTACCACACAAAAGACACCCAAACACGAATCACACACCGTACCAATCACTGCTGCTCTAACTGAGCCATTAGGCAGTGCTGATAGCAAAAGCATAAAACCCACTGCCTCACCCCAGAACCATTACACAGGGCGCGTGTGTGTGTGTGTGTGTGTGTGTGTGTGTGTGTGTGTGCAACATAGGTAATGCTCTGACTGACTCCTTTGCTGAGTCCACAGCTTCATCATCATTAGGCCGCTGCAGTGATAAGACAAAATGATAGAGGGATGTGGAGAGAAAGAGAGAAAGTGATGTGGTTCTGCAGCAGAGGTATCAAGGGGATTACCTTCACAACTCCTACCTACCTAATAGACTCTCTCACCGGGTCTAATGACACACACACACACACACACACACACACACACGCATGCACGCACACACACACACACACACACATGCTACTTTTGGGATTAACACTTCACAGCATCCCGCTTAGACAGTTTCTCACCGAAATATAATGAAGTGCTTTGAAAGCAAAGACGGAGCATCCTGACGTGTAACACTACCCTTGGCTTATTATTATCAACACCAAATACACATATTTTTGGCTCATAGACGGAACTGCAAAACCCAAAACGCATTTTTTCTACCCTTTCCTTCCGCCCCCAACTTTTTCCCCCCTCTAATTCTCGCCTTTTTAATCTTCCCCGCATTTCTCTTATCTGATCTGCCTTCATTACCGGCGCATCCTCATTAGAGTTCCTCGAAACGTTAATCTCGTTAAGAACAATCAAAGCAGCCTGGCTCCGAGCCGGCCTCGGCGCGATGAGCGCAGAACAATGGCAAAGTTGTTCCTTCGTGAACTCTTTTCATCTCTACTTTCTTTGTATTTTTCGTTCCTTTTTTGTTTTCCTTTCTACTTTACATTTCCGACATTCTGCTGAGACGTTCCCTCAGACTGTCTCGCCGTATGGGCGTGCATGTTGGGGATCAGTGTCCCACTAAAACCTCTAATCTTTAGCGCAGTTGCTAAAACCATAAGCTCGCCCTCAATGTGCTACGCTACTGAAACATTTGGGCGACATCACATCTTGGAAACAAGGTGAGAGTGAAAAGGGAGGAAAATGCAATTCTGAAAATAGTGTATCAAGCACATGAGGGAGAATTAGCTACAGGTTGTGTGTGTGCCTCCATTACCATATTCATCAAGGTTGTTTTTAGCCTTGATTCTTATCTTCTGTCATTAGCCTGGCTGCATTTTGCTAGTCCTTGGGAGCGACCTCTCTGTTTTCTCCTCTTCTTTTTCCCCACCCTCCCCATTCTTTTATCTCTCCAGAAGCAGGCGGAGATGCCGCGCTGATGTTTAGACCTTCCATCATAAAGCTGATTGGTTATGGCGCATGACAATGATTGGATTTTAATTGATTAGTTACAACCTAATTGGCTGATAGGCAGCAGCTTAATGAAAATGAGAGGACTTGACGAAAACTCAGCCCCAGTCTTCATCTGTAGGGTCTCTTACTATTTCGATCTGTCTAGAAAGACTTCCAGAAGAAGGCGACAAGGAAGCATACTGATCAGATGCTGGCGCTTTTCTCAACAGGTTCCTCTTGACACAAAGGAGCGGTTCTACTTGTAGCTCCCTCCAGAAGTCTGAGCTCCAGGCACGGTTTCTCACAGTGAACCACATCCAAAGATCATGACCGATGCTTCGAGCTGGAGGGTTAGATCAACTGGTGAATCTCACCTACACCGTGGGCATCATTTGTGCCAGATCCTGCTGGAACAGGCGCCTATTTCATAGCATCTGGCACCTCCTTTGTCACTGTCAAATACATGTTTTGTATTTTTAAGTGTCGTCTTTCCTGTCCTTTCATTTCCCTTGTTTGCCGACTTTGCAGGCATTTTAACTGTGCTTCTAAAAAGAGATGGAGGGAGCGGTCATGTCACACAGTGAAGCCTGAAGCGTGATTAAAGCTGCGAGTTTTGTGCACAAAACACGAGCTGAGCCGCCGGTGGTTTAGTGCTTTTCAGTGTCTAAATATTTTGGCATACGATCACTGACAACCCCGCGAGCAGGTGTGGGTGCTGTGAAATGATGAAAAGAGTAGGGTTGATTTAAGATGTAGGTGTTTGTGCGTGTAGGTGCAACGCCGTCCACAGTTCTGGAATGGATCGGAGGCGATCGATCAGACGGACGGACAGAACATGCGTCACTTAGCTTGGTTTCTCAGCCTGCTGCTTTTTGTGGTTGTTTGTAGATCGTTTGGCCCTAATTCCATTGCCCCCCCCCCCCATTGTAGCAGAGGACAAACAGAGGGAAGACGAGTCGACAGGGAGGTGAAGGGACAGTCAAAGCAAAAGAGGGGGAGAGCATGTTAACCAGCTGTTACTCACTACTACTAGTTATTTTGAATGCTCTGATTAGTAAATGTAAATAAATCATGGGCATTTTTTTTAAAAAACAATGTTCGATATGTCAACTACTAGTCCCCAGGTGTTGTACAACGTGCTCCAGGTACCGTAGATATTTGTGTTCCATGACTTTTTGGCTCCCCCTGACCCGCCCAGCACCACGCTTTTGATTTACAACTTAAGCACTGCCCTCACCCCTAAACGGTCTGCTAAAACCCTCCATTATACTGTCCAGAATCAAAATCGCAAACCAGGGACAACACTGACGGATCCCAACAGTCACCGAAAATGTGTTTAACTTCCTGCTGAGGGTGCGGACGCAGCTCTCTAGTTGTGTTAGTCGTCCTGTTGTCTGCCGGCACGGTCAACAGGTCATCCTATCCTTACACGTGCTTTGCACCAATCAGCTTTTCCCTCCGCGTCGATCGATGTGTTATTCATTATCTGTGCGTACGTTCATTTGCTATACATTATTGAGTGAATGTAACACTCATTATACATGGTGTACAGCACACAATGAAGTGCACGTATACGTTTGTAAACTTGACGACTGTGAGGAGGAGGATGTGTAGGCAGAGGAGGATGAATGCACGGGCTCCTTCAATTAAAGCGAGGTAAATCACTCGCGTTCCTTTCCCTCGCTCCTGGTCGCTGTCACCATGGCGATGTCGATCACGGGGGCCGTCGCACGGGGCTCCACGCGTATTTTCCATAACAATAACATGGAAACGATCGGCAGTGTGACTGATCTCTAATTAATCGAATCACTAACTCTGACCCCACATGAAAAGGTTCATGGCAGGAAGAATGTATGCACAATGACAATGTATCTTAGGATTGGATAGAAAGATTGTGTGTTTTCGCCGCTGCCAAATCATTAGAAGAAATGATTCAGGCTTTCCCTCTTTATTTTTCTTCTTCTGATGATTTTTTTTTTTTTTTTCTGCAGCTCCGTGCATCAGCAGGCACACTTTTGTCTGAATTAGCATTTTCAGCCTGAAAAAACAAAGGCCCATTGATGATTTTCCATTCCGTTCGGCTAACTAGGGCAACATAATCGCTACCTTATAGCAGCATTAACTGTTGCACGCTGTCTGCTTGTTTCTCAGCGGGGGGAACGTTTAATGGGAGATTTAAGTTTCCAATTTGCAGAAATCTGTCACTGCGCGCCGAGGATTTGATCCTCAAACACTCAGTAAAGACAATCGATGCTGTTTATTCCGCAGTCTGTCTGATAAATACCGATCTGATCTCTTGGCAGTCATTAAAGAGATCACGATGTGCTAGCACTGAGGGACATGGCGAGGGAAAAGAGCACGGGTCGCTGTGTAGCACAGCGGGAAACGTACAGCAAAGGGCACAGATTGCTCACAGCATGCACACTGGTCTGTTTCTCCAAGACTGTGTGCCCGCGTGTGTGTCTATGATCTCTGCTCCACCAGAGGTTGTGCACAAACCTTGTAGTAAACCATGTGCTTGCAGCCAACACAGGGGAGGCAAACTCAGGGCTGCACTTCAGACCGACAGCTTAATCTCTTTCAAGACTTCGACCATGTTCAATGTGACGTGGAGACATTTGAAAACCATGTTTATTTTCTCTTTGGTTTAGCTTCCAGCCCACAGTAAGCTGGCCCTTTTTCCCCCCTCTCACAACCTAAGGCTTTGGTGAATGCTCTCTGAAGTGAATACAGCTGAAAATACACCATGTACTGCGGACAGGGGAAACATATACATCATAATTCAGCACAGCAGCTGCTGGCAGGAGGAAAACGGCGATACCGCATTGCAAAGAAAGTCACAGAATTATGTAAAAATCGTATTCAAATTTGAACCTCTGTCAGTATTTATCAAGGAAAATTGTTATGGGTGGTGAACGATTTGAAATGACATCATGCAGAAGACCCAAACATCCGAATCACTGGCATGCAGTCAAACTGATGACAGAGGAACCTAATCCCATTACAGATATCGGTGATGATGCCTCAACCCTTGCCAGAGAGGTTCAGATCAGTTTACCGACCCGCTGTATGGAAGTAACACAGAGCCAAATAAAAAGGCTGCGAAGTGGACGAAATGCTCCTCCTGTCTACATCAGAGTGAGCGTCCTTCAGGCTTATTCAGAACAAGTCTGAAAGAAACTGGGGCTTTTACAAAGTTACACAAATGTAGAGGAGAATAAAATGAGGAGAACCCTACAATTTGCAACATTACCCGCTACATGACTAGTGCATGTGTGCAGCACAGGCACAGTCACAGTTTAGTGAGGTTTGTGATGCAAAAGCTCAGGATCCAATGTGCAGCTGTCACTTCTAAGAAGCATTTAATAGAACAGTTGTATACTTTTGATTAAGTCACAGGTAACAGTTGTACATTTTTTTGTTTTTTTTTTAACCATTTAGTGCCAGCCTCTTAGTGAAGTGGACACAGGTCTGGAAGCTGTCGTGATGTTGGGTGTGGAACATGTAAGACCCACTTAAAGTTTGCCTTTTTGATGACCACAATGTTTTCCCTCGCCCTCGCCCTGATCATGGGGTATCTGGCCAAGTCGCCGGGATAAAAAATGTTGTCAGTTAACGTTTCTGCAATAAATACCATATTGACATTTCAACAATAGATTTACAGGTGAGAAGGCCGCCAAGCTGGTGACCTCAGTTCAAGACTGTGTTTCGACGTTTGTAAGCCCCGGTATATTTTTAAGGCAACCTTGAGAGAATGTCCAGCCGTGTTCATGGCCACAAACCTAACCAAGTCATGTCGTTTTTGTAGCAAAACCTAAGCAGACGGTAAGTACAGTTTTTTCACACCAACAATTGAAAATGCAACATATCCGTGGTTTTCCGTAACAGTAACATCATTTATTTGATCGAAAACATTGTGTGCTTAGTATAAGTTCCGCTGTATCTGCTATCTTTCTCTATGGTTCCCTAATCTTATACATACCACTGGCATGTGCAGATATGACACAGTAAAGATACTGTACTGTAGGGAACCAATGTCTTAAGAATGCTGGCACTAGTTTTAAAAATTAGGTTTTCCAGAATTGTCCGATACGTTCATGTCTGGGACTTCGATGGTGAAAAAAATGAAGACATTTAAGTGTATTTCCATTGTTAACATGACATTTGCGAAGGGATTAACTTTATACTGTGCCTGTGTATGGGGCTCCAGATTTATCCACATTAGTGTTGAGTATCTTCCTGCAGTGATCGAGTTGGTTAGCAACACAGACAGAGAGAGACCTGTAGCTGTTTCCATCTTCGCCTCCTTCCATCATCTACTCCAGCGCAGCACCGGCGCCTGCAGTTAAATACGGTTCCACTGTGTTCATCTTCCCCCATTCTCACCCCTCTTCCAGCTCTGCTCTTTCCAGGGTAGCTCCCTTTCTTCGCCCGGAGAAGATTAGTGTCTCCTCCATGAAGTACAACTTGACCTTAACCCTCCCTCGTTCTCTCCCACACTGCCTCTACCACTCCTCTCATCACCATTTGATGTAAATGCAAATGATTCATCTTCCTCTACTGATGCAGTATCAGCAGCCCCTGACTGTGATGAAAAAAGAAAGAGAGAAAAAAAAAAAAAAACCTCCTTTATGGAGCTGTTCTCCTTTCTGACAAGTCAAGTAGCTCGTAGGGGCTGATTTGCACATCACCGGGACATAATTTAATGTGTGTACAGCTGAGGTGAGTCTAAAAGTGCCTACGTGTCCTGCGAGTTAGGCCAACCCAGCTGGCTCTGTACAAATAATACCAAAATAGTAATTGTTATTCTTATCCTTTCTCAGTTTCCCCATCTTTCTCTGTTTGCCATCTTCCTGTTCTCACCCCCCCCCCCCCCATCTCTCTCCTCCCCCTCCTTTGTGGACAGCAGGCATTCAGTCTCTTATCACTAGAATCAGCCAAGCACAGCCACTTTTGGGCCGCAGATAGGCAGGAATTGGCTGACAGTGTGGAACGGCTACTGAGAGAGTGAGAGAGAGAGAGATATTAAAGATGAGGAGGGGCAAGAAGGGGAGAGGAGGGGGGCCCGGGGAATCAAGAGAAATGACTAATCACAGAAAAAAATCAAGGAAAGAGACGAGGTGTTTGTTTTCCTCATGGAAAGAAATACCGGGAGATAAGATGGGACTTTTTCTCGCAATCACAACATCGGGCGCGGTCTTTTGTACAGAATAACAAATCTCCCGTGCCCTCTTCAAAAACTGGCCAGCCAGCGTTTATGTGTGACTTTCAGAAATCCTTGACGCTCCCGCGCCAGACTAACTTCCCTGCCATACAATTTAGCACACATTTTGTTAAGTCTCCTACATATTAATTAAGGCTCGGCTCATTTGAAAGTAAGATCACATTGCAGTTAATCAGCCAGGAAGCCGATCATCCCCACCTGTCTTGCCTCATCTCTTCTAAGGTAAATACATACTTGACGAGCTGGCTCGCTCGCGGGGTAGTTGGCAGCCGAAACCGAAAGCAAACAAAGCTTATGAACAGCTTTCACAAAAGTTCAGTCAGAGGGATGGCAGTTAAGTATGCAAACCACCTGAAGTTTTTCCCGTCATGTCACGTCACCGCGACTCGTTCGCGTGTTCGAGGATTACGGGTGATTAGAACTGCAGCAAAAGGTGTGACGATATCTAATGAAAGGGCGAATCAAAGCCGAGTCAGACGGAGCTAGGAAACGCGCTGATGAGCCAGACTTTCATGGCTGTTGCAAGCCTAGTCAGGGTAGACTGGTTCGATTACGCAAAATAGGTAATTGTTCTGCATCATCGTTCAGATTTTACAGAAAGTTTGTCTAAACTACCTTTCAATGATCTTGTTTCGCTGTGATGATGTTCCGAGGCTGAATTTGTCTCATTACGTCACGGTAATAACTCCTCTGACTGTAAACCACTCGGTGCACCGTCGTCCCAACTTTAAACAAAATCGTTTCCTTTAACTTGTGCCTAACTTGTATCCGGGCTCCTTGGGGAATCAAATGTAGTACAGTGTAGATATTGCTGGGTCGATGCCCGCAGAATATGAAGTGGAAGACAATATGGATACCGGGACGACAACGGAAAGGTAATGAACTCTGCGATGTCTTAAAATGCAGGGGAAGGAATGTGTGTGTGTGTGTGTGTGGGGGGGTAATCTATCCATTTTAATGCATCTCATTAATAAGGAACAAGAGGCCTTGTAATATGGAAAGTGGTGGAAGGAGGAAAAAAAATGGAAAGGGGGAGGGGGGAGGGGGAGGTGGAGGAGGGGGATGAGGGGAAGATGTTGAAGCGTAATCAGACTATAATTAAACTACTCTCTCATCCACATTTTCGGGCGTGCATATGCACACAGATAGGAAGACTTACATGGTTATGCACCGGCACGCTGCACAGAGAGATACTGCCGCTCTGTGAAACACTACTAACAGCAGATAAACTCAGGTGTTCACATGCTTTACATACACTGCTGTCTGTCTCTTGCTTGCGTTACATGTCTGGGGTGTAGTTTCATAGCTGCTCAAGGACGACGGATTTAAGCCATGTTGGCATTTTGGTGACCTTGAAACGCACCTGCTTGTCCGTTTGGTATTTCCATTCCCTCCGCACCTGGCATAGCGCGAGGGAGGGAGGGCCGTAACAGTGAAACAGGTATTATAAGTGTTGCATTTAAATAAGGCGGCGTTGCTTTGAATGTTAAAGGTACAATGTGTACACCTTTCTCCCAACAATTAGCGGCAGCATATCACCAGAGGAACTGCTAACTGCTCATAACTGAGTCTGTTCATGCATCCATGACTGTATCAGCTGTTAGCTTAATGGCTTAGTTAGCCATGCAATGCCGACCACTACCGGGGGAGTGTTGGTATTTGAACAGGAGCTTTGGACGCCTGAAAGAAAGAGGTTTCAGGCCCGGGGCTAGCTGGTTAGCATGATAACTTCGGTAGATATCTCTGCAACACAACACACATCATAATGTCAATGTCAATTATTGCAAATTATTTCTTCACATTCTGTTGATTTTTTAAATTGAATGTTTTAAACTAAAATTCTCACATATAACACCTTTAAAGCTTTATAAGTAAAATTTATGTTAAGTTTTCGCCTGTGTCCATTTATTTGTCTGTTAGCTTTTTTGTTAGCTGGTTAGTTGGTTTGTCAGCAGGAATACACAAAAACTACTGAATGTATTTCCACATAACTTGGATGGAGGATGGGGTTTGTCGCAGAATAGCCCTCATTTACTTTTAGTGTGGCTCCGGATAAAGGGACGGATCCAGAATTTCACAGGGAATAATGCATAGAGTTTAATACAAATATTAATTAAAAAAATAATAATAATACAATAATACTAATACAAATCTATGCGTGAGTCCAATTTGATGTGGATCCTAAGGGTGAGTCACACTGAGGTTCAACACCAAGCTTTGTAGTTCTATGCAGATATGAATTACCTATAGCTTTGTCTTTTATTAATAAGCCAGACTGTATTGTATCATCCTTAGGCAAAAAATGCAGACATGCAAAGTAACTATTTGGCTGGAGAAAGAACTTCCACTGCTTACTAACAAGAGCCAGATATTATTCTCAGGAGTTGGAACCCAGCCAGGGCTCAAAGATAGTGAATACTGGCCCGAGGCGCAACAGGTGGCAAAAGACGACATTTTCCATTTCTCTAACAGTTTACATTATTAAACACCTGTCCATGACTTCCCACCAGCACTGTCTGTACTCTAATCCGAAGTAACCGAGGGCAGTACAAGTGCATTCCTGCACTCCTTATTCCCAACATATCTCGCATGAGTTGCACCTGAAGTCATGTACTTTTAATTTGCAGTAGAGACAAATCTCTCTAGACGGTTGTGTAAATGAGGATGTTAGAGGAAGCAGTTTATTCATGCATCCTTTTCAGCACACAGACTTGGTGTTTGTATCCCAGTTGTGGAATCAGCAGCATTGCTGTCTTTGGAAACAAAGCTATGTCAAACTGTATGCCAACAAGTTTGGTATGGGATTATATGATGTTGGGATCTATGGGGGGGTTATACTTATTTGGTATTGGTTAGTGGCCATAATCCAAACTTTCTGGACAGCTTGTGGCCTGATGACAGTGCTAGATGAAATGTCACAGGATCACTAAAGTCATTAACAAAACTCTCCTGAAAAACAGCAATATCTGGCATGATTTGATATCGACGTGTTGTTGTTGCTCCAGGACCATCATTGAAACTGACAAGTCATGTTTTCGCAATGTCACAGCTTATGGAATGTCACGGCTCCAGGGAAAAGACTGGAAAACAACGCCCACTGGTGAAGTTGTCCCTTCTAAAGATGTGAAAGAAGGCGATGTGCTGCCTAAACTAAAGTTTTTCAGTTCCCTAACCATAACCAAACCAAACTGTAAGAAAATAGAAAGAATAAGTGAACTAATTGTCAAGGTAATGAGTACAATGCATAATAATGAGATGTTTCATCTGGACCAAAGTGGCAGCAAAAGCTGGCATCCATCTCTCCACTGTAAAACTCTGTTTGAAAGAGAATGAGTAGTTGAATGGATTGGCCGTGACTCGTGCCTCATCATGTACAGTGCCTCCAAACACCGTTCTCAGGCTCCACATAACTACTGTGTTGCCTTGCCACACGCCTCGGCTACAAACATATCATAGTAACCACTCCCTGCTCACTTTCGCACGTTGTGTTTACCAACTGTGTCATGCACCACCGCTTCACAAAAAGTCTCTTTCTCATTGACTGCTACTGTCTCAAATGTTGCATTAGCATAATCTAGCAGAGGAAATGTGCGAGTCATTGGGGGAAAAGATTATCATCTGAAAGGTTATCCGGATTCCCAGTGACACACACGCACTCACGCTCACGCCCCAGCACAGAAGGGAAGATAACACGATATTGTAAGTGATAAAAAAATGAGTACAGGTGTATGACTAATGCATAAGATTTTTATCGGATGGTATCGCTTTGCAGGTCTCGTGGCCTCCGCCGCTGTAATCAGATTAGTTTAAACAATTAATGAACAGCGGTTATGAGGATTTGATTGGATTATATTTTTGCCTTTTTCTGCTTCCGCTGCTGCAGTCTCTCGCTGATGACTGACTGCCAGCCGACATGACCTCCAAAACCTGCCCTCGGGCCGGTTGTCAGGGCATGATTGACAGCGGCATGACATCGCACACTCAACAGGCTGCATCTTGTATATGTAAAATGCATATGTGCTGCCATTGTGGACGGCACCACCATGCACCGCGCGAGCCCCGTGGAGCTGACATGTTACCAGGCTCTTGGCATCGGGTCAACTGAGAGAGCGGGCTCTCTTTTTGAGCGATCAGTGATTGCTCCACAGAATTACAAGTAGTCAAAAGCAGAGGTCTGAATTCAGCAGACAGTTGACTTGATCAATTTACAACAAGCAGAAGAACCTTGAAGTAGGAGCTGCAGCAGGCATCAATTGAAAAAAATCCCTCCGTCTGGCCTTCCCGGTGAAGTTTAGTAAACATGCGAGGACACCAGAAAAAAAAAAAAAAAAAGAGAGTGGAGATTAGCTTGTATCGAGAAAAAGAAAAAAATACCTCCTTTTCTCCTATTCACCCCTCTCCCTCTCTCTCTCTCTCCGGTCCAGCAGGTTCAGCTGCAGCAAGGAGCCATGAAAAATGGATGAGTGTGTTTCTCTCTCTCTCTCTCTCTTTCTCTTCCCTTCACTCATCCCGTCTTTCTCCCTCACTGCAGTCTGATCATGTGTAGCTCTAATATATTTATTTTGCTCCTAACGAGAATGAAGAGCAGAGTTTCGTCTTCTTCTTCTTCGTCCTCTCCTTCTCCTCTTTTCTTCTTTTTTAAATCTCGTCGCAGAGAATTGCTTGGCAGAATGAGCAGGAACACACACACACACACACACAGAGAAAAAAAGTCATCATGCTGCCCACATAACCGTGAGCAGGCAAAACAAAGTAGAGTGAGAGTCAATGAAGCCTTGGGTTTTTATCTTTTTTCACACCCGCAGCCACACTGCACACACACACACACACACACTTACAGAAAACCCCACACATGTCAGCCAATACATCAGCCCCCAGTGCCACCTTACAATCTCCCACACCTTCTTGCTTCAACACTTGTGAATTGTTTGTTTCGATATTTGGTTTGTGAGTAAATGGATTCTTCTCAAAGCCCCACAATCTCTGCCGCTGTATATGTGTGTGTCTGTGTGTGTGTGTGTGTGAGAGGCTTATGTACAGCCTGAACGTGTCGGTATGAGCAGCACAGGAGACAGAAGGAAGATTGACCTTTCCCTAATCAACTCCATGTGTGTTTGTGTGTGTGCATTTGTTATGAGTAGATGCACCGCTACACAATTCTGATGAGCCTGCGCGGCTAGCCTGCAACCACGAGCACATTAGCTGATATTTATCCAGTTTTACAGATGAGGAGTGCTGAGCTGGAAACGCAGACTGACTGACTTTGATCATCGTATTCACATTAACCTGAATGACCTGAGCTGACTACAGATCAGCGCTCGAGCTTGAAGATGATTGATGAATACCAACCAGCTCCGAAACGACGGTGCTGACTTCGGGTAAATCGTCATCAGCTGTTAATGGAATGTATTCCCCGTTGTTGTTTACACCTGCAAGAGCTTTGGCGTGAGTCGTTGTGGCCACGGAAACAAAGCACACGAAGCGGAAGCTTATTATCATTTCCATTTTATTTTAATGCCCTGTTACTTATCTTAACTGGGCTTTTCCTGCACCTTGTACCCCCTCTGCAACCTGCCACCACCCCCCTTCTCCTCTGAAATTGCTTCAGCCCTGTATTCCTTTTGATGCTAAGAGGCCTTTGAACTGCAGCCAGCATTTTTACGCCGCACTCTGTGGCGAGTCTGTGAGCAACTCAAATATTCAGAGGGACCAGAGCTCACCTAGAATACTGATGGACGCTGCTCTGCACTCTGCAGACAGATGTGTCAAGCTAGGCCAGACCCGGGCCGGGGATACAGTGTGTGAACCGTGTTATGGCACTGGCTGTAAAAAAAATGGTCACAGAGGTGCCAGCAGAATGGGTTATGTCATTTCATTACAGCACGTGATGGATACTGCTGCAAGGTGCAAGGACTTCCTTTTATTTCCTCGAGGTCGTCAGCGTTGAGTGTCCAGCTCTCTCTCGTTACAGTTGCGATTGTAAAGACCGTTATGGGGGTTGCCCAGGGGTTTGTGTTGAAGTTCACGGTTAGGTCACGGCGGGACAATAAGACTGTCATGCGGTGATGCATGTAGTTTTCCCCAGCGCGTTGAAATGATGCTGGCTAAGAGCCTAATGCTCTCTGGAGCTCGCCTGTTTGAAGAGGCTTAATTATTTCTACAAAACGTTCATCTTCTTCAGTGGCCACGACACTTGCAAATGGCCGGTGTCAGGTGGTAGCCTCACCAAACCAAAGCCTCGGCGCCACGCATGGCTGTGCTCCATTATGCAGACTCTGGCTGGAGATTAAAGCCATTTTTCATAACCAAATATAATTTGGGCTGATTATAACACAATAGGTTTCTTTTCCCTCACGGTATTCGCTTCAATTTATCACACACACTTGACAACACGGGCCTTCTACAGCTGATTACTAGACAGTGGCTTTTGTAAGTAATACACATGTTCTCAGAACTCCGTCGACTCTTGAGGCCCGAGCGGCGCTATTCCACGCCAGCGGGTCCAGAAGCTCGGCTCTGACGTCTTCCATTGATTGTGAATGATGGAGAACGTGCTGAGCTGTCTATGCGGCGCCACAACAAAGATGCATTGGTGTGATCAATCTTCATGTTTAGTTTGACGGTTCAGGTTTTTCTGTTTTTTTCCTCCTTATGTGTATGTGAGGGTATCTGTGATCTCAACTCAAGTGTGTGCGTGTGTGTGCGCGCTCCCTTCAAGGAGTTCTTAACAAAAGTTATTTCTAAAACGTCTTTTCTTCTGCGTTTTGTGCCATTGAGTGCGGCACTGAATAGTTCTCAGGATTTCATTGGCAGCAAATTAATAGTGGTTGTCAAATTATAAAACATTTAAGCTGTTCAAACTGGCAGTAAAGAACATTTTCCAATAATCGTAGCTATTTAAATTAAATTACTTATTGTGGAAAATAGCTCCCTAAAGCTGTGGGGATGTAATTGCCTTTGTTGACCTGTCATCGCCTCAGCAAAATAATTTGAATCAAGTTGAGATGGGTGTAACCCAGAGTGAAGCCATTCAAAATCATTGCCAATTGAATTGGAGCTCGGAGGGCTGTAATGGGATTGCAGAGTTCATACTTTATTGCAGGCAATTATTTTTGTATAATGTGGGAGTCGTGAATAGGGAAAAAAAAAGAATTTAAGTATCAGACGGAGAGAAAAGGAAGACACAAAGAAAGGGTGGCAAAACAGGAAAAAACACGACCTTTGTATCGGACTGTGAATGAGAAGAATGAGTGTTTACCCCATCAGAAGTCTTATTGTTGTTTTTGACTTTTTGGCAGTGATCACCAGGAAAGTACTTTTTTTTTTTTTATGTCAAAGTGAAAACAAACATTCAAACAATGTTTCCCGGGGTCACGTCCTCCCCCAGTCAGTTACTGTTGCTACAACTGTCAAGCTTTGTTATCGGGGCCGGGTTGTACAAGCACTGTTTGAAACATCGGCTCCTCGATTTCAAACAAACGCACGCTTCTCATTTGCATTTACCAGCTGACGTGACGGAACTGCCGCTAGCAGATGTTATCCTCCCACTTTTTTTTAATCTTCTCCAGCTGTCCCGATTTAAAAAAAAAAAAAAAAAAACGACAATCATGGGAAAGTGGAAGAGGTCTAAGGTGCGGTGGCCCTGAAGGTCAAAGCACGACACCATTTTACGAAGCACAAAAAGGAAATGTTGTATTTGGTGAAATGCCGCTGTGTTTTGACCCTCAAGGCCGCCGTACTTAAATAATCACTTGATAGACATGACAGTCTGCTGTAACACTGAGCTTTATTGATTAGTGCTGTATTGTTGGATTATGGTTTTTGTCCAGATACTGTAAATATGATCATGTAAGACCAGTGTTTCATAACTGTAACATCATGATTTATCCCTGATTAGACAATGAAGACACTTTGTCAACAGCAAAATTCCTCTGGGCTGTTAACAATGTGGACCTTTAATAAGGTCACTGCTGCAGATGAAAGGCTAGTTAGCCCTACATGCTAACAACTGCTAAACTGTTTAATCCACCCCTCAGATTTTTGCTCTTGTCATTTAAAAAGCACTTTTTCTCCAAACACTTACTGTATATACCGAGTATTGGTCTCACCGTAACAGCGCCATGCACAGAGCTCTGATATGTGGAAAGATCCAAAGCTTGACAGGCCTGCCATGCCGAGTTATGTTAGACAAGTGTTGTTCAGGCAAGGGGCTACGCAACGCGGAATTGTTAATCGTGTGCAGTCAAGTTGATTTAGGCTAAATCCACCTGTATCTTAAAGGTCCAACACAACAACTGAATATATTATGAAGACAAAAAGAACATTATAAACAACCATGTGATGAGTTAATCTGAAAGTGGCAGTGATGGGAAGGATACAATGACAAGTAACTCAGAGATCTGGAAGGTAAATCGTGAGCTGGCAGGCTGTTCACATCAGATGATAGTCAACTTTCTGTCTGCACTGTGTCTCATTTTTTTTTCCCATAATCCTGCCGATGGCTTCTGTTCTCCTCTCAGCAGTTAACACCCCACTTATTTCTGTTTGTTTACATCGCACCCACCCACCCACCTAGCCGCCCGCAGCAGACGGTCAGTGATGATTGGCCTCTGAGCTACAGCCCACCGGTCATGTGGGATAAAGAGAAAAGAAACACGCCATATGTGGGGCTATTCAGAGAGTGCAATATAAGTAGCATTAAGCCTCCGTGCTCTCGCTTACTGATCCCACCATATCCACAGCACAGCCTCTCTCTGACTGAAAGCTGTCAAGTCATGATGAGAGCGCCGTGTTCATCTGTGTGTGTTTGGGTCCCTGATGTAAGAGGATTAGGTTTTCATAATATTTAACTTCCCGTTCCCCATCGTGTTTATCTTTATGATGGTTTATTACACCTTGGTTCTTATTTTCGTTTTTTTTTTTTTTTTCAGCCATTTTCATTGGTAATAATTGCAACGTGTTCATAAAGTTGACTGCTGAGGTCTTAGAATGCACCAATATTGGTGAGGAAATAAGTCAGACAGAGCAAGAAATAAGAGCATCATACATAGTTTAAAGGGATATTCCGGTGTAAGTTTAATCCATGGTCTAAATCACCGTGAAACTGTGTTAGACTCCCTCTCGAGAGAACAAGTTAGCAGACGGGAAGTCCCGACGACTCGATTACCAAGTGCAGTAGAGTTCCGCGGCTCATGGATGAAAATGTATGATTATGACTCCATGGAAAAGCAATCAAAGTTCATATGTGTCTTACCTGCCAGTTTATAACAGTTATTATCGAGAGCGGACAGGGAAAAGAATGGAATTGAGCATTTCTAACCGCGCTTGGTAATCGTTGCGTCGGGACCTCCCCGACCCAGAAGCTGATGGAGGAGAGTTGAACTCTGTTTTTATCTACCCAATAGCTTCCCTAGCTAAGCTAGCAGAGGTTAGATGCCCCAGACTATGTGCTGAGACCCTATTTGTACTGTTGCTGAAGTTTGGTGCTGTTCTGAGCATTATTTGTGGCTTTTTGGTGGCGGTTTATATTTGGATCCATTTACTGCAGTGTATTGTTGTCGTGCGGTCGTTTCTGAGGTTGATAAAACTCTGTAATTTAGCGGTCTGCTAACTTGATCTCTCGAGAGGGAGTCTAACACAGTTTCACGGTGATTTAGACCATGGATTAAACTTACACCGGAATATCCCTTTAAGCGCACGTCGTCCAACTATCCATTATATATTGCAGTTTAGGGACTGTCTGTCTGATTGACTGTGCCCACAAAGTTTTCCCGTGCAATTAAGGAATTATTGCAGTTCTCTTACTTCCAGTTTACATCAGTGTTTTCCAACCACTTTGGCAGGTGACTCCCTAAACTTAAAAACAAACCACCTGCAAAACCCTCGTCATCAATTGTGTGTCTACGGTTTGTGACCAAAAAATTCTGTTTTTTTGGCCCTGAAGAGGGGAACAATGATTGAGTGAGTCACAAGAAAAAAGGCAAAACATAGTCATTTAGTACACAAGGAATATTTTTTATGACTTCCTCTCCTGCGACCCGGTCTTCCTGCTCGACTGCTGGGGGGTTCTGGCCCCATCAAACCTTGGTGTAGTGATGTTCTTGGATGCCAGTAGTACAGTATTTTGAGTTCAACGTTATGATAAGTGATATAATTTACAGAAAAAAATGTGGATGTGAAACTTTCAAAACTCCAGCTCCAACAACCAATGGATTTTATTCAAGTAATCATTTTATCTTTGCAGCTACAGCCTTTTATAAGGATTGTTTTATTGGATTTTCTTTTGAACTCTCCATTTCTGATATTTATATTATTCTGTTTTTCACACTGTCTTTAATCTCTACATGTTTTTTTTTGCTTTGTTTTATCATTCTCTAATTGTTTTCACTGTGTGTTCATCGGTTGCCTGTGAAGGGCTTTGAAGCATTCAAACCTCTATGAAGGGTTTGATTCACTGATTGAAGTGTGTTATCTTTGAATCATCTCTGGATTCCTTTATGTGCATTAGATTTGATTAGATTAAATTTATCGTCCACCTCGGGGGAAAGTTTATTTTCTTCTCCCGAGCACAACAAAAATACATACGTTACGCACGGCAACGCGTGCCACCGAAAACGCGTGCATCTGTAACTTTTGCCAGATCTAAATGAATGAATTTCTGTGTATTTACAGCATTTGTGTGTGGGTGTGTTCGCCCGCCTGGTCTCATAGCTCCACGGAGAACCGCTATCCCCCAGAGAGATGGCGTCAGACAGCCAATGAATGAACCCACCAAGGTCGTCTCCAGTTCATCTCTGCATTCCTCTTTCAAAGCCGTCACTTGCTTGATCCTAATAGCCGAAGGTGGTGATATCTGGCAGCTTTGTTTTAAACACATGTCCTCATCCGTGTGTGTGTGTGTGTGTGTGTTTGTGCCTGTGTTTGTGTCTGTGTGTGTCAGCTGTGAGGAGAATTGTTGCTCCACTGGCTGCTGATGAGGCTCTTTGTTTCAAGTCAAGGCTACCGACACAGTGCAGAGCAACAGTAACAGCCCAAATCGCTTCCCTCATACATACCGCGGATGCTCCCATTACTCACCAGCCATTTCTGCTCCATTCCTGGCTACCGGCAATTTGGCTTTTTATTTACCAGCTCCACTGGTAAAAATACAGATCTCAAGGCTAGATGAGACAGAGTGAGGGAAGGGGGGGGGGGGCTAGAGTGTGGCCGCGCTCGGCTAACGTGCTTTTGCCTCGGTGCTGTGAAACGGCGGGTGCTTGTTTTACATTGTGTTACAAGGCAGGTGCCTTTTCAGAGCGCCCTACAGTACAATGCAACACTGACACATGCCGTGCTTAATCCCTTGAATCCCCCTGTGTTTTTTCCACCTGAATTAGTTTCCCCGCACGAAACAACAAACCGCAACTTTTCAGCAAATTGCGAGCAAATAAACAATGTGTAGTTTTCGCTCCCCCGCTCTCATTGTCTTGAGTATAATAGAAATAGAAAAAATAGCCACGTGACCTTTGGCTGGGTTAAAAGAGGTTGAGAGGATATTGTTATGCCCCCCTCTCCCCTCCCCTCCCCTTCAAATCACTGATTGCTTTTGCACTTTTGCAAGTGCCTCATACAGCGGGTCGGACCCAGAGTGCGGATGTAGACGAGTGCTGGTCAGTGGGAGGGATGGCGGAGTAATTGTTTGTCAGAGTTTGCTCTGCAGTGTTCAAGTGTGGACTGTGGGTGTGTGTGTGTGCTGAATGTCTGCCATTGTGTTTATTTTTGTGGATTCTTCTCTCTCTCTCTCTCTCTGCCAGCGCCAAAATCAACTTTCTGAAATATTGAGGTGCTGCTGTACCTTTGCGCGAGGCCTACTGTATCCGCGCCGCAATAAGAGAACCACCGAAGTACTCGCAAAGGGAGTCTGTGCCTTCATGTGCACCTCCTTGATCAGTCCTCTGGGAGGTGATAACTCTCCCGTGGCCTTCATCTCCCTCAGATAGTAACGTAGCTGTCAGCGTGTCAGACGTGTCTGAAAGCATAACCAGCTGCCAAGCCGGATTGGCTGCTACTTCGGTACTTCATGTGAGCTTGTGCGAGAGAGACGGTGAACATTTAATGCGTGATCGGGGCTCGTGTTCCTCAGACATGGTGCAGGTTAAAGGGTGTTTGAATTACCCTTCCTTTCCATGTACGTCGCCGCCACGCAGGCCTTTTTCTGTTCCCACAGTTCGCAGACGGGGCTTCATGGTCGTGCACTGCAGCTCTCCAGGTTCAACCAAGGAGACAAAAAAAAAAAGAATAGAAAATGCGCTGGACTCTCCAAACATAAGGTTTGAGTTTAAAGATTCAGAGCTCATATGATGCGAGAGGTAAACATGGGCTCCACAGTGTACCCTGGGCTGCAGTAACAGGGAGCTGTGTTTCTGTTTATCAACGTTGTGTTTTTTTCCACATAAAGAATCCGTCCAGAGTCTCTTAGTCCGTCCATTTTCCTCGACTTGATGCAAGTTATTTAACGTGGTCTTTGCTTACTTTTTTCATTGCTGATGGGCGTCAGGGATTTAGCACCGTTAATGATGATTATTTTATGATAATCTAGAAATAATAAGGGAATTCAGTGTTCTGTGTGAGCTGAGGCCAGACCACTGCCACTGCAGGCTGTTGCGTCAGCTATGTGAATAGCAAGTTCAACCCAGTTTAGTTTGAACAGAGTGTGTAATTTATTAAGGCTGTTTGGAGCTGTTGGGGGAGTTCCACTGCAAATGTGAAAAAGGGTTCTGTGGCTCCAGAGGCAGCTGCGCAAAATCAAATAATTTGCCTCAAGTGATATCATTTGAAGGACTTTTGTGAGACCGGCAGTGTTACAGACATTTTTAACGGTACTCTGTTAAAGCTTCAAATGTAAGCCTCTCTTTTCATTCGTGATGACGCTGACATGCGCGCTCCATCTTGTGCTGTGCGCTTTTGCTGCACCCTGATAAAGGCAAGCAAGAAGGCAAACATGTAGACCCGTTTGCACCCCGAAACACAGAAAGGCAACATTCCTGTGCCAAGTTCTTGTCAAGAGCCGGAGACATTGTAAACTGATTAAAATTGCCCAGAGCACCCATCCACCAAGTATCAATGATGCTGGTGAAGTGAGGTGTCTGCACAGAGCCCAGAAGACACTGAAAGCCAACACCCACCCACCTCAGCCACCACAGCCACAGCCTTTTCACCCTGCTGCCACCTGCCAAGCAATACAGAAGTATCTGCTGCCGTCAGGGGCGGACTGGGATAATAATTCAAGCTGGGAATCTGACATCAGTCCAGGCCACTCTCCATATTAATTATTTTTAAGATTAAGCTTAAAAAGATAAAATACAGAGTACTACAGCCATGTGTATTCTGTTCCAACAGTGAGTCAATTGCACTTCCATTCATATTCATGTATATTTAATTTTCTTTATTTGTCGGTACTTTTGGAGTGTTTGTTTTGCACTTGGAATTTCCTTTTGAGCTGTGACTGGACAGGAATGTATCACCATGATGCTCTGGTAGCTGAAAGTTCCACCTGACAGAAAAGAGTAGGCGGTATACTTCTTTATTTTCCACATTATTTCAAGGCATACGCATCTTCTGCTTCCCTTGCATGAATAAGATCAGAATCAACTCAGCCGAGGCAGTTGTAATATGACCTGCTGAGGGGGGGCCCGCCTACTGTATGATTTAACAATTTTTTACACACTAATCAAGTCATTTGCTTGTGAGCGTATCTCTGATTTTGCAGCGTTTATCGGCACTTCCCTTCCAGGCTCTTCTCCTTTTGATGCACTCCTACTCAGCGCTTTTTTTGTCTCTTTCTTTCGTTCGTGCATGCGACCAATCGTGTGCGACCACAAAAGGAGACCATGCCATCAGTTTAAAGCAGGCGGGGGGCGGACGGCCAACGGGTCTGAGGGACTGTAGGTGCTGATTGTTGCTCTCTGATTCACCCATTTTTAATTGAGCTTTTCGAACTCTTGCCTGACACTCCGGGCCAATCAGCTTGCCAGGCCTTTTGGAATTCTCCTGGTGTTCGCTGGCCAGTCCGAGCCTAGTTTATTTTTGTGACTTGATTATTTATTAGTCTGTATAGTTTTGTAGCTTTTTTCTGTGTGTGTGTGTGTGTGTGTGTGTGTGTTTCTGTGTGTGTAGCTTAGGGAATACACTCTTGTGTTGCACAATGACAGTCGAATTAATCTTGAGTCCTGAATTTATTACCTCAGTAAACAGTTTCCTAATGAGTTTATGGTCTCACTCACTAGTTTCAAGTTTTGTCTTCATTACAGCATGGCTTTCATTTTGTAAATTATGGGCCCATTTACAGTAAAAACAGAGGATGACACGGGGTTTGCTTGTCCCTAGTGTTTGACAGGTTGCAACCATGTCCTGTCGTTCTCAGTCAGATCCAATCCGTATCATCCCCGTCTTCACCCTCTCTTCAGTGACTTTCCAGACTCCAGATGACACAGACATGGTATGCACTTCCTGTCCTCTGAGTGGGCATGGGCAGTTTCAGAAATGTGTCGCTCGTAATATCTAATCTGATATTTATTTTGTTGACTATGGGGTAAAATAATGAGTCCCAATCTTGGCTTGTTCACTTCCACCATTGGAAATGATAGTCTAGGGACCCTGCGGCTAGTCTCCTGAAGAGGCAGGGCGGTGGTGAACCCCGTGTAACACAGACACAGGAAGTGACTCTTCAGTGATCCATTTTGTTTCTGAACCCCCTCTGCTCTCATTCACTCAAGGCTCCAGAGAAAATACCGACGGGTGACCAAACAGAGAGCTCATCCACTTTTGGAATTATTTTACAAAGTATTAAAAGTTACTCTGAAACAGATTCTCCCGCGTTAAAAATGTAAAGAGCTTTCGCAATCAGACCGCAGAAGAGTGCTCATGCCTTTTTCATTGGAAGTACAAGGATGGCAGCTTGATTTCAACATTTCAGACAGAAGTGAAGAATCGTCTATGAAAAAGTAATTTCATCACGTGGCCTGCAGATGAATAAGCTAGAAAGGGCCCTTCGCATTAAGCGGGTTTCTACCGGTTTATCCGGGTTTTTTCAAATGAGAGTAAATATTAATTTGCTATATTTCCCTATCACCAGATTTCTTTATTTAGTCACTGCCAGGTAAAGAAAGAGGATGTTAAGTCAGTGTTAGCACTCATGTGATGAACAGAAGCTGATCTCATTTTTTTTTTGCAAAGGTAACTACAGATTTCCTCCTGTAACCTCATGGCTGTCCTCGCTTTTTTCTATCTGCCATCCTCTGAATCCTCTATTTTGGAAAACAAGCGGCATTAGGGGAAGTTTTAGTTTGCAGGCTCTCCCTCTCCTACCCTCTAGGATGAGGTGAGCTGAACTGGTGTGTGTGTGTGTGTTGAGAAGAGGTCCAAAGACAGTCCCAGTAGGGATACTCGCTTTCTCTCATCACACCTCCTTGCCCACTTGCCTTCGATTTTTAGAGTGATATGAGAAAGATAGAGAGAGGCAAAATGGAATGGACTGCCAGGAGGACTCACGAGCACACTCTCAGGAGCGCTGGGGACTAAGTGCTGTGGAGCGCTAAGTGTCTGTGTGTGTGTGGGAGAAAAAAAAGCACGTGTCCACAGCATACAGGCGTTTAAGAATGAAAAGAGCGACTGACCAGCTCAAAGTGGTGCTTTTGATTAGATGTATGCGAGCGATGAAAGGGTACCGAGAGTCCGAAAGTGAAAGAATTTTAAGGATCAATAGAGGCATAAAAGTCAAAGTTGGACTCTGAAAAGTCGACTGAATCTATATAAGAAAAGGGAAAGAAATCCCAAGGTCATTCAGCTCGGTGTCAAGTGAAGCGTCTGTACGGCGGTGCACACATACAGCCACACACACGCGGTCTTTAACCAGATTATTGTGCATAGAGTGCACCTCATGTTCCACGAGACGGTGGCCTTCACTTCAAAAGCCCGGCC
The DNA here is from genome assembly GCF_900880675.1 of Sparus aurata. Classification (NCBI taxonomy): domain Eukaryota; kingdom Metazoa; phylum Chordata; class Actinopteri; order Spariformes; family Sparidae; genus Sparus; species Sparus aurata. Next base: position 27,940,466 of record NC_044188.1, read on the forward strand.
GTTCCAAAAGGATTACAGCGTGGATGCTTTTATTTGCTCAATGTGTTTTCAACCCCCTGGTTTCACAGCTGGCCCGAGGCATCACATAAACTGGCCAGAACAAAATTCTGAGGGGATCAGAAGACCTTAGAACTTGTCTTTTTACGCTGAGTCCTTGTTCACCAACACACACACACACACACGCGGCTCACACTTGAGGCCATCTGCATATAAGAGACTCTTACTGAGCTGTGAGAGAGAGTAGAGGGGGTTCGAAGCAGTGTTTAACTGTGACCTTATATCTTTACTGTTGTCTGTATATGATTGTTTTCTTCTACTCAACTATAAATGTGCAATTTGTGCGCACACGGGTTGCAAAGTGCATGGTCCCGTTCCCTTTCCCCCTTTACGGCTGCTCACAGCTGTTCCACCTCCCAATAAACACAGTATTTCTCGGGTTCGGCGCCTTACACCCTGTTCAGAGTGTTGTTAGTGTTGCGTCAGCTTCAACTAGATATCTCCTCACTTACAACTTACGCCAGATATGTTTTAAATTTAGTTTTTTGGTGGTCATAGCTGCTCCCGTCCCAGGTGACATAAAAAAATGAATGGTGATGAATTAATTGAATCCGGACCATGACCATGATCCAAAACATGACCAAATATTTGAATCGCTTAAATCTACAACATGGAAATATTCTCTTAAATACCTGTAAAGAATGAATCCACTACGTCTAATAATAAGAAGCCATACAACAAAACACGGGTGGGGTGCGAAAATGATTGAAAAACAACATGCACTCAGAGCACTGGTTGAGATGGTCATGCAGATCGCTGAGGCCCGCACTGCATCATCGTGCCACAAAAAATCCCCCATCCAGGTGAAACGCCAAGTTTTTAGGGAGTCTGTGAAATCAAAATAGTGTTTGAGGGCTGTTTTTTGGGACTTTTCTGAGCCCGCACTTCAAACGTTCGGCAAGTCTGCAACTCTACAGGGCTTGCTTAAGGGTAAAACCCCAAATGCATTGCAATTTGACTACATTATAGAAGCAATAGTGGAATCTCATGTCAAGAAAAAAAAAAACAACTAAACTTTGAATGCGTCACACATGTTGATTTAGAAATCACATAGCACACATCAAACTGGAACTGGGCCTAAGTCTTGTGAACCTCTGACTGAGCTCACTGACGGCTGTTTTTCCAGTTGGAAAAGCTACAAATCTGCCCACAGAGCGAGCGGGATTAACAGTGCGGATGTTACTCTGGACCAGGGCCAGAGCCAAAATCCATTTCAAACTATTAAAGCAGAGCTGTTTTGTAAGGTTGTTGCAATTTGCTTAAAGACATGTCAACTAGTATTCGCGATCATTTCAACAATTTGTTTTCTACTAACAGCGCAAACTGCTCCAAGCGACAGTGTGGAATGAAAGTGATATCTAGTGGAGGAAAGAATGTCGGTCTGTAGTGATTGGATTTGGAAAAGTACCCCTCCCCCCCAGCATTAATCTGCTAACACACTATTGCAAACTGAATGATGAAATTACATTAAAATGGAAATTCAGCAAAGAAACACCACAGGGTTTCACATGTACTTGGGCTGCTGGATTAGTATTGAAGTGTCTAATCCGGTAAGAGGTGATATCTGCAATAATGTTAGTTAGTAAACTGCTGAGGTCATCAGATAAACTGGTCCTGAAAAGAATTAAGTTAAACTGTACAAAAGAGTGCTTAATATTTGGTATTCTATAGTTTCTGGGCAGCTTTTCCATCATCATCCTCGAGGCGTTCAATGTCCACTATTTAGGCTCAATGTGACTCCTGGCGTCCATCGATACTTTGCTACGTAGGTGTATCTCTTGATATGCTAGTCCCAGCACATGTGCGTGTGTGTCAGAGAAGCAGGAAGCTGTAAATGCCAAATCCTAAATTACACATACAATAATGGACCATGATAATGGCTCTCGAATGATGCACAGAGGGAACATTTGTGACTGGGAAGCCATTTGATAAAGAGGGGTCATGGTAGCCGGGGGTAATGGCACTAAAAGTGTAGTTTCAGCTCCTATACATCCACTCTTGGTCATTTGGATGGATGCTTTTAGTTTTTCTCTCTCTCTCTCTCTCTCTCTCTCTCTCTCTCTCATTTTTTTTTCGCTCTGTACCTTAATGCATAACACTCCTACGTCCCCCTCTCTCTCTCTCTCTCTCTCGTTCTCTCTCTTAGTTTTCCTCGCTCCTCCCCAGGGGCAGTTGAGGATAGCGGAGCAGCAGAGTGACCGTGCAGTCAGCCTTTTTTCCCTATCTCTGCAGGTTAATAAGTCCCCATCTGAAAGCAGAGCCGCATATACAGCCACGCGGCTGCAGTCACTAAACGACACAAAGGAAACATCTCAGAGAGTTTGTGCGGTGCTTTTTTTTTTTCCATTCTCCACTCTTTTTTCTCCCGCTCCTCTTTGCTCATGCTCTCTGACTCCAGAGGGGGGGTGGGGGGGCTTTGCACTTCAGCCAAGGTGGATGGAAAACAAGCTCATGATAAAAGCCTGACCTTTGTCTGGGCTCTGTCATTTTGCTGCAGGGACAATGTTGAGGGGCAGAAAGGGGGAGAAATGTCAAGGCAAAAAATGCCGTTGTTCACTGAGGTGCAAATAAAGCCAGACTTTGATTTGTGTGGCTGCACTTGCGTCCTCTTTGTTTTCATTTAATCTGTGCACCGCAGACCTATAAATGCACCTTTATGAATTTTTCCCGCCCGCCTACCAACCTTTGAGTCGGACTTTGTTTTGTTTGTCATGGTCAGGGCGCTCTCCCGGTGGTTTCACAGGCCGGCGTCTGCTTTGGATTTGTTAGGCTCAGAGGCAGTGGGGTCCTGCTGCAGCGCTACACGCACTGACACTCACACTCACACATGCCGGGCGCCAGCCGCTGGGATCGCGGCCAGAATGCACAACCTGACAGGCCCCAAGAGCAGCGCAACACACAAGCTTACATACTCTGTTTTACACACACAAACACACACACACACCTAGGGCAATGCAGGGCAGCCTCTGAATTGTGAGGTTATTCCGCTCTCAACAAACCTAAAAAAAAAAAAAAAACACAGTGCGATCCTGCTATATCTCACCCTGCCCAGGGCGACGAACAGCTCATAATCTCAAGAAACTAAGTCCATAACATTACAACCACAGAAAGGCTGACCGGGCAGCGACAGGTGAATTATTTTCAGACCAAGTCATGATTTTCAATTACATGCCAGAGGACATGAGGGTGTTGTTTATAGGGTGTGAAAGCGTGGAGTTTTGTTTCCATCACATGTCCTCCAGACAGACTGTTCCGAGATGAGAAGGCGGCGGAGGGTGTTCTGCATCAAGCACAGCAGAGGTCAGGGCATCGCTGTCTGAGAGGGTCTGTGGAGGAGGGGCTGGTGTGGGGAGGCTCAGTGTGACCCAGGTGTTCTGGCAGGAACACAGTTTCTCTCGCCGATCGCTCTGACTGAGTAATGAACTCGCTTTTATTCCGTCCAGGAACAAAAAGCCCTCGTCGTGTTTATTTGTTAAGCTTGGCAGCTGTTGCAGTTTGATCGTCACTTTGGTTTCCTTGTTGTGTTTAACATTGCAAACACCGGTGCGATGGAGAAATGGGCTGAGATTCACTTGTCACCTGTTTTCAAGATCCCACTTTAGTAAAACTGTGTATTTTCAAGTGCCACCATTGATCTCATTCATCAGCATGTGATTCAAATATGAAACGTTTCATTTTATTGACTACATTATTTCTGATCATATACAGTGCATAGGATATACTGTCTTTCAAAGGGGAATCAATACAACAATAAAACACTTACTATTCTGATGATGTCATCAGTTATGTTGTAAGTTATATTAGGCTACAAGTTTGAAATGTATTACATAAGTCAAGTTTTATAAAACTGGTGGTATGGAGTTTAAAGTCAGGATACCTCTGCTCTGCTCTGCTGTAGCATCTTTTTTCTGACATTTAAGTGAAGCCCATCCTAACTTCTAACACATCAGCTGTGTGATCAGGGGCCTTATGCTTCTAAGTTTGACCCTGTAGTGACCCCTCCTCTGCTACTTCAAGCGCTCCTCGACTGCATTAGTATAAAGAACGAGACAAGTCTGAGTCAGGGCAGGTTGGTTGGTTGGTTGGTCGGGTCCATACAGTGGACTTTCTCTCAATAGACTGGGATTCACATCCCTTTTGCAGCCAAAAGTCAAGGTTGTTTTTTTTTTTTTTCCCTTTTTAAGTTGATGTTACATGAGTGCCATACTTATGTCTCAATGACTCAAGTTAAGAGACTGTCTTTTTTTAACCCAAAGTATGATCTTTTCCTAAACCTAACCAAACTGCGACCATTTGACAACATTACATTTGACAACAGTCCAAAAGTAATAAAGTGTCATAATACGTGTAAGTGTGTTTGTCAGCAAGTTTTAATTTGGAAGCCCTTAATGTGTATAAACTGACACTGCTGCTGTAATAAACCTTATAAGTTAGCAGTCAAAATAAAAAATCAAGAGTGAAGTGTCAGTTTGATTAGTGTGCAGACTACATGTGTTACCCTTTAGTCGAGCTGATCTCAGCTCAAAATCGGTGTTCGGAACCTGAGGCCTCAATACATCTCGACGGAAATCTACTTAGAAGCTTTTATATTTAATAAAGTCTTTTCCCGGCCGCTGATTCCCGTCAGTTTGCTCTGTGAAGCACTAAGCCAGTGCACTGAGTGCAGAGAAGATTAAAGTTTGCAAAGATCTCCAAGGTTCAAAGAAGACACGGATCACTGCAACGATGGAGTGGCTGGGGGGAGAGAAAAAAGAGAGCTGAGACACGTCCCTCGACTTTGGTGGGGATGTTTCCTCTGTTATTCGTGTTGGTCCGCTGATGGACATCTCTGAGCCTCTCCGAGCTGGCATGAGCTCCCGGCTTACTGTGTAGCTGTAATTGCCTGTTGGTCGCAGTAATGGCTAACTGTCCCTGCTACGTTTACTTTTCATTATGCTGATGTATTCATCACAGCTCCTTTTGTTGACCTTATCAATCAGAGTTTAATTTCCTACAGAGATCTTTTTAATTACAACTGTTTCTCTTCCTCCCCTGTCCCCCCTGGGCCAATTCAGATTGCAGCACCCGCCCATTAAGAGGTGGCACCCGCCAGCACACTTACGGTGGCACACGGTTGCCTGGTCAGAGATTAATCAGCCGTTATAGCGCCTCTGCCATGCTCAGAGCCTCAAGTCAAATCCACGACTCTCGGCTTAATTGGCAGTGAAATGGCGAAGGGAGATAATCCCGCTGACCAGCAGCCAGCGGTAAAGGGCAGCCGTGCTCCTGCGTTCACCTTTTTCAGCTGTCACACCGCCTGATTATATTAGCCCGTACAGGTTTGATAACTGTATCCTTCAACCCCTGTAATTAAATTGATGTGAGGAACAAAAAGGACTCAGTGGCCTTTAACTCCACTCATTTATGAAAAGGCAAAATTACAAGGAAGTGCTTATTATTTTAACATATAAATAGCATATTTCATTAATTCAGTTGCCACATATCTAATACACCAAAGGCAGATGATATAGAGCAGCTGAAGGCAGGGGAAGGTGGAATGAGTTGCTTTTGATTAAACGAAATAAAACAAAATGAAGTTGAAAATTAGGTTACAGGCCTTCCGAGAGAGATTAAATAGAGTAGAAGGATTGTGTCTAGTCTGCCTTTGAAGCCAGTTAACAGAACTCACCATGCCGCTTTCCTCCTGTGTGATGCAGTGGCCAAAGGTCATGGTATTTGTATCCCAGCTCAGGAATAGAAAAGCGAACACAACAATCTTGTAACACTTTCCTCAACTTGTTATCACATGAAACCAAGAATGGTGCGTTTGATTCCTGCTCTGTTCTTAAATGTAAAAAGCCCTTGCATCTCAGCTAGTCATGTTCAGCCAAAAGCCACAAGGTTTCATGAGGCGCCGGCAAATCGACCAACTCTCTATTCACAAAGAAAGGTTATTGAATGCCATTTACTTAGTGCTTTTAGTCGTCAGCGAAGGTGTTTGCTTTTTAAAATTGGGGTCGGTTGAAGTGCAGCTCAGGCGTTTAGTATGTGTGTTTGCTGATTTTTTTCTAAACACATCTGCTATAACGGGCTGTCTGCAGCCCGGATGCTTATCACAGATGCTCATCGCATAGTTCTATCAAAATGTCATTGTTGGTTTGTGAAGCTGAAGGCTTAGCAGAGAGAGGAGCTCTGAGATGTCGTGTTGTGTTATTTGTGATTCATTCAAAACAACAAATCTTTTGATTGAACCAATTAAACTGAAACTATCTATTAATCTCAGTCCAGTTGGGCTCTTATGTGTGCATGATTGTGAGTGTTTGTGTATGAGTGTGTGTGTATGTGTATTGCTCACGTTGTGGGGACATAAATCTGTTTACATACTCACATTTTGCGGACAAAATGCAAGTTCCCATATCATTGCATTTTATGGTGAAAACTGGGTTTAGGGTTAGGATAAGGCTAGGTTTAGGCTACATTTAGGATTGCTAAGTTTAGGGATGAGGATGATAAACCTAGATTAAGGTTGGATATAGATAGGTTAAGGTTAGGATTAATAAGTTAAATTAAGGTAGGATAAGACTATGTTCAGGTTAAGGTCAGGATATAGCTAGGTTTAGGTTAAGGTAGGGTAAGACTAGGTTTAGGTTGAGGTTTGGATACAGCTAGGTTTAGGTTAAGGATAGAATAGGGATAGGTTTAGGTCAAGGTTAGGATTGCTAGGTATAGCTAAAGGTTAGCAAATGGCTAGATTTAGGTTAAGCTCCAGGTAAGTTTGATTACAAGACCAATATTGTTGAATCATTGCAGCTAAATGATGTTAGCAACCTTAATCAACTATGTATTTGTTGTCTTGAATACACCAAATTCCTCCCGTGATTGAACAACTTGAATCACTCTCTGTGTATCCTGGCTTGTTTGCCTGCAACTGGCCAAAAAGTGCTTCTTCCTTCCTGACTCTTAACTGCAGAGTGATGAAATTATGCATTTGGCTGTGTCATGTTCCCTTCATATTGATTAGAGGATTAACTGTGATCATTTTTGATTCAGGTTGCCATGGAGGAGTTTGTAGCTAATCACATTGTGTCAAGGCATTAGCGCTTGAAGCCATTGGGTTCGATTGTCGTAAACGGCTGCAGTGCTTCCCCCGGGAATCTCTGGAACTGATGGTCTAACTTGTTCATTTCTCCACACCTCCCCTGCGCTCCACCCCTCTTCCACCTCTGATAGCCTGCCTTACTTTCAAGACGAGGGGAGCATATCCATCTATTTTGTTATAATGACTCAGGGGCATGTCTCAAGCTGTCAATACATGGACCCCACTCTATTAAGACAGCGCCAGCGTTGTATTTCTTCCCAGTGATTGGATGTGCTGCAGATGTGGGTTGGGGGTGGGGTTGAAATGCAGGTGGCACCCCATCAAGACACTGCAGTGATTACCGGAGGTGGTTGCTCATTTAATGCCCTCATCTCTCCTGGTGAAAAACCATTCCATCCCACACACACACACACACACACACAGAGTGGCGGGGGTTTGAGACATCATTAACCCGCCGCGGCAGCACAGCTAGTCCGGGCTGACTGATGGGAGGATGCACTCGATCCCATGTGCCTGTGACATCACGGAGGTCACTTGCGTGGAGCTATCATCTCGCTAAATTGGGATGTTCTGGTGTCTGCCACTTTGGTTACATGTGTTATGTATCTGATGACAAGGGAGAGGCTGCATTTCCGCTGCCGCACCAAAGCGTCGCGACTGGATCCCTTTTTGCTCTCGCTATAGAACATTCTGGCAACGCTGATAACAAAATTAAGTAATGCTAAGTTGTCAAGGTGAGCGGCGCAAACTGCAGCATCAAGGATTTAAAGGTCAAAAGGGCTCATAAGCTGCAATAAGACTGAATATGAAGTTGAGGAGAAGCCCCCTCAATTCTCCAGACTCCTCATTAGCTGTCAAGCGTTGTGTTATACCCGGTATTACACATTTATTGGGGTTATGCACTTGTCCTAACTCGGAGAAGGAAATTAGCTTTTTTTCCGCCGCTATTAAAGTTTCTCTCTCTGTCCTGCTGAAAGTAGTAGCGATTTTGTAGAAATGTAATTCCAAAGCAAGGCCTGACATGATAAGTACCGGTGTGCAAATTGGTCTGTACCTGTGTCACGTTCCACTAAATACAAGCTCTCTTAACAGACTACCTTCATCATGGCTCCTTCAGCGACAGGGGTGACACCTACAAATCATGTTTCCATTCGAAAATTCTTGCACAGCAGCGTCAGCAAGCTATCCATTCCCAAAATGGCACGGTTTGGCATTTAAAGTTGAAATCCAGTATCATTTTACCCCTCACTGTTGTAGCAAACTCATGCATATTTATCACGTCCTAATAGACTAATGTGTTCCCATCTCCCTGCCCCTGTAAATGATCTCCTCCGACTGTATCGGGGCGGTTAGCCATGCTCTCTGGGCTGACACTCATGAATATGCATCCCTGTAGGGTTAGCATGTTCCCAGGTCTCATTAGCCTCTCACGGCTACCCAGCATCTTCAAAAACATAACTGCAAAACAACAAGCTAAAGTTTGGTCCTTTATCCTCATTGCAAAATCTTTACAAGCATTTTGATGAACCGACAGATTGTTCTGTTGATATACTCAATGAAATTCATGCATTTAAAACGTTTTCACCTGCTCATCCTTTAGCTTACCTTTCACCTGTTTATTCATTAGATGGATTTACTCCAACTATATGAAGCGATGGATGTAAAGTGCAATCAAAACAGATAATCACATGAATACTGTGTGAAAGTGATGAAAATGAATTTAAATGCATTTTCGCAACAGCAACAAAGTCTTCTTTGTGTACTCACATTATAGATTATGATGTCTGGTGACATTTATCTGTCTGCTTGTGTTGAAAGAACACATTTTAGCATTGCAGAGTGGCTTTGGCTGACATTTAGTGAATAATTGAACTGGTCTGAAATGATTGCTTGATTAGCACTTTGAAAGAATCCACTTTCTTTTCCCTGAATAGAGAGTAATTATTTCTTATGCTTTTAATTCCCCATTAAGCCACATATCACTTTGGGTTTTTTGTTAAAACATGATCTTTCACAGGGGGCCTATAATTACAGCCTTGCTTTGTGTTATTTTCAATCCTCCAACTTGAACTTAAAGTGGACAAATTGTCATTTGTGCCTTTTTCTGGCCAAGCTAAAGAGCACTAAGGAGGAACTGAGGGTTCCAATTGTTTTCCTCCATCCTTTTTTCTCATTCTTTTGACCATAAGACGGTAAACAAATGGCAAGTGGGTCGGCATGGTGCCGCACACAGCCCAGGGGGGCGTTATTCAATTATAGGCCTTAATCAGGCCCTCAGCACATGAACTTTGTTTTGACTTGGCTTTGGATGCAGTTTTCCGCTGGCAGCACAGTGGTGGTCATTGATCAAGCATGGCACTGCACTTTGAGACCTGCAGGGAATGTTTGAAGGAAGAAAAGAACAAAAGATAGAAAACAGGTAGCGGGGAAGATTAGCAAAATGAAAATGTCTTGTAACAACAAGTGCTGGAGGAGTTTTGCCAAGAACATAATAAAGCGTGAATGTATAATTGCTGTACTACAATGTGCCTGTCTGTGTGTGCATACCGAAGTCAAATTGTTCATCTGCGGACAGCTTTTCAAGTGAAAGGAAATTGAAGACATATACATTCGCATGATGAGATAGTTCTGTTACACCTCGTTGAGGAAGTATTTCACAGACACCTCACACTCTGGTTTTTGTCTCCACAGTGAACAAACACAAGCCGTGGATTGAGACATCATACCACGGGGTGATCACCGAAAACACTGACATCGTTCTGCTGGATCCTCCTCTGGTGGCCCTGGATAAAGATGCCCCCATCCCCTACGCAGGTATGGTACATTCCAACCTAATGGCTGTCAACTGCAGGATGATCATAGCAACAGGGTGGAAGGCGGGCTCACTCAGACCAAATGGAGGCAGTCAACCATGACTCAGGTGTTAATCCACACAGGGAAGCATAGCTGCAGGATGTACTTACACTAAGGATATAAACCACATAAAGCTGTCGTGTGATATCACGGTGAAAGGGCTTAAATTGGCTTCATGTACTATAACTTGCTGCATCACAGCTTTTTTCTTAGTGTTAACCCCGCTCTGTGCTGCAACCATTTAATCCAATAATTCCCAGTGCACACACATCACATACAGGACTCATATTTGATATTTATTTAGAGCGGAAACTGGCCCAAATAAGCCCCATGGTGGTTGAGGACACTGCAAAAAAAAAAAAAAAAAAGAGTCAAACCGGATTAGATTCTTCCCACTTTGTGACCATTCCAACTCGTCTAGAGGGTGCCAGCTCTTGTGGGAGGACGTAAGCTGGAGGCTGTTGGCGAGCCCAGCTAGCCTGTCCCCCGCCAGGCTGCTAATGTGGCCAAGGCCCTAGCATGGGGCTGCTTCATGGGGCTGGAGCCCACTCACAGAGGCCCTCAAGCTGGACTGGATGGATGGATGCAGAGGGAGAGTGTGTGTGTGTGTGTGTGTGTGTGTGCAGGCGTGAATATGTGTATGCTTGCTAAAACATTTTTTTCATTGTTTGCTACCCTGTGTGTGTGTGTGTGTGTGTGTGTGTGTGTGCTGTGGCAGGGCCTGAGGGGGCTCACCGTAATGGCCACCCTACAGGGAGAAAGAGAGGAAATGATGAGACAGTAGGGAGGGTGGCTGGCTGACCAGCGTATGTCCTCTGGCTCTCGACAGACTGACAGCCACACAACAGCAGTGTGCACCCACACACACACACACACACAGCATGAAGAGCACATGGGTATTCCTGGATTTCATGAGTGAGGGTACTGAGAGAGATTTCTCACTAAATTATTGATAAACAAGAACATTAGCATTAGCAGTCTGTCTTACAGCAGCCTTCCTCTTTTTCCCTTCTGCCAGGTCTCATTTCCCTCTTGCCACTGTCCTGTCTCCTCTCGTCGCCACTTCCCACAGTTTTTTGTGTACCTCACTTCCCGCCCCGCGCACCGTTGTGTTACCCCACAGAAACACCAACACACACAATGCAGCCGTCACCCTCTTCCCTGTGTCTCTTAAAGCAGTGCCGTCCTTCCAGGCGGACGCAGCTCAGCACGGAGACAGCTATTCAGTTCTACCACCAAATAGCTGGGGCGGAGTGACAGGGCAGTGCATGGGTAGCGGATAAGCCTCGTTAATTAGGCCCGCCAGGTTTTAATCACGGTACATCCGGAAAAAACACGGACACGAAATGTCTGACTGTCGGCCGTGCCGCGGCAAGACGTGACACACGGAGGCTCCTTTGCTTCACCGTTAAAAACAATGCAGTAATGTTTTGTTTATGCGTGCATACCCAGCAGACAACATCTTGATTTAGATTATAAGTTAATATGACCAACTTGATGAATACATTGGCACTCACTTTAACCACCTCGGTGCTGTAACTGGCCCCTATCATTGTTCTCGGAGGCTGTGGAGGCGTTCGTTGGGAGGCTGCCGTGTCGTGGTCAGCTAGAGGAGCTGCAGGAGGACACCAGAAAGTGCGTTCTCCCTAAGCTGCATAAATCAGTGAATATAGCTGTACATTTGTTTTTGTACAGTCACCCATGAGGCCGAGCAGCGTCTTAAAATCAAAAAAAGCATTTGTTGGACCGAAAATTTGTATAAATGCAGGATGAGTCGACATTCTTTATCGCGAAGAATCCCTACAAAATTCCTTTTTGCCGTTGTTAGGTCTGATACTGGTGTATAGGCAAGATACAGAGCAAGTCATATGAACAAAAAACACTTAAATAGTGATTTTAATTCCATGGGAAATTCAATAACATGAATTCCATCTGTGCTTGTCCCTGAAGCACCTCACAGGTGTTCTATTCAGTGGGAAGATCCCAATAAGCCAGCGCCCACCCACAGTGTTTTCCCGCCAGTCTTTTACATCACTCTGAACCTGTCCGGTAATCCTCTCGGACTGCTGAGCTGGGTGCAACAGTCACCACACTCACTGGTCTGGAACAACAGGAAAAGTGGTACAGCTGTGTCTGAAAGCCGGCTAAGACTGACATCAGCCAGCGCCGCAGCGCTACAGCAGCTCATCAGCTTCAAAATCCCACAAAACAACATGTCAGGAGGGAGAGTGAGAAGTGCTGGTATAGATAGACTCATTGTTTTATGCAAGGCTGTGTCTGACAAAGTGCAGGTGTCTCGCCCTAAGAAACAAAGAAGATAAAAAAAAGGTAGGTGATCCAAACAGCTCCATGCTATAGGTAACGTCATCAAGAAAACACACTTTGACGGACATCCTCTGCTTTCTTCTATACCTAAACCTATTTTTCCTTCCCGAACGGTGTTGCATGTGTATGAAGACTTGTGTGAAGCATATGCGCCTGTCAGGTCTGTCACAACAAATACATGTGTCTAAACAAACTCAGTTGACTTCCAGAGACAACTATACGTAGAGTGATGTGACAAAACTGATGGAAAAGTGAAAAATACCAGTGAAGCTACAGCTTGGTAAACTGAGGCACTATAAGTTTCGGAAAAAAAGGGAAGTGCCGCTGGTGGTTGCAGGGTGTTTGTAAGCGGGTAATGGTGAGGTTTTTCAACTTTCTGATGGTAGAGTTAGGTGGGCTGTAAATTTTCCGAAATTAACACTCCGAGTTTGTAATAAAATAATTGTATTTTTATGGCTGGTGAGAAGTCCTCACAACGTTTTAACAGTAAAAGACAAAAGAGCAAACAGATGTCTAATGCAGACATCAAGTTAAAGTATAAAGAGAATTATGAATTAGACCATGAGGAGAGAACCAACATCAAACAGCTGCGTTGACATCAATCTCAACCGGGTATCTGGGCGAGTTATAACCGCTGTCCTGCATAATTAAATATGTTAGAGGTAAGATTGCTTGCCAAGTTAGTGATGTGGCATTTAACATTAGCGTTAGCGAACAGTAGCCAGCTGGTAGGATTAATAACTCAACCATTTTATAACATGCACAACAAGAGAATCATTATTTACCTGTGGAGAGCAGCGAACACTGCACGTGTCGTTTGATGTCTATATCTGCAATTGGCTTAATGGAAGGAGACATCTGATCCCTTTGGAAAACAAAATGCTTTTGTGCATGAAGCTATGGCAGGTTCATCACTCTTAAAACAGTAACAATGTCCAAATATGTTGAATGTAAATTGCAAATTCTTTTAAGTTCATACATGTGTGGATTTCCATTAAATATTCAAGACAAGAAATAACCGTGTGTAGATCAGAAATACGTTTGTGAAGCTTCTCATTTTATGTGTGGATTTTATTTTATGAGCGCAGCATTCATTCATGTGGAAACACTGGTGATTCCAACAAAGCCAGACTGAGACGTGCAAGAATGTTGTGCGCATCAAAGTCAGGTGCACTGTTTCTTTTTAGGAGAAGAACAACTTGTTTACAATAAGCTGACCAGATACCAAAGAGGTATTTTTTTAGTCCAATAGAACCAATTACATTTTTTACAAAATGAAAGCGGAGCAGGTTTATTTTTCACATTATGTGCCAGACTGGTGAGCTCTTCTGGTGAAATTGGAAGAAAACTCGCAGGGTTGTTTGGCCGACAAGGGCAAGCTATTGTGAAGGTGAAATTATCGTTCATGTCAATGACAATGAAAAAGAGAAAGTTGCTGCACTCCTCAACTGAAAAAAAATAAATAAATGAATAAAATGAAACAGCAAGTGTTGAGTATGAGTGACAATTATAATGATGGCGTCAAACAAATTTTGGCATTATGTCAACACCTGAATACAAGTTTAGAGAAGTGTCTCGCCAGCTGTAACCATGTTAAAGTCTATTAAAAGTTCTTCTTAATATGTATTTTGAACTTGTTGAAAGGTGACTTTCCATAAATGCTCTGGCCTGCAACAGGGGCATTTAAGAGACGCTGGACGGTACTGTACTCGAGGATCCACATCACTACAGGGTTCCAATAAAAGATAGATTGATGGTTTAGAATATGAGAGCTGTATCCAAACTGAAAGAAAAGTCATATTTATCACAATTGTTATGATCTTAAATCAAAAGCAAGAGTAAAGAGTAGAGACCCAGTAAAAAGCAGGTTCTAGAGTGTTGAGAAAGATTAAAAGTAGAAGCTAAGTTATCAGAGGGATCATCAGCATGGACGTTAAAATCTCCAAGGAGCAACTCGACAGCTTGAAAACGCGCAACAAAAAGAATCATTACATTCATTAAGAAGGAGCTGTTAGGGCGGGTGGAGGGTCATTTAAAATAGTCTGTAATAAAAGGGATTTGTCCAACTTTAATTAGTCGGAAGTTCAAAAGAAGAGAGCTAGCTTCCACCACCGTGGCTTGAAATCCTCGGCAAGCTGATAAAAATGTAATCCTCTGGGCACAGCTTGATGAGGGGGGGCATGTTCCATTTTCCTCTGCCAGGTTTTCGTCAAAAAGTCTCAATTCTGAGACTGGATGATTCATTGAGCAAACGCTTTGTAGCTACGGAGTGAGCATTCACCAGTGTCATCCTGAGAGGTGTAGTGTCTCGGCTTTCAACAGGGGAACCCCAGGGAAGGGTCTGCAGTTGGCAGTGAGACACTCACCACACATGTAAACTTCACTGGCTGTAGGGGAGGCGATCTCCCCAGGAGAGTCTGGAAAGGCAGAGACAGGAGAGTCTGAAATGTGTAACCGCGGGAAAGAGGAAGCCATGACATAGAGTAGTAGGATACACCAAGGCAATGTTCATGAGAAACAAACTATGGGTTGGTGGTCAGTCCAACCCACTGCACCAACCCAAAGCACCAGTTTTTGACGGTTTCAGAATCAGACTCAGCCATCAACTTACAAAATGGACCTTTACCAAACAAACATAGAAACCAGCATGTGTTGGACCTTTTGACATGTTTGGAAGGGAAGGCATGGCATACATTTGTTTCCATGTACATTCCTCTTTACTTTTCGTCTCTCTCCAAGGCAAATTACTTCCTCCTTCGACACTGATTTTTGGCGTTAGTTGTTATTTCAATGCCAGAATAGTCCAATGTGGACAAAATAGCATAAGATACAGGCCTTGAACATATGCATTTTAATAGTGATAATACCTATACAGCACAAAAAACAAAGTTACACTGTGCTTTGCTGTAAGAATGCGTGATGATATCAAACAAGACCCACATCTTTAGATATGAGCAAGTTAAGTTTCAAAGTAACTCCAAATACAATCAGTTAATTAAAAAAACAAAAGATAAAAATGAGTTTTAGGAAGATTTTTAAAGGAGGATACTGAGTCCTCCTGCCTGATCGTGATAGGAAATTAGCAGATCACAGATATAGGCAGGAGACCGACCATTAAAGGCTTTTAAAACAAAGCAGTACAATACCGAAACATTCTAAAACTGACGGGTAACCAGTGAAGGGCAGCAGGGATTGGTGTAATGTGGATGCGTTATATAAAGTGCGTTGCAACAGTTGTGTAAATGTGCTTGCGTGAGCTTTTTATCAAAGGTGGATCAAACTTGAAGGATCAAATAGTTCCTTGGGACTTTATGCAGGGCTACTGTCCCATCTAGAATACATTTCTATTGACTAGGATTTTCACAAGGTTAAAAAATAGAATCTAAAAAGTGCCACAGCACTCTTGATGGAAGCTACAAAGAAGCATTTGCGGAGGGAGGATTCATTTGCATTTGTTAAGACTTGATTAATGGAATGGCTGCATCACTCAAGGGAAGTTTCAGTGCTGTGAAGATTTAAAGGTTTGCTATTCATCAGCAAAACTGCATTGCGTTAAAAAAAATAAACAAAAAAACCTGTATGTCGGTTGGGACAGAAGTGTCAGCCCCAAAGAACAAAATGAACAGCATTTCCTACTAATATTGAATATGAATATCTCTATATATATATATATATATATATATATGAATTAAAAGTAGTTCTGTTGTGCTAACTGTCGCAGCAGCAAAAGCTAAAGTCATTCTGGTTGAGAACTACTGTACTGATGTACAAAGGTAAATTGTATGCCAGCATGTTAACTTTGCGTCTTTCTGAGTAGAACTGTGTTCTATGAACTTCATAATAGTTGATAATGAGTGAGACTGGCTCAGCGGTCCATTAGGTTATTAAGTTGAAGTGGCTTTTTAAGAGGCTGCTACCACTGTACTGAGTAGGCTTCTAAAGTGCCGGGTTTGCAAAGAGAATGGGCAAAAGCTGTGCTGAGTGCCTATATTGAACACAGGTTACCTGCCTGTCAGTCGACCCTGGTGTGCTATTGTCACACACAGTCATTGACGCCCACACTGACACCCACGCCGTCTTGAAACGTGGGTGTTGTGCCAAAAGAAATAGTGTATTCATGTGTCAATCCTTCTCTTTCATTGGTCCCCGGAGCCCCGCGGCTTTTCCTTGAACACCAATCTTATGACTCACCTGTGACCCACGTATGCATCGTGCTCAGTCAAACAGCACTGGCAGTTTTGACAGGCTCACAAGACCTCATGCCGTATACACATTTACTCTGCATAAATGATGTGTTTCACCCCTTATGTTGACTCAATATGTCAAATGCACAGCAGCTTTGCTTAAACTCTGAACGAGTGAGGACTTTTGTGTGTGTTCCGCGATTACTCACCGTAAATAAAAAAATCAGCCGGTTCCTGCTGTCTCATCTGATGCCTGAACAAAGAATGTATCTGAATTCTTATTTGACTGCATTACCGAAGCGTGCCTCTCAGGACATTAACGATAATCAATTATCTCTGACCTCGGCTTTCTTTGGAGAACCTTACAGCCACGCACTACTCCAAAAGCGGCGGGCGATATCATATCGTCATTCACTCGCTTCCATAAAGCAAACAGATACGAGTAAACATACAGTCTGGCTAATGTGCGGTGATTAATTAGCCTCTCGCTGTCTGTCTGATTGGGAAACAGATCTCAAGCTAATTACCAAAAGTACCTCGTTAGCACGGTAGCAGTGAGCTCGGTATAGTGTGTAGGTGGAGAATCAGCTACACTGCAGTGTGCTACTGACAACAGAGGAATGAGACAGGTTTGTTTGAAAGGAAATATGTTTTGTGACTCGCAGATTGGATAAATGTGTGGAAGTGAGATAAAACAGCATCACGAGTAGAGAGGATGATGGTTAGGGCTACAGTCAGTGCTCCTCTTTGTAGGAGAGATAATGGCTTCCTGTAAAATGTTGTGGTGTATGTTTTAGAGCATGTACACATGTAGACGGGGCAAATCAGACGGCTGAGGTCTCACTCCGCCTTTACAGCTTCTAGAGTCAGCTACCTGCTTTACTTAAGCTGTCTATTTGATCTCAGCGTCCTATAATTCTATCACTTTCATGGGGGAAAAAAAGCCCCTCAGTGATTTCATCATGTTGAGTCTAAAAAATGACCTCATCTTCTGTCAAACTGCATAAATGAAAACTGCAAGTCACTTTTATCCGCGTGTATCCCCACCGTAAAAAATATAGACGTTAAAGAAGTTAAAGAAGCTTTCTGATCAGAGACCCTTTATGCCTTTTAAAGCTCATTTCATGAGCTGAATGGAAAAAAAAAAGATTTGGAAGGGCCAGGGGGCTGCTTTTAATAAGGCAACAGTTTTTTTCATCCTTTCTTTTTTTTTTCTTTTTCCTTTTACAGCAGGTGCCGCTGTGTCAATTCCCTCAAAAGCCTCTACTTCAAAGCTGTTGCTTAAAACCATGATTAAAAAGTAACAGATTGAAATTATTTTATGGAGAGATAGCCTCTTAAAAAAGGGTTGGATCTAGAAAAAAAAAGAACCCCTTTCTACAACAAGGCAGTCAGATGGCTTTAATCTGTCTGTGATTTCTATTCAGGCTTTTCCCGCCGACCGCCAATTCAGCTCCTCCTTCCTCTTTCAGCCTCTTAGCTTGTATTCTGACCTGGAGCAAGCCCTCGCTCTCTTTCCTCCCTCCTGTGCGATCGTGCTCTTTTTTTCATCTTTTCTCAAATAATTTCCACCTGTCAGATTTCATCCAGCTCCACCGCGTTCCAGGGGTGTGTGAGTGGCGCCCTTTATCCTCCCGGAGACTCAACGCTGTCCACAGGTGATGCACCGCATTTCCAAAGACGACAGCTCTGTCGTTTCTGAAAGAGCTCCGTGATTTATTTTTTGACAAGGTGTATGAAGAACCAATAAGAAACAGATGGACGGAACAATGTTGTGTTAACACAACAAGCTGTAGTATCGAACTCGAGCACAGTGCTTTTCAGAGATACTGTTATTCGTGAAAAACTTGTTCCTGCAGACTTTTGAGCTGAAAAGCACGGGCAGCATAATGACTATCTTGCTTATGGCATTCAAAGTGCCTCAGTCTTGGGCTTCAAGACAATGGAGCCATCACTCTGCCATTGTTCACATACTCATTTATTAATGAAGTACTGAAATGCAATCTGCTTCCTCACTGAACCACACAGATGAGGGAAATAGTCTTTGTAATGAGATTTTTTTTCTCCTAGGCTTTTAGCGTTTTTTGTCTTTTGATGAGTTACAGAACTGTCAGAGTGGGGCAGGCAGAGTTAGCACCGCGACTTGTTCCTTTGTTCTCTAAAAAGGAAGAATAAAAGGGACATGTTATAGGTCCTCTTCAATACCATTAAGCAGAATTTCCAGTCAGCTACCTCCTCGTCACACTGAGAAGCAGAATAGCCAGAGCGATGTAGCTGCTTTTTAACTGAGTCATTCACCGCAATTGAAATCAGAAACTGACTTGTGGGCCTTTGTCCTTGGCACGGTGCTTAGCATGTCTGACGTGGGTACAATTGCTCCCGCTGAATCTGTTCAATTGAAATTCTGCTCTGAAAGGTGGTCATGTTCCGTCCAAGGAGTGACAAAATAAAGTTACAAGAATAATATTACACGAGATATTTGAATTACAGGAAAAATACGATGAATCACCTCCGCAAAGGAAGTTGTGTTTTTACCCATGTCCATTGGTTGGCGGATTGGTTTGTCAGCAGGATTTCACGAAAAAACAACTTAACAGATTTCGACCAAACTTGGATGGAGGATGGGTCTTGGCCTGGAATGGACTCCATTAACCTTTGGTGCAGATCCAGGTAAAGTTTTAAGGATCTGGGAAGTTTTTCTCACTGTCATTAACACTGCGAGACACTGAGCTTTTTCTTTTGCAACATTTTCATGAATTTCTCAGGGACTCATTCAAGGATCTTCTCAAGACCCTCGTGGTCTTTTTGAACAGCACAACAGCTATTCTTTTATATAAAAAATGGTGCAGTGTGGTGTTTTTGTCGACAAACAGAACCTTTTGTCAACGAACAGAACCTGCTCACCAGATAAAAGCCAGTGGTTTTAGTTTTTAGTTTTGCTAAGTCATGTTGACACAGCTTATCCACTGTATTCTTAGCCACCATAATGCCTTTCATGAATTATGAGCATGACTTCCAATGTGTCCCATCACTTCCCAGGAATCGTGAAGATTTAGACTATCGAAATGTATCACGTACATACTACCAACACTATTAATATACTTGAGCTGATTACGACGAACACTGGAAGTATCACCCATAGTCCCTTCCCCTGTGACCTCCCCAAGAAACTCATGGACAAGATATTTAAATATGAGAAGCCTGCTAAAAACATTGAAGTGGTCATTGTTGAGATGGCATCCTGCGTATCAAACACAGTATCAAGTATGTCATAGGACGCTCTTCTATTCTGTGTGTCAATGCAGAGCGTAATTCTGGAAGTGGGACTGTTCAAGCTGTTTAAAGTAGCTATAATTATTGAATTAAGTGATGATAAGGGGTATCAGTAGACCATGGGGTTCATTGTGTTTCACTGCTGTATGTCTGCCACTCATGAGAAAGGATGAGCAGCACATTGTGTTTGCATTCTGGCATTCATCTATCCATTCACCCATCAGGACCAGTATAGCTGCGGCCAACACAAGCCTGTCAAAAATGTTTCGTATCAGCTTATAGGTACCGACTGTATTCGTCCCGAGAAAGTGTACCTTTTCAGTAGACTGTGTCATTCTCGACAAGTTTTTTGTCCCGCCTCCATCGCATATCTTTATCACAAGTGAGCGAAAACCGCGTGATTGGTCGTTTCAGAAAACGTGTATATTGGTCTATACATTGATGTCAGATTGTTTCGCTGTCTGATATCAGTATTGTTCCGACAAAGTCCTTTGATATATCTCCATACAGATATATCTGCTGTCTGTATTTGTTGACATTTAGTTCTCAAGCCTCCGGGCCTCCAATTAAAGTGTCAACAAACTGTCATAAGTGTTACTCGCGGGAACAAACATACAAGTTAGAAACCCAAAAGTCTTCTCTGAGTCGTCACACTCTGATGGAGAGACGGATGTTGCTTGAAAGACTTCCCACTGAAGTTCAACTCTCGAAGCAGCGCTCCATGAGAGCGATCCATGTTTTAGCAGTTTGTCAATACCACATTCATCACTTGCCAGTACATCTCTGCTGCGCTTCAAAGACCAAGACACTGCTTTTGATATACAACTTAAATTTCGAGGTTCATCCTGTCTACCCTTGGATACTTGTGCTTTTCATTGCGAGAAACTCTGATCTGTCTCCCAGACCTATCTCCAAATCATCCCATCTGACTTTCAGTCCTCTTTCTGTCTGTTTTATGAAGGGGGCCTCCCTTTCTCTTTGAATTCTGACAGCTTCCTCTCTGCTTCAACCCCCCGCCCGCCGTTTCTTCCATCCTGTCGTCATTCCAGCACCCAATTTTCCCTCCTATTTGTGCGGGTGTCACAAGATTGAGCCACGGTGGGTGCTTGGGTCAACCTGAAAACAGCGGTTTTGATTCGATGACGCACTGAGACACTGTGCTCCGTAAACAACTTTATAAAAGCCTCGCACAGACGTAGGCTGTGGATATTTGCAAAGAAAATGTGGAGAAATTCAAAGCTTTCAACACAGCGACACACACGCTCCCCTCCACTCCGAGACTTACCTTGGCGCGTACTTATTACTCACCCATTCTTTCACTTGCTCTCGATTTTTTATCGAATGGGCAGAATCTCCACACAAGGGCAGGAAATTGTCTGTCACACTGAATAAAAAAAAAAAAGCAATGAACTGCTGTTATTAAGCATCAACCCAGGAGAGCATGGAGAAATGAACGTGTGAATCAAAGGCAAAATCTCATTTTGATAGAGACGTAACAGACAGTCCGAGCTTTAAATGCAATACTGATCTCCCACCCATATTCAGGTAATTCCTGGACAGCCATGGCCCTCTGCCTCTGCATTTCTGAGAAAATCATTCCACCAAACGTCTGACGGCCTTAATCACCTGGGAGCTCACCGCAGAAACCGCTCGCTCCCCTCTCCATTATTTTTTCACATTAACTGGATAGCACACAGTTTTTCGAAGCAGATGAGGAATTTGGGGTTTATTCATCGCCGTATGCGCAAGGGAGTCGCTGCGATGCCCGCGCTCGGAGGCCCGCGCTCGGAGGCCCACTTCAGCCTCATCAGGCTCCGCTTTCCTATCTCCGCGCTGGTGTTTTATCTTCTTCTCTTTACGCGTCATCACGGCTAATATAATTTCCACATGTTCACTCGCGTGTAAATCAAAGACTCAATTACCTGAGAGAAGGCTGGGTTGCACCGAAGGTTGGGCGGGGGGGGGGGGGTGATCACTGAAGAAAGGAAGCTAAAAAAAAAATATGATAGATTGAATAACAAATAAAGAAAAAAAACAACATCAAGAAACTTCACTTCACTGAGGAGGCAGCGAGCCCCTCATGACTGGTGACGCGCGGGTAGAAGGCGTTTTTTTTTCTTCTTTTTTCCGAAGTTATGCATGAGGTGGGATTTTCCTTTTCTGTGCTATAATGAAATACATACACAAACCTGACACCTGACGCGCTCGCTTGGTAATTGATGGCGGCCTTCTAGCAAACATGAAAAACTGGATGCTTTGAATAAACAAAGATTATACAAAAACATGACAGGGATAATTAATTGTCTCGGATCACTCCGGATGACAGACAATACCCAGGAGGCTGCACATCAAGGTTATTTACCTGGAAGGAGAATACATTAAACACATTAGTTCTATATTGCATGAGCTGCTTTTGCTTTTGGTCCCTGCGCGATCGCACACACACACACGCACACGCATATGAGGATGCTTCCGGCTGTACACCTTTGCAGCTGTACACATTTGCAGTTCAACAAGGTACCCTGAGAGAAAACATGACCCCTACAACTCCATGGAATATTCATGTACTGTGAGAATTAATCCTCATGAATTACGATCATCCCCTACCGTAGCTGACGTCAGGAAGTCGCTCGTGGACGCTCTCCTGTCCTTTGAAAAAAAAGAAAAACCCAAAGCCATTAGATTTGCACCAGGCAGAGTAAACATGTTCCTCTACACACGGTAGAATTTGGAGTGCAGAACAAAAATATAGTTATCTGACAGAATGGGAACAGCAGGAGCCTCGAGGGGGGAAAATCGCTGGCTCCAACCTCTTAGTCGTAGAGGTTTTTAAAAGGTACAAACAAGATGAGTCGCATGAGTATAGAAGGGTCTGGTTCAGATGCGAGTAATTGGGTATAGAGCGAGCAACAGAGATACGTGGGGGAATGACAATGACAAGACAGAGAGTCGTCTTATTTCTTTTTTTTTTTTTTTTTTTTTTTGCCTCTTCCAGCTGGCATAGATAGTCTTGTAAGTGGCATGTCGCAGGACCTCGCGGTGAAACGCTTGCGAAATTACTGAAAATTAAGTGTACAAGATTGGCCACCGAAATCCAATCTGCTCCCGGCCTCAGTCATTTTGTAAAGTTGACGATGCCTGGGAACTTGTGACAGTCCAATTAAGGGCATTTGCATATGGGGAAGCTTAAAATTATTGTCATCCGCTGGAGCATAAAATGGGGGGGGCGCAACTCCGGAGGAGATAGTGGAGATCCGCGCTGGCAGTAGACCGCGGCGGAACATGTGAGGGGGTGGGACAAAGAGCGAGAGTGAGCTGCTTTCATTAGCTCGCACGCGGTATCGTTGTACATATTCCCTACACCCACCCCCAAACTCGCTTGTCCTCCTTTAATATCCGCAGCTATAGCTCTCTTCCAATACTTTGGTTCCCTGTTCCAGTCGAGGTCTCGGCGCTCCCTCTCTCAGCTCCCTGTCTATCCTCCATCCTCAACCCGCTCGTCTTGGTCACCACCTTCTTCCAATGCGTGTAGCCGATATAATAAATCGTACCTTCCGCCACACGCAGTCGGTGTGGATCAGGGTGGTAAAATGCTCCATTACCAAGAATAAAAGTACAATTTTTTTTTCTTTTGCTCAGCCTCACGCTGTGAACTCGTTGTATTCCTCTCACTCTTTTCCCATCTTCGCCTCGGGCGTGTGCATAGCTTGGCCTTATGTCACGAAGGCGCCAACCAACAGGAGGTACAGCACAAGCAAAGGTATGGCAGGTGAGAGACGGAAGCAAAGCCTTACAAGGAATGACTGCAGGCTGTACATGCGGGCCGCATAAGACATTTCCGTCCGTCTTTGACGTCTCGACTGTCCCTCTCTCTGTCTTCTCACCACCTCGCCTTTGCATCTCATGCCAATTTTGTATGATGACATGCTGCGTGTGGATATCTGAAGAGAGAAAAATGCTTCCCACATAATCACGCTCAATTTTTTCCTGGCCATAGAGATGTAGTGGCAAACTATAGTCTGCTCCACACTGGAAGTTATTTATGTGCACGGTGACTCACGGTGTGCTGAAGTTTACTGCATCAAAGGTGAAGTGGAGTGCAAGGCGAAGGGACCGTACAACAGTTCCCTTCGGGGGCGCTGATGTTATCAATTTTCTGCTTCATCACATGCCCATCATTTTTTTCAGCTATACACAAAGCCGACCTTTTGTCCTCCTGACATACTGCTTCTCCGGGTTCTCGGCTGTTTTAACTCCACACTCCCAAAGCCGAATGGAGCCCCAAGCCGTAAAGTTAACACGGCTGAGTGTCAAAAACTTTAATGAACTGCGGGGCGGCGGTGTAAAGAGACTGTGACGTTCGCAGCCCAGCATTCTTAGGAATCAAATACATCTTGTTCGCACATCGCAGTTCATGTCGTATGCCGGTGAGCCCTGCACCTAAATACGTTTGATTACTTTCATCCAAGATCCGTGCAGTATTCCCTGACAAATTTATTTAATTTGTTTAATTTTCCTCCAACCTGTCTCTCTATCTGGATTCATACCGGGATCTCTCCGTGCGAGTTTGGCGGTGATTCGTTAAGCAGTTTTCGTGTAATCCTGCTAATGTGCCCAAATCGTTTCAGAAAACTTGTAAGACAAAATGTAACTGTCCTCGTGTGAGTAATCAGCTGGGGCGAGTTTCATAGTCATATCTCTCAGTTAAAATGCGTGTCTTACCTGTAATCCAAAGAAGAGAACGCGTTTTCTGACAGCCACGTTGCCACATTTAACAAACGGCGTCATGACAAGAAATCCTGTCATGTTGCACAAATTAATTCCGACAGAGTCGCCAGGCTAAGTAGAATTAATCACGCGAAAAGTCACTTTGCCTGCTTTCTTGGCAGCGCGCTCAGCAGTATCAGTGGAAAACATCTTGCAGTCCTTTGCGCCGGATGGAGCGGTGAGTGTACGTAGTGTGTCCCGAGGCCCTGATGTACGCAAATAGTCCTCGACTGACATTTGAGAGCCGCATCCTCCCGATGCGACAGTCAATGTGAAGGATTCTGAGAAATGCGCTTTTGGGGAAGCTGAAGTGCTGAAGTTGTCTCCTCAGGATTGCTGTCTATCTACAGTATTTGTGTTAAACAGGTGTGGGGAGCGAGGGAGTCCGATCAGCCATGAAGGTAACTGTTGTGCGGGCTCGGTTTGGAGTCGAGGTGCGCTCGTCTGGGATGTTAGTCGATGAAGGAATAACCAGCACATCTTTTTTGTTGTTGTTGTTGTTGTAATTTTTAGGTACATTTGGAGTGAAATATAACAGCACTTAACAGGCTCTTTACAGGCACACGCACAGTCTGGGCAAGGGTGTCCTTTGTAGAGTGCAGCGCAGACATCCAAGTTTGTGGAGGTCAGAGTGGTGAATGGGCATTGTAGCACGTCTGACACAGAACACAGGGGTCTAAACAAAAGCTATATAAATATTGGTGTCCTTGTCTGGCAGTGATTTTTCAGACAACCGTCTCAAGTTGAGCCATTACATTTTGTGAATCCATCGCGTTGTTGTGTGGTTCCACGTTTCTAACGCTGAGCGACATTGAGATATATCCCGCGCGGCCACAAATGAGGCTCGTTGAGGAAGCTTGTAAAGCATCAGTCAACGTCAGGTTTCAGGGTCAGCGTCTCGTAATCAAAGAGTGAGAGCTTTGAAACCATTCTACAGAGACGACTATTTAGCAGGAGAGGCAGACATTTCTGTTTCTCCACTGGCAGCCGACATCCAGAATCTGCGGTCAAGAGAATGAGAAATATGATCCTTTGTATGATGTCTTTTTTTTGTGATTTTTAAAACGGCGCAGACAACCTTAACTGAAGAACTGCCGAGTATACTCAAGTGGCTCTTTTGCACAGCAACACATCTATGTGGCGAGCGGCCAGCTCGGTGGCCAGTGTGGAGGCGCATGACATTATTAGCCCGGTTGTCACTCTTGACTACACCGCTCAGTAATGTTTTCGCAGCTAGGTCAGGTCCTCGGTGGTGACGCTCGCTGATATCTTGGCAACTTCGGCTCAAAGGGCGGACGGATAAAAGCCTGACCTGGCGCTGTGATGCTGGAGACCTTCTTTAGTCTTATTAAAAGCTGTTTCTGAATTTGTGCCAGAACAACATGCATTAACATATGAAAGAGGAGTGCTCACTCAGAGAGATGGAAAGTGGGGTTAGAGGAGGAGGCTCAAGTATATTTTTCCTCCCTCTCCGCGACGGCAGCTCTTTTGCACTGCCTTCAGATGAGGTAGAACGGAACAGGTACGAACGCTAAAGCCTCCATCTGCGTTCGACAACACATCAAGTGTAGTGAAACCTTAAAGTAATGATCTCTGGGATTTTTCGTGTCTGCTAAGTGACTATCTGTTATAAATTGAGGTAGCACGATGCCAATTAACTGTATGCAACCCGCTGATTAGAAGCGTTTGCAATTGCAGAATTACAAACAACAGTTACGCTGTGATTCCACCGCGCACGTCTCTATGATGTCTTGCGGTAGACATGGTTTTATTCCATCCTCCGTGTGGCTTCATTTCCCACCAGCATTTCAGAAACGAGGCGTCATGCCTGCCTGTTATTTTTTTCCCTAAATTTCCCTTGCTGTTTGTGCTACCACGGGGTAAAAAAAAAAGCTGTGTTGTGAAATGGTTTCTTCTTTTGTCTGCTTTAATTGTGTTTTCTTGTTGATACTTGCAACCTCGTCGTGCTGTGGATGCCGAGTCTTAATTTGAAAAATCGATGCTATGCCATTCCAGTGTCTGACTTCCTGCCTCCTCCATCTGCTCTGTCCAACTTTAGACAAAAGTAGAATAGGCGTGGATTCTCTGCAGGGAAACGTGGAGGGCAGATTCCGAGGCACTCCTGAAACACACTTGTTTGGAACCACGAGCATTGTCTAGAACGCTGTCATCAGCTCCAGCAGCAGCATTGTTGTCGAAAAATGCGATGCAGTGTGGAATCCTGGGGGTCAGTAATGTGATTTCCGTCACCCAGCGTCAGTCGGTCCGCCATAGAGGGAACGTGGGCCGACAGACTCGCTGTCCGGTTCACTTGTGTTTGAAAGTGGACAGAGCAGTTTCTGCTAGCGTTGCAAAAGGCCGTAGATAGTGCAACCTTTATGATCATGGCCATAGGTGCAACACAGCCGAAAATCCAAACAAATGAGCTTTCTCTCTCTCTCTCTCTCTGTCTCTGACTGAATTCTGTCACATGCTTCGTGACATTAAGCGCAGACGTACTGTGTGCGTGCCAACACTTTTACTCTGTGCACTATGAAGTAAATGTCAATTGCAAAATGTAATTGCTGCGGAATAATGCCTTGTTCAGCGTTTAGACTGATTCCCTATAAACATCACTTTCACTGCGCTATTCTGTCTGCCAACGGCGTGAAATCTCCATGAAAATTGAAGGCTGGCTGGCAATCCACTGGCACCGTTTCTATCTGCTTTCATGTCTCCTTTATAGTCGAAATGAACAAATAAAGTCACGCCTTGTCCTGTGTTGCCGGTAGTTGCGACTCCGAGGAAAGAAGAAACGACCCCAGCCCTCTCTGCGGCAGTGGCGCCCGCAATAATTACCAGATGGAAAACACTGGGCGGTGGCAAAGTTGTCTGCTTCTGCTTGAACACTCACAATGTCGAGAAAATCAAAACAAAAAAAAAAGACACCTCCTTCTTAGCAAAGCGCCCCTCCTGAAGAGATCTCTCCCTGCTCAACCAATTATTTCACCGACACGACCGCCGATTTCGGATGCAAGCGCATTAGCTACTCTGGCATCCTGTGAGAAATCAACTTTCCCCAAAAAACACTTCCTTTGTGTCGCTATGCACGGCCACGTTGCATCCTGTTACAGTCTCATTTATAGGGGTGGCCTGTTCTTGATAAGTAATCGTCAAGTGTCGGAGGGTTTTATCTTGTGCATTTAATCACAGGCTCAGGCTTTCCAGCCCGGATCCTCCCCTACCGCTCGGCTCTCCCCCAAATAAAAAGGACGGCTCATTTTCAAGGAGCACCTTGTGGCTTATCAGAGGTGATATGCTGTCTTCACTTCCCCTCAGGCCTGTAAACTGAATACATTAGTAATGAATCACTCTGCAACCATACCCGAGTGGACAACAATTTGTGTCCATCCTTATCTGCTCACTCTGTCTCTTCCACCACCCTTATGTGAGACCTAAGGGATTTCTGGGAGACACAAATAGGTGGAAATAGAGGGGAACCTGCTCGTATATTATTGTCAGTGAGGATGAGAGCCATTTAGATACCGTATGTGTGTCAGACATGCAACATAACCCTGCCCATCAGCATTATTGTAGTTTATTAGGGTAGCACCTTGGCTGACAGCTGAACAATTGTGTTTTACTTCTGCCGTTGCCCGATAGTGTCATTTTCACGCTCCTAGCTCTTCCCTGTCATTTTCCCCTTGCCTGATCCCTTTTGAGATACTGACGGTTACACGCAGACCGAGGAATGTGGAAAAAGAGTCGCTGCGGCTCACTCCCTCATTGGAGCTGTCATACTTCATTGAAATGAAAAGCCGGTGGGAAGCTTAAGGAGCCCAACCAAAAGGAAAAGAATAAGGAGGTAAAAATGTACAAGTGAGAGAAGCTAAGGGTTCGGGCGTTTATCATCATCCACTTGACACGCGGGAAAGGCGACAAGCAGCCGTGATAAAAGAGACATGGAAAGTGATAAATGTGGCTGGAGTGTAAACTTTAATGGCCCAACCTTGGATGAGAGCAATTTGCCAATATTTAATTAACTGTAATGTGATCAATCAGGGTGTTTAAAGGATGGAGCTGTTCCGGCGGGGCACCCTGCCAGCCTCACTCATCCTATAGCTCATTTAGCCTTGAGAAGGCTCCAAGGAAATGCAGCAATCAACAAAAGCGGCTGTGGGTTGTGTCTGGAGGATCCCATTGTCACTGCACTGACAACAGCCGTATGTTTCTTTCCCTTGTAAATAATTGCCGATGCTGTGCCACCGGTTTTGGTTTGCAGGCCGGCATCGCACAGGGGACACTGTGTGTGAGAATAATCCTGAAGGCTATTGAGATTAAATTTCTTTTGTTATTACGTTTTTACCTCAATTTCTGGCTGGACACGATGGATTTTTTGTTTTATTCTTTTATGTTTGACATCGTTCCCTTTTCAGATGTCATTGTGTTTTGTCCTGGCTGTATTATAAATAAAACGCGTACAAAGCTTGCTATCTCTAGATAGCGCGTCTACCACCTTTTTGATAGCTGACACCTTTAATTGAAATCTCTCTAAAAAGTGTGGATATATGACTCCTGTTGATGTCTCTTTTAATTATTGTTTTTGCATTTATGGCAAAAGTCACCAGGACTGGGATTATAAAACAATGTCTGACTGTCACATTAACAATTATTACTTTTGCTGGCAAAGCAAAAAGTAATTCTTGAATCTTGATTCATTTCAGTAACTTTAGTTTCACTAACAAAGACCACGCCAAAAGCTGTATGGAATGAAAACAGGAATTTATTACACGTAATAACACATGTTAGATGCTGGGAAGGAAAGGGTCGAGGGATGGAAGGATGAAGGGATGATGGGGTAGGGGTCGAGGGATGGGGGAAGGGGTCGAGGGTCGAGGGATGAGGGGGTTTAGGAAGGACGGGTGAGGGTTGACAGGAAGGGAAAGAAGCTGGTGGGATGAGAGGATGGAGGGGGAGGTTTGGCGAGAGGAACAGGAGGAACGGAGTGGGTGTGGAGACGCTGAGTGGGGGAGCCGCCTCCGATCTCTTCGTTAGCCCCCTGGTTCCTGTATGTGGATGAGAGAGAGAAAACACAAGGAAAGAAGGGGATTGGGAGGGAGGGATGTAGAGAATCAGTCAAAGAGGGAGTGAACGGATGGGGTGTGCTTAAATATATTTCGGGCGGAAATGAGATGAGTTCGAGGCGTGGTCTTTGTTCCCGAACCTAGTTATAAAACTTCATTCAGTCTGAGGTGGGGTCGATTATTGTGTTAATACACAATATGTACAAAGTTGATATGTGTTGTTGTAAACTCTGATGTTGTCAGAATACACTAAGCTAAGCTCATTTGGGGAGGGATGATTATAACTTACCCTGTGGAATTTACACCCTTTTACAACAAATTAGAGCACAAATGCCTTTTTGTGGTTAAAATGCGGGTGAACCAGCTAAAAATAGGTGATCGACCCCTTTGTCAGCGTCCCAAGATGAGTGGGCATAACTGTTTTTGTTTTTCCGGTGTGTCGTGTTCGAAGTCACGTAAACTCTTTAAAAGTCAGCACCAACCGAACGATGTTTGAGCCCCGCCCGGACAGAGATTGATAGAGAAGTATCTACCCAACGACAGTGTCCAGAACTTCAATGTATATCACTGTGCGGGAAATGGGGCAAAAATGAGCGTGTCCACCCGGGTGTCATGTTTCCGTGGCTGCCGTGACCACTGCAGAGTTGTTTAACCTGGAAATGAATGCAATTTTTTTTTTTTTTTTTCAGTGTGAAGGTGGTTTAAAACAAGAGGTGGATGCTGGAGTAGAGATGAGGATAATGAAATGCTGTGCTCATTTTTTTTTTTTTTTTGTTTTGGGATTGAGCCAATTTCTGACTGGTACATTGTTCTAACCCTACCATATACAGGTTTTTAACAAAGACTAGTAACAAAGTTACAAGAGCGAATTCAGATTAATCAAGACCTAGAACACCTGTACCTGCCTCTTTCAAAACCAAACTAAATGCTAGACAAAAAGAGGAAAATTAACAAAGCAGGCTGTGGTTTATTTATTCCTCAAATGAAAGTTAAATTATGAAAAGGTCGCTCGGGCCACAAGAGAGCCCGGTCTGACCCAAGATTCCGCTTCTGCGGCCCTGCAGCGAGACCTCTTGAATAAACGTCTGTCAGCTTCTGTTTTCCAGATAACACCTTGACGTATTTTCAGATAAACAAATTTTATTCTCACAGACAGACACCTTTTGTTTTCCCTCGCCTTCCAAGGTCAGTCATACTTTGTTATTCATGTGTGCTCTTGTAATTCAGAGCAGCTTCTTCCCCTCTGACTATTCAACACAATCTGACAGATAGATGAATTAATACATAAACAAAACCTCCAGCCCAGCGATTATTCGTCTGGATGCTGGACAGAGACCCCGGTGATGCCCACCATGATGTCTGTCAAAAAATATATTCCATCAATATCATAGCACCTAAAGCTGTTGAGGAAGATAGACAACAGTTAGGCAAAGGGGAAATGAAGTGCAAATTGATGGCATATATTATCCCACCCTCTATTTTCTACTTGACCTTTATAACTCACCACCAAAAAAATTACAGGCCTCCGTGCTTTCTACTCGGTTGGGTTCATAATCTGGCAGACACTAACGGGGAGACACTGAGGTTAGAGACCTCTGGAAAAAAAATATATATATATGAATTGGCTAATAAAAGCTTGGCTGATTAAATTAAAGAAGGTAATTGGATTCCTGCATGTGCAATAAAATAAAGCTGTATTGGGTATAATTAAATTGTCCTCTCAAGATTTACTTTCTTCGTGGCTCCCTTCCGCCCAGTTAGAGCTGAGAGCAGGAGGAGGGTTACAGTGACAGGCAGAATTAGAAGTTGGGAACAACACAGGGCGGTCAGGTGAGACATGTGGGCGTCCTTGCAACCGGACGTTCCGGCGCCCCAGGTAGCATTTTGTTTTAGGCCCCGTCCAGACGACAACGTTTTGTTTTTGGAAAACGCACACGTATTGCATCATTTGGCCGATCGTCCATACGGATCCTGAAAACGCACTTTTTTTGAAAACGGGTCTCAGGGTGGAGAAATACGAAAACACGGCCCTCCCGTTTTCATGTGGACGGCGAATCCGCATACTTTCCAAAACGATGACGCCATCGCCCCACCCAGCGACGTCCCATAACAACAACAACAACAATGGCGGACTACATGCTCTTGTTCGTGCCGCAGAAGATATGGAGCCTTTCATGCAACTTACTCGCCTTGTAGTTGAGTGTGAGTCGCAGCAGTTCAACCTCATTACCGGTCCGCACAAACAATTCTGGTTTCCTTGCACTAGCCATTTTCATCTTCTTCCTGTTGCGTTCAGTTTCTCCGTCTACTGTCTGTTTGTTTACAGCGCGCAAGCTTAATGCGCATGCTCCGTGTCTTCTTCTCCGTTTTTGGTGAATGTCAAGCGCCACCTAGAGGCCTGGAATATGAACTACAGCGTTTTCGGTCGTTTTCAGTGGATCCGTGTGGACGCAAATATTCTTAAAACGATGACGAGGAAGACGGAGAAAAAAAAGATTGTTTTCGCCCGTGTGGACGGCCCCTTAGTTGTTCACCCTTTGAATCTTTACAGATGATGTCACACATTTGTTCCTTTTTTCATGTGAGGTTTCACGATCGTCAAAAGCATAGCAGGGCGCGTAAGCAAAAGGCTCGTGGACTCTCACGTACCGTGTGATCGTAATTACTCTGTTTTCATTTTCTATGCAACAGATGTTCACGTGTGCCTGAATGAACAGGAGTAAACAGTGAATTGATTTAATGCATACAAGAAAAAGGAACAGATCAAAAGAGCACAGTATTTAGTATTTTGAGCTGAATACTGACCAACTGTAAGTCCACAATCATGTCAGTCGTTGGTTTGAGGACCACCGTTTTGAAGTTTTGCATTTAAGGACGCTGCCATCTTGGATTTGATGGAGCCAGAAGTGACCATACTTGGATGAGAGGGTGGAGCTGGGGTGCATATCTTTTGATTGAAAGTGAGAAGGAGGGTCATGTTGTCATATGCTTACATACATGGAATCCTTTTGCAACCTGGGGAGTCGCTTCCTGCCGGCCATTATAAAGAATGCAGGTACAAGGTAAGGCACAAGATCCGTTCATATGTCATACACTCAATGGGAATGACATTAGCTGGCTTACATGCTCACAATGATTGACAAGTTGATGGAGAGCAGGTTGTTTTTACCAATTTTCACCATCTTAATTCGGCCTGTTCACCTGCAAACGCTTGCTGTTATCAGTAAATGTGAACCACAGCTACGGCTGATCATCATTGACATCATTATTTCTACAGGTATCTGAAAGGACAGCAGATTATCAGAACCATCCCATTTCGTCCCGGGGGGCAATTGAATGTCCGTACCAATTTCATGGCAATCAACAGCTCTCTGCCAAAGTGGTGGACTGACCGACAAAGAGAACGACACAAAGGGAACCACAGTGGGCGTAATATCAGATTTGTCCTGCCAGTTATGAGATCAAGCCATCGCTCTATTCACCCTTGCAGGGCGGATGACACACAAAAGGTGTGTTAGTTAGTTTAGGCAATTGCAGGTCGCTCTGCCAACTCACTTCGAGTGGATTAATATGTAAATGCAGAATGCATGCAGAGCTTTCATATTTGGCATCTCGGCTCTTACATCACCTCTCCCCACAGGAATCTACCAAGCTAAGCACAGCAGGGATCGGGGAGTGACGCTCAAGACTTTGCCCCTGTGGTTGCTGAGACTCAGCACCCACGGGTGGATGCTGGGGTGGTGATGGCGCTCATGAAATGCTGTGTTTGCACAAGTCGGTGCGGTGGGACCCATGATAGCGAGTTAATGCGGCTGTTACAGCGTAGATTTCAGGTAAGAAGTGCAGGAGCAGGCGTGGAAGAGCAAAAGAGTGATAGAACCACAGAGCTCACAGTGCTCCATTGGTGATGTTTGGGCAACTATGATTACATACTGTACCATCACCCAGGTCTTGTGAGCCTCAGTACTGTGACATCTTGCCAGGCCTATGATTGTTAAAGGATTATAGTTTCTGAGTCCTGGCTGTGCAACGTGGACTAGCAGGACTTTGTGTTGAGGAAGTATTTTTTCAGTTGATCATTTACTGCCTTTGTTTTTGCGGTCATGCCCGAGCGGGGAACCTCTTTGTTTGTGGTTTGTGCTCCTCGGACGTCTGCGTCAGTCCACAGCGGAAGCCTCCGGTCACAGTATCGTAGTTGCAGCAGCAGTTTTATTCTACTTCCAGGGCACTTTTGGTTCAGCTCACCCCAAGGCCTGACTATCAATCCTTCACTTCAACCTTAATGACCCAATAAACTGTACAAACACACGCACACACATACACGCAAACACAAACCGAGACGCACACGCTCACATCCACCACCAAAACCGCCACAATAAGCGATTCATCAGCACTGATTTATTCCCTGTGGGAGCACGTGTTAATTACAGAGGGCCAATCAATAACCTCCACTAAACGATGGCTCAAAGGCATGTCCGTGCTGTTCGCGAGTGTCAGTGCGTGTGGATGTGCACGCCTGTGTGTGAAGCCCCTCGGGGGGATAAGTACAGTCTTTGCACCTGCGTGATGGATGATGTGAGTGTTTTAGCCATCAGCAGTGTTTTACAGGCTGTGAGTGGTCGCCTCTCCGAGCTGACCCCGTGACAGGCAGCCTGGAGCTGAGCCAGCAGCTGGCAGGCCCCGGACAAAGCTGGACTAACGACAGCGAGAGCCGTCAGAAGAGTGCCTGCAGTACTAATGATAAAACCACTTCCCTGTCGTGCACTGTAGATTACAAAAGGGGAAGGGGAAATTTGGTCTTTTACAGCTAAGGTCTTATTTTTTAAGAACTTCTGAGGTGTGGAAAAGCAGCGGCAGTCTCTAATAAGAAATCACACGAGGCAGAAAACACAAGCAGGTTTTAAAGCCCGGTCACTTCAGTGATTAATGAATTGGTACACAGGGGCAAACCAAATCCATGGGTTCATTCACGCTTTTCACCAATAGCAAGTTGTCTGCTGACCTTTGAGAGAACAGAGGACCAGAGAGTCCGAAATGGAAGGAGCCAACAAGCCTATTAACTGCGTTGCACCATTGCTTTCATTTAACCTCCTCAGAGTATAAAGTGCCTCACAAAAGCAGTTACGAGACGGGAGGAACTGGTACATACATCTTTAAAATGAACGCATTGTTCTATAGGAAACCAAGCTATGATAATAACTACAGACGCACAATATATATTGTTGGATAATTGGCTCCATAAAGGAAATCTTATAATTTTGTAATTGGCTATCATGAAACTATAGGTGATATAAAGAGCTGATATTGTGAAGATCAATTGCTTTCACTGAGGACAAAGCACGCTGTTTTCACACTCTTGAAGTCAAACGGCTGTGTGGGTAAAGCCATGGCATGTGGACTAGAAAGCCGTGTTATCACCATTGTGGATGTCTTGACAGTTTCAATGGAAGACAACACTGTGGAACTTTCCAATGCGATGCCTGCAAGGGCTCATAGAGGAAGGAAAAAGTCAACAAGTCCTTCAAGAGCTGTGGAGTATTTGTCCATCCATCTTTGCTCGCTACAACTCCACCGGTGCATTCTTAGAATTAAGCCAACATGTTTGCTTCAATTTCACTCTTTAAACATTTTGATTGGAATAGTTTGGAGTGCTGTTGTGACCAAGGAGCATAGCCTGATCAGTTTGCCAGCTACAGCATTTCGTCAACCAGCTCAGCAGGTCCTCCCAATGCCACCAGCGGTGTCTCTATAGTTGCACAACATTCTCTTCTGGAAGCTGCTCAGCACAAACACGGTGTCATCAACTGGCAACTGAGCAGCTCCACTTCGAGCCCTTGCTCAAGGGTACTTCAGTGGTGGTAACGGGAGACGGGCAAGTACTGCTCGTTCACTGCCCCTGCCCAGGTTTGTACTGCCTGTTTGGGATTTTTTTTAACCGGTGACTTTCTGCTCACTTGCACGTTCCTCTCACCTTTAGGCCACCTGTGGCAACTTTAAATGAGAGTTTTTCCTTATCCTTACACGGTTTCGAGCATTTGCATTTCGACAATCCTTAACAGCACGAATTCAGATGGCTTTCTCTTTGGATAACTTGTGTGTTAAACCATTACATTTGGGGAGATGAACGGTTTTAAGTCAGATAAATGAATTAAGTACGCAGCGAGCAAACAGCAGACCCAGCATCTGTTTAGTTTTGTTTAAAAAGAAATACAATCAAAACTTTGGAGAAATTATTGTGACATTAAAGCATCCATGACACGAGCACAGGCCAATTTCAGATATGTAATCAGACCCCTGCTGGCTGTCGAGATGAGCCAACAGATTAGTCCAACCCAGATAATCAGAACACAATTTCATGTTGTGAAAAGAAAACCGTCTGTTGTGAGGAGAGTTGTCAGGTTTACAGTGACCACGGTCAAATGCTCATACTGAGTTGTGTTACCCTTGTTGATGGATTATTTCAGCATATTCCAACCGTTCATCACACAGAGAGAAAACTTGTTCATCTTCTATCATTTCATTCAGACACTGAAAAGATGTGTGTGTCTTATTTGGAATGATTAAAACAGACACGCTTAAAGACTCGTTCTTTTACAAAGCCAGGCAAACCACCGACTATGCACCGGGGCTGTCATGGGTGGAGGAGCATGTGCGCCAGGGGAGAGGATAGAAACAATAAAGCAAGAGAAGAATGTAGGGTCGCCCTGGGGAGTGGTGCTAAATCGCTAATAACACTGTAAGGAATTTGGTAATTTTCTGGATGAAAAGCGTCATTTAGCTGCAGACAAATCTGCGTAAGACTCCGCAGTAATTAGAATGTGGTGATATGATTATACGCGGGCGTCAGTGTGAGCAACGGCGGGCTTTGAATGCGGCGAGGCGGACGCGCGAAGGCGAAGAACTGCAGCAATAACAACAAGAAAGGGGAAAATGGATGTAAACACATTAGCAGAGTGTTATAAGAGTCCACGCTTATTTGGAAATTTTAATTATCATTCAAAGTGTCGGGTCTGTTATTACTAAATGTTGATTCAGTCAACACCTTATTATTTGCATCTCTGTGATCTATCGAGGCTCACAGTAGGGGAGTTCGGAGCTCAGAAGAAAGTTTCAAGTTGATAAAGTTTGAAGTGAGAGAGGAATTGTGGACTTACATGTGAGCGAAAGCATTCTCACAGTATCAGAAAAGAAGATGCCGTGACCGTACGTCTGTTGAGTTTGCTGCCGCACTAGGAATATAACAGCATTTGTTTTGAAGACTGTGAGGTACAGTAGACCTTGGCTAGAGGGGGAAAAAAAGAGCTAGGAAATGTGCTGAGCAGGAAATCCCAACAAAGATTTGAAGCCGCAAGATGTTCAGAGCTTTGTCTCTGTGCTCTTGGGGAAATCTGCACGTGCGTGGGTGGGTTTGTACTGTATATGTGTTTACAGATCTTAGTCTAAAAGTGAAGGGCTTTAAGGAACGGCTTTTGCTGCTTTTCACGGGGACCTGGCAAGCGAGGGGGAACCGAATCTGCTGTTCTCAGGGTGACTTAGGCCTTTGTGGACTGTCGATCACAAAATGGAGGCGTAGCTCGGAGCAGGCATTTAGCAACTCAATTTGTCAGTCCTCTAAGCCTCGTGTCCGAGGGCCATCTAGCACTCCCTGCCCCTTGTAATAGAAATCAAATTTAGCTTGATAGATCTACAGCTCGCTGAATGCCCGCACAAAGGTTTTTTTTTTCTTTATTTTGTGCCTTCGACTTAGCCTCTCGATATTATGGGATAAGCATGAACTCAGTACAGACTACATGCCATGAAAGAGTAAGCATTACATTCTTTGACAACAAAAGGATTTTGGGAGCTATTGTGTGTGAAGTAACATGAATTGGCATCACCCTTTATACCTAGTCGTTTAGGTTCTCACATCGTCTTAGTGATGCAGCAGTGTCAGTGTCTGTTTTGTGGTTCAAGGTATCTTTACTGTCTCTGTCAGGGATGCTGGTTTATAGCCAGGATCATACAAAAACACATGTGGCAGTGCTAGTAAACGATCTCTGAAATCCGCTCAAAACACACACTTTTTAAAGGTGCAATATGTGCAAATTTTAGATTGAAACATTCAAAATAACTGTTGATTATCAACAGAATGTCAAAGATGTCCATGCATTCTGCTGCAGAGATGTGAACTGAAGTTATCATGCTAACCCACTAGCCCCAGGCCCTAAAACCTCTTTCTCCCAGCGGCCTGAAGCTTCTGTGCAAGCAGTGTCCGGCTAACTGCATGGCTAACTATGCTAAAAAGCTAATAGTAGATACAGCCCGGGTTGTATAGGAAGAATACAGTAAGCAGCAGTTAACAATTACTCTGGTTGTATGATGCCCTTATTAATATCTGATTGTGGATTTCAATGGTACCAGATTCTCATGTGTTCCACCTGTACTAATATCTACTGTTTGGTCAGTAAATGGCAGTGAAACCTGTAGTCTCTTGGTTCACCTTACAGTATCAGTTCAAACTCTGTCAGAAGTAAGTGACCTTGGCACTCCAGAGGGAAAGTAGCAATCCTTCAACTAATTGTTATAAAGGTCCATTAGCTTGGTTTAGCTAATCCCTGAAATATTGGGAGCCACTTTGATGAGGCAACCAAGCCCACCCCTGTGACCTTTGGTATCCATTTTATCTTTATCTATTTGCCCACACTGGAAGGACACATTGGTTCAAATCAGCAAAATACCACCAGGTATTTGTGTTCATGTGTTAAACTGGCATGAGTGAATATATAACAAGAAAAGTCAGTATACAGATCAAGTCTGTTTCATTCAATTAGCCCTAATATCAGGCATGGAAGCTATAGCCACCCACAGAAACCTCCATCCAAACTCAAGAAAGTGGTACTCAGGGCGGTACAAGGCTGAAAGGATTAAAATGGTATTGTTGAATTTGAAAAAGGAACACCAGGAGGTAACAAAAAGCACAAAAGAGCCTGATTTTAGATGTCGTGCTCACCGCATGCTGACTCTTTTATAAAGAATTTTAAAGGCACAAATTGTAAGATGTCAATCAAGCACAGTCGGTCGTCCCACATTGTCCCTGAGAAACAGGATTAATCAGGGACAATCAGAGTAACTGA
The DNA here is from genome assembly GCF_900880675.1 of Sparus aurata. Taxonomy (NCBI): domain Eukaryota; kingdom Metazoa; phylum Chordata; class Actinopteri; order Spariformes; family Sparidae; genus Sparus; species Sparus aurata. Next base: position 27,979,179 of record NC_044188.1, read on the forward strand.
ATGAGTGGACCAGTGGTCGGTAGAGCCTGAAACACGTGTTCTGTAATTGGAGATTTGAGCTGGACGCTGGCTGTGAGAGCATGGCTTACACACTCGCACACACTGGATCTCTCCGGTCAGTGCCCTTGATCAAAGTATGCTCTATAGCTTTAAAGTTTTATATTTGTATGTGACACATATAGATAAAAGAATAAAATAAAAGAATAAAAGATAGAAATAAAGATTCATTTGTTTCTGGCAAATTAAATAGTGTGGCAGTATGGGTATGGGAACAGAACACTTTTTTTTAAGCTGTAATCTAAATTTGTAACCCAATGGCCGAGGGAAACAAACTCGATGAATCAGGTCTTTAGCATCAGTTAGATCAGATGTGGTAATTGCCTTTGAATATAGTGTGGCTACCGCTCTATAACCACGTGCTTAATGGTGTTAATTCCTGGCTTAATGAGCAGTGCAGCCATGTCAGACTGTATGATCAATGCTCTGCTAATCTGTGTCAGAACCTGCAGGTTAGTGGAGTTCATGTTAGCTGGAGGTGCCAGACCGGCGGGTTTTTGATGGAAACAGACCAGTTTGTAATGATTTACCAGAATGAGTTCTTCACAGAGCATGGTTTTGGTACCATCCTGCAACAGAGATTTACCGACAGAATTAAATCCTCTGCTGATGCATTGGTGGTGTTTTGCCTAAGATTGATCTGATCATGATATGGGAGGAGAGAGCTGTTTTCTGAGCATGTTTGTGTGCCTGACCAGCACGAACGCAGCTTATGTCTACTTCCCGTCTCTTGCGGGGCACATCAGCAAAATAACTCGAGTGCTAACTTAAAGAATAAAGCACAGTAAAAGGATGACATGATGCGAGTGGACATTTAATCATGTTCATACCTGCCACCTCATATGCCGCCCGCTCCAGGGTACCTCGCCGTTGATATGTAACAAGCAGCACAGACTAATTGTTACACGGGTTGCACTAAGCACATAATTAGGGGTCAACCCAATGATATATTTGTATTGCACTCCTTAAAGTGTTATGTAAGTGGTTATGAACAGGAATAAAGGTTCAGACAAATGTTTTTCAAGGGACATAAAAACAAAAAAACTACAATAACCTCAGTCGTTCAAAATAAAGTACCAATTTAGAATACAGAGAGCAATGTTTTAAAGTTGCCATGTATACAAAATTCCACAATGCGCTGACTGAGTAATCTTCAGAAAATATTTACATGGCCGCAAAGCATTTTCAGTTACCCACATCTATCTATAGCTGTGATCAGGCAGACTTCTCGCAGCTTCACACGGAATGCCTCCCTCTTCTTCTCGCCATCGCATAGTTGTAATTTACTCCCAGCGCGTTGTTCCCCTTTGCCGCGAGAGTGAGGACAGTGCGGCTCCTTACTCATCAGTGATGTACGGTTGTTGTCCTGTAGCTGTTGCGCATAAGCAAGCTCAGCCCCTCGTGAGAAAGAATACTCTTTTCCATCAAGGTCCTGTTTACCGCTCTCACCCCACACCGCCTTTCATTTACACTGACTGTGTGAACAATACGCGCATAAATGAAATGCCTCGACTGAGTAATGGCTGTAGCTTTTCACAAAACCGCGGCTCGATAACTTCGAACGCGCAGCTGAGTCATAAAAATAAGTCAAGGTCGCGCCCGTGTATCAGACTGTATAGCGGGCATTCTATGTGTGGGGGGGTTGGACTTCTCTAACTTTTTTTGTCTTGATTTAAATGCATTTAGATTTTTTATTTTTTTTTTCAGTTTTGAGTTGGGACTTGTCATTCCCCGGCGTCACCATATATAACATATGAAGCTGCTTCCATTCGACAGCCCCTACACACACACCCTGAAGTTGACATTTACGTACGATGGAAATGATCATAGAATCCACTGCTGCGCACAATTACATTACATTATCCCTCCTGGCATGAGGAGAGCCGGGATTTGTATGTAAGGACACGTGTGCATGCGTGTTCTCGAATGTACAGTATGCATGATGGTGTGGGCGAGCATGAGACCAGGGAGATAAAGAGAGAAGGCGTCAGAGAAGGAGACAGGGACAGAGATAGCCGCGGCGATCCAACAGCTCTCTCATCTTTCTTAATGATACATTTGTGATGATACATTTACCATGATGACACCGCTCATTGTAATTTGAAGTGCCTCGGCCGGTATCAGACTCTTACAAGACAGGATGTGAAATTGGGGTCTCAGAACGGGATGTTTTATTAGCCGCTGGATATTGCCAAGGTGGTTAAAATAGGCTATTTGATTTGCACTGTTCCTTTCATTTACTCTCTTTGATTTGCGATAAGTGACTTTTCCTCGGGAAGAAATCGGTAGTAATTTCACAGTTTGTGCTCTCTTTCTGTTTCTCTCTCTCCCTCTCGCTCTCTCTCTCAAATATGACGGGCCTTATGGACTCCACTCACACACTTCTCAGGGACTCCCACGTGCAGCCTCGAGGCATGATTGCTGCAAACGATGCAAATGAATTGATTCCAATACAAATGAACTCATGATAGTAATCCCATGCTAAGTGGCTGCTGCTTAATTTCATATTGATGAATGAACTGCCTCAGCCTGAGCCCAGAACAATGGTTTCTAATTAGAGCGACACTAATTGCAGACACATTGATTGGCTAGCAGAGCGATCTTGCGGGGTTCCTGTTTGGATCAGTTGAAGAGCTGCTCCTGGAGAAAACACTTTAGCGCCAGTGGTTGGGAGTTTGTAAGATTCTAAACGTAGAATTAAAATCATCTACCGCCTTTAGTCTTTAAAATTCAGGTAATATTAAGGCAACAGGAGGGGTTGTTTTCATTTTTTTTTTTTTTTATTTTTTTCATGAGACTCAATCTATGCTAGCTGTCAGGCTGTGAAGCTACAAAAATCGAGATAATATGTGGTGTGTCGCTGGTTGAATATGAATTAGCTTAATATGCATGCATTATCAAAACAACAACTCCATTGACCCCTGTGAGGCATGTAGAAACTGACAGCAGCAAAGTATAAACCGGTGCCCCCGCTCCTTCACTGTGGTCGCTAAATCATAAAAATGCAGGTAAACAGATTAATTGAATAGATAAAGTTAGAAAATGAAGGTCATACTTCAGAGGCGTAGTAGAGGAGCATGACAAAAAGGAGGAGAAGGAGCGCTATTCGCTAATGAAAAAGGTGCCATCTGCAGTATTTTTACATAAACAACCTGTCGACGTAAAAAAAAAAAAAAAAAATGAAAGAGTGCAATAGTGTAGAGGATGCAGCCTCTTCACGTGTCACTGTGTCTGATTGGTTACGAGATCACCTTGACGGCTTCACGGCACAAACTGAACTGTTTTCACATTTCAGGTTCATAAATGTACTTCAATCCTATTAATCTGACATTTTGAAAATGAGCTTATTTGCCCTTGAATTTATTGTGTGCTTCCACTCTACGACCACTTGGTAAATGGTGTTAATTCCTGGCTTTATGAGCAGTGCGGCCAAGTCAGACTGTATGATTGATGCAAAGACTTTGACGAAAAGATCGAATAAACTCTAAAACCCATTAAATATAGCAGTGAGAAGACAGTTAGCTTAGCATAACGACAGGTACAACAGGGAAACAGCTAACCTGGCAGGGCAACAAATCCTCAGCTATTAAACAGTTGAAGCTAACAGTGCTTTAATTGGTGGTGCCGTGATGCAATGCTTAACATTTTATGAATGCAAAATTAGTGTCAGTGATGATGCAAAATGACATGTTTTGAGATTTTCTTCTGTGTCCATAGTTACAAAGTGAGTGAGTCTCAGTGCAAAGAGGATCTGCTGATGGACGCGATTCCTTACAACTTGCAGCAGTTAATCTTCACTTCAAAGAGAAGAAAAAAGCAACATCCATGGCAACATCACACCTCCTGTTTCCTGCATGATGTGCACCGGGTTAACAAAGGAAAATACATACATACATACAGGGTGATAACAACTTTAGGAGAGCCAAATCCATAAATATTAGCATTTTATGTGAGTTCCCCCTAACCTACAACAAGGGCCCCAATGGCCTGAGAACACTTATTCTTCTCTATCCATTCACACAAGCAAAGAAATCCTTCATATATTCAAGTTGCATACGTTTTTTTTCCCTTTATAAAAATGTCCTAGAACTTGTATAATACGGGACCATTCACATGCAAATAAGGGGCATTTCTGAGTATCAAGAAAATGACAATGCACAGCGTGTAATGTACCCGAAAAAAACAAACAAAAAAAAAACATGGCGGCGGTGAAGCAAAGGTTCGTGTGCCATCACTTTTTTCACAAGCAAGGATGAAATGTGTCAACAAGTTTGCGAGCATTTGCCTTGAGACAGAGGCTAGATGTACAATAGTAAGGTAATACAAGAAGCACCTCCAAACTAAAAAGTGGCTCAATGCATTTGTTATCTTTTACATGTCACATTTGTCAATCACATATTTTTCTGGCTTTGGATTTGATTTTGGATCGTAGCAACACATCTTCAGAGTAAAGGTCACAGTTGATGCATAGCTATAACAGTAACATCTTGTGTGGCATTTACATTTTCCGTCATGTGTGCTGTTTAAACTGTGCTGAACGATGACAGTCTTGCCACGGTTGCTTGTACAGTGCGGCGCGCTTCCTCTCTCCGGGCCGCGCGGCTCAAATCAAATCATTTGGTCTGATCCTGTGGAATGAAATGGAGTTAGAGAAGGTCAGCCCGTGGCGCTGTGTTTCTCACTCCGCTCTAATGTAATAAGAGCACAGTGAGAGAGGCATGGATTAGACTGTAATCCACCTGAATCTCTCCCCCCCCCCGCGCTCTGATTTGTTTGCACCACCCCTCTCTCCGTCTCCGACTCATCTGGTCCCTCGTCTCCGTCCGAAACTCAATCAATCAAGCTCCTTCTCCCTTTCAACCTCAACACGTTATTGGGATTCAGCTACTCTCTTTTCCAACCCAGCTCTCTGTTAGTCATCTGCCCTCTAGATTTATTAACATTGTCAGTCAGTCTTTGGCTGGGAGTACTTTTTTGATCAGTTCCAATGTTTTGATCACTTTCAACCATGGTTCTCCTTACATTTAGCCTAAATGACTCTGACTGGAAATCCCCCCACATTAATCTTGCTGTTTGAGGTGTGATTTCCCAATTTTAGTTCTTTTTTTTTATTGGTAGAAAATGCAGCATAAGGCTGGAACAGACTCTTTAGGTGTCACTAGCTGAACTTCTCCTGCAACCACGTAGGTTCTCCATAAAATCTGGTTTGAACTATCCTGTCTGCTGTAGCACAACAGCCCGATTATCAATAACAATTGATAAATATGAGATATGTTGGAAATGTTTTTCATTAACCAACAGTTTCCACCTCGGCCATAATATATGTTTGATGTAAAATCAGAGTTGGCTGCATTAGGAGTTAAAAGAGCAGATGAAGTAAATGTTAAAGTTACTTGAATTTTAAACGAAATAACACAAACTAATGACTTAACTTTAATTACAAGGCTCCCATCTGTTGCTTTGCAACAACTGGCACCAGTGTTTCACTCAAGTATTTAAATTAAAGAGATGTCAAGATGTGCTGATTGCAGAGCATGGACCTATTTGATGTTGATGGCCTGTCAACACAGAAGTGTTGATTACCTTTGCAGTCGTTTATCACTTTGGTTCAGACTAAAATATGTATATTACGTTGACTGGCACCGGCTTTCATGGTTGTCAGATGATGAATCCTTCTGACTTTGGTGATTTCCTGACTTGACTACGACCGTCATCATCATCTTACATCTTTAATTTGCTCAGCAATTTTATGCACACATATCTGCAAGCTAATGACACTCTCATCAGCCTCAGGTGTACTTTTTTATTTGGTGCTAATTAGCAAATGTCAGCTTTATACCTGAATAATATCAGCGTGTTATCCGCCTCGTTAGCAAAATAACCAAAATGCATCCCTCTTGTTAACCTGCCATCCGTCTCCATCCCCCTCAAGGTCCCTGACTGGCAGAAGGCTGTAACAGGAAAAACAAATACTTTAAATGGCACTGAATGATAATGCATGTTTGAAATTATGAATGAAATGAAATTGCCTACTATACAACAAGGCATATACGGAAGCTGCTATTACAATTAGTTCAGTACTTCTGGCATATTTTTTTTTTTTTCAGACTGATTCGTTATAATTAATCATACATGACTTGCCTTTTGTCATATAAATGTGCTTTGCTGCTAGAAATAGAAGTGTGTAATGCGTATTCCCAGCTAGGAGAGCTCATACCTCCACCACTGTAATGAAACCAAGCCTAATCCAGTGTCAAATAAAACAGGTTTAAATCTACCAGATCATATTGTACTCACTCACAGATACTGTCCTGATTTTTCATCAAGATCCATGCATCACTCCTTGAGAAATGAATGGAAATTGATGAAAGATGGCCACCTTGCAATGTTAAAGTGAGTGAGAGAAAAATCCCGGGTGCCTCACCTTTATCGAGATCCACATCTAAAGTAAATGGGGTCTGTTCTGGGCCGAGACCCATCCTCCATCCAAGTTTGATGGAAATCGGCTGTGTAGTTTTTTCTGTAAAATATAATATGCTGACAAACTTACAACAGACGGACACAAGCAAATAAATAACTCCTTGGCGGAGGTAATAACTTTGTCATTTGAGTAATGGGAAAATCACTCACAAATATAAAGGGGACTGACACAAGTGTCAATGCTGTTGACAGCGGTCGATCCAAATGTGACATAATTATGTCTGAATCCAATATTTGATGTTAACTCAGGACCCCTTGAATATATCACTCCATAAATGTCATTAATCCAACAGAACCATATCAGTCACTGCAGAGCTAGACGACTGAGCAGCTGAGATGTGATTATCAATAAAAGCTGATTTTTATTGTCATTATCATCACTAAATCTTCATCATGGTTCTGACCTTACTTCGCAGAAAACAATGAAAAAGTGTCAATTAACACCTAAAGCTAAATGATTCTGTCTTAAATCGCACTGACCCCCCTGAGGGAGAGACTCTGCCAGCTTTCCACCCCCGACTTCCAGCACTGAATTCCATCTCTCTCCTCTCGTTGTCTGTTGGGGAGCGAAACAGTCAATCCATTCACTTCTTTCTCCTCCTCTAGCCCTCCGCATGCCAAGACAGAGACAGCTGTTATCATGTTCCATCAGTGGTATCAAGGCTGAACACTGTGAGCAGAAAGTAGATTTCATTATTTAAACAGTCCTCGGGGAGGGTCAGGGATGTGATGGTGGCGACGGCAGTGAAACTTATGGTAATAGTGTGTGTGGGTGGGTGTGTGTGCAGACAGAGGCGGAGTGATGCAGAGACATGACGTGCGTCACTGTGAGGCAGTGTGTCATGAAATTATGCAAATGTCAGAAAAGAAAAAAGGGTTTCCTCAGTCAGATCTCTTGGAATTGGAATGTCATTTGTGTTGGGGAGCGTGTACCACCATGTAAACATTTAAAAAAATCAGACATGTATGTATGCTGAATAAGTGTGTAGTGTGTTCCCTTCAATTGAATATTTATTTGTTGTAATAAGGATTCATTGTGGAATTTATTGCGCCCACTGTAGTGAATTTGCCTCGTCCCCTTCAGTAAAACAAAATTGCTTTAGCCTCTGCAGCGACTGTCATCTGATCCAATTTAGAGTGATTAAATAAGCCTACTTGATATTGAGCCTGATCCTGGATGAAAAAAAAAAACTAAAAAAAGAAAAAACAACCCTGGCATTTCACTCAGAATACACCAGGGAATTTGAGCAAGTCCGGACGGGATTTAGCACTAATACCCTCTGGACAGGGCCGGTGGTTTTCTCTGAATATTAGACCTCTCTCAGGACAGCACCAGTTTTACCAGAGGGCAATGTGATGTTTAACTGAGGTGCAGCCGTGATTCTAGTCCCATGTGGATACATTTTATCGGAGAACTACACAGACCCTATGGGAATAAAGATCTCCAGGCATGTCCCCTGTCTGTTTCAGTATGTTATAGGCCCGCTATGTGATGCATAAGTGTATGCTCTGATGTGAGCAACTAGATTTTAGCGATACAATCTGCAGAGAGAAACTCCACAGTGTCCCCTCAAGCTTCTGCATAACTTATTTCCTATGCCTGAAACAGTATTTGAAGTATTTTTTTTTCCCTCACTATCTGAAGTTTGTCCCGAGCAAATTGATCACAAAAAGAACTAGAGTGCAACTTTGTAGAGATCATACCTCTGTCAAGTCGAAACAGTTCCCTTTACTTCAGTTAACACCAGTGCAACATCAAACTCCATAGCCTGTTGATTTGGACATTTTAAACTATCCATGACTGCTCAACCAGAATTTGACTCCACCAAATCTAGGATCCGCATCAAATTGGAGTCGTTCATAGATGCCAGCCACCTAAATACGCTTTTTGTTGTTTTTGTTTGTTTGTTTTTTAAGCAAGGTCCATGAATTCCTCGAGAAATGTACAAAAAAAAGTTGAAAATACGCCCTGGACCCATACTAAATAGTGATTGGACCCGTCCTCCATCCAAATTTCAGGGTCAGCTTGGTGGTTTTTGTGAAACTCTTTTGACAAACCAACTAACAAACAAAACAAAATTTAAAAAAAAGACACAGGTGAAAAAATGACCTCCGTGGTGAAGGACAGGAGTCTACAGTCCCACCAGAAGCTATGCAAGACATTTCAACCAACTGAACACCCTCTACTCTTTTCATCAAGCCAGAGTTTGGTTTGTTCTTTCTGGGCTACAAGGCAACACGGTGGACTCCGTCGAAGAGGACCTGCTCTCCCTGTAGATATACAAACTCATTGAGGTAATGAACACAATGATTCTTAATTTCAGGTGATTATACACTAAAGAAAGAAAAATATTAGAGATATTTTATTCTATTTTTTCCCCCTAAAGCCCCCCAAGTGGACCTTTACGATAAATGCTAACACAGCATGCTAGCAGACACACTGACAATACTAACATGGTGCTGTTTCACCACTCAACATCATTTCATTGGCAGAAGTACACATATCTGCATCTATTATGTGGCGAACCAGTGTTTCCACCAGAGTCATGCTGCTGATGCATGGGTAAAGACACGCCTTCATAGACCGAAAATGTCATAAAAATCAGGAGTCTCAGCTGGCCTCCTTTTGCTCCACTTTCAGAAAGCTGATACTAATAAGATGATACTGCAGGTAGAATTCCATGCCCCCAAAAAACAGGCTACATATTCAAAATGGTGCAACATGGAGTATTGACTAAAAATGGCAGCATAAAGCAAAAATACTTCAGTTGTCAGAGGGAACTACAAAGCATAGCGAAAGCGCCAGTCTATGCACCTATCCAAACAAACAATCCTCAAATTCTACCCGCGTGGAATTCGCGCGTGCGTGTGTGCAACTCCGACTCCTGTCTGTTCAAAACTGCGAGGACGCGCGTCTGTTCCCAGAATGCCTCGCATCGTTGACAAACACACTCCATTACCCCTGTGTACACATCTGAGCTTAAGACAGAGTGACAGGAATGAGAACTCAGAGTAGATGCTCTCACGTGTGAATGTGCATGCCTACCTCCTCCTCTCTCCACAAACACACACCCACACACACACACACACCTGTCACACTCACACAGAACAAATGTGAAACTGATATTCAGTTTCTCCTGACAGGTATGCCTTGTGTTTCACTGATTCCGCGCCGATGCACCACAGCGTTAAACCCCATGTAAGAACACCTCTCGTGGTGAATCCCAGCCTTCCTTCCCTGCGCTTGTATACATGTATCAGCGTGCGTGATTCCCCGTTCGGTACATGAGGAGGGATTATTCTTCTTTACATGAGTTTGGCCTTGTCATGTGTGTGCCGGGTCGAGGCAAACGGCCTCAACGCGCGCCAAGCTCTGGATGTTCCGTGTCACTCCTCGCTGACATGCTGACATTTACCGCGCCGCCGCCGCCTTTGTGCCGCTCTCATCGCCGTGACAGCGGACTTACAGATCGCCGCAAAAATCCCAGAGCAGTATCAATTTGCTCAGCCAGCTCACGGTGAACGGGGGATAAGACACACGCACGCACGCGCAGATTTACAGAGAATTGCAGTGGAGTGTACAAGCAGGGGCGACAGAAACACACACACACACACACACACACACACACACACACACACACACACTACTGGAGTGAGCAAAAGGTCCAACACCCAAATTGGCTGGTGTGATAATACCCTCAGAGGGGAAATGATTGAAAATTACTGAGAGTGACATTTGTGCAGACCGGCTCGTGATTTAAATCCATGTGATTATATTATCTCGTCCAAATGAAAGAAGGATCTCAAGCCTGCATTTATGACAACATGGCTGCCGTGAAGACGCATTGACATGCACGAAGCATCTCTCATTATCTACTTCAATATTGATCAGGCCTCAAAAGAGCGTCCGACGAGCGCGCGGCTAATACTTCATCCACTGTCCATCATCGGCTGTAGGCAGAGAGAATAATGCATTATTAATCTCTCCTTGATGGATGGGCTGCTGTTGTCATAAATAGTATTGGGAGCCCCATGACTAACTCCAATAAATCAGTGTTCAAACTTTTACTATTAATATTAATTTAGGTGTTTTTCTTTTGGGATTATAGGGTGTGTTTCTCTGTTTAGTGCCATACATTTGGCAATATGCTTTTTAAATCAATTTAACCGGGATGAATCTGACGTCAGTTTTAGTACCAATCTTTGACAGTACTTCACGTCACTACATTAATGCTCGCCCACGGTTGCCGGCCATAACGGTATTTTTCATTTACTTTTTGCTTTCGTTTTTTTTTGCCAACTACCTTCGAGAGGCAAACACAGCTTTTATAACACAACCTCGCCTGCCTTCTTCCTAGCTCACAGAGTTGAATAGGTTGAAGGAAAATATCTTCCGGCACTGAAATAGTAGTATTTCTCTGTTGCTTTTTTTGTACTTTATTGATTTTTGCTGAGATATTTACCTTCTCACCATAACACAGTTATAGCTATTGCCAAATTTACATGAGGAGGTTACTCCTACGATCACTTTATATAACGCGTGCACACATTCTTTTGTTTTTTAAATACATTGTACTACGGTTATGTTAATGATTATTTACAAGCTCTGCGGTGCTTATTGCACTGTTTAATTCAAGAGGACATTTCGAAACACGGGTTAATGTCAGGATGCATAATTATGTTTTGATTAAAGAGCAAATTAATGACACCGTTTCAGCTCGAGCACGCCCCCTTCAGTTGCATGAATGCGTTCAAACCTGGACAGACGCTATCTTAATGCAATATCTCGAGGCTCAGACAGGCTTCGGCAGGTGCTCAGGCAGTGGGGAGTGACAGGATGAGGGATGTGAACAGTGAAAGGAAATGTGTAAATTTGTCAAAAGCACTGTAATACCGTTGTACTCTGTAAACTACCATCTTAAAAGGTATAGAGACAGTATTTCTACCACGGTCCACACTGCTGACAGTTGACTGCTGCATTCACTTGTCAGGTTTGGCGGGTTCATATCCTGTGAACACATTTTCTAAATTGTGTTTTCAAGATGAATTATGTTATTATGTTATTTAAAGGGACGCTGTGGAGTTTTTGACCACCAGAGAGACAAAGCAGCGGTGGTCGAGCCAGCTACAAGACTGAATGAAGGGAGAGGGCGCGGCGGTAGCACAAACAAAGCAGTGAATCAGAAAACTGAGCACAAAAGCTAATAAAACAATCATCGCGGGGAAGATGTCCCGGTGCTGGATTTTGTGTGGATTCAGTCAAAGTGTGCGCACCCTGTCCGCCAACAGATCTGCAGCTGTCAGTCACAGAGGAGAGGAGGCACATAAGGGGTTTATTTGCGGCGACGTTTATCATGCAAAAATCAATGTCACATCACGTGGGAAAAACATTTTGCTTGGAAGAGCTTGGGAAAAAAAATAGGATTTGGTCTCTTAAACATTCACATTTTGGCTAAATTAACGTGGGGGGATGTTAACACATAAGGGACACTACTGGGAAGCTACAGGACGATACGAAAACCTCAAAAACACAAACAAGATAATGGGTCGGCACTTGAGATGGTATTCAAAAAAGCTGAGCACACACTAATCCACAACCCACTGACACATATGCACGCTCTGTATGAGGATAAAAGACTGCTTGATCCTGCAGCCGATATTCTGCTATTCCACTGACTGACGTTCAGCAGCTGTAACATGCAAAGAAAACACAGCAATGCACCAACAAAAGCATGGAAGAAAACGGCTGCTGGCAAACGAGTAAGTACGTAAAAGTATGTGAAAGATGCAGGACTCGAACTTTTCAGACTTAAAGAAATGTTTTGCTGGTGGGGAAATGCGTTAAACATGTTTCTTTCTCAAGATACACACAATGTGTTGGTGAGGAACAACTAAAAGTATGACTTGTCTTTGTTTGTTGTAAATATCAGTTGGAAAATAGACAACCAACATAATTAATGAATACAGTTTTTGAATATATTACATAATTGTTATATATACATTGCAGCGATTATGTCCTTAAATGGGCAATTAGCACTTGACTTTATCTCACTGAGTGATTTTATCTCCGTCTGTAGTGGCACTGAGGTGCACAGGCCCTATGGCTCAGCTACAGCCACGGCCCTCTCCAGAACAGCTGACAGCTTCTATTCTGCAGTTAATGTGGCGTACTGAGGAGCTGCAGTAAAGATAATGTAAGGGTTGTAAAAAGTGCTGCCGCTAATTAGCTCGCTGGCAGAGATGCGCCAGGTGAGCGGAGCTGGTTGGAGATGGAGGACAGACAGGCAGAACGATGAAGGAGATTTTAAAAGTGGAGGGAAGAGTAATGAGCTGCGGGCAGGTTGAAAAGACTCTGAAGGTTAAAAGTGTCGTCTGGCCCTTTGTCAAGGTATCAGAAGACTGGAGAAAAGAAAAAAAAAATTCATCTACAGCACAAATATTGATCAGCTCTGATACAGTGTGTTTAATGATGTCCTTATAATGCTCCATCACGCTGGCAAGAGTCTGTCTCTGTGGTGAAGGCCTGTCTCGCTTAAAAAAATGTTATGGAGGAACTGTGAGTGGTTAATGGAAATGCATTATTGAAAGTAGGATCCATACGTCTGCCTGCTTTCAATTATCCTGCGCTACCTTTGGGACATATATGTGTGTTTTTTTTTTAATCTATTTTCATTCAAAGTTGCTTTCATCTTTTGACATACACTGAAACAATTTCATCTAAGCTTCATTTCACATCCACCCGACCCATGTGTTCCACCTCACTCACAAAAGGAGATCAGTGTGTTAAATGTATACAGATTTTCAAGACTGGAGAGAGAATATAAAGTGAGAACGTAGTTTGAATGTTCATGCCTGACCTCCAGTGCCATTGAACTTTCACTACTCTACAGTATAAACTGTAACACTCGATAAGTCATTTTCAATGGAAATAGACACTCTACCACCCATCCACAGCCCCGCACTGTGTTTCCCTTTAGTATTACTGTTGCCGTTAGCAACATGGCTATGGCTGGCAGCAAGGGTAATGTCCAAAATTGAACAAGAAACCCCAATCTCATTGCAGTAAAGGGAAACAGCTGGTTTTATTAATAATTAAGAACCTTCTCTTACTTACTGATCTAGTAGATAGAATCGTCTGAAGTCCTGGTGGTAAGGGGAAACAACGAGGGAACGGACTTTGACACAACACTGGCGGTCTCCATTGAGTGAATGCCATCAGTTCGCTCTTGTTTTAGTGAAGTGTCTATCCCTCTGCTTATTTGTCTCCTTCACCTCCTCCATTAGCTGGGTTCTTCTTTCTTTTACAGTGTACAGTGTTGCCACAGTTATTCCAGCTGTTACACCGTTACCTGTTGATATTAACTGGGTAAAACAATGCCTTTTCCTGTTTTGGTCAAAGAATGGCATTTTCTGACAAAAAAAAAATCAACCTTGTTGCAGACCAAATGGCAAAGGGTCTGCCACAATGGTTACAGGGAAAAAAAATGATGTTTTTTCTACAGCCCACAGGCAATCACTGTTTACTTCAGAATGATACAAAAGTTGTTTATTGCTAGTTTAAGCTAACTAGCTTCTTGCATTGACCCTGAACGAGTGGGCATGAGATGTAAATCATGAGGTTTGTAACTATTAGATATCAGTGTCACAGTGCCAGGTCAGTGGCCTTCCACCTGGAGCTAAAACACAGTCGCTACCCTTCTAGCATGACTTCTGGCAGCGACCCCTCTAGTGCAGTAGTATTCATAGCAAGAGAAGACTAAGTCATGGGGTGAATGGGGCGGTAGAACATGTCATACATAGGATTCTCCCCAGGAGGCTGCTGTTCAAGTCACATTTGTGACAGAGTGGCTGATTAAGTTAGGTAAATAATGTAATGGAAATAATACAAGTTATATGGTAGAAGTTATGTAAGGAAGCATAGTTATTTTGTCCCAAAGCATGATCTTTTCCTGTTTTTTGTGCCTAAACCTAACCAAACAGTTTCACAGCCCTAACCCAGTCCAAAATGTGTTATAAATCTAATCATATTGTGAAATGTAAATCTTGGTCAGCAGGCTTTATTTTTAAAGTCTAACCAGACGTTGCACATGAATTATTGCTAACTAGACCGTGGAGCCCTACTCCGGCAAAACCTATGCTACAGGGATAAGAAGAGCCACATATTAGAAGCGTTGGGCCACTGACCAAGCTGCCGTTTTTGACCAGATTGGACTGAGACCATGTTGAATGTAATGATGCACATGGTACGCTGCATATACAGTAAGTGAATAGACAAACTGAAAATAGCCCATTAGGCTCACTTTGCTGTTAGTAATAATAGCTTCTTATCCTGGCTTCACAAAAGCATATCGACCTACAGTAATGCAAAAAAAAAAAAAGTCGATATGTGGCGTTATCTTGCTTTTTTTGATTGCAGGTAATCATTCATTCATTCCAGTTATCAGATGTTTTAAATATTTAAAATGCTTTGGTTAATTAACCCATTATTCAGCCCATCGGTCCACTACCTATATATATATATATATATATATATATATATATATATATATATATTTATACCATGGTCTGGGGGAATACTCAATTCTGATTGGCTGCAGGGTGTCCATTAACCCCTGATATATGGACACCTACTAAGTAGTTCCAGTCAAATTGACTGTTCACCGCAGTAAATCAATGCGCTAGCTGGTGTATCAAATCTGAATATTTTATTTCCAGCACTGAGTGCAGTCCGTCAGTCCTTCAGTGTCTTATCCTCTGAACACCACAGGGTGGCGACTGTAACACACAAGCTGCAGAAAGTTCACTTCCCCTCTAAATTTACTGATACGCGAATAATCTCACGTCCCGTTCGCTGTTCAGCTCTCTACTTCAGGCTGCGGCCACAGTAACGTTACACACGGCCGGTCATTTGTTCGTGAAAATCTTGCTATTGATTTGGGGACAATGACATGACTGGATAGTTAGCTAATCGTATTAGCTAGCATACTGTCAAATTATATTTACTGTCTGTCAAATGTATGCAATATTATTGACTTTGAATCTTGCTAGCATAACGTTAGCTTTCTGGCTCATGGCTGAGCGGACTAGAATATCTCCCGTTGCCAAGTCGTATCTATGGTCCATCCTATTTGCTGGAGGAGTGAACAACGTCTCCGTTGCATAAGAACCTTACGGGAGAGTAATGATTGTTCCAGGTATTAGTCAAACCCTCAGGCGTAACCAGGGAAACTAAGTTATGGCTTGTGAAAAACTTTATATTTTGATTGTAAAACGCATGAGAATGTAGATTAATGGTCCGAATTTCTTTTCTTTGGCAAGTGACCATGGTATAAGCGGGACGATGCGAAGGCCTAAGAACCGTCCTCCGCTGCGCGTCGGACAGTTGCCTCCGCGCAGTCCATTAACTTCTGTTTATGGACACCTCGTCGGGCATTATCCCTTACATATAGGTCATATTCCATGCTGATTTGAAATAATGTTACTGTACATTACAGAAATAAAACTAGTCCAATGAGCCACCCAGTGTAGTGAGGACGTAATGGCCTACTCAATGCTGAAAGCTGGAAATTTCCCTCTTTGATAGGTGATTATTACACAAAGAACCAGATGTGATCATACTGTGAATGTCGAGTAACTGTAAATTCTAGTTCATAGAAAAGTAACTCCGTTCACACACTCTTTAGGATAGAGCATGGCGGTAAATACGAGCAGCAGGAGAGAAACTGCTGCCAGATCCACTTGGATGATTAGTAATTCTGTCAGTGCTACATTAGTCAACATTATGGTATATAGAGACTAACCTCAATATTTAAATTATTCATTCAGACAAATTGTATCCGTGTGGCTGGAATAGATATTTTGCATGCAAGCTAAGCACTTTTTTCAAGGCCCTGGTCCCCCGGCAATGGTAATGAACCTTCCTTTAAAGTGGAGCAGCAGCATGTGAGGGGACCCAGTGGAAAATGTGACCCCTGATCTATCAAGAGAAAGTGTTTTTAATCACAAATCAGTTAAAAGCTGTAAGGGAAAAGGCCCTCTTTATGTTGCCGAGTTTAATCACTTTTCACTCACAGTGACTGTGCTTTGAATAGCGGGAGAGTATAGTCTGACTTCCATGTCCCACGGGCCTTCATTGAGCGATCCAGATAGGTTCCACTGCCAAAGATCAGAAGAAAGAAAGCAGACAGGAAAGAGAGCGATAGATGACTAATTTGGGAGCGAGGTGGAAACAAGAGAACACAGCGAGCTTTGACGTATGTAGATCAGTGTAAAACGGCAGCCCTAAAAAGTCTTCATTGCGATTCTATGCTACATCCAAAATGCATTAGAAGAGGTTTGGGAACCTGTTTTCACAAAATGATGCAGTTACTGGTGACAGATGTGTCTCAACTTCTACTGTGGAGCTTTTTTTTTTTTTTTTTTTTCCGAAGACTAAGTCTGTTTTGATGGTCCACTTTTAAATATGTGGTTCTAGGACGGATAGCAGCATATCAAACTGGACCACTGACATCCTGAAATACACCTGGGAGCAATCCAAACTCACCTTGTAATGACCTGGTTTTCAAAGGCCTTTAGGTAAGGCCATCCTATCAGCATTTCATTAAGTTGAAAGGAAATGTATTTGGAGACTGCGTTTTTAACATTTGTAAACCTGAAACCACTGGATAATTTGGGGGGACCACGAGACAATTTCGGGCTGTGTTTTGTGTCCACCATAGCAGCTATATGCTTAAACCTCACCAGATCATAAGCACAGTGTTGTCACAACATGAAATAGAAAATCAAACCTAAATAAATGTAAAGGTGCAACATAAAGAAATCTGAAATTTGCTGAAAAATCTGAAACATGCCAAGCCATCGACTGCAGTTCAAGACTGTGTTTTCAATATGTGCTAGTGTGAAACCACTGGATATTTTTGAGGAGACCCTCAAGTCAATTTCCAGCCTTGTTTGTGGTGACAATACCAGAAACTTTAACCAGAAGTCTGGACATCTCCAGCCTCAAAAAACATGAATTTGAAGCCAAAACATGATCTTCTATCCGTCTAATCAGACCTAAAGAAACCTAAAATTGTAACATAAAGAAACGTTAGACAGAGATTACATTGCCAAAATGTATTCTGCTGGCTGGGTTGAAAATGTAAAAGTAAGCATCACATAGGTATGTGATCATTGAGACATTGAGCTCATAAATACTCTCATCCAGCTACCTACGATGGATGTGTCCTTTTTTTTTTAGCATACCTGGTTAAATAAGGGAGAGAAATATGACTTCTTAACACGATACATTGCAGCATATCTCCAGCAAGGTCAGGAGGAGAAAGAGGTATGAAGGGCAAATGAAGGAATGGAGAAACGCAGCGCCGTGGACAAATGGCATGGATGACAGTCACTTAATAAGAAGCTGAATTTGAGAAATGACGGCGGGCGAACGACAGGAATAAATGAGAGAGCGAACGAGAGGAATAAATGATAGCAGGGATAGAGCTGTTCTCCCGCTCATACTGGCCAGCCAATCACCGAGTGTGTTGGGCAAGTGCAGGTTTTCAGGGGTGGAAGGCAGCAATGACAAGACAAACCGGAGAATAGAGAGCGCAGACACACGCAGACACACACACACACATACATACACACATACACACATATATATACCCCTACATTTTTACTCAGAAGAGGAGACAGGTGTAGCAACAGCGAGAGGCCAAATCAGCCGAGCTGTTATCAATGTTTCCACCTTGATCACTCCCTCCTTCTCTCTCTTTACAGCACACACTCTCTCTCTCACACACACACACGCACACACACACACCCACACACACACACACACACAGAGCAGTGGAAAAACAAGTGTAGATGGAGAGAAATGGAGTCTATGGGGCATTTTTTGTGCTGTGTATTGCTTCTCCTGTAATCTCTTACCTTTTCGTTCTCACCTGCTCCAACGCTTTCCACCCACACACACACATTTTTGGCAGAGGCTGCCCTACCTTCACACTCCTAGGTCCCTGGCCCAATTTGAACAGTATCAGTGAGCGATGGTGGCCCACTGGTGCCAGAAGACCTGGGTGGAAAAAGTCAAGTCATTTTTCACAACTTGCCGTAAAGCAAACTTCTCTCCAATGAGAGTTTGGAAAAAAATTCTCCTCGAAGCATTTTTTATTCTGTGTTTGGAGAAACAAAAATGTCTTTGACTTTAACTGAAATGCGCTGGGGAAAGCATCCGGAGATTTGACTAGATGACAACACATGCTGAGAACTCAATTTACGATTAACCTCAAATGTCAGTGTGGGCCTGGACTCTGATTTGAAGAAGATCTTTAAATGGCTTGGCTTGTTGCCAATGTAATTTGACAACAAGAGCATATAAAAGGGTGCACAGTAGAGTTCACACATAATGATCATTCTGAACAAGTCTGAGAAAATAGCCATGATGACATCATCATCTTTTGATTGGGCTCAAAGGTTCCTTGATAAAAAACTTTGGGTGTGAAGTTTGAATGATATTCTAGTTAAAACGCCAAAATTAAATCGGTTACAATAACAACCACTTGGTTTAGGTTCATGAACAATCATGGTCATGGTTTAAAACAAACCAACATTGGCTGGTGGTAGGAAATGGGCCCCCTGTTCTGTTAACACATCCATGTTAGCAACTAAGACTACTCAAAGACCACAGCTGAATCTGTTTGATTCCACTGTAGCTGACAAAGAGCCAATTTGGCTGTTAAAGAAGGCGTTGACATTGTGAGTGTTTGTGAGGCAGAAATCATCTCTCTACTGTGGCTGCCATCAGGATATGTCATCCATCACATCTGTCTTTCTGTTTCAACTCGCTGCCATGAATGCAAAGTCTTCTCCGTCTGATGTTCTGTCAGGAATGAGAAGCAGAATAATCTTCCGTGAGACCTCTTAGGGGACGTCACACAGACAACAGAACGATATTTTCTCTGCGGCTATTCTCAGACATACTGTACACTCCCTGTCTCACTATATTCTCTCACTCCTCCCTGCTCCCTATATCCGTCCTCCCCCCTGAAGGTAAACACTGCCAGCAGCGGCAGTCGAAGTGTCACCTGAGGCCACCGTCTTCCACGATCGCAGCAGCCACTCCACAGCGAGCTCATCCATCCCACACTCTCTCTGCGCCATCAGCCTAATGCACTCATTACCACAGCCTCCACTATAAAGGATAGGTTCCTGTCTCATAGACACTGTGGCTGCATGAGCTCTTAAACAGGGTGATGTAACTGATAGCAATTTGCATATAAAATAGACCAGTGCCATGGGTGTTGTGTTGAGGCAGCATCAATTTTGTGATCTTGTTTTCTTTTTTAAACCACCTAATATAATAGAGCAAAAACAGGATTAGCAGACATTATGCGCTTCGGTCAGCGGAGACACGCATAACGCACGCATAAATGGTTGTATAACGGTCATATATTTAGTATTTGTAAAGTATTCTCTGCGAACGCTATTTTCTGTGGCACTCACACAAATCAAAACACAACTCAGCATCCTTCTTCGCCTCTGGTTTCAGCTCTGAATGCAAAAAATCAAAGCCTGATGCCTTTGCGTTGGCCTTGGTCCAGGCTTTGTTGAATCGCGAGCAGAGAGGAGCCGGCTGAGTGGAGCCATATCCATTGTGTGGTTGGAGCCGAGCCTGCAGCACTCAGTGGTGATGATGGTGAACAGCTGGGCTCGGCTGCTGGAGCCGCCGGCATGCGATGAGATGATCGATGGCTTAATGGCAGGATTTTAGCCCGTGTTTGGGCAGTGTGGCACTACACAATGTGGAGCAGGGATAATTATTTCATCTCAGAGATCTGGATCTGAGACTTTTGTAATTTGTAGTGGGCCCTGTGGAGGGCAGTGGGCGATGCCTCGTGGTAAGAATAGAGTGCATAATATTACGTGGAGCGTTTAGGGGTCTTTTTGAAATGAATGGATTTATCATGCCTACTAATCCTTGGACTGGCCATTCTCTGCATGAGGTCTTTTTCATGCTGTGAGCAAAAACATTTGATACCATCTGATTGAGTCTTCATCTTCAACTGAAGAGATTCACTTGCCCCCATTGTCTTCAGCATAAAAGGTTGTATCTCAAAGGGGATTAAAAATGTGGTGCCCAGATTAATAGCTTCTGTTGTTTTGCCGTACGACCAGACTCCGCGGCTTCCTTCCTCAGGCTTTGAGACCCGTCAATCATCCTCAGCACTTTGCAATAATTTGAAATATTTTTTTATTTTATTTTAAGAATTGTAAGACCTGGATTAATTGACATCTGACCAGGTGGCATTAAGAATAACTGTAATAACAACACAGATGTCTTCTTCACTGTTCTCGCTGATCATCTCTTGTCATCACTGGTTGGGCCAACCTGCTCAGGTCTGCCCCCTTCTCTTCTCGTTCATCCCATTCATTTGGGTTTATAGAAACCAGCCAAAACCATTAAGGGAAGAGGGTCACTCGTTGTCCATCACAGTCTCAATCTCAACTCGAGCTTAAACCAAACCAAACCTTAACCAAAGTGTGGTCGCACCACAGACTGATTTATTGATATTAACAGTGCAACAATAAAGGCTTAGCAAAGGTTCAACAATGACATAGGTACATTAGTTACACTCATATACACTCAAAAATGATCCTAGCATTCTGTAAACTGTTGACAAGTTTCTTATAAGAGTTTATAAATGTTTTATAATCCAACATCTATAATCCAACAAAAGTGTTGCATATGATGCTACCAGTTGTTAATGGTAGCATCGTAAACACTATTGTTCTCATTAACACATGATAATGTTAATAAGCATCTGGTAAAAACATATAAGGGCCCGTATTACTTATCAACTAATGTGTGTTAAAAAAAAACATCAATATGAAGCAATAACCAAAGTATATTTCACAGGCTTCTCATAATCAATAATATGAGCATCATTAGAGTATATAGCTACATAAGTAGCTATGACATTCATGAAGTCGTAAAGCCCCATTAAAAAAACTCTACATGATATCGGGTTGAACAAATAAAGATGACTGGATGTGCTTTAATTACTGTTCTAAACAGTGGCGCCAGATCTTTTTTCATTTCTCTTTCAACCGAAGGGATGTGGACTAGGTTGTATTTTTCTTCAAAAGAAAAAGCCTCTCAATCAAATACATCAATACACAAAATCTGTATATCCTGCTGTGCGGCTGCTGTTATATTTGTTCTGCTCTGTTGACCTAAGATCTAATGAAGCCTGTCCATGGTCAAAGAGAGTGTCAGTGAGGCACTGGTCTTTCTTTCATCGTGCAGCTCAGCTGGCGGAAAGCGTCCTCAGGGGCATTAATGGGGGTCATAAACTCTGATACGGATATTTAAACACATTGAACTCTAACTGGCCTTGCTCAGACAAGGACACATGCTCTCCCCTGAGGCCATTTCCATGAACAGAATTGGAAAATAGAAACTATTGATTCCTCGCTGCGTTTTATACAATTGCTTTGATCGTGTTTTATTAATGTTTAACAGCTATTGTCCCCTCTTGGTTTATTCCTTTCCCTGATCTTATTTGGAAGCCAAAACAAAGAAATTGTCATATTTTTAGTTTGGTTCTGTGTGTGACAAAGAGGAAAGAGTTGCTTGTATTTTTGGAGGGCTCAGGGAGAGAGTTATCAGGATCAGACTGAAAGTATAATTGTACTAAATCTAAATGTAATCCGGCAACAATGTGCAAAATAATGAAGGGAAAAATAAGTAATCCAGGATTAGATTTACTGTAAATGGCCTAAATCCAGTCGTTGTGCACGGTGGACTTTTCAGTGGTGACAGACAACAACAATGTGGCCTTATAGTATTAGAAATTACATAGAAATATCTGACAGAGGGCTGTAAAGACTCCACAAAGAAGGCTATAAATAGTGAGAATAAGCTGTGACTGTGCTCAAATGTGAAAGTAATTCAATACCAGACGTCCTTGTGTTGCGTTATGTAATTTCCTCACAAAGAACCTTTTATGGACACAGTTTCAAATGTCAGTCTTGTCCTACATGTTCTGAAATTAACAAGAAATTGAAAGTCAGTCTTTTTGGCACACATACACACGGTCCATATGTCAGTGTTGTGAATTTGATTCTTTCCGGTCGTCATCGGCTGAAAAGCTTGAGTCAATTGTTTCTGAGCAGACATAACCATCAACTAGCCGACTGATTAAATGAGGTGTTAGCGTTTATTGTAATGTTCTAGCTGGTGCTGCACTGAATGCCAGTTTGTTATTGATAGTTTGATGCTTGCACAGCACTGCGTTGGCTCTGTTCCAAGTCGAGGCTGAAGTAATTGACACATCGCCCGCTGGGGTTTGTGATTAACTTTATTGACATATAGGGGGAGGTGGGTGTATGGTGTAGTGCGCAGTTGGCAGAGCTAACAGGCCTTTCAAGCTGCTAAGACAAAATAGCATTGATGTTTTCAGGACTGCTGTCCAGGGAAGCGCCTGGAGAGGGAAGATTTAGAGGCATGGGCATGTTGATTCAGTCTAAAAGCCGCCGCAAGCATTGTTCCTCTGCGTCACAGTTACTCTAATTCACCTCACGTTATGATGTTACCCACTGTAACCAACATATTACACACTTTCTGAAGAAAAACAAGTGTGGAAACAAGAGAAATAATCTGCACAGCAGACTATCGCTTTCCTGTGTTAAAGGGGGAACCAAGATCAGTTTTGTCAAAGGCAGTTCTACTCAGCCTCTGGACAGTAGTCCCCGACGCCTGAGAAAATTACCCCTGATGATATGACCTGGGTTATCTATGCTTGGTAAAAGAAATCATGACAGAAAACCTATCAAAGAAACACTAATGGCTTTTTGGAAATACACAAATATTAAAGTCACAGTGAAACATCGGCTCAAGTGTCCGACTTTTGCAATGTGACTGTATTTCCGAGTGCGACTGAACATTTGGAATGGGCTTAGATACGAGAAGGACTTGATAAAATCCTTCAAATGTGATTGAATCTCCCAAAGGCTGGCATGGCTTAGCAAACACAGCACAATGTGGAGCTGTACAGCAGAGGTTCCCAACCAAAGATTGTTTGGTAGACAGTAGTGTAAAGCCTTTCGTGGCTCCAGAGGAAGCTGCAATCTGCCTCCAGCGATGTCACTCGGCGGCTAAGTTTTCATTGTCGAAGAAAGAATGCATGGAATAAAAAAGGCGATATCTCTGGTTCTCCTGTATCAATTCTCAACATTTGTTTTAAACCTTCCATAATGAGTCCAGCCGTGTTAAAGGAGTAACCTGCCTATCAAAACCATTGCAATGGTCTGCCCGTGCGCCTCCACTGGTATGTATGTTAACCGGACTGGACTGTAGCACCTTTCTGTAGTCAAAGCAACCAGTTAAAGTGCTACCATGCAAGGTGCCACCTGCTCATCATGAGCGCTAACCATTCATGCATGTGTACACTAATGAAAGAGCCACAGGGAGAAACTTGGGGTTCAATATCTTGCCCAAGGACACTTTGTCATGTCGACCGCAGGGGCGAGGACTTGAACCACCAACCTTCCGATTGCCAGCAGTTGAGGAGGTCCGTTTTTCAAGAGTTAAAATGAAATAGACATAAAAAAAAGAGCAAGACATTAGGGGGACAAGCAATGAGTGGTCCAATACATGCTATGGATTGTGGAAAATTACTGTTTCAAGTCCCCCATGAGCTGTTTGCAGGAAGCCAATAATTTCTAGCAGCACCCCTGAGCCCACCTAATGCTTTCTTGAAATGAGAGTTTGATTGACAGGATCAGTCCGCCATCCTTCACTCTGGCGGCAGAGGGTGGGTGTTCACTCTGTAAGAAGGCAATGGGAGCCTTTAATGTAATTAACAGCAAGGAGATGGGGGGGAGGGGGGGCAGCCACACTTCCACTCCGTCCCCCTCCCCATGCGGCAGTCACACACAACGACACACTCCCTCTCTGCTCTAAACCCCTGTCGAGAAAGTTTGTCTTTAATTAAAAATCCCCCAGCCGACACACACACACACACACACGCACACAAACACCACTTCAGGTTTCACGCACTCCAGTCAGAACATGCAGGCTTGATTAGTATTAATCCTTATCTCCGGAATGGACAGCTTCTCAATTGTGTTTTTTTTCCGCGGCTGGCTAATTTCATGAAGAGCGTAATTACAGTATTTTCAATTTCGGCCCTCTGCAGCGTTATGAGGCTGACAGTCTATCTCCGCACTGCAGCTGAGAGGGTTTTGCGGGCGTGCGAGAGCCAGTGTGTATCCATGTATCCCCGAGTGCTTGCGGTGGTGTGATTGTGTTTTTCTGACTAAAACGAGGGGGGAGAATTAGCGGGTTATGCGGGTGACTAATACAAGAGATAATTATATGCCAAATCCAAATTGGAAAAAAAAAACAGCTGAAATCATGACAACTGTGTAAACAACATAGTAGGCAGCAACTTTTGTGCAAACAGGGTTGATTTGCCAAAAAATGGCAAGCGAAAATATTAAGATAATGTGGGTGCAAATATTACAGTGCCAGCAAACCGACGCCTGGTCCAGAATGTGTTCAGTGACAGTGCGATATCCAGTAATCTGATTTACTTACTGTCTATGTGCTGTGTGTTCCAACAGTAGGAGGATGAAAGGCATGTCAGCTCTGATTAAAGCTGCCGACTGGCACAGTTTGAGTAAATGCGAGTGTGTGTGTGTGTGTGTGTGTGTGTGTTCGTGCCTGTGCTTTGGTCACTCTCCAGTAGGGAGATCGGAGCTGCCCTAAGGCGGCGGTGGCCATCGTCCCATCCTTCCTTTCATCTCCCCTCATATCTGTCTCTGCCTCCTCCTCCTCTCAGCAGTGCGACTGTTTCCTGCCTGATATCTCCCCTCTTACCTCTCACTCAGATGCTCAGTAAACAGCTGCCATGCATATCTATGCACTTATGTGCGAGAGCGCCTTTTCAGCAAAAGCAGCTTGTGTGTATATTCGGATGCAGGCGGCTCATCAGCGATGCTCTGTCAGCTTTGATAATAACTCGGGGCCCCGAGGCGCTGTGGCCCCTGATACTTTGTCACACTCTTCCAGCTCTGCAAACACGGGCCACCGTTGCCAGTAAAGCGTCTCTGCCTTCACTGATAATGAGCTCTGTGTCCTCAAAGATAGTCCGCTGTGGACGGGTGCCAGATTCCCCTGAGGTGTTGAGCACTGCCCGACTTCTGACACCAGCAGGACAGCAGCTTAGGTCCTGAGCACACAGTCCCGCTGACTAATAGACAGTCATTAATTTGGACTTGATTAAATGAAAATGTAATGATGCCCAAAGGGAGAGTTAGTAATCACAGCAGCAGAGAATAAGGCAGAGGAAAGAATGAGACAAATAGAGGGTGTCTAAAAAGTCAAGTAAGTTCGTATCAAAGTTTTACCGCGCCACTGTGTAAAGTGTGGAGATTAAACGTGTTTTGAGACATCCTATATGGAGAGCTGAAGATCATAAAAACAATTCATTATGCCAAATTACCAAACACCGATGACAACGCAGCAAACAGACTAATAAAGAAATAGCACTGCGGCATCCATATCCATTAGTTTGCATCCATTAGTTTTAAATGGCACCCCTTCAAGAAGACAGAGTTCCTTCTGACCATAAATCTACCTCTTAAAAGCCTAATGTGACGCGGAGACACATATTTAGCTAACAGTTTAGCGCAGTAATTAGGGTTTGCGAGCTCTCTGCCAAGTGCCAGCCGCCCAACATCTGTTCCTCCGGTGCCGCCGGGGCCCCGGAGCTCCCACCCCCGTCCCTCCCTCCTCCACCAACCGTCTTTGCCTCTCAGCGGGTGGCGGAACGCTCCAATCAGGTCTGGAGTGAAGTGATAGGCGAATATATGAAAAGGGGGGAAAAAAAAAGCGACAGGTCTGGTGTCCCCCGCAACTGTTTGAGTGTTGGTTTGAGTCTTAAAAGAGGGAGGTACTCCTCCTGCGGTCACCTTGACCCATCTCCCCACGCTCCCCCACCGGCTACAATTAAATCAGGAGGAGCATGTCGGGCCACCCAGCCTCAGCTGTGGGCGTGTGCCATCAGCATATCCTCAGCATATTCTCCCTGATGGGAAGCTTCTGCACTTGCCTGTGTATATTGGATTTATTTCTCGCTCCAGCGGTGATGGATTTTCCATTTGCCTGTTTTGTACGGTGGTGCACCATTGAGAGAAGCAGCACATCAAGACTGTTGCATCTTCTGTCACTCCCCGTCGCACACCGTTTGCTCAATGCCATTTTAGGATTTCGCTCTCCCCGGCAGGCCATGCTTCTCCATATTGTTGGGACCCATTTAACTCTGATAAGTCATTGTTGAGGCAATGCAGTGGGGGGGGGGGGATCTTTAGAGCGTGCAGACAGTGTCGACAACCCCCTCCCTACTCTCTCATATCCTGTTCTCCCTTTCCCTTTTTCTGCTCTTTCTTTATCGTTTTGCCTATAGCGCCTCTGTGGGCAAAATGTCATCTCAGAGCCCCTGCCCCAACAGGAAGGGAGGGCGAGGAGTGGGGTGGAGGGGATTATGACAGGAAACAGGATGAAAGGGGAGAGAAGAGGTGGGAGAAAATAAAGTTGCTCTTATCAGAACTTGCCAGGAGCAATGCGCACACAAAGCTGTTCGGGAATCCAATTTAGTCTTTGCTGTTAGTTTAAGTGATATCAGTGCAATTAGCTGTCACAGGTCAGAGTGTGAGCAGGGCGCGTTAAGTGATTTCCCGAAATCCCACCGGTGGAAGCATGAGGGGACATCAAGTCCCTAAGAATTAAAGAAAAAAAAAAAAGCAAGAAGGAGGAAAAAACTTCCCTCGCCTACTCCACAAATGGACCGCTTCTTCATACATCCTGCTAATAAATGTCAGCTGCCTCTTGGCTCTTTTGTTTTGCTCTTGTCAGCCGCTCACTCTGGATTTAAATGGATTTTCTCCCTCTATATCTCTCCACAAGGGTGACTTTGAGGCGTCGTAGTTTTATTTGTGCCTCGTGTAACTCAATTGTGCTGTATGTTTTTTTTTTTTTGTGAGTTACAGAGAATGTCTACATATTGGGGGGGGGGGGATCAGCGGGAATGTCCTTGATACTATTTCACAAGAGCAATTACGCTGAGGGTGCATCAGTGGGAAGTTAATCTATTTATAAACCCCCAGTGTAAGTTTCTGCCGCTGTCTTCTGCCTGGATAATGCCTTTTATTTTCAATAGTACACACCAGCCGGGTCTCTACAACCTGCAGGTACATAACAGGACTTGAGGCTTTGAAACTGCATCCAAGTCAGACGTCAAAGTCCAACTTTGCATGCAGATTCGCCGATCTTTTCCCATTAACTCCCGACTCGTCGAATATGCTAACTAGGTCATTAGCCTTAAGCCTCGTACTATGATGTGCTTCTAACTTCTCTAGCGTCAGTTTTGCACACGAAGGGCTCTGCGCTCAAGTCATTATACACATGCGACATCTGGTTAGACTTTCAAAATAAAGCTTGCTGAAAGTTTGATTCGGCTTAGGAGCAACATCTACTTGGTAAGGTTTAGAAAAAGATCATACTTTGGGTTAAAATGTCAAGATTTAACTGAAGTCATGTCACACATCACTTGAAGTATCAAGATGCGATGCTAGTGGGGTAACTGAAGTGTCAAACTGAGAAGCGCAAGGCCGTTGCTCTTAGACCGTCTGTGGAGAACAAATGCCGCCATCTGACTGGTGATGTAGTGTAAAGAGCAACGAAGTCTAAGCAGTGTGGAAGTCGGGGTTGATGGAAGTGTCAAACAAAGACAGAACTTTCGCCAACCGACTGGTGTTTGTGTCCCACGTGGATGCAAAAGGTTAACATTGACTTGTTTTTTTGACTTGCTAAACCTAACCAAACTGCAACTGTTTCACAACGTTAACCAACTGTTACCATGAGGACGGTGGATCTGCTCTCAGAAGTCACTGGGTCTGGCAAATCTCCTGCATGCAAAATTGAACTTATGTACTGCTCTGTAACTGTACAGTTGTGTTGTGCACAGACTGAAGAGACCGAGGTGTTACATACTTTAACCTAATGTGGGAGTAAAAATTACCCAAGGTGACTGAAGAGGAGGAAAACTCTGTGGAAGCAAGTTTATGCCAGCCCAGCTCTCCTGCAGCATATATAAGCCTGTGAATGGAATCAGTTCTAAAGCTTCCCTTGACTAAGCAGTATTCCAGAGGTGATAGATCTTTACAACTTAAAGTTGTTAGTTCAACTTCCAGGACTGCCAGGAAGCATTACTAAGAGAGGAAATGTTGAGGAACAAGTTTTTCTCTTTTCAGATTTTGGACATCTGCTGTATCTTTCATATGCTTGCATGCTTATGTAATGCAGGAGAGCATCTTTCTCATTGACACAGTCTTAGCTCTTTTAAAGATCTACATAGTGTCAGGCACATGCACAGAACGAATCAAGTACTATCACTGAAATCAAAAGGACATCACAAGCAAACCAGCGCCTCGGTATTATATTCACCTGAACACTGCAACACTTTCAAACACTCGTTTAAAAGAGGGCAGACACGATGGGAGGCATCAGCCAAAAGGTCTGAGATCCTCCATTAAAAAAAGATTAACTCAAACACAAGGCAGCTTCTTGATTCAAGGGTGAGAGCAGTCATTAATTCAATATATTCCCTGAGCAAGTTTGCACACTAAGCTTAACAAACACTTATAAAAGCTGCCTTAATGGGACACACAACGGGTTAAAAGGTTTTGCTTTATTAAATTATTCATTATTTCTATCAATGGATATAACCATGAAACTTCCCCTGCCGATGAATAACGTTAAGACAATTCTATTTTGTCTTATGTGTTTCTCAAATGTTGTGTTTAGATGTGCAAATGAGGCATTATCTAGTTTGAAATGCACTCATTGACATGAGTTTCGAGAGAAGTCGTCTGAACTGAATTCCTGTTTCAGTCTGTTGACACGTCGAGGTCAAATGTTTTGTTGCAGAGGAAAAAAATAACATCTCTTTATCATTTGTATTACTTTTTTATCATCTCAATGTTTTTATACATCAGAAAATACTCTCCATGGCCATGAAAAATACATCCTCACCGTGTTTTGTTGGGAAACATGGTAATAAATCAGGATATAAGTTCTCAGACCTGTCAACTTACTCACACACACTTATTCGCCACCTGCATTCCACCTGACTGAATGTGATTAACACTGACGTCCTCTCCTTCCTCCTCCCCTCTCTCCCTCCCTTCTTCCTGGTCTCTAGGGGAGATCTGTGCATTCAACATCCATGGGCTGGAGGCGCCGTTCGAAGCAGTGGTGCTGAACGGTACGTCTGGCGAGGGTCAGCTGAGGGCCCGTGGCCTGGTGGACTGCGAGCTGCAGAAGGAATACACCTTCATCATTCAGGCTCACGACTGCGGCTCTGGCCCCGGGGGCACGGAGGGCAAAAAGTCCCACAAGTGAGTAAGACAGACAGCAGCAACACCAACAGGGGCTCTGTTCTGAAAGTCTGACAGAATACACAAGTGCATGCACGGTACATATTGTTCCTATAGGCACAATTCACACAACCGCTGCAAAGAATGGGATTTTTATGGTCTGACTTCATGCTTTGTATAACGGCCTGGCTGGCTCGTACAAAGTCACTGAAAAGGAAGTACCACTCAGGACAAGGGAGCTGACAGTTACTTAAACAAGATTTTACATAATTCATATCCAAATGCTCTGGCTAAATTATGCACAAGTACAAGTACTTATTGTAATATTTATCATTCATTTAGACAACAGCTTAAGCCAGTCAATAACCAGGTGCCAGAAAAGCAGTGGTGGTTTAGCAAGCATGATCGTTTAAACTGTTGAGAGAAGGACGAGCAGTTGGCTCCGTAGCACCGTCTATGGCATGTGTGTGGGTGCAAACTAAAGCAAGGGCAACTAAGGATATGAGGAGGGCTGACTAGCAGTGGGTGTTTGGGGCTTAAGTGGGCACGAACAGCTTGTTCCAACGGAGGCCCGACCAGCTGCCAAGCACGATCATTGTGTGTCGAAAACGTTCCATCGCTGGTCCGACGACAGACAATCTGGAGGTCCACTCAGTGGCTCTTGACAAAGGGTTAATACTCAGATACAAGTGCTTTTGATTTGTCTAAAAGCAGCTCTGGCACAGATGCATTTTTAAAATCTTATTTTAACACAGAGCTCTTGATATGCATAGTTGCCAACTCTCCCGATTCACGCGGGAGACTCCCGATTTTTAACCCTATCTCCCTCGATGCTCCCGGTCAGTAATTTCTCCCGTTAATCTCCCGATTTTACAGTAAAGGAAACAAGTAAGATTGTGTCCCTATATTTGTTGCAGTATCTGGCAACCCTGGCCTGCCTGTGTGGATGAGATGGTGTGTGATTGTTTCTGATAAATCCCGCAATCCGGCTTTTCCGACCTGAAAATGAGGCTCTCGTGAATCATGCAAATCCGTTTTTCTTTCTTTTTTTTGGGGGGGGGGGGTTGCGCAAGGCACGGTCGGTCGGGTTTTGATAAACATAATGACATTTGATTTTGATGATGACGTGATTTTTGTCGGTTTAATATCACGAGCGAATGGGGAATTTAAGTTGCACACAGTGAAAGCACCACACCCCAAGTTATCTTGAAATCGATTATTATTGTCATTACTGCTATTTGTACCGTTGAAGTTGAGTGACTGAAATCCTCGTCATCCTATTCAAAGGCTGCAACAGGCGACTCATCGAACCGGGGTGAAGTTAGTTTCAGTTTGGATAATCTGTGGATATCGGGTCCAGCTGAGACTTTACTGAGGTTCTCCCAGTGTCAGCAGCAGGAGGACGGTCAGCTCACCTCTCAGAGCCTCGCGCTGAATCACTGAGACTGATTTAGGGACCGTCATTAGATTACTTAGCATAAATATATTAATACAAAATAACTGCTGTTTTTTAGAATATCTTTCATGTCATGTGACCCAGTGACTCCAAACAAGCTGCAGATTGTATCAGTAAACTGGACGAGTAAGACACCTAATGTTATTGTATTTTAGTGCTTCCTTTTTTTAATATGAATATTAATATGCAGAAATTATTATGAATTATGATGATAAATATTATGAATTATTTCTCAATAGCTTCCCTGGCATGTGGCTCACTGACTTCTGAAATGCTCAGGATGTTAACATATTTTCAAACAGCAATGTCAGCTTCTACACTATTTTGTCTCATGTCTTAGATTCTGATTCTGAAATTCTGAAAATGAATTTCTTTTCAAAAATCTCACGAGTAGGTGAGATTTAAAGGGTCATTTTTCAATTTTTTTTCCGGGGGGGCATGCCCCCAGACCCCCCTAGTGTTGCTAGGTTATCAACTCAGAGCACAGCTGCTATAAAAAAAAATAGGGGAAACACTGTTCTAAGAATTTTGGACATGTGTGGTTTAAAATACAAGGCAAGAAATTATGACAAATAAATCGCACACCTGGCGAAGGAACCTTGTTACTTGGGCCGATACACCGATGAAAAAAATCTCCCTATTTTTCACAACCCAATGTTGGCAAGTATGGATATGCCGTGTAGAATGATGTATAAACAAAGTATATGGCACTAAAAAGTTGAAAGTGTACATTTTGTCTGTGCTCATCGGATACCAGATTTTAAGAGGCGAGTCTGTAAGCATGATTTGTGACATCAGAACTAGCTTGGAAGCCAGTCCTGGTCCAATACTCAACACACACACGTGATGTGGATACTCCAGGGCACAGACGCTAAAAAAAGGACTTTACTGTGAAGTAGTACACATCTTGTGTCTAGCAGTTTAACTGGGGAAATGAAAAAATACTTGCAGTTTCATATATTCTGGAATTTTAAACAGCACTGTTTCCTAACTGCATGTGATGCGAGCGAGCCTCAGCAATAAAAATCAACTGGATTTCATTGTTTCCTATATTTGCTACAATAGTCTAAATAAGGTGCCAGTTGGCTGATGGAAATCAACAGGGAGCTGAAAGTCTCTGGTAAGAAAACGTGGTTACACCTTATTTTACACGTCCATAAATAGTAGTAAGTAGGATGTAATTACCTATCAACGTAATTGAAATGTCTTTGGTGAGCAGCGCGTTTTCCATGAAACCTGCAGTGGCTCTCTGCTGACCTTCTGCTAATCATGCCATTTTAATTTCCTCCTAGCTGATGCCCAGATTCTGCAGGTCAGTAAACTGAAGTCCGTTCCTCAACCATTTACAACCTCACCAGTTCTACAATCAACAATTAGACTCTAGGTGGAGATAAAGCAGCAATAATTACTTTAATTTAGAGGGCCTGGTTAAAGGAAGGGGAGAAAATAAATGGAAATTAAAATGGCTCGTTCGGCTGAAGTTCAGCAGACGCCAGTCTGCAGTTTCCAGGAAATGCATTAAAGAAATGACCATACCATTAAAAAAATATATTAAATATAAATATAATCTAGTAATATTCAATCAATGTTGATGTAATTATTTAGCAATCACCCACTTAACCTGAAGTTTGAAAGCCTGTAAAATCAAGTGCCACTGAAATCACACCACCTCCAACTGCTGTTGGCTGTATTTTGTGTCATGCCCACTCGAGAAACAATTAAATATCACAGTTTAGAATGTGTGTACAAATGTGCGAAGAAAAGGCTCAAACTCTGCCATCTTTTACATGCAGTCTCCAATCTGATCTCCAGCACACAGCAGACAGCTGCGTGGTTTGTTCACGTGACGTAACAGGCTGCATTTTTAACGGATTCATTGTGGAGAGCAAGGGAGATGCCATTTTAAGGCTTTAATTCGGTTGTCAAAAACCCTGTGTGCCTGTATACATGTGTGGGCGGGCTCTTTAAATATAAATCAGATTGCACTGACATTATGTCTTCCAACTCTTTGTCCTCCTGCCTTCTACTTGGCCACGGCTTGGTCCCAGGTTGCTCCGAGAACCATCCATGTGTGCGGAGACACAGCACAACACCCACCTCAGCCTCCGCCTCCGCAAGCGCCGACAGACTAGTTTAAAGAGGTCAACTGATACAAATCATTTGTCACACTTGTTGGCTCTTTTGAAAGCAGCTTCTGTCTGAAGAAGCAGAAAAGCCTCTCAGATGACTACCTCTATCCGCTACACACCGCACGTCTCCTCTCCTCGCTGTCTTACAGCTCAACCCTCTCACCTCGGCACTCAATGGAGCCGCGCACCCAAATCTATCTTTTTTCCAGTTTATAGACGCTCACAGACACACACACCGACACGTACTTTATCCACAGTAAACCTGGTATTATAGCGGCAGGGGTTCTGCAGCCTCGGTGAAAGTTTTGAATCAGTGGAGTGTAACCTCTATTCAGTGTGTGTTGTTTGCTGTGCTATTAGCGACTGTGTGTGACTTTGTGTGGGCAAGGAAAAAAGGCTGATGGAGTTGTGCAACTATTTCCATGCTGTTGCTCACATTCTATATCACTTTTAAGGACCCAGGCATCCTGTTATGTCACACTATTACTTTCTATCATCATAACTCAGTGCTCCCGCTGCGACGCGGACCCAGTTCGGTCGGCGCAGACAGGCCGACGCTGGAGGGGAAGTGATTTTGGGGACACTTTTAAATGGCCTGTCCTTTCGCTGGCAACTCTCAAAGGAATGAAGCTGGCCTTTCGCCGCACCGCTCGCTCGCTCCGATTTAGAGGAAAGCTAACAGGGACGAAGACGAATCTCCGCCTAAGGCTGTGCTCAAATTACACATGACACGTCAACAGCAGAGAGGGGAAGCAGTCAAGAAAATTAGCAGCTAAAGAGGACAGGGGAGAGGATCAGGAGTGACACGGGATGAGTTTAAACCTCACTCTATCCTCTATTCTCCCCTGCTCCCCCTGCTTACCAATGGCTGCTGCCCTACTTCCCACTCCTGTGGTTTTATTTTTGTATTTTTTTCCTTTTTTGTATTCTTTATCCTGACTGGCTACAGCTCAGCTCGCTCCTGTCGTCTGGCTCTGCCCTTCTTCCTGTCAGTCCTTCTGTCTCTGTTTCAGACTCCGGTGTTCGAAGATTTTGTCAGACTGCCTCTGCACTCACCAATGGAAAAAAAGAAACTTTGAATACACCCATCATCCTCCACTCTTGCTGACTTTGTTAGACGCCGCAGCAACAGAAAGCGGACATTAATGACTGCCTCTTTCTGAGTCAGAGCACAAATGAAACTGATTTGCCAGTTCTGAATCACACTGCGTCTTTCTTTCTGCCCTCTGAGATGTTGCGCTCCGCCGCATGTGGAGGCTTTAGTCACATGTCGGCAGAGGGCAAAGCTCAAATGAATTCACCTTAAACTCCTTCAGACTTGTTCTGCTCAGGCCAACTTTAAATGGAACACAAATTCATCTACAATACCGTGGGTCTGACCCCTGCCTTATAATCAATTTGTACTGAGCCATGAAGTGTTCTCAGCGTTTTTTCATAAGGGGCCATAAATGTGATTAGTCAATTTTGTGTGTCTCTGTTGCTTTTAACAAAGTAGTGTTTCTGCCGAGATGTTAATGGGAAAAAAAATAAAGCAAAAAAACATCATAATTGGTGTCAAGTATTCCTGGTCTTCCTGAGAGGAGTAGTCTGGTGGGCAGATAATGAGTTATCACAACCTTAGAAAAATGTCTCTGATGCCTGTGTACAGGCCGTAATACTTGACTGAGAGATGCTGCTGAAATTCAAAGATCTGGAGGATTATGGGCCATTTCCAGTGCTCGGTGCAAAGACATCTGTGCACACACACAGTCCTCAGTTATATATCAGCGTATTTTTCCATATGCAGTCAGACAGAGTTGTTGGAGTGACAGGTGATTGTGAAACGGTCGGGGCAGGGGGTCCAACAGCCGACGACCACATCCCTGTCCCACGCTGAAAAAGAGTGCCACTGTTAGATGTGTTAAATAGGTCCTAGGACACCAGGCTCCTAAAGGGAATGGGAGATGAAACTCTGATTGGTTTAATTTATGTACCGCCCAAAACACACCCATGACTAATTCAGAGTCTAATTACAGCCCATATGTGCCGTACACAGCACTCTGCGCCCAAATTATCCGCAGTTAAATTAACAAAATGGATTTGGACGTGCCCTAAAGACACCAGCGCTATGCACTTTCAACTGAGCACTATTGACCTTCTAAACAGGGCCCTAACTTATATATTTACATGATTGTGTTGGTGCTTTCCTCCCATTTGAATAAAAAGCACAGATACGCCAGTGGGTCAGTCAGCACAAACTGCGGCCAAATTCACAGAACTTCAGTTTAAATTCCAGAGGAGATAGATCTGTCATGCTGTATTCCTCGGAAATGATATTTTGTGGCAATGTAGATTATTACCATTTGCTTCATGTAGCACACTTGGACACACAGAGGAACTCCCAGGCGTGCATGAGTTGAAAATGAATCCATTTACTGGTCTCTCTCTCAAGCTGGAAATACAGGGGAATGGGCACATCAGCACAGCATGGCTACATGGCATGCAGGATAACAACGTGGACTCAGCAACATACGCTATTAACGCTCACATTTCCTCTAATATTAACAGAACTCAACGCTTTTACTACGATATGCAAAACATACACACTAATTATATTCTGCACACTCACACAGTCAATATTTTAGCATACTACAGGTGGTAACTCTACTGCTTTCCTCGTTAGCGATGTACTCAGTGAAGCACTGTTTAACACACAGTTGACTTGCAAAACTCCACTGTAATTCTCGTAGACGGTCCGTTAATCTTGCAACCTTACTGTACATTGGTGTTGCTACGTTTATACCTCTTTTCATCACTTATGCTCACCTGGAAATACAGAGGAACGGGCACATCAGCACAACATGGCTACACGGCATGCAGGATAACAACGTGGACTGAGCAACATACACGCCCACCTAAGTCACACACAAAGGACCCCTGCTGCCCAAGGTGTCTGAGTGCATTCCTCATTATAACCACCCATTTATCAACTAAAATATTATTGTTGCGGTTGCAAGTGACAATATGTCAGTGTATGACTGTACAAAATAGAAACAAAATAAACAAAATAATACATGAATCAGGATGGGGGGTGTACACTGTCCATATATCTGCCCAACATTACTGTGGGTCCCACACTCATGTTACACATGCATGATATACTGACCTAAACTTTCTGTCCTTTCAAATCTAGATTTCCTCTTGCAACAAGGAGAGCTCAGAAAATCTGAGAGGAATAATCATTAGCGTTAGGGTTAGAGATTCAAAACCACACTGAACAAAGCAAATCGCACGTGGACGGAAACTTTGAACGGAAATGACAGTCACTTGCGATTGTGCCTCGTGTTTGCACAAACTCTAATCTACATGTGTGAAAAGCCAATCACACGCGAGACTGTAAATGTCACAGGTTAATTCACAACAATGTCCAGTTCACATGTGACATTCATTTCTTTTCATATGTTACGATTTTTGTTCACATTTGAAATTATGATTTTTACATGTGAAAAGGCCAATATCACGTGACATTTTTGTAGGGTTGGACAAGAAAAAAAACAAAACACTTACATGTACAAACAAATACATGAAACATAAAATGGTTCATGTGCGGAATCCAACTTTCAGTTGAACTGCGCAGCATACCAGGTAAATTACTTCTTATTGGGGGGGGTCATAGGTATGAAAGGTTACAAACCACAGTTTTAGGGCAACATCATTAGCAAATACATAGTAATATTTTCCTTGTGTCTCAAAAAAAGGGTGTCAAAATCTGCAAAACTCACCATAGCTGGCGACGTGAGCCGAGCCTTTGGGATGGGTGCAGCTGAAAAACAACCATACAATCTCAGTAATTAGCACCTCAAGACTAGAAGTTTCTGTACTGTTTGTACCCTTCCATTCCCAACACACCTTGCTGTGAGCAACCTTCTACTGTTGCTGTGTAGTAATTAGGCATAAGGGACATCTCACTGCCTTGCAAAGCATGTCATATTCATAATCCTTCCCAGGGCCCAACCCTAATAGCAACACATGTATTTAACACTGGCCTGGGGGTTAAGTGCCTGGAGGTTGTCAGAGGGGGTAATGCATTCACAGGGTCGGATGCCCCCGAGGTTGTTCTTTGTGTACAAAACTGCATTTGTGTTTGCAACAGAACTAAATGTAATTCAGACACAGATGTTTCCTCATGTCTGTGCAGTCATACATTCGCACACATGCTCTGAGTTTGGCAGCGCCGTAGTTATTAAAGTCATCATTAGTGAATCTTAGAGGCCTGTATGTCCTAACCTCCCCGCTGTTTGGAGGGGCTAATTATCTCACAGAACAGCTAGCTGAAGGACAGCCATGCGCACACACACACACCACCACGCTCACAAATCCCAAATGCTGAGTCAAACTCACACTGATATACCTAAATTTACATATAAATAAGACAAATACGGTAGCTTGGGAAAGATAGGCTGATTTTGCATCTCATAACCAACTTGCACACACAAACGCACATAAACAAACTCATACACAGACACCACCAAAAAAAAAAAAACACACTCAATATTAACAAAAAAAAAAACTCACTTTCTTATGAGTGAAGAAGTGGGCCAAAAGCTGTGCCTTGTTAGCATAAGCTGTCATGATAAATTCCTGCAGTAAGAAGACCAGGGGACTGCACACCGACGGTGCAGCCCCGTCAACGTGTCGGCACTTTATTGTACCGAGAATCTTAACTTCACGCTTGTCACACTTGATGCTAATATGAGTGAAACCTCATTCTGTCAAAACCTGTTAGTTGACGTGATTATTATTCCTGGCAAGAAAGAAAGAAAGAGAAAAAAACATCTAGTGTAGAAATATGTTGTTTATCTTCAGCTAACATAATGTAATGAGAGAGTAAAGTCTGCGTGTTTCAATTATGAATATGCGCCTGCAGGAACTGCACCATCTGTGCTTGTCTGCTTTAGTTACCAGACGTAAGAAAGTGACACCCGTCCCAATCCGAGATTCAAACCACGATCAGGCGTCGCCACACGCCGGCGAACACTTAGATGTTTCACAGCATTGACGAGCCAATAGACGTTCAGTTATTTAATCAAACACATATGCTCTTGAGGGGTGTAGAACTTAGGGGGGGAATGGCGGACTACGTCTACAGAGCACTCATGTGAGCAGGAGGGTCCACAAAGATACTTAGATGAATAGCTGGGGATGTGCGAGGAAGGCTGTAGAGAATCTTCCGGATCCAGAATTTTGTGCTACGCCCAGTAAATAATCCTTTTGTTTTTCCTCAAAGTTCCGTGGAGATGACAGCTTCAGATCCTTTGTTTCACTCCCTCTATATTTCTCTGCTCCGTGGTGTGATCGTCCAAGCCATCCATCAATCATTTGCCCCATATTATCTGGTAGAAGCAAGCTAAACATTGAAGTGGATCACATACATTATAACTACCTTGTATTGAGAATACAGAGGCCCCCATGGAGGCCTGTACTAGTGCCTCGGGGTGCAAGTCAATGCGGAAGTGAATTTCCTTGTATATTGATGAGACTACCATTCTGTGTTACCCTGCGCACTTGATCCCATTGCTATAGTTAGGCTTGTTTATTTCCATTCTAGTCATACACACGGAAATTGATGATTCAACCTCTCGGCTAATTCGTGACAAAGATTAATTGAGTCCTTTGCCTCGGTGTTGGGTGCGCAGGGGTGTGTGAATGTGTGTGTGAGTGCACGGGAGGCATTCAATAATGACTCATTTTGAGTGGCTGTGTTTAGTTGAGTGTTGATAAATAATGAATGTGGATGAATATGTAATAAGCTGGGAACAATACTAACCTGGCATTAACATGCATCACCTGGCTTTAACATGCAGCTGGTATCTGATTGTCTCTGCATGATTGAGCTGGATCGAAATCACACCTGGCGTTGAAATACGTCTCCACTGCTCACAACGCACTTCATTTTCTCATGAGATATTTAAGTCCTTGAAAGGCAACTGCAGACATCTTCTTAGTACCTTTTTACTCGGTAAGAGACACTGTGTTTTTCTTCTGTAAACAGTGTTTTTGACATTAATGGATTGGTACACAGTTTTTATCGAAGCGCGATGGGAAAGTGCTAGGGTGTGTAAGGCTTTATAAACAACTTAATTATGTTTCTGTGACCTGTTTGTAATGGCCAATGAAAATCTTAAACCTCTCCTAGAGGTGCTACTTAATCTGGTTAGACAGAAAACTTGACACTGACTGTGGTCTTTTTCTCTTTACTGCTGAATTAATTTATTCTGCTAATTTACTTTTCAAAAACTGACTGATGATCCAGTTAGTAATATGAGACAAGCAATAAAAGCATTTAAATAACTGGGGTCATCTGGCAAAATAGAGATAGACAATTAGGTATCATCTGCAAAAGGGTGATGTTTGACATGTTTACCAAGTGTTTCCCAGAGGGAGCATTTATAGAGAAAACAGAACAGTCCACAACAGAGAGAATGTAATGCAGGCCAAGTCAGC
Source organism: Sparus aurata (assembly GCF_900880675.1). NCBI lineage: Eukaryota > Metazoa > Chordata > Actinopteri > Spariformes > Sparidae > Sparus > Sparus aurata. Next base: position 28,019,214 of record NC_044188.1, read on the forward strand.
ATTGGGCCAATCAGAACAAATCAGCACACAGCCCTCCTCTTGACCTAGGTTGGACTGATGCCAGTCAGCTTTCAAAATAGTGGGCTCCTGGACATGGGTTGCCATCCAGAAATCCAAATGCTAGGTGCATAAGGTATGGCTGGGTGATACATCGGTAAATCAATTAGTCCGAGTTTGTTGTTTAGGATGATTTGAAAAAAAAATAAAATCGATTTTCTCTCCAACTTGCTCCTGTGGGCTCCTGTAGTTCATAGTGGGCTCCGCCCTCCCCCCGCATTGACCTTCCACAGAGAAACAAACACAACAACATGGCAGCAAGCCAAGAGTTTGTTCCTAAAAAGACACAGTCTCGTTAGTCACTTGGTTCTGTAGCGTCAGACCTCGAACAAACCATGGTCCACTGCAAAGCTTGTTTAAAGGCTGTTGCAACTAAAGGCAGCAGACCCACACATTTGTTTCAGCATCTCAAACAGCAAAAAATGTGTTAAAAAGACAGCAAGCACACACCTCATGTCCTGTGCATCTACCTACATGTGATGTTTACTACGCAATGCATGCAGATGTTTAATTTAGTTTACATATCTTCAGGGATATCAAATACTGTTTGTACACAAAAGTATTTAATGAAAGTTATGTTAACACTTGATCCCAATATGGGAACTGATCTGGTTTTATAATAGCAAGCAATCTGACATGTTAAATGTCGAAGGTTCGAAGGTGCACTGTTTACAATGGCAGGGCAAATTTGATTAAAATAAAAGCATTAAAATAAATGCAATGCTTTCAATATTTTCTTTGTCATTTGAAGTTTGTTTTTGAGGCACAGAGAAGGAAAAAAAATCAATTAATATCGTAAATCGAGTTTGGTGTGAAAAAATCGGAGATTCAATTTTTAGGCCATATTGCCCTGCCCTAGCATAACATTACCATTATTTACCATTTATTTCAGAAATGGAATTTACTCTAGTGATTTTGTCATTCCAGCCACACACGCACACATGAGTATTTTATGTTCAAGTGAGAAAGGAACTTCTACTTATTATGACTCTTGCCCCTCGGAAGCACCGGAGGAGCTATTGTGACAGTTTTATAGACCCATAAATTCTGCAGGGTGAGGAGGTCGGGGTTGTTCCATATGTCAACGTAGTGTTGTCTCTGACGACATGTTCACTTCCGTTGTCTTGTTTCCTACCAACGTTGGCTTCTTTTTAAGGATAGTTTCACAATTTCCAATTGTTTATTAAAAGAATTTTCACATGTGGACCCCCAGCTGTTGTTCTTAAACTAATGTAAATGTATGGTTTGGCAGCGAAGTGTATGGAACTATACTGCAGACTCGGGTCTCTGCTAGCAGCGATGACCTGTGGCTACGTGCGAAAAATCGGATGGTTCAATTTAATTTTGTCTGTGTGTGTGTGGTTTTCAGTCAGCACAAAGAACAAAGAACAAACAAAGAAAAGGAGTACAACACTATTTCAAATAATATATTCATACACAGCTAATCATAGCATTACCTAACTATTATGACATACAACTTACAATATGTGCAAGTATAAACAGATCACATGAACGGTTAGGTAGCTTAATAGCGTACATCTCAAAGATAATATATACAGCATCAACTCTACATACAGCCAAACATATTGCATTTAGTATGCCTGATAAGTTAGGATAAAAGGTTGGATAAAAGCTGGCTTAAACACAAAACAAGATATACACCCACACACCCTAGTTACATACAGTAACTAACAGTTACGATCCTCAATCCACACGAACAGCAAACTCTTCTGAAACTGTGTTTAAGTGCCAATCAACACACGTGTAGCACACATATGACATATGACATATGACGCATGCTCTAAGGAGAACTACACCAGATCGACCAGCTGGTAAATGAGCCCATGTGAGGGGCACAATTCAGACCTTTTCCACAGAGTTCAACGGTGATGACGTCACCACTGCACTCAGCGACCGTTGCCATACGGCATTGGCGAAGGAACACAAGTGCGAAAACAACTTAATTCCTTGTAACTGATTTGCGACAGTACTCCTATTTAACAAAGTCACAGTAGGTTTAAAAGGCTTTTGTACACTGTGACAGCTGTCTTATGTGAATATGAGTTGTCAACATGTCAGATGTTGTACTTGGAAACTACTGCATCTTTGTCAGCGTCTGTTGAATCATTTCCTATAATGACTGCTTTTAACTTAAAGTGGCACACAGCTTGATGCCTTCCACTGTTTTGCGTTACTGTAGTGCTCCTTAATTGCATGAAATAGCGTGAAACACCTTTGCTGCACATTATTGACACTGCACAGAACTTTGAAATGAATATGAATAATGCATGTCCTTAAAGTTGTGCAGTTGTTTATCTCTATCCTCACTACCGATTTAGGTTGTACAGGCTGTTGTCTTTGGCTAACAGCTAGCTGGTCTACACCTAGCGAGCAATAAGCAGCAAAGTGACTGAAAGCTGCACAGTCCTCCAACCCTTTTACAAGACATTGAATCGCTTGATTCAGCGGAACTCTGACATGCAAGAGCCTTGATGTGTTGATCTGGTGACTGTATAGTCAAATACAACATACTAGTATTAGATGAAAGCTATCAGTCATGTCATAGTCTTTAGACCAAAATATCAATATTGATCTTCCGCCTCCGCACAGTCAGTTTGCACTTTAGCTGCGTTTAAACCAGGAGTTGATTTACGCCACCATTCGACCGCAATTCCAGTGCAGGGTGAAAACAGGGTCGTACATTTCATTCCCTCGCTCTCTGGGGTGATGTTGTTTGTTTAACCTTTGCCTTTTATTCCAAGTAGCCCTCCCTGTGGCTCTGGTTTTTATCCACTTTGTCTAGTGGTGTTGTGATCATTCTCGCACCCATGGGGTCAGTTTGCCCCCCGCCGTCTTTCTGTGTCACTCTGCCTCATTGTGGGCCTCCTGCTTATGAGCAGGGGCCTGTCACAGCGGACGGATTTTGGCCATGGGCTCAGCCTGGCAACGTTCCAGTTGCATGAAAATTCACACAAACACTCGCACAGACACACCAACATCTGAGCCCGAGAGAGGCAGGCGTCTGTCTGAGCCAGATGTGAGCCATCAGCAGAGAAACACACACTCACACGCACACTCGCAGTGAGTGTACGGATTCACAACTATTGCATTTAGTTATATATCTGGCATTTTTGTGCATGGATACATAATCACAGACACACACTCACACACTCACAGCAGACCCTCCTTACAAGTCCCAGAGGAGTGGAACATATGTTTGCTCCTGCACCACTGGGGAGTACGGCGAAGCAGGGGGGTAATGTTTATGAGAGAGCATCATTAATATGACAAAACAAGGCTGGCTGAGGGATTTACTCCACAAACTGGTGCTGCCATCATCTGTCAGCATTTCTTATCGCCATCTTCACTGCTGTTAGCACTGCCGGTAGCAGCCCACAAATCCTAAAGGCCAGTCATTACTCATTGTCACATCATGTGTATTATGTGCGGTGTTGGGCACGTTACTTTTAAAAAGTAATTAGTTATAGTTACTGGTTACTTCTCCCAAAAAGTCTCCCAAAACTGAGTTAGTAACTGAATTACTCCATTATAGAAGTAACTTGTTACCAGGGAAAGTAACTATCGCTTTTTCTTTTTTTCTTTAAGTTTAAATATGTCTAAGAATTTGGATTTTTTTCTAAGCAGGTTTTACAAGCCAGTTGCAGAGAGTACCTACACAGAACCTTCAGTTCAGTCTGTGCCACAAGTTTTTGTGAAGCTAGAGCAGAAAATTCCAGCTTTAGCTGCTTGGACGACGTGGCTACGTGTCCTTCTTTGTTTAACGGAGCTCACGTTAGCCACACCTGGCCTGCTATCATCATCAACAGTGTTTTTGGCCACTAGTTTTGTGGAAGCGTGTGCCGTTGAGAGATGCTTCATTAGATTAGAGTTGCTGTGGGACATTATGTACACTTCACATGTACGTTCTTGCCTTTTACCTCAAGGACATTAAAGTAGTGTCTGTACTTTCACTTTGAAAACGCCAACTTTCCCTCCGGACTGCCTGCCAGCAAGCCTTCTTTGGAAAGTCTAACTGGACTTTGCCTATTAAGAATTATTTCTAACTGGACCATGGAGCCCTTCACATGCAAAGTAAACGTTTGAAGTTTAGTTTGAAGCTAAAGGCCACTGACAAAGCTGCTGTAAACGATGAGTTGGTTTGTGTTGCTTTCTTCTCTGGTTTGCAGTGGTCGTTGCACAGTTGGAAAGAGGGAATTACATACTTCTCTGCAACAACAACAGTTTCGCAAGTTCTGAATCAGAATGTCACAACAGAACCAGGGTTGTGTATGTTGCCCCGCCACAAATCAAATCTGACCATGCCACACTCACACCCACAGTCCTGAGCAGATTAGCTGAGTTTGTTTCCTTTTAAACTCTTCATAAATGATAACTGGATGATGTTTTTTACTTTTAAGTGTTATTGTTTTGATTTGTTCCAGACCATTTTCTGTTAGTTAGCTGTTAATTTGTTTTGCTGCATTGCATTACACCTACTGTTAAATGTTAAAAACACGAAAACATATTAAAGTACATAAATGGGCTGTTGTTATGCTCTATTGGTGTTAGCTTGCTGCCTAAAATACTTTAGCTATTGTTACAATTTATCCAGTGATGCCACAGCATAAGTATGTATGTAAGTATACAGATGCTAACATTGTTTACATTGACTTACATACTTTTATGAAGAAAGTTAGCCAGGTAGCTAGCTGAAGCTAGCTTGGTCTGTTAAGCGACCTGTGTTTTCAGACACACACAGGAACTTAAGTTCAGTCACTGCTCTTATCTTGCATGGACATCTATTTGACTTGATTTGAGTGTTTCATAGTAATTGTAAGGAATAGATTTAAAGACTTTATTTTACACTTTATTATGACAGTTTAGTTGTTATTTAAGCATTTGCCATACATATACCATGAAAATGAAACTGTTGAGTTATTAATGGATAAAAATCCCAGAATTTTGCAGTTTTTAAATGTGAATCAGAGTCAGATCAATTTATACATCTGTCTGATAAGAAAAGAGAACCAGTAATTAGTAATGTAGACTTAATGTTGTTTCATTTACAGGGTCATCACCTTTTGCCACCTCTTTGTACTGTAGATTTGACTATTTGGAGCCTCGGAGTATGTATGGTATTTTTTTTTTTTCTTTCAACTCAAGTCCCTTTACTTGTTCATTCCATATACTGTATGATGGATGCTCAGGTGTCACCAACGAGGGGCTAATTTAAAAACTTGATGCACACATCATATTTTAGAGTGAAATGTAATTTTTCAAAGTAAGTATGTCAGAAAAATGCCCAAGTCTCGAAAAATGTAGTAGATTAAATAGTCAATCACTCTGAAATGTAATGGGGAGAAGAGATTCAAACTCTGAATTTTAATATTTATCATATTATTGAAGTAATAATATAAACTCAGATATATTTGTTTTTTCCATAAACAAGCTGTTGTCAGAGGAAAAACAGGTCCCCAGAGCACCGTTTAGAGCTTGTTCATATGTGGCGGCGGGGTCCGCCACATATAAACGAAGTTTAACAGTATGACATTGTGTTTTCCTTTATTTTCCTTTTGTTTATTCAGTTTCTTCCGTCACGAAAATGAAGAGTTTAGTCAGTCCATGAAGACCATGCTCCTTCTTCCCCAAAACGGCATAGTGTACCTTCAAAATAGCATCAAATGGCAAATACTTGACTTTAGTACAAATCGTGCTTGACATTACATAATTAAATGTACTTAGTTACCACCATCTCATGTCGACCATTCTCTGTCCCTTTTGCATTTTCACTTCAGTTGTGTATTTCTTATTTTCTAATAAACTATTTAACTGTGTGGAGAAACTGAAAAACAAACACTCTCCCACGTTTGTGTACCGGTGAAAGACAAGCGGTGAGGCAGCGAGGGAATCCGTTCTGCCTGGGCACGGCCTCCCCACTGTCTTTCTCTTTGTTGTCCAGTCCCCATCTCCAGCGGAGCATATGTTGGGGAGATACTTACAGCTTCGTTTAATGGGATGATTTCACTGTCATTACCATACCCACCAGCTAATCCTATAAACCACATACTCATCTTTGCCTCTCTGTCTCTTAAAGCAAATCATTACCTTGTGTTTGTCATTTGATTCTTAAAACTGTATTATTCTGTCCCGTCGTCATCCATCACTGGCTGCCAGTCAAGGAATCGAAGGATTGATTGTGCAATCTGTTGCCTTCTGGCTGCTGGAGGGTATTGATGAAGATTTTTAAAGTGATTAATGGTGAGGGTTTTTTTTCCATCATGTGTGACTTAACATGAATTACTGCTGATAGATCACTTATGGAGTGATTAATTATCGCAGTTTACTGGCATTTGGAGAACTGCGGAAAGTTTGCATGAGTTTGATAGATATAGAAATCCAGGGGGTTGTTTTGCCAGAGCAACACAATCAAAGCAGTCCATGCGGTCAGGTCAGGCAGTGTATTACATAAAGCGCAGTGTGACTGTTGGTTAGCAAACTAATTTGTCACCGGTACTGAACTCTGCCCCTAGTCGTCCAAGCTGAACTCGTTGCTGCAGTAATAGTAAAAGATACCGGAATCCTTCAAATGTACTTTCAACAAGGGCACCTGGTCTAGTGCCATGGCCGGGAACGGTTACACTCCTAGCCCTTGTGTGTGGACATCAAAAACATATTGACTCATAATCCATTTGAGGGTCCAATGAAATATAGACAGAACCTCTTCACAGACACTGCTACTTTGTTTTTCTCTTTCCCATTTTATTTTCTTCAATCTCCAATACACAATGGTGTATTGAAAATTAAGACAACAAACCTTGATTGATTTGAATTTTTTTCTGCCAGCTGCAGAGTAGTGCTTTTAGGTTAATGCATTATTAATTTAATTCATTAATGTGCATGCAGTGGTGATTTTTATTGGGTATTTTGAAATGTCTTCAAAGGCTTACTTCAGTGATTCAATATTGAACTTGAGGTTTCGGGGACTCATGAGAGACTCATTTAAAAAGAAATTAATGATCAAAATTCACCCATCAAAGGCCAGAATATCTTGATTTTCGGTCCCTATCCCCCTAAGTTTGTTACGCAGGATTTCTTCTAAAATCTTGTGGGTAAATCCAACCAATTTTACACAATAAAATGTGTTTTCATTTGATGATTAAGGCAAAGTGAGGTGTCTGCACAGAGCACAACATATTAAATATAGATAGCACCCACTGTTACGTTTGGTTTAAAAGGTGAGGACGTAATTGGGGAAAGACACAGGAGGGAAAAGGGATTGGGAACTTAAAACTGAGTTTAATGAAAAACTGAAAAATCCAAAAGCCAGAAGTGTAAAATGCCAAGAAGTCAAAGTAGCAACACAAAAAGTTTAAACAAAGTACAACCAAAAGCAAAGTTCAACTCAGGAAAAACCAGATCAGCAAAAAAAAAACAGAAACATACCACCAGACACTGGAACAGGCTTAGGGAATACAACAGTCTCAGGAGAAACTCAGGTGAAACACAGGACGGACTGACAAAGGGAGTACACAGGCTTTATACACATAGCTGACAATAGAGAAAGAGCAGGAAATCACACAGTGGGAGGGAAAGAAAAGCAACGCACGACACATGAAGGAAAACTTCAAAATAAAAACAGAAAATCACAGAATAATAAAACCGGATCATGACACCCACACCAATAACGGCCTGTTCACCCTGCTGATGTCTGGCAAGAGATACAGAAGTAACCACTGCAGTACCACCGGACTACAGAGCAGGAACTTGCTTTCCATTGTACAACACTGGACAGTAGAATGGCAAATAAATATACCTTAAACCTTGAACCAAAGTTTTGGATGAGTGTAAGATTTGCCCTGATGATGGTGCTAGATGAAAAGTTAAGAGATTGCTTAAGTTGCTACAGTTCATTCTGTGGTGGATACATCTGTACCGGATTTCATGGAAACCCATCCAATAGTTGTTGAGACATTTCCCTCCACAAATCTCATGGAAGCACAACGGTAGAAGTTAGGGAATCACAAAAGTCACCAGGATTCATCCTCTGCGGACCCTGAACGACTACACAGAATCCTGCGCAATTACATCTAATTGCTGTTGAGATCATTCAGTCTGGACCAAAGTAGTGGACTGACCAACTGACAGACTTTCATTGCTACACTGCCAGCACATCATCTTCATCCTGTGCACTGGAACTGTTGAAATTGTGGTTTCTAAAATGCTGCGCCTGTTTTTTTTGGGTTTTTTTATGATTTGTTTGAGATCTTGCTATGTAAAGTCCAACCTAACAAATTAAAAGTCCTTAAAGCAGTCACGATCTGTGCATTTGAAACAGTATTCCATTCTAAACTTCATTTCCCACCCCTACTCTCCTCAGGGCCGTCGTGCACATTCAAGTCAACGATGTGAACGAGTTCGCGCCAGTGTTCCGGGAGCCCCAGTACAGAGCGGCGGTGACCGAGGGCAAGATTTACGATAGCATCCTGCAGGTGGAGGCCACAGACCAGGACTGCTCCCCACAGTACAGCCAGATCTGTAACTACCAGATCACCACCACCAGCACACCCTTCGCTATCGATCGCAACGGTGAGTAGACGTGAGGAAAAAGATATGTGCGTAGCATCTACAGGGATTCAGGGTTTGGTATCAACAGCACTCGCTACAAAGAAGTGCCATCAACAGTGTGTCACATTCAGTGTATTTCAGGTTTTATTTAGTGCTCCCTCAACCCGCCACCTCTGCAGCACTTCTGCTTCACTTGTTTCAGTGATTTTCCACCTGTCCGTGAACATCTTCCAAATCAAGTTTGAAGTTTCTTGCTCTGCTTCTTATTTAGAAGAGATGTAAAAACACATTTCTGTCACAACACAGTGCCACTCGTGATCTGAAAAACCCCCATCCGTGCACACACATGCACTTAACAGCCTCAGGAGATACAAGCACATACACTCAAACTACACATACTAGCGTGCAATCCGGTAGCCAAACTTAATACTCTGACAGATGTCCGTCCCCGGGGTAAACTGTGTTCTTTGCTCTTTCCAAGGACAAAGTCAAGCTTTGCCCAGAGAGCCATCAGTCTCCACAAATCAGATCACACAAGTGTGTGCACACACAAACATGAAAAAAACACACGCTGACAAAGATGAATGCTAAGAAAAGTCTGTGGGCGCTCACACACTAACTTGACTTTACTGAGTTTCCACTCTGTGTGTGTGTGTTTGCCTGTGCTGTGTCCATGTTCGTATCCTCTAGTGACCTTCCTGGCCACCCTGGTCTCATGGAGGACACACTTAACTCTCTCCTTTATTGTTATCACATTCGTATTTCTAACCAGTCCATAGTTGTCTATGTCCCATTTTTGCCTCAACACTCTTTTTGGGTAACTTACACAAAGTCAAGTAGGATCCTTGAGGGCACACTTTGCATTTCAACATCATCTTGATTTTAACCACTGCTAGACAAGCTGTTGAAATTCAAATGGCTTTTGTGCCTCTTCAAAAAACCTTTTCCTTTTTTCCTTGTTTTTTTCTTTTAGTTTTTTTTTTTTTAGGACACATACTGTAGGTGCAAGGGAGATGACTGTTTAGGCTTTAGTCGCTGCTGACAGCCGAGCATCGCCCGCTGCCGAAATGTTGCAATAGAAAGGCTGAATGGACTAGGTAAGGGCCACACTGATACGGAGGGGGCACTGGAGACAGAGCACTCGCTCTTCTCTCTGTCTATTGAAGGGGTCTCGCTCAGCCATTGACCGCTGAGGAAAAAAGGCTTTGAGAGCCCTTGAACTCAAGAGTATCTGAGGGAGAGACCAAGAAGATGGAGGGAGGAAGGGAGGGGTTGGCTTTGAGAGCAAGACCAAGTGCAGTGAGAGGTTCAGCTAAAAAGCCAAAAAGCTAAAAAAAATTAAAAAAAAAACCTGTAGCAGGGATAAACTGAACATACAATATACAATATCTTAATCCTGTTTGCCATTTAGCTCCAGTGTTGTCTTAAAAATGGAACCCAATCATTATATGGTATCGGTCAGCTGAATTTATCACAGATATATCAGCAACAGAGTGAATGTTGTCTGATAAGCGCCGATATGTGCACTTTTTTACGGAACATACTGCAGAAAAAGATACTCAGGTGACTTATAATTGTGAAATTGTCACAGAGGTTTATTTATTCAGTTCATTAATGTCATTTAAGAAAGTAAAGTTTATTGTTGAACTGTCAAAATATCGTCACAACTGTTTGCATTTTAGGGATCATTGCAAAACATGTGTTATTTTTTTCCCTGAATATCAGTATTGGCACCAGCCTCAAATATAAAGTATCTGTCAGACTCTACTATAAAGTTTAAAAGACAATGTCAAGCAGTCTGGTAGGTCCTTTCATCACACATCCACATTCACCATTCTGCAGCAAATGTTCCTTAGCTCCCCAAACGTGTAGTTCAGTCAGGAGAGACTAGACTAAAAGGGGAAAAAAAGACAGAGAATTTGAAGTAAAATTACATGAATTGTGAACAGACCCTGGCACGAAGTAGGTTACTTCACCCAGAGCAGGGACACCGTTGGTGGTGATGAGGAATGGGTCTCCATGTTGGGACATCTTCATGTGAGGGAGAGGTCTGATCGGAGGTGGTCGCGCATCCACAGTTGTAAAATGTTAACGCTGCTGAAATTACGGCAGAGACAGGCAACACTTTTAGTGATTGACAGGTTACAATTGATTGGCTTAAAGAGAGCCTGGCGGGTTGTGATTGGATGAAGTGGAGAATGAGCCGGTGGAGTTTAGCGACAGCGGGAGGTAGGGCTTTTGACTCAGTGGGTGTGTGCAAAGAAGTAGTCCCGACACTATTATTACTCCACTGTTTACTCCTGGTTATAGACCATTTGCTAAAAAGCTCAGTGCCCAGTTGTCTAAGGAAATAACCTAGCCTTTTAACAATACTTATAACTACGAAACTATATATATATAAGCATTCAGAGAGGGACTAACACAGTGTTGGTTTTGGTCTTCTGTTGCCGGCAAGACTGGTACACAGTAAAGTAGCTTTTAACAAAGACCAGATGGCTGTCTGCATTGGGTAAAACTGGATAGTTATTATAAATGGACGATAGAGGAAACTCACAAGGTGGATGCAAAGATGGTTCGCCTGTGTGTGTGTGTGTGTGTGTGTGTGTGTGTGTGTGTGTGTGTGTGTGTGTGTGTGTGTGTTCACACACATTTGATAAGGAGGTAAATAGAGGCAGTGATATGGAGGGTAAAGTAGTCATTTGCTAGCTGGCCACTCTAGCCAGCAGTCACAGCACGCACAGCCTGCTGACACGGATAAGTTGATGTAGTAATTTAAAGGAGTGGGGGATATGAACCTCCGTCATGGCGAACGGTGTGTGACTGTGTAAGTGTGCAGTCCGACTTGTGAGGAGAAGAGACAGACACAACAAACACTAAAATGGCTGCAGAAACAGCGAGACAGTGATGTGCATTCAAAGGGGATGGGAAGGTTGGAAAGGTGAGAACGAGGAGGGAAGGAATTCTCAACTAGCCGAGGGGGAGACGGGGGAGACGGGGGACGGGCAGAGAGGACGGGAAAGGCGAACAATGCTGTCCTCATATGAATTACACCTAATCCTCCCACTCGCGCACTCATATTTAAATGTACCACATGATCAACATTCAGCTCCCTCTACACCCCTCCGCTCACAATACACAAATCCAAGAAGCACGCGGGCTGCAGCACAAGTCGCAGGAGCTCATTCCAGCTTCGTTTCAACTCGCAGCCAATGAGGGCTAATAGTGTCGCCTTCCAATGCTCTTTACTCCCCGCATATATACTCTCAGTCAGGATGTGCCCTCCCTGCCCAGGCCTGGGTGTGTGTATAGAATTGTCATCTGTCTGCAGTGCAGGAGTCATCAAATATTAACAGACACATTAGGGGCACGGGTGCTCCCTTCATGCACTCCGCTCATGAGAAAAGGGAAGGCAGCTTGGTAAATGGGTCGTGGTTACCGACCAGGCAGGAGGATGAATGTGGTCTGGATGCTGATTGTGCTGTAGAGACGAGCGGCTTATTCGTTTCTTCGAAGGTGCTGTGTGCAGCATTATGTTACGAAACCGCTGCTACATTAATGTTGATACATTAGTGTATATATAGCTGGCAGGCTATACTATAATACCAAGCAGGATTTAGGGGGCGATCTGTCGCTTGGGTTCACAGCCAAAATAGGAAGTGTTAAAAAAGTATTAAATAATAATAATAATAATGATAATAATAATAATAACAATAATAATAATAATAATAATAATAATAATAAAGCCTTGCAGCAATGAAACGTGACCTTTAACTTGACCTAAACCTAAAAGAAGAAGAATCATGGCTGATTCTTACAGCCCCGCTTTGACGTCAGGTGATGTCACCTGGGGCAACTGACCAGATTTAACACAGCTTCCTTTACAGTGGGGCCACAAAAGGTACAATGCTCTGGTATGATGCAGGCTGGCACATTGGTAAACCTACGAGGGGTTCTTCAGCAACTGAGCAATGCACTTCTGTTAAATTTCAGGACATGCAGGGGACAGCTTCGAAAACGAATGGTCAATTTGTACTTTACATTCATTTCCCTATTATGGGTCGAGCTCCAAAAAACAAACGATCCTACACTCCCCACAATGCAACTCCACTCTGTTGTTTGTCAGGACCTCCATCCCTGACAGCCAAGGAGGGATTACCTGCTACCTTCAAATAATTAACATCGGGGAGGTAGAGGGAGGACAGGTTCCCAGTATGGTCATTGCATCAGGATCAGACAGGAGTTTAATGGAAACGCGGTCTTAATTTTTGGGAAACATTAGCGCTAATCAAACCACTTGTGAGAGATAGAGGCTACCTGTCATCCCGGCCTTGATCTCATTTGTTACAGTGATTACATTAAGGCATCACCGTTAATTTGACAATGATATATAATGATGCTTTAAAATTAAAATTAAATACCATTTACGCAAACACACACACACACACACACACACACACACAAACACACTGTGTATGTGCAGACACGCGGGCAGTACACAGGCAGTCGGTGTTATCTAATAAGTCATAAATGCCATAAAGACACACAAGGCTATGCAGCAGCCGCTCAGTTGAGTTGGACCGCTGTTACTCACTGTCCTCAAGGCACTTTAAAGTGTATACCTAACTTTCCTACTGTCTACTGTTTATGATCTAAACTGCACCGAAGTCATAGAAGTCAGCAAACAGAGGAGAAGTACTTTTTTAGTCATCAGACTGAAGCAAAAGCTGAATTAAAAATATACATTGGGAAGCCGAGCGTAGCGGTGGATATGGGAACATATCTGTCACACATGGCTCGGGACTAAAATAAAATAAAGCTCATTTAGCTGTAAAAGCTCACACAGCCGTTTTACGACTCCATAAAGTCGGGCTGCAAAACTCTGATGACTGAGGAACTCAGGACTATTTCCCAGTTACAAGCATGGGTTTGTGGTATTTATTACAGAATGAAATGTTTCCCAAAAACATTGTGCTTCACACATTTTATAATGACTCTCTGAACCACCTCATTTATTCCACTGTACATGAAGTTTTTATGAAGAAACTTCTGAGGTAACGGCCTCACTCCAGATGGAAGAAAAGAGGACTTTAAACGCAACGCTGCGTCAAATGGCACATCGCTTCATGTCGAAATTCACAGAATTCACAGGGCCTGTTTGACTGGTGACCCGTCTGTGTCAACAAATGAGAAATTAAACAATGAATCACATAGATGGATTCGATATAGATGACAGAGGCTCATTGATTGTGGCAACAAATATTTTTGCCAGAGAATTCAGATATTTGGCTTGTCAACAACACCCCGGCATCAAACCCAATCTGCAGCTTATCAAACGACTGGGTAACTCTACATATGCCAGTTTCACTGGATCATTTATCCATGGCCATGGACTCTGATGTATTTATCTCAGTGATTTCTGACTTTGACATCTAGGTACTCTCTTCTTTCCCCCCGCGCCAGGTAACATCCGCAACACTGAGAAGCTGAGCTACGACCGCCAGCAGCAGTACGAGATCCAGGTGACGGCCTGGGACTGCGGCCAGAAGAGAGCCCTGCACAGCGTCCCCGTCCGCATCGACGTCAAGCCTGTGTGCAAACCTGGCTGGCAAGGTGGGCCTTCAGCTTTTGAGATATGTGTGCAAAGAATCCGGGCAGGCCTGACTGTGCCGTGTTTACACACCCGGGAAAACTCAGATGCGAGTGTTTGCGTGCGATTTACTAAAGTTTGTACAATATGCGCGTGGGCATGCGAGCCCGGCTGTATCGTACGGTACATGTGCACAGTGATGGTGCTGTGTGTCTTTGCCCACCGAAACACAGATGTGATTATTTGCGTGTCATTACAGCCTGAATGTGTGGTACTTGCTGTAGAATGCATTATTTATTGTTTCTCCCAGTCTCCCGAGTCCCACCTCTCTCTCTTCACCTACCTTCTATATTTCTCGATCTCTCTATCTTTTTTTTACTCTGTTTTGCTTTCCTCACCCTCTTCCTCTCCGCATTCCTCCCAGAGGAATTGGCCTGTCAAGCATAGCCGGCGTGATCAACGGCACTTTACTAAAAGCACCATGACACAGCCAACCCAGCTCTTAGCACATCAGAAAGCAGTCGTGGCAGCCCTAACAAGGCCCACGGTAATGTGAAGACAAGTGTCTACGGTTAGCGCTACAACAAGAACACAAGCGGCGCTCGAGATAACCACACGCGCAATTTACACTTGTCAGAGAGGGGCAGCCTCACGTGATGAGGGACAAACAGACACAGCGGGCGGCTTCACATGTCACCATGTGCAATCTGTGCTGTTCTGTCATTAACAAGGTGATTCATGTGCTGGATTTCTTTGGAGTCCGGCCATTTGTCGTCCCAGGAGACGTGATGTTAGCGGGCTGGTGATAAACAGCGGTAAACGAGGACCCTGGCAGCAGCTCGGTGGCAGCTCCTGAACCCTGCAAAAAAAAAAAAAAAAAAACTGCAAAGTTGTTTGGCTCAAATTCCGTCACACAATTTGTGTTTTTTCTCAAAACAAGGAGCAACACATGCTCGCGGATTTGGATGAATTTATTTAATGTTTCTGAACTGAGTCAGAAATTCTCAGGCACAAGGTCAAGATCTGGAAACAAGACAGAAAAATAAGAAATCCATTCGTTTTGAATCAAGACAATAAATGATTAAAGGAGCGTCCTCAAACATTTCTGTCTCGTCTTGATAATTTCTTAAGATGTGCAGTAACAAATGAGTTTTAGAACCAGAGGAGTTCAGGTCATTAATCATACGATGAAAAAGAAATAATGAAATGAAAAAGGAGCAAGTTTTACTCTTTGTTCTTAGTTCAATACTGACTCCATGTCAGTAGTACAAAGTCAATTGGCAGCAAGCTGTGTAGTGGTTTTGTGTGTGTGTGTGTGTGTGTGTTTGTGTTTGTGTGTGTGCTTAATGCCAACAGGCAAAGTTGCAAACAAGGATGATGGCAAATGGGATCACAGACTTCACGATGTACAATGAAAAAGCATTCAGAAGCTGCAGACACGGGATCGAAAGCTACACATGAAAGACATTTACATCCTCCGTTTTCTCACATCAAACACAGACAAACTTTGGAGATTCACATATGCGTCATACCCAGCTGCTGCGGGAATATGAACAAGTTCAATGCCTGCACGCAGCACACGTGCATTCGCACACAAACAGGCTGAACAGAGTGACATTAACACCCTCTCCAGGCTCTCAGCCATAATCCCGTCTTTGAAGCCTGTTTGCAATATTTTTTTTGTGTGCGCATTTTTCAAATTAGGATTTTCAGCACTCGATTATGGTGAGGAGACTCACACAAACACACACGAGCGCAGATACGCTCTCCCTTGATGAAAGGGCAGTCGTCCCTGTGAGCGTTGTTTGGCAGCAGAGATGAAGGGAAGGACGGAGAGGGAGAAGTAAATGCCATGGCCACAGATCAGGGGATATTTAACAGGGCTAGTGGTTGTTGTATTAAAGGAAGCCTACTGTGGGAATGTCAGACACACACACACGCAAACACACACAAGATGCGCTTCTTTCTGGGAAAAAAAAAAAACGCTAATCTGTCTGTTCAACTTAGCTATGGCTCTCGTGACCAATCACACGCCCTCACTCAGAGCGAACTTGTTCACGCACACACAGCGCAAGTCCTCACTGCGTTCGGCTGTCATGACCGATCGCACTGGTTTCTCTCCGCCTCTGTCTGCATACTGTGGACGTACAGCCGACACACGGCGGTGTCAGGTCTTGCTACGTGAGGTCAAGGCTCCTCACACGAGTCTGAGCAGACTGAAGCGGGGCAGAGACGGGTGAGGTGAAGACAACTGCCGCTGATGACAGCTCACTGCCTTACGTCTCTTTACATCTGTCTCTGTTTTGTTCTTCACAATGCAGCATGGATTGAGAGGTAGTAGAGACGCCGGCTATGCTGGAGCACTTTTCAATTTCATGTATGGCTCCAAAGAAATGTCTGTTTTTTTTTCGTGTCGGCTATGTGTTTTTCCTCTGCGAAACAAACAGGTTCAGGTGAGAGAGAGGCTTTGTTGTTACCTGAGAGGGAGAGAGAGCCAGGTGAGAACGTTGACGGGTCGAGTAGAACCAAGCGCCAACCTCCGGCTCTTACAATTGAGGCCCGTGCAGTGTAGAGGTGGATTTCATCGTTCGATGTCGAGATTCAGTTCCCGTCAGTCAGCTCGGCAGGATGAATCATTCATGTAGTTCGTTGGTTCGTTCAGTCGTGCTTCCGGTACAACGTCGTTCAGCGGTGAATCACATAATGCAGAGTTCTCAGCTCCTCGTTCTCAAACGATCGTGCTTACGGTCAATATAACACTGTAGTTAATGGCCAATACATAGCTGCAACTTCATGATTATGTGTACTTTTAGACAACACAACAGTTAGCAGTTAACAGCTAAAGCCGGCTAGCCGAGAACGACAGAAGAGGAATCAGTGAAGGAACGAGAACGAGCGGTGAATCACGTAATGCACAGTTCTCAGCTCCTCGTTCTCAAACGGTCGTGCTAACGGTCAACATAACACTGTAGCTCATGGCCAATACATAGCTGCAACTTCATGATTATGTGTACTTTTAGACAACACAACAGCTAACAGCTAAAGCCGGCTAGCCAAGAACGAGTGACTGACTGAACGAGAACGACAGGAAAGTAATCAGTGACCGAATGAGAACGATGAGCTACGGACTAAATGAAATGTTTTTTTCTTGGAAATGGTTCCTATGCTTTGCTGTTTCTCATCGGCTTAAATTCGACGACAGTGTCCTCGACTCAGCACACTCCTCAACACTCTGATAACTAACAGTGACCAACACAGCGACTGGTCTGTGAGAACGTTCGTTCGCATTTAAGAGTCATTAGTTCGAACTGATTCGTTTGTGACCGAGCCATCACCAGTTCTTCAAATGGCCACTTGAGGCTGGTTCAGAAAGCGAGTAGATCCTTGCAAGAGCCTGTGTTACAATGCCAAACTTTACAGTAGAAATTACCATGTTTACAGCCTGGAAGAAAAACTATTTGGTCCCCACACCTGATGTAACTCACTTGTTAATTTAAATGATATTAAGGCTTAAAGTTGTGCATAATTAGGGTTTTGGCTGCTTTGAGTGTCTGCTCGCCTTCACCTCAGTTGATTGCATTGGACACATTGTAAGTCTTTCTTTGTGGTTAGTTGATCTCAAGGACAGAAGTGGAGGGACAGAGGCCGGCATTTTGGATTTTGAGCAACTCTGTTAACGAGTGCCCACTGACATTACAGAGGTTGAGGAGAGTACAGAGTTTGTTTTAAAACTTTTGGAATTATCTTCATCCTCTCCTGCCATAACAAGCCACCGAGGTGCCAAAATCCACCGTAATGTACTATAACTCTCTCATTTGACTGCTGCATGGAGGAGAAACGTACATTAAATGCTACTTTACTCCATGAAAGTACAGAAAGGAGATGGGAAAAGAAAATACACTGCAGGATAACAGAAAAAAACTAGTGCCTGGCGAGTGTAACTTGGCTCAGATTGAACACAATAACACACTATGTAATGTAAAAAAGGTATTCTGGCTGTTTGGGGCAAATAAACTCACGGTCAAACTCACATGAGGTACGTGTCGCAAAATTAAATTTTCTTTATGTGTGAACACAGATAGCTTGTTAGTGTTAGGTAAAGCGTGGGTAAAGCAGAAGCAAGCCAAGGTAGCTATCTGCCCACTTTTGATTACATTAATTGTCAAAAGGGAGGGACAAGAAAAAGAAGAGAGAGAGCAAGAGCAAGAAACACCAGATGAGAAAGTGGACAGATATCATTGTTGGCCGCCCCATTGGACCCTCAACTCGGGAGTGCACCCACTGGTGTGTGAGCATATGCATCAAATGCTTGTATTTGCATTTACATTCAGGGCATTTAGCAGATGCTTTTGTCCAAAGTGACTCACAAGATTTGTCACAAGAAAGAAACCATCGATAAAGTGAAAAATAAAAATAAATGTAATGTATGTAATGGCACTATTCTGTACTATTCATTTACAGTCAGTCAACAGTTAAGAAAAAAAAAAAGAATAAATGTACCTGAATCCCCTCCTCACTTCTGTCCTCTTGATGGCCGCCACTGCTCCGATGGCATTTCCATGTTGTTTCCATAGAAAAACAAAAAAACCCCGGCTTTGGAGAAAATAGAATAGAGAACGACATGGAGAAAGGCAGAAAACACGAAATATATTCTCAAAGTTTTTTTTCCCCCTGATAGTCCAACATAATTAAAAACTTTTCAGACTATTATGGCCCATCTCCTATCTTGTCTCATCATCTCCCTCCCTCCTGCCGTCCACACAGAAACACATAAACACACGCACACACACACACACACACACAAGAAAACTAATAATGGACCGAGTAGACAGAAGGGGAGATAAGTGACAGGCCGCTGTGCAGCCTCCTCTCTTCATTCGATGGGATGGTTATCAGTTTCATTTGGTGTTGTACAGTTTGTCTCTAACACTGCAATGGACAGTTTGACAGAAAGCTTTATGTGGCCAATCTTACAGACCCCGGGCCTGAGACGAGCAGTCTGAGAAGACAAACAGCGCAGGAAAGCTAAATATTTGTCTCTCGTATTTCTTGTTTCCCCCTGTGAGTTTAAATGTATAGCCACGCAGCACATCCTTTAAATCCACATTGCCTGAAATTAATTAACCTCAAAGCCTTAAGCACAGGTTTGCTGAAATTAAACAAACTGTTCCGAATCAGGAAACCAGCATGGCATTATTGTATTCGTCGTTTTGAATTTGTACGTGCATCCACTCATATCAGACTGTCATCCGGGTCCTGTCAACCTGCCAAGCATAAAAAAGTAGCATTCTCGATAAGAAAGGGAGGAAGCTCACAGAAGAGTTTACATACCAACAGCTGAAATGTTGTGAAATGCACTGTCAGCTGCTTTTGTTCAGCACTGTCCCTTCACTATTAGGCAAAAAGAGACTATGTTGTGCGCTCAGGAGGTTGATATCTTCGAAATGTCCCCAACGTTTCCAGTACAATTCCAACGCACCTCTCGCCCCTACCACTTAGCACTCTGTTTTGCACATGAAGACGACTCAGCTTAAAGTTGAACTGAGATGTAAAACCCACGACAGGAAAAAAGGAGGTTTCAGGGAAAGAAATGATCAACTCTGACTCTGTCGGACCTCAGTAGACAGATACAATTACCTCACTTGCAAATAGGTGAATTCCTTGGCCAAGGAATTTAGTGTCAAAAGCCATGTGAGTCACACATCTTACAATTTCATGTGTGGACTGAATGAAATGCAGGCTCTATAAATTGGCACAGAGTCTTCAAAACTTCGAGAACCCAGGGTCAACATGCCAAGCTAGCAACTATCTGACACAGACCTTTTTAGGCACGGTGCTGCCTTGAGCTTAATGCTAAGAACAGTATGATAAGATGCATACAATGACATCGCTAACAGGCAGATGTTTAGCAAGTATAATGTTGGCCAAGTTGAACATATTAAGTCGAACAATATCCATCCACCAAAAAATAATCCGCCTTCAATGTTGAATTTGAGTATTTTCCTTTTAAAATCTTATATTATTTTCCTTTACAACTTTACAAGGACACAGATATCAAACCGCTGCTGAGGCGCCTGTGTTGATCAGGAGCCCAACGACCCGTGCGGTTTCTGCTACGAGAAAAATGCACTCAACGTCCCATTAAACCTTAGTGTGAGCTCCTTTAAATATGAGCCGGGTCAGTTTTTGTCATGTATGTCCTCTACGACAGGTGGCGGAGTCACACACAATCAGTCCCACACTCACCGACAAACCAACACACACGCACACAGAAACGGTTTGTACAAACCCATCTACACTGCACGCCCAGCTTAGCACGAGCCTTGAGTGACAGATTGCCAAACCAATGAAAAAATACATTTGCATATTCATATCCATCCTTTGTTTCCTTTGTGACTCTGAGCCTTGTGTGTGTGTGTGTTTGTGTGTGTGTGTGTGTTGTTGGTGCACACACGCCTCAGCATGCTGTTTCACCTCTGAACAGCCCCAAATTAAAAACTGACCCCATTGGTATTGTCAAGGCAATTAGTAGTAACCTCTGACTGCAGCTCAGGTTTCCAAACTATCAGGGAATAATTAGAGAAATGCAACAAAGGTGTTTGTGTTTTAGATGTGTGGAATTTACTGTCAGTTCCTATCTAATGAGAGCCGTTGAAGACATCATCACAACACTTGACACATCGAACAGTTCAGTGAATGTAGATGCAGTATGCGCCAACAGAACTCGTTTGACATCTCTATTTCTCTAAAACGTTGACATGAGGGGAAAATCCTTGACATACACTTCATTGATTATCCTTTTGTGAAATTGTAGAGTAAGGAGCATAAAACATTCATATTTTGGAAAATGCTGTGTCGGAGATGTGACTGGTTATTAAAAATGCATGCACCACTCGACAATGCTACTGGTTTGCAAAGACAGCTTTTGAAACATGGATTGTTGCGATGTTTTGCTACCTGTCAGTCTCAAACATCGGCATTTCTTTGTCCCTTAAAGTGAATGTAAAATAATTGTCTTCATTGGATAGAAAAGGAAGGAGTCAGGGAGATTTCATCACACATTTGAAATATGGTTGCCCTACTGAATGCACAGCAAGGACCCTCAGTCTTTATATTGTCTGATATGTAGCAGACGCTCTCACAGTCAAACATGCGCAGCTCTTGTTCTAATTCTCTTTAGTCTTATAGGAGTGTTCAGGCTGTAAAGGGTGGCCAATCAACACAGGAGGAAGAACTTGTGCTAATTAACACACAAATCAAACAGAGACGGCTAAACCGGGAAGAAGTTCCAGAAAGAAACTCAACTCCACCGTGACAGAGCAACAAAAAGTGCTCCTGGTGAGGTTTGTGAAAAGTTAGTGGTACCCTTGTGAGGTATAGTTGTGTTTGCCCTCAGTGTTCCACCACAGATTGCAAATGATTGTATTGCAGGAACTGGATGCTGGACTCAAAAATTGCTTGCAGAGGGCACAAGCACTTTTCTAACTCCTGGTATTGCTTCCAGCTCGTGCACTCCACCACTAGTGCACATTTGTAATTAGTAATGATGGACCCCGTTTCCAAATGCAGGTCTCCTTTACAGATGTGGAAAAAAGGTTTCTGAGTACCATGAGAGTAACCACAAGTCACACTTGATTGAAAATAAAGATGGCGTGTTAAAGTATCACTTGGTAAAAGTGAACATGACGTATACAATTAGAATTTAAGTCTTTAACTAATGACTCAAGTTATCATATAAAATATAGTGGTTAAAAAGTAATTTTTTTGGCTCCAAACTGTAGTGGAGTAGAGGTATAAAGTAGCCGAAAATTACAAACTTTTCACTGAGGTTGAAATATATTCCGCCCGCGCGGTAGTGTTGTTGCCTCCGCCTCGCTGCTCCATGAATTTTTCTCACATTAAGTCCGGATATGCCTTATCAGGAATAGTAGAATTATGAAGCCAGCAAGCTGACTGATACTCCATCATACGGTGATTTCTACCCGAGGTTTGGATTAGCTACCATTAGCTGAAAGCTGTTGGTCATATCAGACCAAATAAGGCTGTCACAGCTAAACCCCTGAAGTGTATTGACCTCATCAGATATGTTTTATTGCTTACGATTTACACTAATCATTTATACGAATCTGAGACTCTCTCGCTTTAAAGGGGAAAACAAAGCTAAGCAAACACAGAAATAACACTTGCAAACTAATACAGTTTGGTTGGATCAAATATGATCTTATTATATATTGCCAACAGGGCATCAGAGACTCTGTGACGGAAAACAGTGTGTCAGCAGTAAAGTTGGTGGAAAGTTGAGAGCCAACCTCAGGTAGAGTATCTGAGATCAACACAGGCTCTCAGGCATTTTCTTTCTCCCTTTAAGCCGGGGAGATGCATTTTCTGCTTGACTCAAGTGAGTGTGTGTATGCGTGTGTGTGTGTGTGTGTGTGTGTATGTGTGTTGCCAATGGTCCCGATCTCTGATAGGAGTAGGAAGAGGATAAATTAAAGGGAGGAAGAAGGAAAATAAATGGGTCTGCACTTCCCTCTCCTATTTCCTCTAACCTCCTACTTTTCTCTTGCTTCCTCTCTAATCTCAGACTGAGGCTGTCTGGCTGCTGCTTTAGCACTTTTCATGCCCTCTCTGGTATTAGCTTGTTTTTCCTTATTACTTTCATTGCTTCCTTCCTGCCTTTTGCC
This sequence comes from Sparus aurata, assembly GCF_900880675.1. Taxonomy (NCBI): domain Eukaryota; kingdom Metazoa; phylum Chordata; class Actinopteri; order Spariformes; family Sparidae; genus Sparus; species Sparus aurata. The sequence goes on from NC_044188.1 coordinate 28,042,107, forward strand.
TTTGTGTCTGTGTCCTGCACCTTTTCTTCTTTTTCTTACTTTGTTCTCTTTCTTTATTCTCTCCTTTGTTGCTACAATTATTTCTTACTTTCCCCTGTTTCCCTTTCCCTGTCTTTACGCTCATCTTTCCACCAGCCTCTTTCAGCTCACCCTCGTGTTCATGTTTCTTTCATTCCATCCACTCTGTCTTCTCTGAAATGCCACTAGTTTGAAGTAGGAATCCAGTAGTCTCCAGTGTAAATCACAGTTGCTGGAGTCTCCTCTTACTCCACCTGTCCACTGTTATTGCATTACTCCACAACACACACACACACACACACACACACACACACACACACACACACACTGTCACAGGGATTGACTCGTGAACCCTTCCCACCCTCAGCCGAGCTTGAGGCAGGAGGGATGGATGAATGGTGGCAGGGGTAAAAACATGGAGAGCAGCCTGACACCCCGGGTTCACCTTATTGTGTCAGAGGAGAGCAATTGATGGATAAAAAAGAGTGTGTGTGGGTGTGTGTGCGCGCGCAAGTACACTTGCAGGGTAGAGGTATAAGAAAGAAAGGGAGAAAGGTAGCTTCCACACCAACACATTCTCTCTCCCCAAACAACATCTTGGTCAGTGGCATATAGCTTTAAAATGTGACGCTCCATGACCGACCCCTCTAATGTCACTTTTGCATGTGAATGGCCCCTGCTGTCAAGTTAGTAATTATACTTAAGCAACATTGTCCTGATTTTGTTACTAGGTTCGGTTTAGGCACCACAATTAATAGGTTAGGTTTAGGTACCAAAATTACTAGGTTAGGTTTAGGCATAACAATGATATGGTTACGCACCTTGTTCACACACAGATGTTATTCACACAACACATGCAAAAGGCAAACATGCAATGGACTTAGCCGCACTAGGACACAATGTACATCAACTCACACACTCCTTTCTTAGAGTGATCCCACTGCCTTAGTCCTTGTCTCGATGTCTGTTGAGATTAGAGTTTCCTTTATAGCGCCCCTTCAGTGTCGAGGTGACGCTGGGCTATCACGATTACAAAGACAAGGAGAGGAACGGGGAGTAAGGGATGGTAATGTGAGAGGGATGAAGCAGCAGGGAGTGACTGAACGAGAGGGAGGAAAGAAGCAGAAGAGTTGAGGGAAAAGATAAAAGATACATTTTTTACATCAGCGGTAAAGGTTTTGTCCAAGGGACGGATTTTAGGCATCCAGATTTCATCAGGCTGGTGTTGCAATCTTGTAGACATGTAGTGGACGGCTTTGATGGCGATCTACAGTTGCTTCCTGACCCTCACCTATAGCTATGAGCTTTGGATGGTGACTCCAGAGCAACATGCTGGAAAACCTATAACAGTATAAGAATAACAGTATATATCCCATCTAGCCTTGGATTCCCTCAGGATCCCCACATGAGGAGATGGGATGTCTTGAGTAGTCCGTTTAGTCTGCTGCCATCACAAGCAGCATGAGAATAAAGGCTGGGAAAAGAAATGATGGAGAGCCCCAGAAAGCACTTTTCGGCTCCTTTTAACTGATTGAGTTTTTCCACTCTAGACGCTTATATTGTATTATATTGTCATTTTCACTCAATCCTCAAATGTGGCAAATGCATTGGAGTTACTCTAGGTATAGTATTCTGATGTTTAAGGGGGCTCCCAGAACAATGAGAAATATTTAAATTTCTTTAGAAAGTTTCTCATTGGAGACTGCAAGACTATTGTAATGGAAGTGACTTTTCTGTCCACTCAGGTGTTGCATAGAGCAAAGCTGTGTTTTCCGGCTCCTTTGACATAATATCTCAAAATTATGATGTGACATTTGAAATGTGGATGAAAAGATTAAACCTCTTTTAAATGTATATAATTGGAGTCAAAGATTTTCCTTCAACTCTTATATGTCTTATGCATTCTGACTTCGGCCCAGTTAACCCTTCCTAAGGCTGTTGGTTCTGTGCTCCAACAACAGCTAAGCAAGCTTCGACCTGGATGAAGCTTGGTCAACTCTCCCATTTCCTGTTAAACCTATGTGCTGTATGCTATATCCGTCTATGCTGAAAAGAAGAACAAGTTAAGAAGATGGTTCAAAGATGCTGCTAGGGGACCTGTGCCTCTACCTTGATACCCAGTACATGTGGAAGCAGTGGCGTGCGCAGACTTTTTGAAGGGCAGGGGCGAAAAGAAGGGCACTTTAGCACGCGTTTTGGCTCCCAAGAGGACGCTTTAGTGTGCGTTTTGGCTCCCAAGAGGGCGCTTTTGGCTCCCAAGAGGGCACTTTAGCGCACGTTTTGGCTCCCAAGAGGGCAGTTTATCATGTTTTAACCAGCCAAGGGGGCAGTTTAGTGTGTTTTGCCAACCAAGAGGGCACTTCAGCATGCTTTTTGGGCTCTCAGGAGGGCACTTTAGCACACGTTTTGGCTCTCAGGAGGGCACTTTAGCCTGCGTTTTGGCTCTCAGGAGGGCACTTTAGCGCGCGTTTTTCAACAATTGGGCCACCCCCCTTGTGCACATCACTGTGTGGAAGGCATTGTAATTTTGTCGGGTGTGAAGAGTCGATGACACTCACTAAGCTGAACATCAACATCAACATCACCGAAGACACCTACATTTGTTCAGAGGTAACATTATGGTGTACAGTCACATCAAATCAATGCCAAGATCTTCACAGACACTTTACAATGTACATAGCCACATCTTAGGTAAACCAATTAGCAAAACACTACCTAACTAGCTAGCTACGAACTTAGCTAATGTTACATCAAGATGGGTCAGCCTTATGTCAGATCATCACTGTCAGCCAGGTTTGTTTCCTCCTTATATCTGATATCTGCTAATGTTAAAAAGATTTGGAGAAGGACAGAGACCTTGGTTGATTATGTGTTTTTTAGATGACATGAATTATTGTTGGCCAGAGAAGATGAAGGCTCCTCTCCTTTTTCGTGGCATCATGAATAAGCACATTAATAAAATATTCAAATTTTCAAGCTGATCCACCCTCGAAACAGTATCTCAGGGAGGACGTGACTTTTAATCAGTCAATTCCAGACCACAAATACAACCTATTTAGATGTTTTCTATTTACATACACTATGTGCATTGTTTGTATAGTCGTTGCATACGAAATCATTATACTTTACTGTTTTAAGTACATGATACAGGATACATGCATCATTCAGTATCTGCAACTTTGTAATGCCACTGCTCTCTTCAGAAAAAGAGTGAAAAATGTCCCTGTATAAATGTAATACTTTTTCTTTTGTTTCTGGAGCTCTCTCACCGCTGCCTGTAATTTAATTTGGAGCAATCTTCGTCTGTTACAACATGGGAATATAGTGTACATAAATGGCTGATATTGTTGGGAAAATGTTTTTTAAGACTCGCAAATACTCAAAACCTGCTGAGAATAATCGATATTCCGGAATAGGGACATAGAGTATTTGACATTAGCCATGTTTTCATCCAAATGTAGTGCAAACTGGCAAAGTAAAGAGTGTTTTATTCCGCTACTTTTAAAGATATATTAGGAGTTGGTTGATTGAGATAAACATTAAGTGGTGCTTATTCTCCAGTGAGGGGCCTTTAAACCACTGCAGAAGAAGAGGACACAAGATGATGCATTTAAAGACAGCCGGTCTCTAGTGTTCAACACATCCTCATACCAAACTGACTAAAAAGCTTGATGGCCAGGGACTCCCAAAATGACATATGTCACTGTTAGCATAACAACATGACGGTACCAGTGACAGGCGTTAAGGACCTTTGTCATAAGCGTGCGTTTGGTTAGGTTTAGGCAAACATTGTGGATTTGTTTAAAGTTACTACAATACCTCTGTAACTTCAATTACAAATGTACCTATGTTAAGTTTGTTTCAATTTGTACAAGATGTTACTTCACTATGCGAGTAAGTTTAAAGAACTCATTGGTTTTACACTTGATATGTACACTGGTTTCCTGATGAACGTCCTGTGGTTGTCTAACCTGATCGTCTATCCCAGACCTCCCCCCTATGCAGCTTGATGCTCTTTTTACTCCTTAAATCCTCCTTTGCAGCTGTGATAATTGCTTCAGCCATTGGAGGTCTTTTCCTAACAGGAAACATAAATATGGATCGTAATAAACTGCTTTCACAGTGATCCTAATGTATAGTATTTTTTCTGATGAGGACAGGCTGAATTATTATCGATATCTGGCATTATAGTTTGTTTCATGGATTGATGTGAGGACGGTTAGCATCACGTCATCGCTCCACACGCATCAACTGTTTTTGTTTCAACAGTGAAACCAAAGCTCGAGTACATGATTAAATCACATGCATCTTTAGTCACTGAATGCTCCATTTGCACTTCAGATTTCTGTTTTATCGATACCCCAATCCTTTCAGCCCGGCAAAGCGTAAAACTTTCAAGGAATAATTCAAATTATACTTAAAAGTTTGGGGGTTTTCTTCTCAGGTTTTCATATGCAAAATCAAAATGTGCATAAAAACCAGTTGATGGAAATGCACTGACTGTTCACTCTTTACAGATGATTCAGTTCCCAGTCTGTTTTATATCTGATCACCACAGCAGGAGACGAAGGCCGGCAGAAATAAGCTGTAAACACATTAATGACATAGTATTATATCACATCGAAGTTGATATGACAAACCTGTCTGCAGATAATATGGAGCAACATTAGCATTTATTTAGAGTGGTGATTCTGGTCACCTGCAGAATGCAGGTCTTAACCTTAATGACTCCTGAGGGTGGTGCTAAATGCTTCTCTATGTCCACCAGCTACTACCAGCTTTGTGTTTCTTCTGTTCTGTGCTGAGCAGGTGGTGTGCTGTGTTTTTTTTTTTTTGTGTGTTTTTTTTTTACATCTTAACTGAAAACAGCTGCCTGCTGTGTCGTTAAATTACACCATGAGCGCAGCGAGAATGAAAAACAGTGAGGTTGAAAACTGCTTTAAAGAGGCAGAACTCAGAACTCAGAACCCTTCCTCTGTCTAGATGGAGAACAATCTGGCTCCTGTCATCGAACATTCAGACAGGCGGAACGATTCCACTCCCATCTATTTTGTCATTCAGCCTTTTGTCTTGTTTTCCGTTTTTTTCAGCCACCACCTTTACATGCCCTACATTTCTCTGTCGCAAGCCTTGAGCTCCGAAGAAACAAGGAAGAGCTCTCTGCGCACTCAAAAAAGAGAAAAAAAACTCTTGTATGGTGCACAAAGAGCATTCATGAAAGCATTAAAATGAATGGTTTTGGGGCATTTTGGGGTAAGAGAGAGAGAGAGAGAGAGACAAGGATGGCCAGGAAAGAGGAGTAGAAATCATAGAGATGGCACTCACTGAAGAGGAGGGTGACGGAGGCGGACGGAGTTGGAGAGGAATGGGGAGGAAAGGAAGGCAAAGAGGAGCAGAGTGCTCTTTTAAATGGAAATTGGCTCTCTCACTGATGGCTCGGACGAGTAATGACGACCCCCCCCCCCCCCCCATCGGACTACTTCAACGTAGTGTCAGCATTTTTGCATGCACACACACTCACACACACACAATATTCACATAACCATCATCCCACACGTCCATGCAAGAACTTACTGATGACACACACACACACACACACACACTCTTCCAAACCCTCCAGAGACGAGGAACAGCGTGAAAGTGTGATGATGCATCATTTTCTTAAGCACCTCGATCCATCTTCCCTTTCTCACCATCTCTCACTCTCTGCTTTTCACACTCTTCATTTTCAGGAGGACGTTGGCACCTTACCTCAGCTCTGCGTCTGCACGGATACAGCAGTGCTGAATCCCACGTTTGATTTTTTTTTCTGCATACAAACACAGAACTTCTGAGACACTATTTGTGTGTCAACATCACAATCCACATCATAATCTCTCATAATCCAGCAGGATGACAAAGTAGTCTGTCTCCCTGCAAGTACCAACGAACTCTAGAGGTTGTGTTCATGTATAAATGCACCCAAAATCATTTTCACGTTTTCTCCTCACCAACTATTTTGTGCCCATGACAGTTAAATTGATAATCCAACACGTCACGTGTCACTTTCAATCTTACTGTTTTACTGTGATGGTAAGTTGTCACTGTTATAAATTTTGGAATTGAATCCCTCCAGAGATCCACAGATAAGTGGAGGTGCCAGGGAGGTACAAGTGATTACACGAGAGCTTTCCTTCAGTGACATGCCCAAATGTACCTTACGTATGCACAAAATCACGTGAGAATCCATTTAATCTCATATGATGAGATCAAATGGGTTCTGGTCAGAACAACAATGGCAGCAGTAGAGCTTTATATTAAGATCATAGTTTGGGTCTTTTGATGTGGGTTCCCTAGTCAGTGTATTACCTGCAGTAGATGAGCGAAGTGAAGAAGCAGTAGTAGCACCGTCAGAGTTCCAGAGCATCGTGCCGCTGAGCAAATGTAGTTTAGCCTCCTAAGAGATGGTCCACCTAAAAAAAAAAACCTATAACCATGTAAGTGTATGCCACATTGAACATTTTTGGCGCTTTACATTGCTGTCAGACAGCCGCTGAAAGTCCGACCCAAACAGCTGATCTGCTGCGCAATACAGTGGACTTTTAGGTGGATAAAATAGGTCTGGCTGTGCACCAGTTATATCAGAAGTGCAGTGTATATTTCTCTGTAAGAAGAGCAAAGAACAGCACTGAAGACCCTCACTCTTCTCTCGACTGGCTCTCCCACTACCTCATGTGATTTGTTGATCTGATTGTTTGATATTGGTCAGTGACAGACAGACTGCTGCATGCAATTACCTGCCTGCAATCTCATAATTGTCAAAATCCAGTACAACTGCACTGACAAGAGCTGAGGTACAAAATGCAATGATGGTGACCCCATAGTACACTCTACAGTATGATCATATTTTGTAGGCTGACAGTATGTTTTACTCCTCGGTGATAATGCAGCACCATAAACGTAATTGTGGAGAAAGCTGAAGATCATTCATTCAAAATGAACATGGAAATCATGGTCATATTAACAGTTTCACACATTTTCACCTTCGTATGTGCAGGTTGCAACGAAACTTGTAAAACCTGCACACACGCTCACATTAAAGTGTAGATTTTTTTTTTTTTCTTTTATGATCAGAGTCCCGGTGAGAAGTTTGTTCTGCTTCACTGGCGAACCAGCTCCACATGGTTTTCATGTCTGCCTTGCTTCCTCCGCCTCTTGTCTTCGTCTCGTATTCACAAAGAGAGAAACTCTTGGGTCCGCTGTGTGAGTTCTGTTCAGCGTACTGCAGGCAAGCACACAACTCAATAGAGACCAAATAGCTTCTTACTAAACCCACACTGCTTTTAAGACGGCTGAGCTTTCGTGCAAGTCTGTGCGTTTTTGTGCCTGTGCATCTGTAGTGAGCGCGCGTGTGAGTACGTGTGCGCTGAATTTGAATGTATAGTTCTGTCGGCTTGTGGGCATCTGAATCACATGGTTTCCGTGTGATTGTTGGACCTAGGTCTATAAGTGTAAATGTGTTCACCCTCTTTGTGCTGTCTGTGTATTCGGGAGCTTGTGTTGCATCTGTGAGTGAAAGCTTTAGCTGCAGCACTACAGAGACTCTTAAATAGGACTTAATTATTTAGCGCAAACACATATGCTGCTCATTTCTGCGAGTTTACGGGAACGACTGCTTCATACAAGATAGCAGGCCTTGAAATAGACCCTTTTGTGATGGGTGAGTGCTGACACTTTGAATGGCAGGGCAAAATGCTCTCAGTGAACTAAAATATAGGGCTGCAAACCTGTGTTCCGGTATATATATATATATATATATATATATATATATATATATATATATATATATATATATATATATATATATATATATATATATATATACATATATGTATATATATATATATATATATATATATATATATACATATATGTATATATATATATATATATATCTATATATATATATATATATATATATATATATATATATATATATCTACATATATTCATTTCAAATGCTCAAGTAAAGTAAGAGTACATCAAAGTGCTTTTAGATAGATTGAGAGAGCTTAAATAAAACACAAAAATATTCAATAGTCTTTTCACGCACACAGAGGAACATGAGTACTGTCCCATTATTTCTATGTCAAACAGTTATAAACTCGCAAAGGCAGAACTGCCAAAGAGCAAAACATTTCAATTTAAATGATAATACCTCTGACTGACTGAAAAAAAATAAACAGTAAATATCACTGTACGGGTGCAATAGTACCAACAGTCAGAGGGAATGTGTTTATGTCATTATTAGCACAAGGTTTCTCTGTTTTATGAACAGGGCTGGCGTTAAATGACTGTGAGAGGAACACATCAATGCTTTAGAATGATTGCAGGAAGAAGGTCAGTGGTTAAGTTTTGGTATTGTTCTTTTTGTCTTCCGCAAATCAAAACATTGAGGAAATGTGCCGTCATCAAAGATTTGAAAATGACAGATTCAACACAGAGATTTATTTCTGTGTGTGGACCCTGTAAACACACGTCAGCACAGTCGAGCAGGTTTTTGGCAAAGAACCCTTTTTCCTTTCTATCGCTGCAGTGGTTCCCATTATTAAAGACAAATGCCACAGCCAGATATTTATCGCTGATAAGAGGCTATTTGTATGGGTCTTATCTAAAGGTAACCCACGAAATGAAGAATAAACTGTTTTTGCTTTGTGGGGCGAGTGTATCTTTTCTTTTCTTTTTTTTAATAGCTCATATTTCTACTTCAGTGCTCCAGCACTGCTTCAACACCCCCTAACTCAGACCTTACAATGGAGGGGAGCTGTGTCTCAAAAAGAAATGTGTGTTTTGGTGTGAAAGAACATCTGCTACTGTACTTGGTCTCGTGATTTGTTTGATGATGGGTTGCACCTACGCTCCTAGTTATTCCCTACATGCGCCTGAGCCCATCCCTCACCCCTGTGTTTACATTCATCATCAGCCGCTGCCACAGTGGGGTCACTCATGGGCCATTTACCCAGTGTTTTACAGTAAACCTCTTTAGGTAATGGGCATCCTGCTGGTGTAAGGTTTGAATCCAATACACTGACCTCCAGACACTGATACACACTGATCAGGGTCATTTGAGGACAAGCATGAAGTGTATACAGTATAAATGAGAGCTGGATCAGGAGATTTCTCTCTCACTCATTGAAATGTGCAGATATACAGATACAGAATTATGTACAACTCACACACAAAAAATGGCATCATATTGGTGGATGGGGGATTCAAAATTGTGGCTTCTGACACACAGGGGTGGCAACCACCACAGTAGCTGCAGTGTGTGGTACCCTCCCAGTCTTTCTGGAACCTACACTGATCTACAAAGTGATCAGGGCTGCAAACCAAAATTGTGTCATATAGGCAGACAGACACATCTCCACACATCATTTTAGCACCACCATGAAGAATGGTCTGTCTGAACCCATTATCATGGAAATCAGGAGAAAGCCTTTGGCTTGGTTGCATTTCTATAAACCAATCGTACATTGTCTTGGGTGGCGCAAATGCCAGGATGCAGCAACAGCGCTCCTGCAAAAATAGAATCAGGGGCAACTTGTAGTTGTAGAACATTCGCAGCTGGGGAGGTGAGACCTGCAATTAAAATGACTAAATACATTCGGAAAACAGAGCAGGCCAGTCTTATTGCACAATTCTAATCTTCAATTTGCAGCATGTATGTTAGCTCGATTAGGTTAGTTTAGCTTGTTTAGCACAGTTAGGTTGTTGTTGTTGTTTCATGATGCAGCAGAACATTGGAACAGTAGCATGCAGGTAGCTGAAGAGGAGGCGAATGCTAACTGAAAAAATGTGGCACATGGAAATCTACTTCCTGTGAGTGAGACTAGTAGGAAAGACCAGACATACTGCCTGTTTGGGCTTTTTGTTGCCTTTTACATCCTATATTGCAGGGTGGTTTAATGATACTCATGGTAGGAGATCCCTACAAAATATAACAACACTAAGAGTCTACGTTCATGCTATAATGACTTTGTAAAGCTGGAGTTAGGCAAATTCCAAAGTCATTAGGATTCATCTTCTGGGAAACATGATTGTCAAAGCGTACCAGCCACAGGTGTACTGGACCTTTGTCATACAGGTTTAGGCAAGGAAACTACTTTGTTAGGTTTAGGTAAACATTATGCTTTGGGTTAAAATAACTATGTTACTTTTTTTACTAAATGTAACTTGTGTTATGTACCTGACATCACTTAAATACATTAGTGAGGTTCAAGAACTCAAGAACTTGGTTTCACATGGGACACCAACATAAGTCCCCTGGATGGAAGAGTTTCTTTGTTGCCGTAAAAATTACATAACGGGAAATGGGAATGCGACATGACGAGCCAAATCATGTGATAATATAGGCCCACTGTTTCTTTCTCCAAGGGCCAAAGTAAAAAGAAAAAAATAGCTGCAGTCTGAATTTAAATGATGCGTTGTGTGCTGCGGCAAGAGACAGCCTACCTTCATCTATCTCAAGGTACCAGGATTAGTGAACTGGCACCGGTCTAGACATACAGACCACAGGTGTTCACACCATGAAATGAAAAACTCCTAAGAGGTGATGAGAGTCAAACCCACTCAGAGTCAGCGCCTTTCACTATCCCTCATGTTTGTCCAAAGCTCTCCAAACCATAAACCTTAATCACCTACTTCCATCCTCAACAAAGCCCTTCCTCACGTATGCACACTACATCCTCAACCCATTACCCCTCATTTATCCTCCGCGTCCCCTCACTCCCTCCAATGCATCCGTAACCAGGCTCTGCCTCGTCCTCCCCTCCTCTGGATGTGGAGCTTGGCAGTGTTGAAGCCAAGTCCGCGACAGGTCATTTGACTCTCAGTTGTCGATGGAGTATGTTATTACCGGAGCACCTGCTACGCCCTTTCTCCAACCCGAAAGGTGCAGCGTCATTCCTTTACTCAGCATGGCACAGCAAAAACAAAGGGCAGAAAACAGATTCAGCAAACACATAACCAACTGGATCCAAAGGTTACTGCAGCCTTTCTGTATCACCTATTCACTGCGTTCATTCGGGGACATAACATCAATTACCGTAACAGAGGATTATTGGTAAGAATAATAACAGCGCCTACTAGCATTTTACATGACATACCATACAACTGATTTTAAAGGGAAAATGCTATATTGCGTTACATCAGAGGAGGGTCAGGAGATAGTCGTACCAAAACATAGACACATAAAATAGTATCCCCCGAAACAGATGCATAAAAATGAACAAAATGCAATTGTACTGTACAGGTGCCAGGTTATGTTCTTGGCTTGGATTGCTGTTGTTTGCTGTAGTTGAGCCTACACAGGGGAGCACAGAACGAGGTGATATGATTACAGGCATCAACAGCTTGGAGGACACAGGCATATATACAGTACATACAGTGTACAGTAATTGCGCATAAAAAGAAGTGTGTGCGAGAACAAGATACAGGAACCTTTTGTGTTTGTGTCCCTTTTTTTTCGCGCCCATGCATGGGTCTTTGTTCTCGTTTAGCTCCCACCATTGTTTGTGCCTATTCTCATCAGAGCCAGTGACAATCCCATAGTAACGGTGCTGCTGCAGCAGCCCACAGCACTCGCAGTCTGGAGGAGGTAAATCAACTACAAAACAGATGCAGCGCGCGTGTGTGTGTGTGTGTGTTTTAGCATGGAGGTGGTGATTGTGTGAGGAAACAAACATGGCAGATTTAACAGGCTGGTGAGCAACAGAGAGCTGCTCCTTTTCTTCCTCTCCACTCAGCTCAGCTTCATGTTTGCACCTCCAGCTCCTTGCTAGCAATGCTTGACAGACAGAGAGATAGATAGATGGATGGATGGATGGTTGGATGGATGGATGGATGAGAGTTTGGTGCCCAATTAAGTTTGAGCTGATTTGTTTGGCTCTTCCAAACAGTGATGGTGCTTTGGCGCTGCTGTACGACAGAAGGAGGTAACTGGAGTAAGAAAATGTTGGAAATCTATGTCGACAGCGTCCACGGGTATGCAGGGTGCACTGTTCGAAACTGAGATAATGAGTGAGATGGGCTCACTGTAAACAAATCTCCTACAAACACTAAACAGGTGAAAATAATTTTGCAGTTCATTCTCTTGCTATCTGTGGAGGAGACCGAGCCGGCAAACACAAATTCCACACCACAGCGGCTGGGATAAATGAAGGGAACAGCACAAACATCCCCGCCGCACAAAATAATAGCCTGCCATGACAGTAAACGCAATTCACAGCTGACAGGACAGACCGTGACAGCATAATGACTACTGACGCTAATGCAGGTACTGCACTGCACTCCAATAACAATGCAGCAATTTCATTAGCCGGGCACATTCTGCCAGAAAGACATTGAGTTGTGACGGCAGAAATATCGGTGACAGTGAAAAATTGGAAATGGAGTCTTGTTTTGATGGTAGCCTAAATGGACAAAATGAGGTGAACAATAACAAAAGCGAAAGTAGGCTTGTGAAAATCAGATATCATTTTAGATAATGATCTGCAGCAGGGCTGCGTGCTCCACACTGGAGGACAGACCGCATTTAAAACTATCTCCTCTGCTCTGCCTAACACTAGCACTCTGTCTCCCTCTCTCACCAGGTTGGAATAAGCGAGTGGACTACGAGCCAGGAACAGGAAGTAAGCAGCTGTTTCCTAAGATGCACTTGGAGACCTGCGATGGGCCGCTGTCGTCAGTGAGGACCACAGTGGAGCTGCAGACCAGCCACATCGGGAAAGGCTGCGACCGTGAGACCTACTCGGAGAAGTCTCTACAGAAACTCTGTGGTTGGTTCTATATAAGAAAAAAAAACACGTTTCCGTTGTGTTTTGATTACCATAATCGTGCTGCTGCGACCAGAATGACAAGCAGCTTAGATTGAGTGGGCATTTCTGGCGTGTAGAAGTAAATCACATGAGAGTTGGACCTGTGGCTATTAGGGCGGTGGTGGATATGTAAAATATACAGCAGATGGCTGATCAAAGATAACGTCTGACTGAGGCGGCAAACTGAAAGTTAGTGCAGTGAATTCGAAGTAAGCTGCTGTTAGAAGCATCACTGGAATCCTCGGCCTGACTAGCAGGGTCAGACAGGGCCCGAGGCGCCTTCCTCTGCCCTTTTTAAACCGACATCTGAAAGCTCCTGGTCGGTGTTGCTTCCTTATCTCCGCTTGTGTCCCTGGTAAACCCCCTATGCAAAATGAAGGCACCAGAATAGCAACTTAAAGTTGTGTCACTAATGATGTGACAGAGCGAGGGCATTAGTCGCCTCAGCCGCAGCCATGCTCTCTCCTCGGTGACTGATGAACAGCCGAGCTGCCGCGTCGGTGCCCAGAGCGCCAACAAAGCAGCCGAGCCTTTACGTTCCCCCCTTCTCTCCAACACCGCACAGCCAGCAGGGGGGCTGGAGTCATCATCTTTGACTAACGGCCTTCACAAGCACCATTCCGGCTCATCTGAATGCATAACGTGCCTCCCCGCCTCCCCTGGCGCCCAGTCCATGCATGGTTTACCACTAAAGAGTCCTTTTCAGGCACCTCATAATCGTTATCTGATAGCGAATAGAATAAATTGTAATTGCTTTTTTAAAGCACAATCAATTTGAGATAATGTACAAAGACATCGGGCAAAGAGAAGGCTGCAGCTGGGTGCTGGAGAAGTCGATGCGTATTTATTTACTGAGGGAATCTAATTACTGGAGTCAAAGCGTCGACACTGGCATGGGTGCGAGGTAGAGAAAAACAGAGCTTTACAGACGGGGAAAAAACATCAATTAATGTGCTAATGTTGTGTTTTCAGCGGGAATGAACAGATGTATGTTGCATTTGTTGGCCTGGACAAGGGAGACATGGTGAATTCTGACTTTGCCCATTTTTGTTTTCTCCCGGAACAGCATGGTTCCCATATCGCTTTGATTTATCACCATCCATAAGCTGTTACAAATGATTTATAAATGTAGTTTAGACCCATGAAATGCATTTTTCACTGTCACGCGGAGGGACAAAGATAGATCAGTAAGGGCACGTCAAATACATCGAGGAACAAGGTGAGCGACAGGGCAAAAATAACGTTTGTCAAGGTGACAGTTTGAAAACAAAGATCGTTCGGGACTCAACATATTGAGGGTACAGTGTCAGAGGAGTGATGGAGCTGCTTTTAAAGGGGAGGAGAGAAAGGCTCAGGGGATGACTCAATGCAGCGCAGCACTGATCAGTGCGTTTTATCAGGATGTAAAGGGATCATATGGCCCAAGTGTCGGCTGTAAATAGCTTGTGTGATTCACAAAACATGCTGGCCCATCGCTGCGTCTGTTCTCTTTGTGTCACCATAGCGCTCGGTCAATATGTCCGCTCTGTTTCCATAGAGGCGAAATTTCAGTGGCAAGCTACGCTGTGAATCTGTGACCGGTGACTCACGTCTATTTCCGTTTGAAAGTCAGTTTCATTTGCGATGAATCAATAGCCACATCCTCCATCCATCTCGGACCATTGATTGCAAATTAAGCCCTGCCATCTGCCTTACTCATAAGTAATCATAGCCAAGGTTAGGCCAATATCCACTGCATCACTGCCGTGACTGTTATTGACACATCTTCTGTCACACCTCTTATTTGTTTCCACGGCGATGACCCCAGGGGCCTCCTCGGGCAGCACTGACCTTCTCCCTGCCCCCAGCGCTGCCACCAACTGGACAGCTTCCCTGGTGACTGACAGCGGCAGGGACAGTGACCTGATCTTCAGGTTTGATGGTCGTCAGGCGGCTAAAATCCCTGACTGGGTGGTTCCTCAGAATCTGACAGACCAGTTCACCATAGCAACCTGGATGAAGCACGGGCCCAGTCCCGGGCTCAGAGCTGAGAAGGAGACACTGCTCTGTAACTCTGACAAGACAGGTGAGTGAGTGGCCGACATGCGAGGGCTGATGTATTCTTTATTTTTCTTACTGTCAACAAATCATAAATAACATCAAACAATGGATCCCAACACACACCATCCAAGTGTAATCAAAGCCTGGTATTTGTGTGTCCTTCGCCTCTGTGCTGTAGAGCTCCATTGTTGCACAAAAACAAACACAATGAGCCATGCAGTTACAATCGGTGACATCTTCCTTGATTTTAATGAATAATGCCTAAAAACGAGTATTGTCCAAACCCAGAGAAATCTGCAATTTTATTCAAGCCAACAGTAAGTTTCATTTCTTTACAAGTTGCTAAGATTTAGAGTTGCTAATTTTCAGGCAAACAAAAGGTGAATGTGCATTTCTTCGTCTGGGAACTTGATTTCTACCTGAGTCACGTCAGATAGATTTTCATCGGCGGCGGTGTTTGCCTAACAATTAAGACATCATCTACCATTTTTCTCTGCTACTTCACAACCTCATCAGACTATGTCTTTATTGATCTGACCCTCAATATAATACATACTGCATGAGAAATTAGTACATATGTTAACTAATCCATTGCCATGCATTTTCTCACTGGAACACCAAATTTATATGAATCCGCAGCTTAAAATAGTTCAATAGTTCAACAAATGCACTGTTTACTCCTGTGTGAGTGATGTTTGTTCAAAACTCCATTGCCCTGCTGTTTAAGAAGGTGACTTTTAGGAAGCAAAACTATATATTTGTGACCCGTGTTTAAAGACGTACATCTTCCGCTCAACAGAAAACATAATGTTTGTGACTAAAAGCCACTGACAGGTTGGAGAAATAAGAAGCTGTATGTGTGAACACAAATGTCTGCATTATTCACCCCGGAATTTACCCTGCCAGCATCCTAGTCCTAAGTCAAGGTGAGACACATGTTTGAGTAGAGCAGACAGTTGTCCAGAGTGAATTCACAGCCAGCGGGTGTGCGTGTCGACGACATGCGATCTGCCAAGCTGGTGCTGGTTTAATCAGCTCTTACACATACTCAAACATACCCCAGGAGTCCGGTACATACGTAAAAAATGGCATCGTCAAAGTTCTGCAAGACATCTGCCCAGAATATTTCCCAGCTTGCTTTTATATGACCCGTTCACACTGCTGCTGGACATCAATCTAAAAATGCTGCGGTTTTCTTTGCACAGTGGGGTCTTTGTGCACAGTGTGTAGCTGCTTTGTCCTCTTCTTTGCTTTTTTATTGATATTGCAGATACGTCAAAATACATGAAGTATTGATATTAATATAAAAACGGTCATCATTACATAGGACTCTGCCTATATTTAAACATGTGTGTACACATCATGTCACTACGAGCAAA
This sequence comes from Sparus aurata, assembly GCF_900880675.1. NCBI lineage: Eukaryota > Metazoa > Chordata > Actinopteri > Spariformes > Sparidae > Sparus > Sparus aurata. Next base: position 28,058,398 of record NC_044188.1, read on the forward strand.
CAGGAGGATGCCTTGTTATGGAATTCTCTGTCCTGATTGGATAAAGTGGGCAGAGATACGAGAACATGTACTTTCTCTTTTACTGCATGAGCAAGAGGAGAGACATGGCTTATTTTACACATAACACATACTGTACATGATCCTACAGTAAGGTGGATTTGAGGAAAAATGTGATCACTCACAGTTACTATGAACAAAGTTTGGGCTTCTGTAATGATCCAGCATATAAAATATCCATAACATCATTGCACGCTTTGGCTAAAGGGATGATTTTATGATAAAATATCCTGTGATGACATGAATGACCTTTAGAAAGTTGGTCTCCTTGGTAGCGGTGCTGCTGTCCTAGTTTTGTGAGCTTTCTTAAAGTTACATGTCAGGAATACCTGACAGTGAGTAGGTGTGATGATGTAGTCCCTGGTGCCTACTCTCCTGTCTCCCTCCCTCCCACAGAGATGAACCGTCATCACTACTCACTGTATGTCCATAATTGCCGCCTGGTGTTCCTGCTGAGGAGAGACTTCACCCAGGTGGACACCTTCAGACCGGCTGAGTTCCACTGGAAACTGGAGCAGGTGAGACACCGTGATGCTCCGGGACACATACGACAGACAGGCAGACTTGTGTGTCACATAACACAAGCGAGCTCAGTTTATAGTTCAAAATCACCTTCGTGGGTTTGATAAGTAGGTTATGGGCCAACCTCATAGACCGGGATAAAGTTTCTTACTTGGATGAAACCTGTATTAAACATCCTGGGAATTTTTTTCTTGGCTTAATCCAGCCTAGTCTGTACCTTGTACTAATAACAGAAACTGCCCAGTTGCAGAATGACATGTTGGCAGTTCACTTTCCTGCAATGATTTGTTCAAATACACTATCACACATCACGTTCACATAACATGTTTATGAGCTCACTTTCGTGTCAACCTTCAACATTTGTAAGCTTGAAACTGCTGAACTTTTTTCACTGGACAACAGGACATTTTCGAGCCTGTTTCTGGCAATAGAAATTGGATATTTTTCAACCAGACGCTGACATATTTCCAGCCATGTTTGCAGCCACAGTATGGGGTACTTTTGATGAGGTGTCCGAATGTTTCCAGTCATGTTTGGGGCAACCAAATAGGATATTTCTAACGAGACGTCGGGGCATTTCCAGCTGTGTTTGTCGTGACAAAAACCAGGTACTGAATCTAAAGAAAGGTGAAAATGTTACAGAGAAAAAATATCAAACTGCAACACATCCGTGGTTTGCATTGGCGACCTGGTTGACAGACGACTCCTGGTTAGACTTATCAGCGTGTGCCATACAAGAACTTGTATGCGTCTCTATTTCGTGCTTGGCTTCACTATAAATCCTCCCACAATCCATAAAAAAGCCTAACCTTTAATTAACCCCAATTAATTTGGAGAACCGTCATACCACTCTACTTAATAACCATGCCGTTTTTTAATGGGTTTAGTGACTCTTCAATAAATATTTGCCGTGGTTATGAAGACATACTTGTCGGTACTTTATTAGAGCCGTCTTTTTTAACTTTTTTCTAACTTGTTTTTCTTCTGCTATTTCATTGCCTGACACGCCATGTAAAGATATCTCCAAGATGTCGCACATTTAATCAAATAAAACTCTGTGTTACCCTGTGTGGGATCAGAGCTGGGAATGAGTGCAAACAGGAATTTGCAAGGATATTATTTTTGGAAGAGAAATGTTGGGTTAAGTAGGACAAGACAGGAAATGTTTTCAGAAAAAATGCAGTGAAAAAAAAAGTTCACCGCTCAAAATATGCCATTTTGTCATCAATTTGGAAGATCCTCGTTTAATATTTAATTAAAGCTCCATTAGGTGAATGAGTGATTTTCATATTTCAAACATACTCCATCCTCGTGTCTCGCACCAAAACTTATTTAAGTGCGGTTACTTGAGCAGATGTGCCTGATGGAGAGAAATATGGCAGCTCCGGGGACATGTGGTCGCGTGTGTGGATGGCAGCTGTCTGTTGATCCAAGGGAGCCGTCTTGAAGTCAAACAGGTCACCTTGGATCGCGAGACCCCGCGCTCACCCAGCGAGGACATATGATTCAGGGGGAGATACCACAGCTGAGCCTGGACATCCAGCTGCAGCACCCAGGGCTAATTTGATCAGACAGACCGCTGGTTCTTGATTGGGGGGAGAGCATGAACGAGGTCATCCATCAGCCTCCTGATGGCACGCGGTGTGTGAGAGGCGTCGTCTGGAGGAATTTGGACACGGGGTTACCACAGAGCGTCAGTCACTTGTCTGTGTCCTCATCCTGAAGAAAAAATGTGCTTGAATTGATTTTCTCACCATCAGCTTTCAGGGCCGAGGCTACCGTTGATGACAGAGAGGTCACGTTCTCTGCATCTTTTCAGGCACTTTGTGGGTTACATTCCAGAGGAGAAAGATGAAATGCGCATTTTACGTATGTTTGTGGACCTGGTTTGCAAGCTGTCCTTCAGAGAGATAAATATAATCAAACTACATTTAATATGAATGAAGAAAAATGAAGAAATTAGTGTTTCTGGCAGTACTGGAGGCGGTAAGGCTTTAGGGGGACTCAAATTTACAGAAAGTAATTAACAGTTGACAGAATAATTTCATATATCAAGCATAAATAGGAAGTTTAGAGACTTTCTTTTCAGTGTCTGGTCTTTTGGGAGGTTCAGAGTTTTTCAGTCAGAGAAAAGGGGTATGTTGGAGGAGTCCAAACCTTAGTACTCCTGAAAGTCCTGGATGCAGCCCTGTGAGGATTAGACTTTGTGTGGCTAAAGGGATGGCGCTTTGTTCCAGACTCAAATATCTTTAATATTTCTATTGGAAACCCGTGAGCTGATCGTCATGTAACTTTGTGCAGGCATTTGTGGTCCCCAGAGGATGAAACCTGCTGACTTTGATCACCCACTGACTTTTCATCTGGCACTAACAGCAGGCCAGGTTTTCACACATCAAGTGAAATAGCACAACATCTACGGGATGGATTGGCACGGACTCTCTACGGATATTCACGGTTCCCAGAGGATGAATCCTAATGATGACTGAAAAATGACCGTGTGGAGAACTCCTTCCAGGGTGAAGATATTTAGAATAGAGATTTAGATTTTGCTAATCAAAGACATAGACTCTCGCGCCACATCTTAATTGAGCCTTATCAGCGCATGCAGCATTATTGGCATGTGTGAACCCTGCTCATGTGTTGTGATATCGGAGTATTGAGTTTATCCACTAACGGAAGGGATGTTGTGTCGTCCATATTAGAGAGACACAAATGGACATTGATAATACTATGATGGGGAAAATAACAACAGAAAAGGCTGTCTGACAATGTTTTACTTAAAATTGCTTCACCCGTGAAGGTTCTATGAAGAGCACTCACGTTCGCCTGCCTCGTTCACTGCTCGCAGATGGCCCGTGTACACGACTGGCCACGTGCTATGCATTTTCAAGTGTGTTAGTATGGACAGAGATTATTTCTGAAACAGTACTGGCCATTCCTTCTATTTTAAAATACCAAATATAAAAAAAAATACCTGTGTGCATGTGGACTAGACCTTATTGTAGTGATCCTCTGTCTTCCCTTGACTGTTGGCTACATTTTTGTTTTTAAGGAAATGTGTAGGTGGCTTGACATAGCATTTGGTATAGGCATCCACGAATTGTAAAAACTTAAGTGATCTCTCCAGTATTCATCCAGCGCCAACAAATATCAATAGATATCATTTTCTCTCTTTTTTTTCCTTCCATTTTTTTTGCTACCTGTAAGACTAACGACTCGTGACTCACAGCCGAATCTAAGATAGTTCAATTTGTACATTATACTCGATACGCATCAGCAGCTTACCATTTTTATTGTGAGGACGTTAGCCTGGTGACATTATCAGTCGCACAGCACATCATCACGGAGCATGTCTGTGGACTTTCAATGAAAATCCACTGCTTCCTGTCACAGAGAAGAACTTTGCCGTATCCGACGAAGGCATTCACCCGGACTTTATCGAAGGAGATAAACATTTTAGATGTGATTTAACCATTTGACTTTTCTACAGTGTGGCATTCTGCTGTGTTTGCACTGAAGGAACAGCTCCCTCTCCCTGTTCTGCGCCGTCAAGCAATTGAGCTAATGGAAAAAAAAACTTGCACACAGAGGTGAAATACCGTTAAGTGGCCAATGAAGGCCGTTTTATCTCTGCCACACTTGTTATGAAGTGTAATTTGCTTGTGATAAAATGCATCGCATCGCATCTTTAAGTTGGTCTCCTCATACACCTCACGGGATGAAATTCTGCATAGATTAGGCTGAATTTTGACAGTCTTTCGGTGGTTCATCAAAAGATTTAGACGGCTAGTTAATTCTATGGCCTTGTCTAAATTGATCTCGATTTCTTTTCTTATTATTACCTCTAGGTGATAAAAGTTTCTATGGACTATGCCGGCACTGCATACATCTTTGTAATAAGCTGCACAATAGTTGTTAAACTACAGAGTTTCCTGAGCACTTTTTGAATCTCCTTTTCTTTCTTTACGTCCGCTCCCTCCCTCGTGTTAATAGTTGCCTCTGAAACCCCCGGGGCATGAAAGGATACTTTCATTAAGTCGCTATCTCCCCTCCGCCTCCTCGCCACTTTCTCCTCATCTGCTAATGTCTTTTAAACAAAATGAACCTCTGAATAAGTCCAACCCAGAAAACCTGTCCACGGAAGAATCTCCTCCCCTCCTTACATCGGTTTATCACGGAACTGCAATTAATTCCACATGCAAGCCAATCAGGCGTGGCAAGTCGCTACATAATGACTGGAACAGTGGGGGTGGAAGATTGTTGCAGATATTAGTTTTACTTGCTAAAAAAAAAAAAAACGAGTGTACTATCGGCTAATAACAGACAGAGTAGTTTAAGGCAGCACAGCGTTATGCACGCAGGCCTTTTGTGTTCGGCGTGATTCAGTATTCTATACTCCGCTATCTGTGCTGTTTGCATTGTTGAGAGAGATGAGCTGAGGTTTTTATTGGCTTGAGTTGCATTAGGCTCTTATTGAACAGCGTCTTTTGTGCGCGCTTTCAGACTCTTTAAACTCAGACTTACATTCAAGGTTCTCAAAGAACCGGACTGTCAGTCCAGACGCCGTTTTCTGCAGGAGCCGGCACTGAATGAGCACCGCATGTTTTATAATTAGGTCGAAGATTGGATTGACTCTGTATGGTTCACAAAAGCGTCTTTGGTGCATACAGGTAACCAGGAAATTCACCGGCTGACTGAGTGGCTGGCACACCTACATGCAGTCTTTAATTCTTCAGTGGTATTGATCTCGAGAAATATAATGCATTTCATTTAAGTCAGCCATGGCTTTTAAGATAATTTGCTTTCTGAGGAAGGCAAATTAAGCTGTAGGTTGACAACATCTTTTGCAGGCTTGATTAAGCAGGGTTCCTTAAACTTTTTCAGCTTCAAGGAAAATTATGGTATTTCTTAGCCTAATTGTCACAGACCTGGGTTTCTGTGTTACAGAGCGTTACGAAACAACAACAATGTACACTCCCAGAGCTTTGTTAATATAAATTAATTTAATCTGTTTATCTTCAGATTAGCTATTGTAGCTTATCCCAAGATCACACTACGTGATTTTAGCCCTGATTTTGCTGTCGGAGACGGTTTTCGGAAATCCACCGACAGAGGCTGATCGCCGTGCACTCCCAAGAACGACAACTGGCATGTGTGCGCTTGTTCAAAGACGCAATCTAGGGGGCTCAGGGACAGCTCGTCGCAGTGTTGCTGACAACCGCTGGATATCTAGCAGGCTAGATAACAGGTTGAGTGCAGGTGGGTCGGGAAGCTAGGGACAAGCTACAGCCAATGAGAGCAGACACTCTGCTTCCTCCCTCTCTCCTCTGCTGTCATCAGCAGCAGCTCTCTGAACCCAATCCTGTCATACATCGATGTGTACAATAATAGCCTATAGCTCAGAATCAGAATGAACACGTGTTTCAACTGTGTCGTCCTCGCTGGCCCACAATACGAGCGGGCAGTTATAGGGTCTTGCTGCAAAAAAGGAACCCTTAGTGTACGCGCATCCTCCTAATCCATCCTTATGCACATTTCTTTTACATCCTAGCCCTAACCCAACATTCAAGAAAGTACAATGGCCGGTTATTCAGTCGACTATTTTAGGAGGAGTTGTGAGTCATTTACTTTGATGACTGGCCTTGCCGGAACCGGAGGTCAGCCACTGCAGCACCTATAAAGTCTTTAAAGCTTGTCAGGGCATTTTTGTAGGCTAATATCTGTTTACCTCTGTTGACATAGAATTATGCAATATATGAAACAATAAATAATAAATGCTATAGTAATTGTAGATTAAATGCTAGTATGCTAATCAAGCAGCTAGCTTGGTGGGCAGGCAGTTTGCGTCATAAGTTGACCCCATGCAGTTAACTCACAGGAGCAAGTTTTTTGTTTTTTTTTGTTTTGTAGAAGAAGAACTTTTGTTTTTTGTCACCTGCAGTCAAACTGAATACAAAGAAGTGTCATTGACCCATCCCCGAGGAGCAGCGGCCAGCCACTCTATAGGTTGTTTTGGTGATGGTGCTTTTCCCAATTCCTTAGAGAGGTGGCAAATGCAAAGTTGCCAATAGACAATAGTCTGTTGTTCTGGCTAGCACAGATGAGGGCTTTCCACCAGTTTTACAACTGCTGTAATCTAAAGAGTCATCATGCTTAACAGCCATTTGCATTGCTAAATCATTTGAATGTCCATTCATGTTCCACATTTTGTTCTGCTTTTCGCCTAAATGTGTCCCCGGTACAGAGGTATATAGAAATGCTCAGCGTACAGTTGGAACAGAGCTTACATTGTGTCCTCCTCTGACACACTGAAGAGGCTTTGGCAAGAAGAAAAAAATCAATGAGGAGTCACCTCGAGCCTTTCAGCTGCGAGAAAGAGCGAGAAAGAAGAGACCGGGATAATTGAGATCTAAATGATGTTTCCTCCAGGAATCTAAATTGAATGAGCAAGTGACATCATTACCTTCGGCTGTCCTGTGCAAAACGCTTATTTTTCAGGAAAGCAATCAAGCAAGCAATTGGGGGTGGACTTTATCTGAAGTGGACAGCAGCGCGAAATATGAAATATAATCTGTTACCTTTGATGCAGAGTAGATCAAATGACAGCATGCATGCATGCATCTTTATCCAGACCATTTAGTCACTCACTGTGTCTGCTGTTAGTGCACAGTAGTTACCATACAGTGGTGCTATCAGAGCTTTTTCGGGGAACAGGTATGTGAGAGGGATGAGACTATACCAAAACAGTGGGAACCGCAGGGTAGAGTGATGATTCTCTTACTCTACGATTCCACTGGATGCATGTGCATTGCATTCTGGCCCCGGCACAGTCTTGCTCCATCATCCGTCCTCTGGCAACCCCCAACCGGCTGCGTTTTGAGTTCAGCACAGCACAGCACTACTGGAAAGCTTCATAGCATGATGCATCATGTCTATGAAAGTGAGGTTATTTTAATGATTTCAAGCACTCGTGTCTGTCCTGTGACTATCGATTTAAGCTGCGCTCCCTTTTTCACGTTTTCACATGTGGGTATAAAGGCCACCGAGCACATTTAAAAAATGGTTGCTTACATCCACAATGGCTGAACGTATTCTCAGTCATGAAACTAAAACATGGAAAACAACATATATATTTTTTTTTTGCCAGCCACTTGGCATGATCATCCCCCTCAGTTGCCTCCTAACCGGTCCAGGCTTATATTCAAAACAAACATCTCCTGAGCACAATTTGAACGCCGAGCATCTGGCATTCTCAAATTGCTGATGTGCTGCTGCTGATTGCTGTCATCAGAAACTCCTTGTTAGTAAACTACAGGATGTTTTGGGACCGCGCTACCTGATGAGGTTATGAAATTATGCCTCTTTTTTTTTTATATAACGAAGTGGGAGAAAAAGATGCCGTTTGCAAGAAAAAAAAATCAGCAAAGGTCCGCGAAACATCTGTCTCGTTTAGAGAGGGAGCGGAGTCTGAGAAGAAGGAAGGCATTCACACACATGCGAGTCTGTCTGTCAGACCCGGACCTGCTAAGAGGAGCACACACCATTACCACATGCTCAAATAACAGCACACGCAGCTGTCTCCCATTTTGTACCAAATTAATGTGCAAATGAGAGAGGGGCGATTTTGATCCACGAGCGCGGCATCACACAGATTAGCGGAATAAGAGGCACGGTGTTACACGTTTTTAAATTGCAGTCATTTAGCTGACAGAGTGATTGGTAATAATCGCTGAGGGAAAAAAAGCTGAAGGAGAAAAATATACAATCAAAGGAAATCATGATAGCTTTTTTAACGTAATCTGTTTTCTGTTATTTTCTTTTTCCTTAAAAGCGACAGTGGCAGCTGAAAGATCATGGTTTGGTTTAAAATAACTGCTTAGCTGAGGATACAGTTGTTGTAAAAATGATTATTTTGACCTTCTTACTGTGGTTTATACGTGGTTAAGGTTAGGGAATGGTTGTGGATTGGAAACAAACAGCAGCCTCCTGTGTTAAAAAGTGTTTACATGTGGACACACTGACCTCCTACACAGATTTTGTCACTCTATCATGACATTAGCTGACTTCCTCCTTTGCTGCCGTCATATTTACTGCTAGAGGTCAGACGGTGAAACGGCTGATGCCGTCGTACTTCATGGGAGGGCAGTCTCGTAGTGTTCTACTTATTAAAGAATTAAGCTTTTTTCTATTTGGTTCATTCTTTACAGCTGACAAAAATGTGATATTCAGATTTTATACAAAAGTCTGTCTCCAGCATTGATCGATAACGGTCCCAAAGAATTTAAAAGCCCGTGCAGAAACGTATCAGTTCTTTCGGTTTGATTTTATCCGTGCTGCTATTTTCCATCTTTCTGTAACACACACACACACACACTGCCTTGTTCTCCTCATGGGAGGGTTCTCGTTGAATGATAGATGACTGCTACTAAAGAGCCTGCTAAATTTAGAGCTCTGCTGCACCAACCGGCTCCAAAGAGCATGATGGACACACACACGGACACACACACTCAGGTTTTTGAAGGGTCTTTTTTTTATGAAGGGTCTTCCTGACAGTCTGTTTGATGCACGTATAAACTTGTCCCCACAGAGACCGGTTTGAACATGTCTTATCTGTCCACCTGAGCCACTCTGCCCACGTACACACCTTCACTGCCCACTGCCACTTTTTTTTCCTCGATACATTGATGTGCTTGTGTGTGTGTGTGTGTGTTCGGAGCCAACATCTAGCTCCGGGTCAGGACTAAGATCACACTGTATACCCAGCTTAAGGCTAACATCTCACAGCTTTACTCACAAATACTGTGACCGCTGTCCGCCTGCACCTCGAGAGGCTTACGCTGGCCTTTTATACACAATCGTCCATGCCACTCCGCCGGTAAAATTGCGCCAAGTGGAGAGCAGAATCCTTCTGTGTTCAAATCCCTGTGACCTACAGTGGACACCGACTCCTCTCAGGCACTCACACAGAACATATTTACATCAAAACGGGGGATTTATTGAAAACAACACAGTAGCCTTCGCTTTTCTCTTTTTTATATATATATATATATTGACTGTCTGTCATGCAAATGGCCTGGTTTGTATTCAGGTGAAGGATCTTATTGACAGTAGGAATCAATAACCACAGAAAGATGAAAGGGTAGACGCAGAGGGCAGAGAAAGTAAAGAAGTGTTTAAACAAAGATAGGAAAGGAAGGTGAAAGAAAGAAACACATGGAGACAGTCGACAATAAACAATGGAACAACAGTACTTCTTACTGCTGATACCACTCAGACATCTGTCTGCTACATTTGATGAGCAAGACGCACAACATGACCGACAGACATGAGGTCAATAAAGTCACATAAGCTGTAGGGGAGGCAAAATAATATGCAAACTCATAACTTAATATGTGTGATTGGAGCAGGCGGATGCTGCCGCTGCAGCCCTCTCAGCAGGATATCACTCAGTCATCACGGACAACATTACCTTCTCTTATATTCTGCCGAGGTGTCTCTCAACCTCCGCTATCGCGGTCTGCATCACAAATGAAATCAGCCTTTATTACAAACACACTTTCCAAAACCCCGTTCCAAGCAGTTTTCAATCATTTTTATTCCTTCCACATCCCACCATCGCTGGATAATATTACCTCCCCTTTATGAGAGTTGGAGCTACGGCAGGTCTGGGATGGGTGGAAACAGTGCTGGAGAGGCCACTAAATGAAAGAGCGGAGGAGCAATGGCTTTTATCACCTCGCCGGCTCCGACGCCCAGCATGTGTGCGCGTGGAGCGGTGCCAGTGACTCGCAGAGTGGTATAGAAAGCCGCGCACGTGTTTGTGTAATTGAGCACAGGGCTGCGTGACCATTTTTTGGTCAGTGAGACGAGGGTGAGAGTATTTACAGCATATGTGTGTGGGACTGTAAATATACATGTGTGGTTTAAAGGTCCCATATTATGAAAAACTTGTTTTTTCTGGTCTATATAAGCTGGTTGTCCCTGAGCCTGCCAACTCCCAGAATGAGGAAAACAAGCGATTCCTACATGGCCTCTGCAGCCCACCCACTGGTAAAACGGCGCTCCTACAGGCTGTTCGGATTCAGCTCCTTTCGTTACGTAACGAAAGGAGTCATTATCATGGCCCCGCCTCCTCTGCGCGATGATAGGCTATATCCGAGAGCGGGGCGTTCGACCCCGAGGTGAAGTTCGGTGTGTCCAGCTGTAAGCTAGCAGTGAGACAGCAGTGTTTCGCAATGTCGCCGGTCAAAGTTAGACACGCAAATCGCTCTGTTGTTGGTTGTAAGAATCAACAAGAAGTGGTTTCAACGCACTTAGCGACAACTTAAATATTTTCCGGCTTCTTTAGCGACTGAAGACTAGCCTGCTGTCATGCTCATTTTGTGTTGCTCGTTACAAAACTTGCAACTTTAATGTTTTTGGTTTTAAGAGTCAAGTCAGGTCAGGTCTTCAGCCATCAAGCTTTGAGTCCTCCTCTGTGTGACTTGAGTCTCCAAGTCTCAAGTCGACATATCTCATATTCTGAGTGTGGAGATGCTGTGCCTGTATGTGTGACTATAGAGTATGTAATTTAAAAAAAAAAAACAAAGAACTCTGACAATGAAATCATATTTGTGTTTGTGTTCCTGACTTTGTAGGTCTTGTTTTTATATTTATGTCCTATATTTATGATTTGTGCAGCAGGCGCATGTGTGTGTATGTTGCCCTTGATCACACATTCCGATGCCCACAGTGTGTGTGTGTGTGTGTGTGTGTGTGTGTGTGGGCGTTTGTGTGTGAGACCCTGAGAAACTGGAGACCTTTGCTATCACTTTGTAGTACAAAGGAGCACAAAAGCCAAATAAAAGAAAATAACAGCACAGTAAAAGCTGCTGCTTGGTGCCATTCATCATATTAATCTGGACCAAATGGGTTCGCTGAATCCCTTTTCTTCCAGAGAATCTCTCCTTTTACCCTTCGCCCTTTCCTCTCTCTCACTTGCTTTGTTTTCTGTTTTTTGTTTTTTTTGTTGTTTTTTTTCACCCCCTCCGATTTGTCTTACTTTCTGGCTAAATAACACTCTCAAACTCTCAACGCTGACTTTCTGCCTACCCAAATAGTTTTTAAGAGGGGGAAAGCTACGTGCCGTGCTGCTCTTCCCTCCCGACTGGCTGTAGCACTTCCTGGATTGAGGGTGGCTGTCAGAATCCGCAGTGAAGATTTATTGTGCACATCCCACCCTGACCTTAAGTGTGGCAAGAGAAAAGGGTGAGAAAGAGAGATGAATTGAAGAAGAGATGGAGACGGAGAGGCGGAGGAGCAAGAGAGCCTGGTGGAGGGCTGGTGAATTTGGTGTAGGAGTATCGGCGGCGCGCGCGTTGTCAGGGCTTAGGTAATCAAGAGGAGGTGTGTGATGGATGCATTGTGGCAGTGGGCGAGATGGTATGATGCACCCTCGCCCCCTCCCCTGCTTTGTTTGTACTGACAGTTTAAACCTATGGGACCATGTTTGACTTTTTTTTTTTACCATCTCACTGAGGCTGCTGTTACAATCTCCTCTCGTCGTCTCTCTCTCTTGCCCTCCTTCTCTCCCTCTGCCTCACCCAGACATACACCTTTCCTCACTGTCAGTCTTTTCCTCTACTGGGATATCTGCTGCTGTATTTTCAAACAGGATACACAGATATACAGCAGACACCCAGTGGCTCCAGGAGAGTGACTCACTGTGTCGGCCAGACTGATGCAACGAAAAAAATCCGTCATGCATTAATTAATGATTTCAGGCCTTACAGGGGATCAGCACTTTTTGCCCTCCCACATAGTATGATGGCTGCACACGCTTCTGCACACCAGCAGGATTTCAACAGCCGAGGCACTCCTGTGTCTATAGTCACCACCCAACAGACACAGACAGACACAACTTTTCTTCGGTACGTAACAAGCTTGTTAAGCCGAGGATAAAGCGAACGTCCCATTCCGAAAGGTCAACGCGGGAAATTTCTGTAAACAAGTACATGTTTCACATCATTACCGACCCCCGTAAGTAGAGACTATATGTGAACGACGTAAAAACACCATGCCGATGTCACGATGACCCGCCTGTTGCCATGGCACTTCGAAGATCCAAGGCTCCACTGTTTGGAGAACCGACAAGTGATAAGATAAGATGTTCCTTTACTGATCCCCCTTAGGAGAAATTCACAGGTAACACAGCAGTACAGAGGGAAAATAAGTAGCAAAGAATAAAAAGAACAGCCGATGCTAAAGATGCTCAGCTAACAAGGTGACAAATGCGTTGCGAAAGTTTACACTGTCTGTTGCAGTGAAGGTCTCCCACTAGTTCAGCGGGACAGATTTTAATGTTTGCATCAGAGATAATTTGACGCAGCTCTGAAACAGCTGAAAGTCATCAGTAAACAGTAAGAATATTGCTTATATGTGAAATTACAAAACGCGAACACAGAAGCCAAACTAATCTGCAGACCACAGAGATTTAGTCTGTGGAGCAAATTGCAATCAGGCCATGGTGGAGCGCAGCTGTGTGGCTGCTTCTTCTTTGACCCCTGCTGTGGGGCTAAAGTGGAAACACTTGACCACACGGCACGGTTGAAGTGGATTGCCCTTGGCTCAAGGGAATGGCTGATAAGATGAGTAATGAGAACATCACACAAATTCATCCATTTGGGAAGTTAAGAGGACGAGTTTAAAGCCGGTTCAATCAGGGGAGACAAGTGGGCGAAGTAAGAAAATGTTTATTACATACGATATGTGATGATTAAGTCTTGTCGGAAAAGCCTTTGGAAGGGCGCGTACGGGGGAGATTTTGTAATCGATGCCCCCATGGAGTCCAGACGCTGGTGGTGGTCGTGGTTGTGATGGTGCCTGATGACTCCGCCGTGACTGCAAGGCCGACGAGGCTGGGCAGTGATGGAGAGGTGGAGGGCCTGCCGGACAGCAGCATGAACAAACCACAGGCGGAGAGAGAAACATATTTAAAGCAGCAAGATGATCATGGCTAAAAGTGTACAGCGTAGGTGTGTGGCTATGCTACTGATGATAGAAATAGCTGATAGGTCAGCTGACAGCATCAGACATTGACAGCAAGATGAAGGCGGCCATCGTTTAACCCAAACATAGCCCCGAGCTTGATTGCTTTGCTCTAAATGCAGTCTAAAAGCTGTGATTACTTTGAATCCATCTTCAGCTCTCCATCCTTACAAATCCCACTTAAACCCCTGCACATACTGTACACACAGTGGAGCACCTGATGTTAGTGTTAGACTCCACTGCACTCTATTTCAAACCCGTGGTCACAGCACTAGATCAGAGGGCTCCTGTCTGACTTGAATTTGACGCAATGTAGCAACGGGCTTAAGTGCTGCGGCATGTTTGCTTTTGTGTACCACATATCAGACCGCGCTGGAGAGTGAAAGGAGAAGATGATGAAAAAGACCGGCTGATCTTGTAAGGACAGACGATGCTTAACTTTGTTGTGTTGCATGCACAGTATCGTTCGGCTCATCCACCTCTGATTAATGCAGGAATCCTTCCAACCCACGTAATCAGCCACAACACAAAACTGAAACTGACTAAAAGCCCAAAATAATCTCTTACAGACAGTGGTAATTCACAGCTGAAGCTTACAGTGCAGCTGGATCCTGCGGTGCAGCCGTGCTCAGCCGAGTCTCCTCAGCTGAGATCAACTGAGGTGAAAACAAGTAATCCCACTTTCTGTACTGGATATTCTGTTTGCTAACAAACCCAAAGGAGAATACTTTATGGGCCTCTTGGATCCTAAAAATCTTTTTGGGCCAAATGTTCCCCAAAAGAAAATCGTGGAGGAAAGGAAAATGACTGTGCAAGTGCCGACAGACTGATGGTGCAGAGTTAAAAAAGTGGTATGGCCTTTTTTTTTGGTCTAACATTGATCCTATCAGCATGTCTTTCATCCAGCTGATGTCACAACAAAACAAAAAAGGACAAATTAATCTTAAAGCAGGGATTTATTTTGTTTAGTCTCATGACATGTTCTGAAGGTCAGATTTACACACAGTGGTCATGTATGGGTAAAAAGCAGATAAGTATAACCATATGGGGTGATTGCGGTTGCCCATTTGCCTTACCTGACGTTAAGACTTTCTGCAGTAAGTGCACGTTCAACGTCTTTTGTCTTCCATTAGATTTTATGGCGGGCTGAAAATGTCCCCCTGCTGGGTTTTAAACATTGTCTTTCTTTCCCCTCTGATCCGCCCCACACGTTTGTTTCCTTTGTTCCTTCCCTCTGTCTTGGTTTGCGATAGACTTGTTCCATTCATAAGAAATTATAAAGCGAACATACAAGGTAAGCAGGAGCACTTCGGGGGGTCAATTAACTGCTGCTCCCCCAAATGGACACGTCTCCTGAGCCCCTGGCAAGTGTTTTAATGGAATTTAAAATCTGAAATCTTGTGTCTAGATCTAAGACGAACATGTGTGCATATGCGTGCAGGAAACAACGTCATATTTTCAACGCTTTAGGGGTTTTTATAGTTTGACACCGAGTGCCAGTGCTTAATAGAATTGAGACAACATCCGTGAGTCACTCTGTGGATCACAGCTTGAGCCCTGTTTTTTTTTCTTTTTGCCTATATTTGTTTACATTTAGTCAAAAGTGAAAGAATGTTCGTGAGTGATCCCAAAAAACTCAAAAATGGTGACTTGACCACAGTTTGGAGGCAATTATCTTGAAATGTCCAGTTAGAATTATGTTTGTTAGTGCAGAAAATGTTAAGAAATAAACTGCAGGACTGGATAAGATAAGCTTCTATTTCTGAGGTTCCTAAATGTCAGGTCTAGTCAGATAGGCAGTGTATTCAGAGAACAGAACTGGCTGCAACAATTTTAATTGAAGCTCAAATTGAAGGAGGCTAAAATAATTAATAATTTGTTGCAGCAATAGCCTGTATTTGTTACTGTTTGCTGTGCTTGTTGAATTAGATATGTTTACCACCAATAACACGTCGTCTCCTTCCCTAAATTTAATGTAGATGGTGAAATCAGTTGAGAGTATTCAAACAGCTGCTCAGTGCTGGACGCACTTTAGACATGGAATCAGAGAAGTCAGTACAGTGATACTGCTAAATAAAAATAATTCGACATGCAGTTCATGCCGAATTTACAGAATTTGCTAATAGAATGTCATCACATGTGGTCCAGACCACCACCTGTACTTAGAGCTATCGAGTCACCTTGGATGCATGGGAATACCAGTTACGAACAGGGCCTCTGTTCATTTGCAGTAAATTTAAGTACATCGTCTCTAGATGGATCAGAACTCAAAGGAAACCATGAATCATTGTGATCTTTAGTCTTTTCAGACCAACGCAACTAAACTACACATTTAAATACAATCTAACATATCCTGACCCGTAACATTAACCAGGGCTCACTTTGAACCCAGAACATTACATCACATACGTGGTACTGGATTCATCTTGGACCACTGAACCACTGGGACGCCCCCAAATTTGTAATATTACACAGTGTTTCTCTCCACTCTAACTCTTGTTGCTTTATATAAACCCAACAGGGTGAGCGAGTCAATGTGATCAGTCTCACTAAAATTGCCATGCAGCCTAAAAACCCGGTGGATATTAACATGTGTGTATGTGTGTGTGTGCGTGTGTGTGTGTGTGTGCGCGTGTGTGTGTTTATGAGCGTGCCTACACGTGCATGCATGTGTGTGTGTGCATATGTGTGTGTGGCCCATTATGAGCTCGTGGAGAGGTCATTTGGCTGTTGACTCGCAGTCTCTGCCGGGAGCGGCTGTATAATTGCTACTCTAATTAGTCTCTTTTGCCAGCCGGTAATTCATAGTCACCTTCAAGTACTTCTCCCATACACACACGCGCACGCACACACACACAAACTTGCATACAGTATATGTATACGCGGGCACACACACCGACGCCGACACTCACATATAACTGTTTCTCCGCTATATCACTTCCTTTTTAATTGTTTTTTCTATTTTTATAATTACAGGCTTTCAGACACCTAATTTTGGATGCTTACAACAATTGACATGATAATGGTTTGCATGTTGACACTGAGCTGATGGTGATTTATGGCAATTATGTGTTAGCAAACAACACTTTTGCAAATGAATCTGGAGGCTAAGTATTTCTGAGGGCAGGCAAACAGGACAGGATGAGAGCTTTAGCTTTAATGATACCGACATTCATTGAGCTGTTAGATGGCAATTTGTAACATTATGTCTGATGTTATACAATTTGTAGAGCCACATTAGCATATGAAGCACCTGTCGGGGCTAAAAGAGACAAAGTGCCTTAATATTAAAACCTCAGAATTCTTTGAGTACTTATTTTTACTAGTTTTTGGCCCCGCTTTCCATGGTCTTGGTCTTGGTTTGTGACCAGCCATCTGGTCGGCATCGCCGGTACTGTCCTCAACTGGTTTTGTTCCTATCTCACAGATCAATGCTTTTATGTAAGTATGGATACATGCTCCGTAGGAACCCATGAAATTGGATGTGGGGTTCCCCAAGGGTCAATTTTAGGTCCACTTCTTTTTAATCTTTACATGCCTCTTCCTTCCTTCCTCTTGGGGATGTCATCAGGAGACACGGCATCAGCTTCCATAGCTACGCTGATGATACACAACTGTACATTGCCGTGTCTCCTGATGACACAGAGCAAATTGATGCCCTTCTTAACTGCATTGTAGACATCAAGTCATGGATGGCAGTGAATTTCCTACAGCTCAACCAGGACAAAACTGAGGTTTTAGTTATAGGTCCTGAAGGCCAGAGAGATAAACTTTTTCCAAAACTACAAGATCTTAAACCAACACAATCAGTAAAAAATCTGGGTGTGATTTTTGATTCTGAGCTGAATTTTATTCCACATATCAGAAATATGACAAAAATAGGTTATTATCATCTTAAGAACATAGCCAGAGTCCGCCCGTTTCTCTCCCAGGCCAGTACGGAGGTGCTAATGCATGCTTTTATTTCCTGTCGCTTAGATTATTGTAATGCCCTGCTCTCTGGTCTTCCCAAAAAGAGTACTCTAAATCTCCAATTATTATAAAACTCAGCCACACGAGTGCTGACGAGGACCAGAGGGCGGGAGCACATTACACCAGTTTTAGAGTCACTGCATTGGCTCCCCGTGCGCTTCAGGATCGATTTTAAGGTTCTTTTACTGGTTTTTAAATGTCTTAACGGCCTTGCGCCCTCCTACTTATCTGACCTGCTTTTACCATATCAACCCTCGCGGACCCTGAGGTCCTCCGGCTCTGGCCTTTTAGCCATACCAAAACCAAGAACTAAAACCCACGGTGAGGCGGCATTTAGCCACTATGGCCCTCGCTTGTGGAACAGCCTGCCGGAGAACCTCAGGTCTGCAGAGACTGTTGATATTTTTAAGGGAAGGTTAAAGACACAACTTTTTAATCAGGCTTTTAACTAATATTTTAAATTCTTATTCCATTCTTATGTGGTTCTATCGTATTTTATGTTGTTGTTTCTATCTTGTTTTAAAAAAAGAAAAACTATTTTCATCTTAAATAATTTTATTTTTATTTATCTTCGATACTATTTTATTTTATTTATTATTATCTTATGTATTTTATCCTTTTAACTGTTCACTCCATTTAATGATCTTTTGTCAGGGTTTTTATCCTATCTTATGTTTTTAGTTTTTAAGGGTTAACTCCAGAGTTTCCTCAGGGGGGGTCCTCCACACTGGGAGCTGTGTCTGGGATGCTGCTGGGGGTGCTGTCCTTGGGTCCCTTCGGCCCGGCCAGCTGTTGTCTGTCAGGGTCGGGGGGCCTGGGCACTGGTGCCCCCCGTGGCACAGCCTGTGACTCCTCCCAGTGTGGACGGCCCCAAAGGTGGCGTTTCCTCAATCCTCAGTGCCTTGCCATGTCTCCCTATTGCCAGTAGTAAGAGTGTGCAGGTGTGTGTGTGTGTGTGTTTGTATGTATGTATGTGTGTGTGTGCGTGTGTGTGTGTGTGTGTGTACGTATGCGTGCATGTATGTGTGTGTGTACGTATGTGTGCATGTATGTAGTAAGAAGGGTAGGAGGGAGGGGCTTTCTTTATTATTGTTTTATGTTTCCTGTGTAAAGCACTTTGTGCTACATACTCGTGTATGAAAATTGCTCTATAAATAAAGTTGATTGATTGATTGATTGACCAGTGTCTCATCACATTACATTGACATTACATCGACTCACAATAAGTACATTTGTCACAAGAAGAAACCAGAACATATTAACGTTGATAAAGTACAAATGAAAAAATAGAAACAATTTTCACGGGCCTCATCTGAGCATATGTGGCAGGCAGTTATGAGGTTGACCAGCTAACTGGTATAACTCAGGAGCCAACAACGCCACCCTGTGATTACACCCAAGGAATAATACTTATACCACAGACTAAAACGGACATTCAAAGACACAGAGGTTCGCAACACACCTCCACACACACATAGACACACACACGTGGAGGATTACACCGGGGGCCGAAAAACAGCACACAATGAGGGAACACCACCACCGATGGGCACCAACCACCGCCATCTTTAGGCTCTCAGCTTCTGCACAGAAAGGGAACAAACATGACAATTAGCCTAGTAAGACATCACTTGTACAAATAAACAAAACATTGGATCACGCCAGCCAAAATGCTGCAAGAAAATAAGATATAATTAATGTAATAACACAAACAAAACAGATTATCAGTTGGGGCTAAGCAGGCAGGTATGAGAAAATAAGAAATTAATAAAACAAAAAAAAATAGGATAAAGGAAATAAACAGAATCAACTACAATAATAGTGGCAGCAAGCCAGCTGGCAATTAAACAATCAAAAATCAAGAGTTAAGCCCCACTGATCGCACCCACGATATTAAAATGGCCCACACTGAAATAAATGGAGATTGTAAGCAAAAGCCACCGTGAGCAAAAACAATAGTAGGCGAAACAAGGGTAGGCAAAGCAGCAGCATAGGGACAGGTGGGCCAGAGTAGCTGCTAGGTCGCTAGCTGCCGAATACTAGAGACACAGATGCACCGACACGCAGTCCCAATCCGGCCATGTCCTACGAGCTCGGGGAGGGGAGCAGACAAGTGTCTATAGAGCTTAGTCCGTCAGGTGAGCCAATTCCTAAAATGACACACAGCCAATTACCTTCAACACCACTCATAAGGTTGCGGCGCACAGCATAGATCATCAGCATTGAGAGTTGTGACTTCGCTGAGCGACCTTTGTTCGCAGAGGCTGGGAGTCCAGTCAAGAGGGAGTTGCAGTAGTCCAGGCGGAGATGACCAGCGCTTGGGACCAGGAGTTGTGTTGCATCCATTGTGAGGATAAACCGGATCCTGCAGATGTTGTAGAGGGCAAATGCAGGATCAGGCCAAAAGTGATACAAATGTTGTAATGAGACAAGAAAAAGGCAGAAATATACTGTGCCTTTTCACTATACCACAAGACAGGTTTGTTGGTTTCTATGTTTTTGCTCCTTAACCATCCAGTACCATTCTAGTCAGGAGGGAAACACTCCATGAGGAGGGACAGACTGACACAAGAAAGGGATAGATAGGCAGTGAAACAAAATGTAGAGCTATTCCTTTGCGATGGAGCTGGGCGTTTCCCAAAGATCAGTTATCGAGTTTAACAAACGACTGTTGTGTGTTGGTTGTCTTAATCTTTAGACCTCTGACCTTTGGAACGGCTTAAGGCACACTGAGAATGATTAAACATCAACTAATTGTTGGCATGTGCAGCTCGGGATTGTAACTATGGCGCATCATTTTTAGAGTGCATGTTTTATAAACCAGGTGATAATTTGCCTTGGTCAAGGACAGTAGCAGGAGTATTTGTATCCCCCCCAATAATCTCTTTTGGGATGCAGTGAAACTAGAGCACCTCGAGAAAAACTGGCATTACAAAAGGGAGAGCGCACAGCTCCAGACAGGAAATCCTGTTTTCCCTGTGGGCAGCCAATCACTGAGCCGCTACATTTATACATATATAAATTGTTAGATCTTATTTCGGTTACTTCCATTATTAAAATTTTGCGTAGGCCTACTGCTTTACATATGAATAGGGTAGAACCATTGCATTTTGCTGGCTAAAACAGTGGTCATTGAATTGACTTCAGTTGTACAAAACTCGCACTCTCACTTACAGTAATGTCCCTCTACCTTTTTCTTTGTCATCTTGCCATCATTTCCAGGTTCATTTGGTACCGTACCACCCAGTCCCATCCACCAATCCCATCCCTTCGATCTACATGTACACCTCTGCTTTCACTTCCCCTCTACAGCAGCCTTCTCATCCCTCCCCTGGCTCCTCCTCCCCATTCCTCCTTAAAGTCACCTTCTTTTCACTGCTCATCAATCTCTGTTTTGGATCCTTCCTCCACTGGGCCCCGTAGGCTCACCTCCCCCCTTAACTCCCTCCTTTCACCGCCTTTACTTCCTCTTTATTCTGTCTATCCCTCTCTCTCATCAGTCCTCTTCCCCACATACACAGTGCAAGCTAAGAATAACCTCATGTTTAAGGGCAACTCCGCTGTCTTTTTGTCTGGTTATTCGTACGCGTGATTTATGCGTTTATTGGGTACACCTGCGCGATCGAAATTCTATCTTTATGTTCAGGGGTTTTTATAATGAAAGCAATGTCAGGCTGCTTTAAATGAAAGCCGACGACTAGATTAACCAGTAGTCTCGGGAGCTACAATGGCTGCTTTAATTTGACAAAGCGTTCAGCTTAGAGTCATTTTCGCCCACATACAGACAAAAAAATTAACTCAGGGGCCTTCAACGTTTTACAGGCCAACGGCCCCCTTAACTGATTGAACTATGGGGCAGGGACCCCCTACCAGATACATATTGTATAGAGCTGCACACTGAACTGGCCCTAATGATGTGCAGCTATTGTGTAGCCTAAAGCCACAAAATCTTATCCAAGGTCATCACTTACCAATGCTCCATTGTCACAGGCTTTGGCGTCTTATACAGCTGAATAAGGTATGCCACCACAACTTGGGACGTGACAAAATTAGCTCACTAGTCATTTAACGCTAGGTTAGCTTGCTCACTCGATTGCGCAAGGAATCTTGGGTAACATCAATGTTGTTCTACTATACTGGATTCCTGGTAATGCTTATATTTAGACACATATAAATGTTTGAAAAAATACAACTTTCAAAATATTATCAAACCATAATTTGCAATGAATCTTTGCCCTGATTTTGGACCCAGGACACCAGTAGCTTGGATTAGCATAGCATGGAAAAACAGCTAGCATGATTGGGCACCTCCAAAGCTCACTAATTAGCATTTGTTAACACTTTGTATGCTAATCTAAAAATTGATTTGGCTCCAGCTCCGTCTTCACTGGGTGAGTATGAGAGTGGCATTGATCTTTAATCTGACTCCAAACGAGGAAGCATATGTGTATAATCCAACATGGCAAATCATTTCTTTAATGATTCGCTGTTTTCCTCCATCATTGTTGTTTCTCGAGTCGTAGTCACGTCTCCCCGTTTAATAAAGGTTACAGCTCACTTCCCTTATCTTCCTCTCCCAGTTTCTTCTTCAAGTCTTTTCTCATGTCGTTTATTTTCCTCCACCCTCTCTTTTCCTCCCTCTCCTCTCCTTTCATCTCCGCCTTCCCTCGCTGTCATCTATCTGCCCTGCCACCTCCCGATCTCAGATCCCCTCACCGCTCCTCATTCTTCTACCTTTTCTATCTCATTCCTCCATCTCTTGTTTGAAGTTGGAAGCTCGGGTTGGGTGACAGATCTCCTAAAGACTTTCAACTCCAAAGGTCTTGAGGCAACAACTCCCACAGTCAGGTTCTAATGGAGAGACAGGCAAAGAAGAAACGAGACCGAATAAACTGCAGAGAGAAGAAGAGACAGAGATGGGGGGGGGGGGCAGATAGCAATTTTGTTTTCTTCTCGCCATCGAGTGCCCCAAGAGATGATGGAGGATCTTTGATGTGTGGTGTTTCCGCTCTCTCTCTCTCTCTCTCTCTCTCTGTCTCTCACTCCCTTTCTTTCCCTTTGTCCTCTGGTTGTTTCACGTCCTCCCTCTCCTTTTGTTTGTGTGGTTATTTATTTCATACATTCCTTCCGTCTGTCAATTTGCATCAGGCGGAGACGCAGGAAAGCGGGGGGTGTGGGGGGGGATCGGGGAATACGAAACTTTTTGCTTTGCTTTTCGTAGGCAAGGCAAGCCCGAGCTGCTCTCCCAAACTTTAGCTCTGACTTTGAAGATTTTTGAAGTTGACACTTAATGGCGCTGGGATTGATGTCTGCGCATTCATTTTTGTGTGTGTGTGCCTGTTTGTTGTTAGGTGTTGTTACAAGTGGTGTATCCTTGTGGGGATCGCTGCCTCTCACACAAAAACATACACACACACACACCCGCGCACACGTGCACACACACAATGGCCTGCGGTTTCTTTAGGTGTAGCTTTTGAGCTTGTGCTATAGTGGATGCTTATCCAGCCTTCAGGTTTTGTAACGGACACTGAGTCCACCCCCTACACACACACACACACACACACACACAAATGCACACACGCACAACAAAGTTTCTCCACCGGTGTCCAGCTGGCATCTTCCCATGCATAGCAGTGCACCTGTTCCCTCAAACACTAATCATTTTTCTGACAAGATGCCGAATGTTTGTGCCATCTCCATCAACTGGACTAGATCTGATTACTGTCTGAAAGTTAACCATTTCCATCAACCTGACCGCCAATCAATTGTCTGAGTGAGGATCCGTATCTTGCGCACAAGATTAGACTGAGTTCCCAAAGATCAAACATTTTCCATCCTGGGGCACAAGATAATAATTTTATGCACACAGCTTATTATCTTGTTTGAAAAAACGAACTGTATCTTGAATTTCTCCCTGAATAGCAGACGTTTGAGTACGTCCAAGACTGTGTTTGGTGGATTCATTTTCTGAGAATCAGTTATTATTCCTCTCCCTTATAAGACGATCTGATATGAGTCTAGATACAGGGGCTCCGATCTGATTCAGGGACGATACATTTTCAACACAGGTCGATTCGGTCTAATCTAATCTAATACAGCTCTTAACATTTGTTTCATTGAGTCATACAGTTTCTATTATAAGTGTAAACTACTATAATAGTATAATAATATAATACTAAGACCAGGGAACCCCAAGTTTTTTTGTTTCTTTATGGCATTGGAAAAATGAAAGACAAATGTCATTTTGAAAGCAATGTGAATAATGACTTGTTGCACAGTCTAATGTCCGCATCAGTATTGTCTGCAGCTCACTGGCTGAATGCTATAAAAAGACCGCCAACGTACTTTTCATCATACCGTCTCTCCGGGCGAGTGTGACCATCGCAACATCGGTTAACTTTTCCTCCATTTTTCCTTCTTTCTTTAAAAAATCCAAATGACTTCCAAACTTTAGACTAAGTGGTGCACCGTGAACCGTCTTAGCATTGTTTTTTGTTTACCCCCTGCAAGCACGGATCTCGCTCCATCGGAGGCAATGCGCTAACGTAAATCTCGTAAAAGAAATGCAAGAGTTAAGTTTTGGACATGCTGTGCAGAATTAGCAGCTGAGCCAAGCCTGATTCATCCTCCAGCCACGTCTGAACATTGTTTCTTCCTTTTATGCTTTTAAAGCTTTAACATTGAATGATTAAAAATATTGGACAAACATTACCCATATGCAGCTCGACACTCACGTATCCACATCACTCTTCAAATGCTGACGTCGGTCTAACTCTAGTCACAAGCTCTTCCTCAGCTCTACAAAGCAGTATTGTCATGTGTGGCTACGTAATTCTCTCATTCCCTCTATCCCTGAGAGAGATCTCCAACTGACAGCCCGAGCAGGCAGAGGCAGCCTCCTCTTGGGCTGGAGTGCCTCGGCAGCGCCCCTTTGAAGCCTTGCGAGAGGAAGTCATCCACTAGGCGCTCAGATCCCAGATGGGCTCGAGCTCTCTTTGAAATACTCAACAGCAAAAGCATGGAGGAAGAGGTAGAGCACGGGAGGCAACTGTCTGCCTGTGCAAATGTCAGAGGGATTAGTGTGTGTGCATGCTAATATACATTGCTTTCCACGCTCGGGACACACGTAATGAGATGTAGCCAGATGGGGAAATAAATCTACAATATCCTGTCGATAATGCAACCGTCACGTTAGGGATAAAGAGCATACAGTGTACACATTGCATGCGAACTGTAGGCGCAGAGCTACCTTGCGTGCGTGTCCTAGCATCTTCACTTACAAATCAAAGTCAGTGCCATCAGTATCAGTCACATCTGGAGCACCATCAAATCCACAATCAGATTATCCCCCCATTGATCCAGAGCACCGACTCAGCACATCGACATGCTGCATATGTGTTAAGCAGCTGTGCCGAATGATCACCAATAGACCAGATGTTGTATCTCACACCTCAATAGCGGCGAAAATGAACCGGATTGATTAGAACTCCCATCTGCCGCGCAAGCACGGTGTTAATAAGCAGGCTGCCGAGTGCTCTTCATTAGAGCTGGAGGTTACCCAAGGCTAAGTGTTCAAAGGCTGTCCCGGGCTGTATCAGAGGAGCCGAGAGAGGGAAGAGGTGAAGCACGGCCCGACGAGTGTTGCCACTGCTGAGCTAAAAGCCCCAAGGCGGGGGAAGAGGAAGGAGAGGCAGATGCACTCCGAGACTGACAGACAGGCACGAGTGGGCTTGTGCAATCAATTAAATCGCACAGCAAGGCAGGGCAAATGGTCAAGCATGCTGAATTGTGGCACAGTCAAGCATTTTTCAGAAGAGGTTAAACAGGTAATGTACTAATGCTTTTGAGTCCGTGTGAAGCACGGGGGGGAAAAAAAAAAACCTCTGTCTGAAAACTTCACAAGCCATGAATTTATGTAACAGTGCTGCTGCTTTTTCACAACACATCACCCAGTGGATGTAATAGACACAGAGCCCTTCTTATTTGAGACAATTCACTGTACCAGCCCCATCTTTGGCATAAAGAGGACATTTGGTTTGCCACTTCACTTGAATTTAAGTCTGCAATAAAAGTTTTGTTTTGGTTTTTTTTCTCAATGTAAAAAAAGATGTAATAAAAAAAACAACAATCGCTAATGGTAATATAGTAATTACTGTATATTTCGTTATGTTTATAGTATTTCTATTGTATTTTATCTGATTTGTTTTCATTATAAACTTTTTTGTACATTTCTACTCATGCACTGCTATTTGTGCTGGGATCCCAGTAAGGATCAATAAAGGTAGATCATACCTTTAAAAGGAAAAAGTCAAATAACATCTGAAGATCAATGTAAATGTCTTTCCCAAAACTACATTGTGCATCTTTAAAGTAGCTGTGAGCATTATTTTCTTATGAAAGTAAGTGTTTAATAGCTCTATATTTCAACAGCAATCACATCAAATATCATCATATCATAGAGTGTTTGGTCAGGAACGCCCATGTCCCTCCTCATGCAAAAGAGAAAATAAAGGTGCTGGTCTCTGCCCACTTTATCCAATCAGGACAGAGAACTCCATAAAGAGGCGATCCTGCCTGTTCAGACAACAGAACGAGAGCAGAAACCTCCTGTTCTGGTACCTGTACCAATAATGGTGGAACAGGGGAAGCTACCACTTCCAGCACTCCCAGCTGTGGCTTAAACTACCAAACAGGCAAAGCAGTGAAAATGAAAGGGACTGAAAGAGGAGTAGCAGAGTAACGAACAAAGGTTTCACGCCCAGGTCAGGAAGAAAGCTGTCAATCTGCTCGTGGAGTTTCTGTGCATGAGGGTTGACTTTTGAAATCTTCTTACCTGAATGGATGAGAGACGAAAAATTGGTGGAGATACCCTTTAAAAGTGAATAACCACAGCAACTGTGTGTTCTGTATGTATCATCTTTAAATGATTACTGTCCATTTACGACACACTCTCTCCTCTCTCTCCGACAGATCTGTGACAAGGAGTGGCACTACTACGTCATCAACGTAGAGTTCCCGGTGGTGACGCTCTATGTGGACGGCGTGACCTACGACCCCTACCTGGTGACTGACGACTGGCCCATCCACCCCTCGCAGATCGACGTGCAGCTCACAGTCGGTGCCTGCTGGCAAGGTGGGTGAGCGGCGCTGAGGGTTGGTGATGATGATGATGATGATGATGATGATGATGATGATGAAGATGCCAGTGGTGATAGAGGTGACGGTAGCGATAATGAAACGGCGAAAAAGACTACGACTGAAATCAATTGTAAATTGAAGAGTCGCGGAATAATAGGGGAATATCGGGAAGTCTGCTGATTGAATTTAACTTCCAGACAGTATGAGCGCAAGTTCACGAAAATGAATTATATGTTCTGAAGTATTATCACAAAGGGACTCATTGAGTGTGGAACATGTTCTTTGGCCTTGAATGAACAATGTAATTAAGGAAAGCACTTTGACAAAAGGAGGAACCTGAAATCTGAATGAAGGCGGACAATTAAGCTGTCCTCGAAAAACTGATAGCTGCCACTAATTACAGGGGTGGGAGCGAGGGCACTTTTTCACACAGCACAGAACACTGTTGATTTGATCGACCAAACGAGGCTGCCCAGTGGCGCTCAGCCTCAGATAAAGAGTCAATATATCTTTTTCATGCGGGAGCAGGAGCAGGTCATCTCGTGTCGCTTTCCTCCTCCTTTTCCACCTCCTCCCCTCCTCCCATTTCTTTCATTGAACACTGCAAGCCTTCTAGGAGGATTAACAGGGCCTTGAATAAGAAAAGGGAGTTCAAAGACTATTTCAGCTCTTCTAGTTGTGGGCTAAGCCTCAGTAAAGAGTTGTAAGGGTGAGAGCGAAATCTTAACACAAGCCATTAGCCACAACAGATTGGCCAGATTGCCTTTTCAAAGCGCTGAGCTTTAAGTGTTCAGCACATTGATTGCAAACCTGTTGCAAAGATGAGCTTATTTATTGTCTGGGCGCTGCAGCTCAGAGCAGAACAGTGGTGGAAAAGAAAATCAACATTTGTAGAACAGCGGCGGTGCGTTTATTTCCGCGCCGCTGTGCGGCCTCACCGAGAAAACTGTCAGACGAGGACCAGAGAGTTCAGACAGGACAGCATGGCAATGTGCAAACGGATGGCGGAGTAAATAAAAAGATTTGTTGGCTCAAAACAGTATGGCTCCAGGCGGCAGTGATTTTTTTTTTTTGTTGCAATATTTAATTAAATTTCATGATATAATTTCACGGTTCATAACATTTAACTGGTCAGTTAGCGTCTAAATAAATTACGTCCCGGGCACAGCAAATGAACGTGATTTAGAATGATCTCATATCAGATATTTATCCAAAGAAGCCATTCTAGCGGCCTGTATAATCTGTAATGAAACCTGCCTCCAAATTCCATTAGGAGCCGCTAATGAACACACATGAATCACTTTTTATTGGGAGGTAAGTTTTAGTGTCTTAAGATGATGTAGAATAAAATACTTCGTCACGAGCTATTAAACTCTGATATGAATAGTTTTCTAACCTTTTGGTCAATGCTACTGAATTTTAAAGATACTGAATATCTGTGAAAAATGTGGACTCTTGAGCGTGTGGGTCCAAAGTGATCAGTATAGTCTGACTGTAACACACTCAGGCTGTTGGTCTGTGTGATGGTGTGTACTGTAAAGCTCATATTATACTGCCCACCTCGAGGGGAAGTTTCAGTATCTGCCCATGTCAGTGAGGAATCTTTCACATCTAGCGTTTTTAGTTCGGTTAGGCCTAACTCTGGTACGAGATGAGTGCAGATAATAGATAAATCAGACGGTAAAAAGGAGCTAACACAGAGGTGTGGATGGTCTACTCCAACTACATTTATTGAAGCAGTGCCCCAGAAAGACTGATAGAAACACAGTGACTATAGTTTAATAATATTATAGCACAAAAAGCCTAATTTACCATTTACTCGTGCCATGAAACAGCAGGCCGATGGTCAGCCATCGAGCTCTTGGGGAGCACCTGTGGCCTCAGTTGGCAGATTTCCAGCTGAAAGAGCACACTGAATCGGAGAGAGAAATCACAGTGATTGGCTGGTCAGCTAAGCAAAACAGAAAAAGAGGGGGAAAGCCTCTTGAGCCTGTTGCTGTAGTAACCATGAGTTCACCTCTTTAGTGAAGGTTCTTCTTGTTGATCGCTTGCGCCCGTTCGCCAGTGCCAAGTTGTCATTTGCAACTTCTTATGGGACATATTCTTAATAAGAGGTAGCTATACTGATGACAGTGATGTCACAACATTGGTCTGTATATCCACAGTCCAGAGTCTTCCGGCTTCCCTTTCTGCCACCTCATGGTGTGGAGACTCATTTCCTCTCACACAGATTGACTCGGCTGTAGTCTTTGCGGTGTGTTCAAGCGCAGCTTTTTGGCCGAAGCAGATGATGTGCGGCAACGCAACAGTCGAGCTTTGTCACCACTAACTGTCTGATGTCAGTCTGGTGTGTTTTGGCTTTTGGGGTCCATTTTATTGGTTTGATGTTACATTTTACACTTTAATTTCACATGTGTGTTATTCTCAAATAGTCTTACCATAAACACTTGTACAGTCCTATCACAAGTTTGTTAGTCATCTTTAAAGCGCTATGAATTTCACAAATTCGGCGCCGGTTAGCCTACTTGGTATGATCGGGCGTCCCATGTAAAGAGTCCCTGTCCTTGCTGCAGTGGCCTAGGGTACATGTCGACCCTCAGTGGAAATGGTCGTATGATGCCTACTACTATTCAGATACCCAGAACTACTCAAACTACTATAAAGGACGTGTTAGTACAGTAGTACAGACACACAGTCCTTCAAAAATGGACCTGCAGATACCAGCTTGTGGACCAAACACGCCGTTAACACCACGGGTCAACTACTAGATCGCGTCCCTCATCAGAATACGTGAGATGCACTTCTAACTGTGACTCCCTGCGACAGGAAAGCAGTGAATTATCCAGCTGTGAAAAATGCATTTGTACACTTTGATTCTCTCCTATTTTCTCATAGAAGGGTCGCCCCCACCCATCCCTCTCTCTTCACCTCTGAGAGTAAGTGCTAGCTGTGCAGTTTTCACAGCGCAGTCAACCTATATTTACCCTCTGACCTGGCAGAGTGTGAAACAGTCAGGACGCTCGGCTCGGCTCGCCCCGGTCCCCTCTTTCCTCAGCTGTGTAATTAGACACTGCTGCTCTGCCTCCATGACTTCCTCCATCAGTGCAGACGCGCGCAGGAAGAAGTACGGATAATGATTACACACACCCACAAATCGGAACATAAATAGCTGCGTATATACAGTTAAAAGAATAAATACAGGCGCACAGGCGCTGATGCAGGTACATGTGCAATAAATCACACAGCAAGTGAGAGACTCACACTTACACTTAAGTAATGATCCTATTTCCAGCTCACCCGTGCCCCTCAAGTCTCATCTGTTGCTCTTGTGGAAATGACACAAGTAAATCTGAGTAGAAAGAGGACAGTGAAGATCTATAGAGCAGGGAGGGCTGCACAGAGCGGGCGAAGAGAGCTGACACCACGTAAAAACCAGCCTCTGTAAAGTGGAATGATCAGCGAGTTTATCACCCATATCATTCCCGCTCTGCAGCGTCTCGGTAATCCCCTCTCCTCTGCGCCTCTTTTTTACCCTCTGTCTGGGACCCTTAATGGTTTCTCTGGCCACGGCCTAAATTGATAACATCTGTCAAGTCGGGACAGAGTGGACAGGTGGACATCTAGAGAGGGGGCAGGAAAAAGAGGGAAGAAAATGGTGACTGAGTGAGAGAGGGAGCGAAAAAGGAGGAAAGAGCGTGTTTGGCAGAGTTAGGTGTACGTGATTTCAAATGCGATCCCGTGCTTTTATTGGAGAGACTCTGCTCCGCAGGTACCTGGCAGGGGATCAGCACGCACTTAAGGAGGAAATGGCTTTAAATGTGCAAACCAGCTGTGGTTATTGTACTGAACTTAAACGAGAGTTAGATTACCATCATTCCAGTGAAGGGAAGATTGCTGAGAAGAAAGATCAATACGGGGCTTTCACACCACACAGAGAAGCGTGAATACACATCTTTATTACTTTAAGCTAAGGAATAACCAACATAAACTATAATCATGAGATGAATGTTGATCGGGTGCCTGATTTTTACAGTTTACCAATCGGAATTTGTATCACCGTTTCAAACAACGGGTCCCTAAAGGAGTCTAAAAGGGACAGTTAGCCCCAAAATCAAAATGTTTTTTCTTCCGTCAGAGAGGCTTGCTGACATCATCACTCAGTCAGAGGAGGAAGAGGAGGAGTCCCTGAATAGAGTACCACAAACGCCATCTAGTCCCTTTATTTTCAAGAGACGGCAGACATCCTTACAGCCAATATCTCCCAGTGTTTCACTTTGGGGTGAACTGTCCATTTGGATATAGAGGTGATGGCTTGAAGGTTTAAGCTGTATTTCCCAGGCCCATAATCAGCACCCTTTATTAACCATCAGAAGATACAGACGTTAACAAACAGATTTGTTCTTTGCCTGGTAGAGGTAGTTAGTCAGAGTGAGTGCCCTCATCAGGAAAAGAGCCTGCGAGCCCACAACCCCGCCACTGCAGTCAGTAAGCTAGTGATCCTATCAAAGGTTTAAAAGGTTTTACTGAACAGTCAACTGTCAAGAAAACTAAATGGGGAAAAAGTCAAAAAGTCTGCTCCCTCTCCAACGTCTTGCTTCTCCAAAACCATCACAGAAATTTGGGAGCGGGGAGCCTGAGGGCAAACAGTTCAGTTCGGCACAAGCATGAGCGAGCAACAAAGAGAAAGGGATGATAGACAGGTGGAGGTAAGGGGGGAGAGTTTGAGCGTAAGAATTTCTACAGCTGCCCCCATATTTCTATCTGGCCAGTCAAGAAATAGGCTTCATTATTCTCGTGTCTGGTGAAGCAGGGAGGCAGATGACAAGCCGGTGGGCTGATGTGGTCCTGTGAGCAGATCCAATAGATCACACAGCCAGTAGGACTCTGTTGTCTGCTCCAGGGGCAAAAAGGGAGCTCCCTCCGACTGGCCAGAGTGCACAATGCAGCTGTTGTTAGCAATCATAGGCGTGATTCTAAGAGGTCGGGCATTAGAAAGTGTTTCCTGTAGTGGTCAGCCGTGTCTCCACATGCAATAACTGAGCTTTTCAGATGCAGTATGCATTACTGAGGGCAGCGATACATGCGCCTGCACCATCAGCAGGGAATTAGGGGTAACTGGGTCAAGCTTGGCAAAGTCTGATAAAAATGTAGACGACTCCCCCAAACTCCAGCTACTGCAGAATATCATCAAGTAATTCTACAGTCACAAACTGGATTACCTGGTTCAAAGACTACATTTTTCTGTTCCAGTACCAGCCACACTGGGCGGCACTGGGTGGATTGAAAATGAACCAGATTTGCAAGGCTTGCCAAGCGGCAAATCCAGTTGGGCATACGGCATTTAAAGTGGCCCTCAGCTCATATCCCCCTCCTTAGATATCAGCGCCTCGGTTGGCATAATCTTCAAAGTTAAAGCTCGAAGATTTTTCCATCATAAAGGTGTAAGGGTTCTGCGAGGAAAGACACTGTGATCAAAGTTGCAAGAGGTGGTATAGTGCATACACAAATTAATTCAAGCTTTTGATCTCCAACCTGTCTTTTTGTCCTCTCAGACTGATGGCGAGCATCCGATCACTAAACATAATATTGGGAAAAACAGTGGCTGGTATCGACAAAGCACGCAAAACAAGGACCACTACCTTGTAAAATGTGCCAAGGTTAGCTACCTGTACAGTTTCACAGTATAGTTCATCATCTCGTGGAACTTACCTAAAGTAGATTTCATTGGATGGTTTGGATTGGATGTCTTGAGAAGGCAGGGGGATGATCTGGTGTTGGTGTCTGGTCTGGAGTGCTGCTGCTTTCACTTCCATGCTGGCGATTGCTGAATGGGAAAAAAACAACCTATTCTGCTGAATAATGTTACAACTTTATATTTCTTCTCATTTTTCAATTGTATCATGTGACAATGCTGTGCAATATGCTCTGACTAGGTTTAGGCACAAAAACACTTGGTTGGGGTTAGGAAAAAAAAAAAATGTTTCCGCTTAATTTGGTTGTTCGTGCATTGTATTAAATTGCTCCAAGGTCTGATTAAAAAATAACCTGTGTTCTCACATCATCCAAGTCGCCAGGATACATGTTAGCATTTCGAGTCAGACCGTTGGACATCTCCGCCCATTTTCCAGCCATTTTGTAGTATTTTTTTATTTTTGTTATTTTTTTATTTTCATGGCAAGTCCAACTATCTCCATCAACAGTGAAAAGGAAAGTGTGAAACGAATACAGAAAAGCCACTGATTGCTACCTCGATGTGAAGGGTATGGATCCAGGAGGACGTGCAGCAAATGATCTTGGAACCACAGCATCTCTCCCACAGAGAGAAGACAGGCTTTACAGAGGCAGCACAGTATTCAAACAGATAGTGGGATGAACAAACACACAGAGAAAGAGAGAGCGAGAGAGAGAGAAAGAGAGAGAGAGACGGCACAGTATGCAAAGTAGGGAGAGAAGAGGAGAGGCTGAATCTCCTGGGGTTAGGATGATCCAGATCCAGACTTCAGGGGTGAAGCACAGACAGCAGGGATGGGCGATAGTCCAGCACGAAAAGATCTGTGCGAAAGAGACTTGACGTCACAGAAGTGTGTTGAAAGGGTAAACAGACCCACTGACAAAGAAAGACAGAACGGGAGTTTCTTGCAGTCTATTTTAACCACGTCTTAACCCATCAGGGGTAGCGTCCTCCAAATGTTCGTGACGTGTGAACGGTTTTGAATGTCTTGATAGCTGTATTACCCTCAGGATCAGAGAAAGGCAAAGAGGAGGGAAGAGGAAGTGAAGAAATAAATGAAAGGAAGGAAAGGATTGCAAAGGTGAATCTCTGATACCCAGAGCCGGTAACCTTTCAGATAATGAGTGGTTCGGAGACTCCTCTTGCTGGCACTGGCCTTTGCAGAGTTCAGAGGACATACTTTAAAATGTGTTGACTTTCTTCCTTACCTTTATTTAGCCTTGGACGGGCCGACTGAGTAACGCTTGCTCTTTAACGGCAGCACCCAGTCGCTTAGTCACAGAACAGAGACACAAAACATGCATCTTATGGCCAATTATAGCCATAATGCGGTCATTAAGACTCATAATTAAAGAGCGAGCGAGGTCACTGTTAGTTTAATGGTCTTGTTTGTGTCAGGGACTAACATTTGCTACGTACCACTAGAGACAGCATGACACCATAGTGATTACTGTACAACAGATTAATCCTAACTCACAAATTAAAACATCTACTAGTCCTTTGAGTTTCTCTGACCCGCTGCAACAATTTTATAGATTATGTGGACCTCTTCTGATAGATTCTGTTCTTGTGCACTTTGCATTGGTGATATTGGGTGCAAAAACAACAAAGCAACAAGTGCCACCACAAATCTCTCACAATCTTGCGCTCCTAATTCCGGCGGAGACATTTTACAAACTGCTTTGACTGTAGGTGTGTGTGTGTACGGTTGTGTGTGTGTGTTTGTAGGTGGGGAGGTGACCAAGCCGCGGTTCACTCAGTACTTCAGAGGAAGCCTGTCCGGACTGACCATCCGACCAGGGAAGATCGAGAGTCAGAAAGTCATCAGCTGTCTGCAAGCCTGCAAGGAGGGGCTGGACATCAACTCCCTGGAGAGTCTGGATAAGAACATAAAGGTATTCATACACACAAACACACACAGTGGCGCAGGATTACCGACCTAAACTGTGGATTCAGGTTTAAGCCACCGGATGAATCCAGCGTTCGAGGAACAACTGGGAAGACTCACAAAGCGACAGACCCCCAGGAATTCTGCCAGTGTTTAAGTTTCATTCCTTCTCCTTGTTTTTTTAGCATTCATTTATCACATTCTACCAGAAATATACTTTATATGTACATTTCCAAATAACAAAATGAATTTGAAGAAACAGTTTTTGAGGAAAAAGACTCCCGCAGGCTGTTCACTGTTGCTAGAGTGAGCGAGTGGCAGAAAAGAGACAGTAAATGTGAGCGGAGCAGTGGAAATGAAGGTTATCATTTTGTTGAAGTTGTCCATCTAGCAGATGTGTAGGGTGCACATCACAGCGTGTCAGATAACACACGCAGCAGCTTTTTTATAACTGCTGGGAAAGTGAAAAGGGGGGCTTACACCGGAGCCGGCCGGCACTACATTTAAGAGTAGCGTCTGCGGTGGAAACGCAAAACAGATCTCGCGTTACAGTGCAGAACACAGGTTACGCAGGGATCAAAGGGTTCCATACAGAAAGTACTTCAGTGGAAACTTATGTTAGGACGGTAACTTTTTTATATCGACAACTTTAGTCTCTTTCAAACTCATTGGCGCTCACCTGCTGCTCGTACAATGTTCGAATTAACAAGCTAGCGTCCTTAACCCTGGCGCATGCCATAGCATCGCACCGAAAGAGGGTCAAAAAATGAGCTTGTCCACTCGGGCATTGGGATTTTCATCACTGCTGATCCAGGCCTGCGACTACTGCAGGGGCATTTGACAAAGAATGACTGCCGATTGAACCTTTCCCATTCCATTCAGAAGGCCAGGTGTTAATGGGTGCTAACAGATCTTCTGTCCAGTGTTAAAGGTGTAGCTTTAGTTGTGTTGGTGGCCATATTATGTTACCTTCAGACAGAGCCAGACTCAGGGGCGGTTCTGGGTGGGGGCCAACAGGGGCCAGTGCCCCCGTAACTCTGAGTCCGGACCCCCGGACCCCCCAACAGGGAGTCTGCATCAATAATACAATGACAGATTTCTTGAAATGATTTTTGATTTTGAAGGGAAAGGCAGAAACAAAGTGTCTCAGCAGTTAACTACCCAAATCAAAAATGTTGAAATTGTAAACACTGTTTGAAGTCCCATTTATCTGGTGTCTGAATGAGGGATTTGTCTTTTTTTCCTGGGTTGTATGTGCCCCCCTAACAAAAAAGCTGGTCCCAACCTGGCCCCCTATTAAAATTGGTCTAGAACCACCACTGGCCAGACTAGCTGTTTCCTTCTTTCCGTTCTTTACGCAAACCTAACCTAACCTTACAGTTCGCCTCAGCTTCATATTTACTGTCCAAGAGAGTGACGTCAATCTCAAATAATCCTCAGCAAGAAAAGCAAATAAGTGAATCTCCCCAAATCTTCATCTGTTCCCCTAATTACAACTCCTGGTAGCAGTAAAAGTTGGTTTTCAAACAACCTCCCTGAGTATAAATTCAACATACATCCTCATCTGGTGTGGGCACATTCGCCAAAAATAAGACACAGTTTGAACCCAGCCGACACAAAAAGACCACAGGAATCCCCACAGCTAAATAATGAGTCGGCTTCCTTGGAACCTCCTCAAACATCCTCCCCACCCCCCCTTCCACCATCGCCGCTAATTCATCTCTCTGCATCTTGGAAGACGGCGGACAGACAAGATGGATATGGGTTTGTGCAGACTCCAAGTCACCCACCTGCCCACCAAACCTACCCCACTGTCCCTTAGCTCCCTCAGCTCTTTTCCCTTTCTGTCTCTCTCCAGTCTTCTTTTCTCTCCCTCGCTCCAGCTGGTCTTTCCACGGAGCTCCTTGTGCTGTGGTGCAGCAAAGAGGCCCTCGCCAGCCTTTTGAGAAGAAGCTGGGGAGAGGAGAGGAGAGGAGAGGAGAGGAGAGGAGAGGAGGACTACCTCTTGAGGGCCAGCGCAGTTTATCTTTTGAGAGCTATTTCATTTTCTTCTTAGCCACACACTCGTCTGGCTCACATAAGTCAGCGGGAGGCTTAAGGACAGCATTTAGCAGAGCAGGTGGAGGGCTGGCACAGCACAATCAGAGGAGAATAACAGGGAGCGGGGAGGAGAGGCGGAGGGAGGTAGAGGAGGACGTGGCAATAGAGAACAGAACATAAGAGAAAAGACAGCAACGGAGAGGGGAAGGTGTGAGGAGAAATATGACGGAGGGGGAGTGAGTGTATGGGGAGCCCCCGTGGAGAGCTGTAGTGCTGTCACCCTGCTGCTAACAGCCAGTTTTGGGAAATGGGAGATACTCAGCGCAGCTCTAGCAGGAGACCACTAAACCCTCTTTAAAGGGAGAAGGAGCCGCAAATCCCCACTATGAAACCCTGCAGGAGAAGACACACCTCTGTCAAACGGAACTCATGAGGGGAGTCCGCAGACACGGTCCACACACTTAAAGGGGCCCAACCACTTTTTCCTCCATGTTTAGGCTGCCTGCTACGAAGCCCATACATATTCATATTATTGTAACACTTCTACATTTTATCCCTCCCGTCTTATGAGCAGCCGCTGGTTTCCATTTGATTCCTGAACAGTTCGATAATCCATCCACGCAGACCTGAGACCTTAAATCAGGGGAATTGCTCTTGCAGGGCATCGACGTACAAAAACGATGTTCACTCTGACGGATCACCCGATTAAAGCAAGTGTCGAGCCTCTGCAAGCTGATGTTCATACTCTCTGCGGTCAAATGAAACCGATGGCTGTGCCCACCGTGTGATTTCAGGTTGTACGCACTCTATGCCCGCAATTACACAACCGGAGTAAACGAGACCTTGTGTCTTTACCTCTCACGAATCCAGAAATGTAGGTGTGTTTGTGACAGATGTGTGACACATTAAAGCTGCATCAGTCGTTGGCTGCCACCTCAAGATAACAGATGGTGGTGGTTGAAAGATTAAAGATCCTACCGCTCCTTGAAGTGGATAAAAAAAACATGTGCTGGTGCCAGAGGTGGGACAGAGTCATTGTTCTGCAAGTCACATTAAGCCTCAAGTCTTTGCTCTCGAGTTCCATAGGTCCAAAGTCTTAAACTTTGAATTTCAAACTTGAATTGAATTTTTATTGCCCGGTTTTGGGATTAGCTTGTCACTTTTGGTATGCACAGATGGTGTCCGCACCCACCTGCAGACAAACCTGCAGCACCTCACTTGGAGCTGATCGGGTGCAGCTATGACTGTAAACGTTTGACCTCTGTTTTCTCCGCCCACAGTTCCACTTCAACCCAGCCCAGTCCATCTTGGTGATGGAGGGAGAGGACCTGGAGAACATGAACGCCGCCGTGAGGAAAGTTTCCTACATAAACTCTCGCCAGTTCCCCACGCCGGGCATCCGACGCCTGCACATCTCCACGGTCGTCCAGTGCGTACAGTTCTTTTATTCTTCCTTCCCCGCCTGTCTGTTCTCTGCTCTGTATTTTTAAACACTCTGTCTCCGTTCCTACATTTGTTTCCCTCTGCCTCCTCCTGTTGTATCTTTTTTCTCTGCGCCACCTCTGTCAGATATGAGCAGCGTCAAACCCACCTCGACACTTCTGTTAAGTGTTAAGACAACACAGCAGATATCACAGCCTGACTGATACATTATTCCCTTCGAAAACATTGATCTCAACCCCTCCTCCTCTCTCTCTCTCTCTCTCTCTCTCTCTCTCTCTCTCTCTCTCTCTCTCTCTCTCTCTCTCGGCTTCCCCTTTTCTTCTGCTGTCACCTTCCTTTTCCTTTTAATACACCATTTTTCTGTTTCGCTGTCGCCACCGGGGGCCAGTTTTTACATTTTCATGTCATGTATTAATAATTCTGCCTGGGTTTTGCCAGAGGAAAGAGAAAGAGAGATATAAAATAAGAGGGAGAGAGAAATTGAGAGAGAGAGACAGACTTGGCTGGTAAAACAGCCTCCCTTGGCGGGATACCATTAAAATTCATGATTGTTTTAAATATATGTAGACCCCCGCAGCACAGCCCTGGGGGTTCGCTCTCCGCCCTCCTGTTGGGTTCGATGCACGGCCGCGGGCACGAGAACTTCAACCTACGGCGCAGTGGTGTGTGGGTGCGTGCGTGCCGGCGTGCGCGCTCCTCGGGCTGCCGGTGATGAAGCGGAGTCGTCGTAGCTAGAGGCGCGCCGATTATCAAGGAATACATTATGCTAACGACGGCTGAGCTTGCGTCACCGCTAAATGTTGTTTAAATTAAGTTTTTGTCCCAGACTGCCGGCTTGTCTGCTGGCCGTCACAGCCCTGTGTTTAAGGGTGTGTGTGTGTGTGTGTGTGTATGGGGGCATCCATTCAGAAACACGTGTAGAGACTTGTTGATAAGGTGTATTTCAGCTTCCAGTTTATTTTATTTTTTTTACACCCACATCCTGAGCAGAAAGCAGTGGAATAAAAAATTCTCCTCAACTAAGTTAGTCACCCCGAGAGCCTGAAACATGGCCCCCTGCCTCAACACATCAGCAAACCCCCCCGCCACCCCTCCTCGCCACAGACAGTCCTCCTCACAAACAAACAGAGATGTAAATGCTTCCTGGCGACGCAATTAAGCTCACTTCTTGCTGACGCCTAGTAAGTGCAATTACTGCAGGCATCGAGAACATAATTAAGCAAACAGCGCTAATCTTAACAACAAGCCTTGTGGGCCACCCTGTCCTATGTCTTCTCTGGAACAAACTCTTTGCATTTTTCATACGGAGACTGGTGAGGGAGTAAATATAAACAAGCAAACAAATAAGTGTGCCACGTATCGGCTAAGGGAGGAAACGCGACAATGTGTCTATACCGCAGACAGTGTGGTTTTATCTTTTTGTAAGCTGACAACATAAATACGTGGCTGGACGATTCCAATGAAAGAAACAAAAAAAGGCGACACTACTTTTTGCCGATGATTTCACAGTGCAATGCATTCCATTTAACAAATGTGACAATTGCAGTCATGTGTCACTGAACCTGAAGGTGATGAAGCCATTAAACATTTCAGGGCAGCCAAAGTTGGCTCACTACAATGTCGGACTTGGCCTGCCGGGAGCTTCTGGCAAAAACAAATATTTTAAAAATATTTTAATCTAAATTGCTGTATTATTTTTTTCTGAGGTTAAAATGCTCATTAGATATGAAGCCAAATGTGTATAGTTGTTCATTATTTTTCATAATCTGAGCACGGCAGAGTGACACTTTAAGGAGGAAGCCATTCAATCACAGGGGCATTATGGGTCTTAACAAAACACGTTTTTCTAAGTGCTGTATCGTTGCACTTGTTTCAGCCGCCTGTGATACAACACTTAGAATTATCATGACCTGGATGACTGAGAACCTTCATCAACAACCAAACAAGTGTTTGCTTTTAGACACTGGCCAAGGTTAAGTTTCAGTTTTGGCTCAAACCTTTTCTGTCGCTCAGTGTTTTTTTTTCTTTTTTCCTTCCTACTGCTTATGAACCTTACCATTAAATACACACTGATTCATGCTCTTTGTTGAAATCCTCAGTCCAATAGCCAACCACAGCATTTGTGTAGAAATCTAGCTCAGGTTGCGCAGCAGGCATCACTCAGAGGCTGGGTTGCTAAAGTCTGACAGCCGCAACAACAAATGGATTTCTTTCTTTTAGATGTTTTGACAATCACAGCAGGAAAAGCAGTTGTGATTAACACCGTTTCCTACAGCTAGGGCCAGGGCTTTGATATTTTCCATACAGGCTAATAGTTTGTAAGGACATTTAATGGGGCTGAGCTGTCATAGAGCCAAATAACCTGTTTTTCCTACTGATTTATTCAGGTGTCTGCCACGGAGGCCTGCTCTGACACATATCCACTGTACATATATAGACAGGAACCATTCAGATGCAAGTTAGCTGCTACTGAAATGTCAATGTCATGATTGCATATTAGCACAGGTGACAGTAAATCTGCCTGTTTTATTGCTTAGTGAATTATTAGATTTTCAGTTTGTTTAGATTATATTTTTGTCTCTTCTCCAGCAATGCTGTCACGTAGAATAGCATACCCTTTAAGGGTACTGATTTCATCCAGTATGTCCAATATCAGGTGCACATTTCTTTAAGAAGAGGTGTAGGAACATTTTTAGTTCCTGGTGTCCGACCTCGCATTACAGCAGCAAATGCGAGTGCAGCCTCCTGCTGATAACACAGGTGATTTAACTTCCAGGATGTCGGTTTAGTGCCTTATCCAGAACACACATCAGCAGGAAAGATTCTCTTCAACTAAGTTTGTTACACTGAGAGCCTGAAACATGGCCTCCCGCCATAACGCGTCAGCAAGTGCAGAAAGAAAAACTCCCCTGACTGCCGCGGACGGTATCACTCCTCACAAATAAACAGCGATGTTAAGTAATTACTCCAAATGCAATTTCTATTTGTGACAACTAATAACTGCAATTACTGCGGGCATCGGGAAAATAAAAGTAACCAGCGCTAATCTTTGCTAACAGCCTTTTTAGGCCCCCTTGTCATATTTCTTTATAATTAAGTTGGACTGGCTCCAGGTTTTTTTTTTTGGTTTTTGTTTTTTCTTCTTTTTTCAGCTCATCGAGCCCACGCAGCAGCCGTCTCCCTGCATCACTGGGTTTGTATCTCCCCCTGCTCACAACAATGGCTTAGTGCCTGGACAGCCAACAGACACACACCACCAGCTGTGGCCACAGGAAAGAAAAGGAAAGATTACACGATGCCCCCCCCAATCCTGTTTTTGTCACAAACTGTGGCCTCAGACAACTGACTGAGGAGGATTACAGACCATAATTTAGCTTCCTTTCCGACTGTCAGGCCAAGTTTGAGGGATTTCTTGTTTAATTTTTCACAAAACTGGAGGTAAATTTGATATTTCTTTTTTTGGTTACAGCCAGTAAGTAAGTTTACTTCCTGTAGGTGGAACGAAACATCAGGTATTTACAGAGCTCACCGCTCAAGGTTTGTGCCTACAGAAAGAAAATGTAAAGGAACATACTCAGCAGTTTTGTTATACATTTGCAAAAATGTTACCAGGGTCTCTTCTGAGGGAACTGATTTGATTTTGATTTTGCTCTCTTATTTTAATATTTAAAACAAATACAATATTTGAATTTTAGGAAAATTGTATGTATTCAGAAAAGGACTTCTGCAACATTGTGATGTCACAACTACACAGCCGTGGTTGCAAAAACACCGGCAGAGCTCAGGCCTGTGAGAGCTAGCCAATCAGAGCAGACTCTGGCTTTTAAGGAGGGCAGACTTAAAGAGACAGGCACTAAAATTGAGGGTTCAGGCAGAGGGTGAATAGGGGCGCTGTAGCAGTGGACAGTATGAGAAAAATAATATGTAGAATAACCTATTCTAGTAAAGCCCCTAAGTAAAATAATTTGACGTTTAGCAGCAGCATACAACCCCATTGGTAATTGTGTACATGGATGAGACGGAGTGTATGGTAAATCACACTACGCAAATATTTTACAATTGACCGCAATATCCAAAGCCACTATTTAAATGTCCTGCTTTGACGTTCAGCTGAGCCTACTCCTCTTTACTGCCATTTCTTTCTACTTCCCTTTTCAGTTTTTTCAAAATTCGGACGTAACCGTACCCAGCTAGACGGACAACATGGGAATTCATCATTATGGATTTATGCACTGCAGTATAGTTTACATCAGAATGTAGATGAGGAAAAAGAGGACGCATAAATCTTGTGGACCAGGTTTCCGCTGCAGAGAATAAGCTTGTTATGATTTCCTCCTGTAGCTGGTCACAGAGCCACAGTAGTGAGAGGAAGCATTGATGTCCCTCCCACTGACAGATGTTTGTGCGTTTGAAAGGCCTTCGGTGGAATGTAAAAACAAAAATCCGGGTTGTTTGTTCGGCTTTCGCGACTTACAACGCCACCACCTCCTCCCCCATCGCCGCCCCTCCTTCCTTCTCCCCTCCTACTACCCTTTTCTCATGTTAATGTCTCTAGTTTTCCATCCGATTGATGTGTAATCTGCTGTCTTTAAGCTGTGTGTATGTGCGTGTCAGCCAGTGCGTCGGAATGGTTGTGGGTCTGCACTCATTAGTGTGAACGTGGCCGATCTACGTGTCCGCTCTCCCCGGTCTGCAAGGTAGCAGGCCGAAAATCCGAGAGAGCCGATGTGTGTCCGTCCATTAACGGCTGCCAGTGGATGCT
Organism: Sparus aurata; assembly: GCF_900880675.1. NCBI lineage: Eukaryota > Metazoa > Chordata > Actinopteri > Spariformes > Sparidae > Sparus > Sparus aurata. The sequence continues at coordinate 28,100,977 of NC_044188.1, forward strand.
GTGCATTTAAAGCGCACGCTGTCACACGCTGACAGGCAGGCGAGGAAGGCAAACATATGAAAACACTTGTATGAAAACACAGCAGGCACTCTGCTGCAGGTCTGTGACTGCTGACGGAGCTTTTTACCCCCTGAATACCTGCATGCACTGTGGTCCTGGCGTGGATTTAACTGCCTTCGGTGCAGCTAAGAGGTCCCTGTTAGTGCTGATAAGCTTTACTAGCAGCTGTAACGCTGCGCCGTTTTTACATTCTGATGTTAAATAGGTGCACAGCAGGTTCTGTTGGGGAAACTGCTATTTTACGAAACGCCTCTCCGGTCTGAGCTGGATGGCCCTCGTATTTGACCTTCTCCTCTGTGAATAGGGTTCAGTCATGGTGAGTGAAATTAGTCTGAGGCTGGAAATAAAGAAATGTGCTCGGCATACACTCACCAAGGCCGAGTTATGCTGGGGATTAGGCGCGTAGGACATTTGCGGAAGATCACGGTCAATGTCATTGTATTATGACAGATTCCAGTCGCAGTAGGAACTATTATGAATGTGAAGCTTATCAAAGCTACAATGAGGCTAAATTGTTGACATCTCTGTAACATGTTTTAACAATATTTCAGTGACTATATTTCAATGTGAAGCAAGTCCCGACTACACTTTGCTGTGGTTGTAACCTAGGCATTTGAAAACCTCGTACTTTTACAACTGGAGTCCATTTTTTTGGCCTGTAAATCATGAACTTCAATACCATTACACTGCATATCGGGAATGTTACGCAACCTTCGGCTTGACTCTGTCTACAACTCCAGCTTGAACAGTCCCAGACCGCTCGAGTGGTGTCCGCTTGCTTTTTTCGCTCTCACTCTCACTCTCACTCTGTCATTCTTCTCTCACTCTCCTGCCTCTCTGTCTTCTCCAGGTGCTTTGGTGAAGACACCTGTATCACCATCCCGGACATCGACGCGGTGGTGATGGTGCTGCAGCCCAGTGAGCCCAGGATAACCATCACCGGAGTGGAGCGACTGAATCTGCCGGCCTCGGACCTCAGAGCGCCGGAGGGTGTAGCTCTGTTCCAGGACCTCCACATCGTCAGCACGGTCACCCGGGCAGACGCCACCACGCACCATACAGGTATCAGGCTATAGTACACGTCAGCAACATCTGTACTACCCAAGGCATTCAATTTAAGATAACGGCTCCATCATGCTTATAGCAAGCGAGAGCCTGCATCAGCTTAATCAAGTCAAAGATTTTGTGAGAACAATAATACGTTTGCAACCCTTCGAAATCCGAAAGACAGTATGTGGGAGCCCGGTGTGGGATCAGCGCCTTATTGCATCATCAGTCAACGGTTCTGCTTGTTGTGTATTCATAATCTCTTTCCAACTACCTCATGCCCAGGCAGAATGCAGCAGCCAGCTTCAGCATGGACTGCAGTGCAGGGGGGATATACAGCATCAATTCAAACTGGAGAAAAAACACAAAAGAATAAGAAACCTGAAACCTGCATACTGGATTCCTCAGTACTGTCCGATGTGCTTTGTGCTTGTTTTGTTGAAAAGTACATTTTGGTAACTTGCGCGCCTTTTGAAGGCTCAACGGATCCTATTTAAGTTGCAGGAAGTGGCTAACTTAACCTACCTTCGCGGTTTACTTTCCCAGTCAAGAAGCTCGAACTCCAAAGGTACGAGTCAGAGTGTGAGACACACACCTCCCCGCAGGTAGGAATCTGTCTTGACTAAATATTTCAGCGGTTCCTCATATTGATAGCGTGCTCACTCATTCATGAAGTCCCATAGCCTATGCAGTGCCACCTGTCTCGCTATCAAAACAAACCTTCAGAGAAAGCGGAACATTTCATAACGCCTCATGAGACTGCAAATCAGCAGCAGCGAGCGTTCCTTTCATCTGGTACGCCTGCGCACACCGGGAACTCGACAAAACAAAAGTTGCGCTTTTGTTTTCACGCCGCCAAGTTCTCTTGCTCGCAGGGAGTAAAGGTTATCAAAACTCCGGTAAAGTCGCGAGCTTGTGTGACTCATACAGTAAGATACGACTACTCGGTCGCCCGCTGTGGGTTTGCAGCAGATGTGGAAGTAGTATCCTTCACCTGAGTCACAGTAAGACTGTTTAAGTTAAGAGTCTGCTTCTTATATAATGTGGCACACAGTATTTTAGAGTGAAACAGGATATGTAGGATGGGGCAAGCTGTGTTGAAATCGAGTCCTGTATGCAGTGTTTCCAGTACACTGCCGGCCTGGCTCGACTCGGTTTGCCCCGGTGCGGCCCTGGGATTTTGCATTTCCACCAAAACCTGTCAAACTGCTTGGAGCTGTGTCTTAAATCAATGACGCACCTGTCCCAACCCACACAGTGCTATCGAAGAACTACTGCTAACAACGTGGCTCCAGCACACATCTCATTTCCTATAACTTCTTCACCCCCAGGAAAACGTTGTGTTTTCACCAGCAGTGACTGAACAGATGGAAGTGAGCACAATGAAACAGAAAAACCCATCCGATGTTTGAAAGTACAAACGGGACGAGATGAACTAAAAACATTCAGTTAGAGGCTACAGAAGTCCTGAGAGCTTTTTAAAAAAAAACCTCTTTCTCTCAAGATTTCTGTACAGACATGGGCTGAGTATAGATTTGAGGGGGAGACGGGTGCGCGGCACGGGGTGTCTGCAGGTGCGAGACATCCCACTTGGAGGCAGGGCGGGCCCGGCTTAGCCTTTCTTTCGGAGCAGGTCCATCACCGATGTGGCTCAGCTCAACTCGGCACAGTAAAACTGGTGATGGAAAAGCAAATCGCTGCGGCACGGGTTGACTCGGCGCAGCCAACAGTGCTGGTGGAAAACCAGCATAGGCACTTAAACTACATAGTTAGGTTTAGGGAAACATGGCGGTTTGCGTTTAGATCACTGCATTACTTCCATAACTACCATCAGAAACATACCTACATTATCTTGCGTTATGTGCGTGATGTGCTTCTGGTCTCACACACAGCAGACTCCTGGATTAAAGTCATTCCATCCCTGACCTCCTCCCTATATTAACTTTTCACATTTAATACTATTTCTGCTCACGTCCTCCTTTGCAGCGGTAATAACAACAACAGCTGATAGAGCTCGCCGCCCAACAAAAACAACAACTGTAAATATGGGTCGTAATAACCTGCTTTGATTGTTGAACTATATGTTTGTTTTTCTGATGACGACAGGCTCTTCATACATGCCCATTGTCTTATGAACCTAAGACTATGAAGGCATGACGGCCTAGAGGCCTACAGAAATCAACTTTGTGTGTGTGATGTCATCCCAACGTAAAGTCTACGTGTTGAGTGGAAAACACTAATGAGTATGTGCAGTGGGCAGCAAAACAAAGACGCAAACAAACATGGGAGCTGGAAAACTTTTTTGGCTTTAGCGCTTGGCAAGCAACAGGCGCCATATTGGAATGAAATATAAAGAATTTTTTTTTTTTCAATTTTGGCATATATGAGGAAATAAATAAACAGCTGTCATGAGGACAGTGGATTAATAGTTAGAGAATTAATATTATCCCACTGTGTCTTTGAAAGTAAAATGATTTCTTATGCAACAGAGTGGTGGCTCATCTACGTTGCACTGTTCCCAATTGAGTATATGTCAAAAATGATTAGCAAAACTTTTCAAGTAAGTCAGTAAAGTAACAACCTACTTACTATAGCTTTCCTAAAACTGAAGTATAAAGTGGTAACCTCTCAAATGCATGTGGAGTAGTGAAGAGAAGCATCAAATGAGAGCATCCATGGGCCTGAAAATGGAGTTAATGTACCTCTGGTTAGCACATACAGCTATACTGGAACCCCTCCTGACGCAGCTGAGAACAAGTTTCCTTCCTCAGCAGCGGTAATCTACAGCGCAAGCCAGAGCCATTTGTTCCATGCAGCTCTGCTAGCCTTGTCAATTTCCCCCTGCAGAGTCAATTCCGCTCCATACAGGTCTGTTACCCACTCCCCTATCTGTCCTTGTGTGACTGCAGACCCCCTCCTGCTGAGTGAGGCCCGCACCCACCACTGGACTGATTCTAAGGGTCGCGCCGCCTTGACCGGCAGCAAATGAGTGTGACATTTAAATCCCGGCGGCTCGAGCCTCGTCCAGCGATCTGACCACTGTGGCGGGAACGGCCCGACTCGGCCCCCGGGCCCCGCCGCTCGCAGCCAATTAGGAGCAGATAAGCGGAGCGAGAGGGAGGTTTTAGCCCTCCATTGTGTGTAATGCGGCGAAGGAAAGAAGAGCAGAGAGTGGCATTGCTTTCAGGAGCCGGTGGAGCTCTTACTGCTGGTGAAATTGAGACTGCAGCTGGGGGAAAGAGATTAGCTGGAAGCCAGCGAAAGACACAGAAATGGAAAGAAAGCGAGAAGAGACACGAGGAGAAAGAGTGTGTATGGGAGAGGGAGGCACGATGAAGTTCCATAATGAGCAGATTTGGTGTCCTCTCGAGGCTTAGAGGATCCGAGATAAATCGCAAATTTCGTTTGCATGGCATGCAGTAAGATTCTTTTGGTCCCTGGTAATCAGCCCCTTACCCTTTTGTCTCTCTCTGTCATTCATTTGTCTTTGTATTAAGCCCGCCTCAGTCTTCTCGCCATCTCATGCCACGCTATATTTTTCGAGGTATTATTCTGATGCATTGACTCAAAGCCAATGTCATCAATTCTCTCTTTTACTCAGCTTCCTTAAATTCTTGACCGCTTTGCTTTCGTGGTCATCTTCTGTTCTCTCTGCCCTCTTTCTTGCTTTGCTTCAGGGTTGTTTTATATTGCTTCCGTTTCTCTACTCCCACCCATCCAGCGCTCAGTGGTTCTCCCAGTCTCTCTTCATCTTCTTTTCTTTTCTTTGTAATTCTTTCGAGGATTTTTATTTATTTTTTATTTTTTGCCATCCCACCCACACTGTAGATCGTTTTTTTTTTGCCTCGCGTTCACACAGACTGTTCCTGGGACATTCCTTCACTCGGGCGGTGCTTTTTGTGTGTACTAGCTCGTGCCAGCTGGTGCACTTTTTTTTTTTAGTTCTTAATTTATGTCAAAGCAGCGTTTAACACCAAGCAAGGCAATTCACATGCCAGATTTAGCGAGTGACTGTGCCAAGCCACAAATGCAACCACAAATAGTTTGCAAACAATAGAACAAGTCCACCGATGGCTCTAATACTAATAAATAAATCTCTGAATTCTTCAGAAAGCTGTTTTATTTCTTTAGTAGCTCCGGAGGTAGAGCGGGTCGTCTAGTAATCGGAAGGTCGCTGGTTCGAATCCCAGTTCCCCCTAGCTGTATGTCAAAGTGTCCTTGAGCAAGATATATAGGACTGAGTGTGAGCGAAATGGAACTGAATACAGGAAACAACCACAGTGTCACCATAAAATTGCTTCCTTCTCATTGTTTTAATTGCCGGTATTTCAGTGGTTTTACTGTGATGACCACTGAAATGTTTATCTATGATGTGCTAAAATGTAGAGAATGTAGAGAAGGGTAATATAGTCAACCACCTGACTCAGTAAAGCCAGCTACACAGAAATGTCCGTCCAAAGCTCGCTAATATCAGCCACCACACGCTAAAGCCAAAGTTGTGGGTGCCGAATCGAGCAACACTGTTTTATTCTCGACAAATTCAACTTGAGATTTTTAAGCTACGTAGACTCCCTGAGAATGTGCAGTAACAGCAGAGAGCTAGCTTCAGGGATCCATGGCACTCTTCAGCCATGCTACATGACAACAGTTGAATTTTTACTATTCTGTTCTTTTATTATAGATATTCTTGGCCACTAGGGGGCAGACAAATTCGACAACAAGCAGAAAATAAGTGTTTTTGTGAGCAAACATCAGCTTACCTACACATCCATCAACTGGCAACGATAGCATTCGTTTGAAAGTTGTGTGTACGACTACCAGACACATTTACATTTTGCGAGGATCTTTTCACTCTGTTTTTGTCTTTCCGTCAACTCCCCCGTCAAACTCCGGTCTCGTTAGCGGCTAATGCTTCACTCTGTTCACCAGCTAGGCTAGTCGCTAACTCTGTCTGGTGCTGGTAGCTCACAGTTTATTAACTGATGATAACAGCTGCATGCTGTCGAGTAGAACTTGCCAGCTAACACGTCCTCATACCTGAACAACAGAATAGGTTGACTGTCACTGACTACCATGATGGCATACACCACGTTCCCAAAACAGGTGTACCAGATCGTTGTATGGTCACAGTTTGGTTAGGTTTAGGAAAACAAAATGGTTTAGGTTAAAATAATGATGTTACTTAAAAAAAACGTGATGTGCTTAAAAAAATGAACATTAAGTACATAAGTTACGTAATGGTATTTCATATGACAATCGCAAGGCTATGCTAGCTGCTCACCCTCAACAATAAGATAACAGTGGCTCAAGTGCAAGTGAAGTGTTCCCTGCAAGCCACTTTTCACTGAAGGAACAACTTCAAAATAAAGCGCACCAAAGCCTTCAATCACAAAAACAATAGCAAAGCATATCTAATCTTCTGAAAGACAACTTTCCTCCTACTTGTTTCGCTCGCTCTCTCCCCCTTTTCTCCACCTCATCGCTGCCGTTCCTCCAGAGAACCCCCTCCAGACACACATGCCACATATCTATCTCTCTCCATTGGGAAGCTGTTAAATGGGCATAGCCGGTTTCCTTCCCCGGGGAGCGTACAGTGAGGGAGAGGGCTGGGTAGCAGGGAGAGGTGGAGGCTGGTGCTTAGCAGACTGTCGGAGAGCCCCGGCAGCCGCCCGGCGTTACTGTGATGGGAGCTGTCTGAGGGGACTTGTTACCACGGCAGCTCATGGCGCTGCCTGTGTTGAGAGCGCCGAGGAATAATTGGAGTTGGGGAGAGGGAGCAGGTGTGTTGTGTCCTGTACTCTTTGAATTATGGCTCCTCAAAGTGTTCAGGGTTATTTTCCACAAATGCTTTGGCAACAGCAGCTGGGCATATGAACAGCGTATGTGCTTTAATATATGAGAATAAAGGTACCCGAACTTACAAGGTTAGTTCCGATTTTTTTAAGTGAGGTTGTATGAAGGCTTTATCCGTAGTCAGAGTATCACTTTACAATAAATGGCGGTCAGCTCACCCCTAGTTTGGAGAAGCAGCAGGAGAATAGGTGTGGGAAGCTAAGCAATGTACTGCGGTGGACGTGGGCAGAAGCAAAACACATTTTAGCCACCTTAAAAAGCCCATCTAAGAAAATCTGTGTGTTTATTCTATATTTAGAACATTTTTCGCCTCTTTTTTTGCCTTCACACAGCCCTTTCTGACAGGGAACTGAAGCCATTATGTCCATACCAACAAGCTCGCTCCAAAGCCACCAGACTCCTTTGACAAAACAAAAATGTACGTTGCAAAGAACACAGGAGCTGATGGTAACAGTTAGTTACCCTTAATGTGTGACTTTAAATACCAGAAGACACACAATAACGCAAACTAACTGCAGAACATTAACCGTTTCTCCAGCCCGGGGGGGCGTGTCGACCTCCATCTACTGTAGGTAGTACATCGACTGTGGATAAGAGCCTCATACAACCCTACTTCAAAAACTCTTAACTAACTCTTTAAGTAACCCCCTGAGGTGCCTGAAGATGTGTTTCCAAGAGAGCTGCAGCAGAGCTCATTAGGAGTGAGAACACATTTTAAACCGAATATAGAAAATGACCCGAAATACAAGTTTCATTGCCAACAGCCTTGAATAACAAAATGAGGTGAGGGCAAACTGATTCTGATATTCTCTGGTGTGAGCATCAAAGCAGGCAAATTACAGCAATGTGTGTGTGTGTGTGTGTGTGTGCGTGTGCGTGTGTGTGTGTCTCGGTGTAGCACATCGACCCGGGGTGCTGGAGGAGATTATTCATAACTTGGACTACTGTGATGTCCTGGTGCTGGGTGAGGAGCTGAGGCCGGAGCAAGAGTCCCTCCAACTGCAGCGCAGCACTCTGCTCGGAAAACACCTCGACGCCACCAACTCCACCTCTGGCATGTCCATTTATGGTAGGTTTCTATGGTACCCGAGCCAAAGCTGCATGCAGAGTGTTCTCAGCCAGTTGAAAAGCACAGCCTAGTCCACTGCCGCTCTGTTTGAGACGGCCAGAGATCTAGCTCAGCCTTCTACGTGTCAGCCTCTGTGGTTTCTGTCGTCTAGTTTTTCACCTTATCGCTTGTCTTCATGTAACGACCCTACCGACCCTCTGCTTCTCTCCTCAGGCGTGGACTCAATGTCCAACTATGAGCAGGTGATCCGACAGGTGCGTTACTATAACTGGCGGCCCGAACAACTGGCAGAGAGAAGGTTTCGCCTCACCTGCTCGGAGCTCAATGGACGATACACCAGTAACGAGTTCAACCTGGAGGTCAGTGTGACCTACAGCCTGCACAGTGACACAGATGTATCGCTTCATGACTAACATGGTACAGGCATGAAATTAACGGGCAACAATTTTGACTGTCCAACCTTATCCAAGCCAGAACACCAACACCGAATTTGCTGTTATTATCATATAGTCAACTGAGAATATTTGAGGCTGTTTGTTGAAAAGCAGAGCAGTTTAAAGATTGACTGTATCACCTCAGCTTCAGGAAAATGATGCAATTAATTTCTGACACTCTATAGATGGAACATCTAACTAATTCATCGAGAAAAAAAGCCTACGAATTTATCGCTGATGAAAATAAAAGTTAAATGCAGTTCTGCCGACAGCGAGATGATAAAATTGATATTTTAAGACCATATGAGCGTGACATTCGGTTATCCTTGTGTTTTGATTTTTTTTTCTAATTTTAGTCATGGTGGTAGTTATGGTGGCCGATCCAACCCACCCACCAGATACATGCTCCAGGCACTCCTGAAAGGAACCTGTGGTGTAAGACCCTCAGGCTGACAAGCAGCTCTCAAACAACACATGGTGTTTTACATATATTTCGAAAATCATTAATATCACTTCTGATAGTCAGCAGTAGAAAGAGCAAGTTGTCACCAGAGACAATGCTGCTTCTTACAACAAAACTGGACCAAAGTGCTCGAACCGGCACCACTTTGAGAGCAAATAAAAAAAAAAATGACCAGGAGTTCCAGGAGCGTCACTTTCAGCCTCAGTGGCACAGCATCTTTTGGAAAATTGCAACCGAAAGCATGACAAATGAAAAACCTTCAGCTTGTCTTAAAATGCAATTCCATTCTCACACTGGATTTAATGAAAACTGTGTGACAAATATCTGTTGATTGCCAAACATGTCAACGCCCTTCACATTCTTTCATCATTCCAAAATGTTCTTTAGATTCCGGTGCACACTGCCACCAGCAGCCAGACACACTGGCACTGACATAAAAAAGCTGAATATTTTAGCTGAGGAGAGACCCTGAACTGTTTTTACAGTGAAACCTTCACACACACTCCACCTGTGAGGCATTGTTCTTACTTGATGATAAATGTCAAAATCAGCTCAGTGTGTCGGCTAACCGTGGTTTGCCTCTGTCCCTGGTCGGCCTGACTTATTCATACGCGCTCTGGTGTTTACTTGCTGGGAACAAAATGTTTCACCAGACACATAGTCTAAACCTTGGGAGAGGGTCGATCAATCTAGTTTACATTTCACCTTCCTGTACTGAGCCGACCGTGTTCCCCAATAGGCATAAATACATTCACTTTCCTGGCTTCTGTCTAAAATCTATACTTTACCCTGTCTGGAATACATCATCTGTGTGAGTCAAGGCAAGTTCAGGCGTATAGGCGAGAGACACCGGGACCACGCAGATAACAATGTGATCACACCACCGTCTGATATCAGCAATTCTGCTTCATCTGTGCCCGGCCAGGTGAGCGTACTGCACAGCTCCGAAGCTGGAGAGCATGTCAATCACATGGTAGCCCCGCCTCAGTACATGCAAGTGGTCCACCATCCCTCCTTGATCCATGACCTGTACCCCAGCCACAGCTCAGGTAAGAACACATGCTTCACTTTAACATATTCAGTTTGTTTTTGTCTTCTCTGCACTAGAGTTGTTTTGATTTTTCTTATTTCATTTGTCCTTTATCCAGCCGTATTTATTCATTCTGTCTTATCAGCGTTTGTTTAAACCCCCGAAAATCATTTCGAGCCTGTCCTCAGTTGCAAAGGATGCTGATTAGGAAGAAAGAAAACAATTAAAACAAGTGTATAAACACTGTTCGTGAAAATGAGATACGAAAGCAAATCAATTAAAACAGCAACAAACAGACATAGTATGCGTTTTGATCAAGGATTTGAATGCACCAAGGGGTAACAAAGTGTTCATTTTTAAGGCGCTCTGCAAAGAGTTCCAACAGGTCGGGGCTTAGAAAGCTAAAAGTAGATCCGCCGAGCTCAGCACAAACTCAAGGAACTCGCGATAACGGCCGGTCATTGGCCCGAGTCTTACAGTACGCGGTTCAGTGGACCCAAGTGGCAGAAGAGGGCATCTCTCCAAGAAGGGGAAGACAAACAAACACAAATGCACATCACATCTCGCAGACAGACAGAGAGAGAGAGAGAGAGAGGACCACACAACTTTTTTTTTATTTTTATACAGGATGCAATGATGGGTGCTATAAACATTAGGGGTGTGCCAAAATATCGATTCTACGATATATCGCGATATTTCGTCTTGAGGTACGTTATCGATACACTGGTGCCAAATATCGATATTCAAAAATGCAAAAAAAAAAATATTTTTTTTTTTTTTTTTTTTTCTTTTTTTTTTTTCGGCCCACCACCACAACCCCTCCTCGGAGGACAGCTTTATCTTTATTCAAACATAGGTATACAACCAAATAAAATTAAAAAAATGGTTTAAGTAGCTCTGAAACCCACACATATAGATATTTAATGATAGATAATGATAGTAGTCAGTATGTGTGTTAAGAACAGTCACTGTGCAATATACTCTTTGTTTACTTGGCTGTCATTCATGTGAAATTGATTGACAATGTTTTGTAATTCCTGTGAAATGGATTCAGTGCAGTCAATAAATTCAGAATTTCTTCAGTGACACAGATATCGTGATGTATCGTGGATGAAATGTTTTGCAATATATCGATTATCGCAGAATCGCTGTATCGTGATATTATAGTTATCGTGGGCAAAATATCGTGATAGTATCGTATCGCGAGGTACCTGGTGATACCCAGCCCAAATAAACATCACCTTTGATTAACCTGACAGCAGAGTGATACACCGCATCCAAGAGCTTAAGTGTAGAGGCACGCATATATCACATCCTGTCAGGTGGATATGGTTGCTGCGCTCTTGCGTGAACATTAAACGTTAACAGATCTTGTATTATAGAGCCCTGACTGAATAATAATTTGTACAGGAACAAGGTTCAGTCTCCAACTACTACAGACTGACTTTTGATGGGAACTGCCCAAATGGTACAAAAATATAGAGTATTAAGAGTGCCATCCTACTTTGTATAAAAATAACAAAAATAAAGAAGACAATACTATATAAGTTTCTAATTCCTCTTTGTATTTTCACATTTTACTTTCTTTATCATTACACGTGTATTATTCTTTTAAGGGCACTCCTATGACTCCAGACAAAGGAGCCCAAATCATCATAAACCCCCTTGAACTATTTTGAGCTGCCCAAAAAGATTCAAAGAAGGCCAAATGGGCAGAATATCTGATTCTCAGCTCCCCACTTTTCACCGCCAGACCTCTTTCCTGTGCACCGACTATTTCAGACGGTGCCATTGCGTGCCGTCTTGTTTATAACCTGAGCATGTGTATGTGTTGCTCTACTCTAATTGAAACCTCGGTGCCTCAGATTTTTACCATAGCAACAGCTTGTTATGTTATTAGAAATAGCAATGGGGGGGGAAACATATAAGAGGACTTGAGATAAACAGTAATGGGCGCATGGAAATTCCTGACTGGGGGAGAAGTGCTGGGCATTAGACCTAGCTGTAAAAAAAAATAAATAAATAAATAAGTTAAAAAAATAATAAAAATCCAGTATGGAGTTTACACATCTGCTCTCCGTCGTGGCATGAAGATAGATGAATTTCCAAGGGAGCCCTCTGGTGCTGCTTTCGAGTTTGTTTATCGTTCTGTTCATCAGGCCGCTGCTCTCACACGGAGGTCCTCGGCAGTAGAAAAGCAGCGTAAACTCCCCCCCTGTCGTATGATGCAGCGGGCTAACTCCCCTCCCTCGATGCACATGAGTCATCCGAAGGAAAGAGAACGTGGCGAGCAGAGAGACATTGGTCTTAATCTACCACCCCACGTTTAATTATTCATCAAACGCTAATGGATTCTACTTAGAGTCCTGGAGAGTTCAGTGGCCAGCGCTGCTAACAGCCCAGAGAGTCGGGGAGGTGTGTGTGTGTGTGTGTGTGTGTGTGTGTGTGTGTGTGTGTGTAAAAAGGAGGTCAGAGGAGCAGAGAGGCTGGTTTAGAATAAGGCAACAACACACATACACAAAAAAAAGAGATTTCTTGTTGGTGGCACATGTGAAAGTTCCAGATGATATTATCATGTATGTAGAGTACAAAGTGAGAAGAAAATGTCTCTGTGTGTGTGTGTGTGTGTGTGTGTGTGTGTGTGTGTGTGTGTGTTAAAAGGAGGTCAGAGGAGCAGAGAGGCTGGTTTAGAATAAGGCAACAACACACACATACACAAAAAAAGAGATTTCTTGTTGGTGGCACATGTGAAAGTTCCAGATGATATCATCATGTATGTAGAGTACAAAGTGAGAAGAAAATGTCTGTGTGTGTGTGTGTGTGTGTGTGTGTGTGTGTGTGTGTGTGTGCGTGCGTGCGTGCGAGCGTGCATGAAAAACTACTCACCCCGGTTACTACCGAGGGGCTGGATGAAGCTTCACTTGCGAGGACGATCAAAGGCCGTGGATTTAGTGTGAAAATCTGGGGAACTTGACTGAATCAAATGATCATCTGAAGAGTCCTCTGTGAGTCTCACTCTCGTTAAACACGCGCGCTCACACGCCAGCAGGGACCGGCGGAGGGAGAGGGCAGCCGCGGCGGAGTCGTGTTATCTCAGTAGGCCGGAGATCAGAGCGGCAGAAATAAACATTTTAGATCAAGAGAAATCCCTCAACGTGTGTCATGGTTATGCTGCTAAATAGGGCTTATGATACATCGTTGCAGGCCTGTACTGATCTGAGACCTGAATTAAATGTGTGTAAGTGTTTGTTTTTTTTGTGTGTGTTTTTTTTTATATGTATATCCAAGACAATATGTAGTTTTATGCACAGCTAAGATAAATCTGTAATTTATTTTTGTGTGTGGTTGTTTTTAAGCTCTAATGTTTCTGAATCCAGTCCAGCAGGGCTTCAGCTAAAAGATTAAACATGAGGCAAACTGTTGTTCTGTCTTCTGCGCACTGGCAGCAGTGAGAGTTAAAACCCGGCCAATTATTTTTTTTTTAAATTAAGATGTTGTTTTTTCCACGCTGCAGGATCTCGTTGAATTGGCCACAGAAAAGGGAGAAATGGGTTGAGACCTGCCAGATTCACTCCGTCAGACATCACTTTTAGATCCATATGTTAGGAACATTTAAGCCAGAGGACCTTGATGAGACGTTGCTACACAATGTGATGCCTGCATTTGGTTTAAAGCAATGCTGTGACTTACATTAGCATGCTAACAGGCCCGCAACATGGATCTATTGAGAAAAAGATGTCTAATTCTAAATGAAATGTCTAAATGTTTATAAAAATACTTGTTTTACAGCCACTCCAAAGGTTATTTCTGTGGAGGGGGTAGAGTGTTTTGGGCCAGTGTCCGTCATGTGATCCTGTGTGTGTTGCCACTTCAAAAAAAAATAGCCTCACAGCATAGAACTGTTCCGTGGGGCTCGGCTAACCATGACAAAACTGACATGTTGATTTTCTAGGTAATATGTTAACCATCAAAGTTTTGCGTTTTGGGCAGCTGGTTATTAAACACAACTAAACACAAAGTACAGACAAGGCCAATAAGAATACCTTTAGTTTTGCAGGTTTGTGGTCACAGACAGTGTCGGGGATAACGTGTCACAAAGAAACATTTACACTTACTGATCATACAGTTTACCTGTTCTTGGGTTACATACAGTCTTCAATGTTCTGCATAATGGACGGATAGAAAAAGATCATAGGAAAGATACAATTTTTTAATTTATGCTCACGCATCAATCGTCACTCCTGATATCCATGTAAATTCAACACATCGATGGCGTCGAGTGTGCCCGTTGAGAGGTTCTTCACCCTGGACCGTGTCCTGACTTGACTCAGAGTCGGAGATCAAGCAATTTGAGAGAGTCCTCGTGACATATATAGGCTAGTCTACTATAAGTACATGGTTAGGTGAGCAAGAGACTCAAAATGTTCAGTTCATATGGTATTTAAACATGTTTTTGTTCTTTAAAGTCTATCATTATCATGTTACGCCAATCTCTGTTATTTGGTTCATTGATATTGATACCATATGTGGGCAATACATAACTGTGATAGGAAAGCCAGCTTTTTTATTGTGTTATATATCGATAGGGTTATTTCTGTCCCTATGTAAAACAGTTTTCCAATAAGGGCTTTTTGGGTCCGTTTCCATCAACCCTTCTGTCGGCTTCGTGGTATTACGTTATGAAAGAGCACAGAATATTTCGTGTATCTGTCATTATGACAGGCCTGACATGTGGGCATTTGTATGGTTTAACGTTACAACGGTCTCAATTATCAGTCACATGACAATGCTTCTCAGGTAATCAATGTAATGAGTAGTGTAACAAGTAACTTTTTACAGGGAGTATAAAGGTAAAGTACTGCATTACTTTTTTGGAGTTACTATCCAAACATCGGTCATAAACCAAACTACTGGTCAGTACTGCTTTTATATAGTAAATTGGATGTTTTCATGTAAAGCACCATTTTACAGTTTCCCTTACATTCACCCATTCACCTGCACCCAATAGTCCCAAACTTAGGTATGCGTCCCCCCTAAGTCAGGGTGTGCGCCAAAGAGAAAAATATGGTTCGCGTATTCAAGGTCAAATAGTACGATTACATTTCAAAATGTGTGGGCATCTGCACAGATGGCGCAAGGGCCATGACGGGGAAACACAGTGGAGTGCTAACACGCGTCCAGGCGGTTGCTCCTGACACCACTTGTGAACACTGCAGCATCCACCGTGAGGCTCTTGCTACCAAGGGGCCACCCTTAAGGATGTTTTGGACGCTGCAGTGAAAATGGTGAACTTGGTGAAAGCCAGGCCCCTGAACGCTTGCATCTTTACTGCATTATGCAGTGAAACGGGTAGCGACCGAGTTGAATGATGAGCTTAACATTTGGATCATATTCTTCACCTGTCAGACCATTTGCACGATGTTGTTTCTTACTAGACAAGTTTATCTGGGTATTACTTTTTCTCACCTGGATGGACTTCTTGGATTGCAGGGGCTCTCCACAACCGTGTTCAGACTGCATGAACAACAACAAAAAAGGGATCTTCCCGTTCTTGTATGATTTTTTCATGTGCAAGTCAACTCGGTGTGACAGACAGTGTGAAACTTGATGTAACAACGCACCTCAGTGGCCCAGCTGCGGGCGGTCGGATCCCTCACCCCTTTTCTGATGTGCCTGCTGCCTTACCAGCATCTGAACAGGAGAGCCTCACTGAAGTTCCAACAAGTGGATCCATGAAAATTGAATTCAATCAAAAGGCCTTTGCCAGATTTCTGGATAGGACTGCGCACAGAGTGCCCAGCACAAGCCAACCAAGCTGTAAAGACTTTGAAGCCCTTTGTCACCAAGTGCTCATGTGAGAGTGGGTTCTCGCCATTGGCAAGCATGAAAACAAAATGCAGGCACAGACTGTGCGTGGAAAAGGATTTAAGACTCAGACTCTCTCGAATTCAGCCAAACATTGCAGGGCTACGTGCCTCCTGTTAAGCACCTTTTCATTAACCTGTGGCACAAGTGCATTTGGATTTTATATGCTAAATATATATATGTTGGGGGGGGGGGACCGCCTCTACTTTTTGTGCAACAGCCATGAGGACGCTGAATAAAGGTCAGGGGATCAACAATAGTTAGTTCAAGTCATCCTGAGGTGGGGGAAAGACTGTATGAAAGTCTGAACAACATTTCATGGCAATCCATCAATAGCTGTTGAGATGTTTCAGTCTAGACCAAAGACTGAATGGCAGACTTGACTGTAGAGCCACGCCGCTAGCACGCCCAGAAGAAGAGGTATTGATCGGCAAAAACAGTGAAAGCGGACCAATATTGCCCCAAAAATGACACGATAAGAAAAATCAATAGGCCGTTACAATAATTAAAGATCACAATCACCAACAGAGGGCCAACATTATTTAAAGGTTAAGAAAGCCCGCGGTACAATTATGTGTGAAAGAAACTAAAAAAAATCAATAGGCTATCACAAAAGGCATTCAATATCCAGGGGGCCAGATAACTGTGAGAACAGTTAAAAGAGGCCTCAGATACAACAACATGAGAGGGGACGACAGTGACTCACCTACAGCCCGGCAGAACACACACAGTGGTACTCGGGCTTGGAGAGGGGCTGGGTGTGTGGTGTTTGAGAGGCGCTGGCAGGGACAGCCAAAGATGGAAAGATGCTATCAAATTGCATTATGGGTCGTCCAGAATCCAGTGGTTTTTTTTTTTTTACTTGCCACTTTTAAGGATTGTAATTTAGGATGTATTAGCCTCTGCTGTTCTAAATTGGACTTTTGCAAGTACCCTAACTTCACGGTTCAGGTGCGACAGTAAATTGGAGCTGAACTGGAGGTTCGTTTGAGGTGTTTGAAAAGCATGAATCCAAAGATGTTTGCTCCAGAGAAACTACTCCTACCTCCCCGCAGTACTGCGCAGAGAGCACGAGCGGTTCCTTCTCGGTTAACCAAACACTTGATTTGTTACAGCACAGCGACTTATTGAGGCGGCTTCGCCGTGACTGCATAGCTTCATACTGCTTCCTTTTTCCACAAACGTTTCCGTCCCACGTCTCTCACCTCTCGCTCCCCTCCCGTCTCGTTCTCAGGCATGCCGAGCGCCGCCACCGTGGTAATCGTGATGTGTATCGCTGCTCTGGTGGTGGTTGTGGTGCTCGGCATCTACCGCATCCACCTGACCCACCAGCAGGAGGTCAAGCTGGCGGAGACGGCCAAAGAGGCGGACGCTACCTGGGACGACTCGGCTCTGACGATCACGGTCAACCCGATGGAGGTAGGATTGGGAAAATGTGTGGAAGGATGCTGTCGGGGAGGGAAATAAGGGGAAAATTAAAACAAAAGAGGTATCAGTGACTGGAATATCTTAAGAGAGAAGGGGATGTGTGCATGCTCTGCCACTCACATCAGGAATTAAAGGAGAAATGATGGTGATTTAGTTTCTGAAACTCTCGGAATACTTCTCACAACAGAACCTGAAAGGGCCCCAGGCTGCAGAGGAGGAGGCCAGCGAGGAAGAGGAGGACGAGGAAGAGGAGGAGGAAGATGACGAGGAAGAGGAGGAGGAGGAGGATGACATCACCAGCGCTGAGTCAGACGACAGCGAGGAGGAAGTGGACGTGCAGCTACCCAGGATGCAACGCCAGAGCAAGAGGGGCCAAAACTGGGACAAAACAACAATATCTTACTGAAAACACACACAGTCACAGTCACTCACACACACACACACACACACACACACACACACACACATTGTGCAACACGTCCTTCGTGAAACCTCAAATCAGATGGTTGAGACAAAAAGACTTTATGTGATGTTGAGGCTCCAAAAAATGAGGTAATATCTCCCCCTAGTGGAATACTACACTGAATCACACACACACACACACACACACTGCAATGATTTAACCTCCGCCTTGTCAGAAAACCTGTTTTATACAGCTGATCCGAACTAATATGACACTAAAACTCAATCAAATGACCTTCATCGTTCTTAAAGGGACAGCTCACCAAATTTAGGTCATCCTCGACAGCTGTTTTCCCCTCCCAACGATCTCTCCTCCCGCACCGCAACTACAACCTTTAGTGAAATAAAGTTGTTTTCGTCGGCTACCATACATTCAGTTTAGTGTGTCGGATTCCACAGCGAGATCTCTGATGTCCCATGGAAATGCAAAACAGTCTTTATTTGAGGAGAAAAAAAAAACGAAAAAAAAAAACTGGGTTGCAAGAGAAAAAGAATCAGACTATTTTTTTGGTTTGTATACTTTATGTTATTTATCAGTCTTTATTCTAGCCTACGCGGCACAGCCAGGTGATTTTACAGAAATAGCATATTTTCAATGGTACTCAAAAACAAAAAGGAAAAAAAAGACGATCTGTGTGTAGTCATGTTGATCTAACCAAGGGGTCTGAGTTCTGGGTTTTTGGGAAAGACAGAGGAGTCTCCTTGTACATTTTTATACGCTCCTTTCTTGTAAATAGTGAGTAGGTGACCCCCCCTCCGTCCCACACTCCCACCCTCTAACACCACTTTCTCCACCCAGAAATCCCCCCTCCTCTCCACCTGTACACAGCACACATGCCACCTCTTCATATGTACGTACGTATTTCCTGAACCCACTAGCCCGCGGGGGGTCTTTCCTGAACGGACCCTTCAGTTCCTCTGTGTGTGTTTCTAGCTCTGTGTTCAGATCATTCCAGCTGACTGCGAGACTCTGGGTTTGTTGGGATGGATGTGCCACTGCCTCTATAGTGACTGGGTCTGTCGGAGCTGCACTAGGCGAGATGTTCCTGCCAAGAGGCGCCGTTTCTCATACATCCGAATCACGCATCAGGGATGTGACAGAGAACAGAGAGTCCCCTCACTGCTCGCGTACAGTCTGCGAGCCTCGCCCCGAACGAAAGTTTGGTCTCAGGCGCAGTCACAGCGGCGAGCTCCCGAACGAGCAACGCTATTAAAGCCAACGTCTACTCCTGCTAGTCATTAATGCTGCATTGCAGAGTGGGAAATTCCAGGTCTTCTGCTAGGAAAAGTGCAAATGGGACTGGTCGTCAATAGATGCAAATACCTACTGACCTCCACCGACCGTTACAGGATTTCTGAGGCCATGCCAATATCATTATTTTACTCTTTTAAAATGTGATATTTATATACGGGCAGATGCCGGTTTGTTTCCTCCCTTAAACATAGCATTGCAAACATTTTATTTGATAAGGATCCTTTGGAGTGTTCTAATTAAGGAACTGCGAACAAAAGATAAAATGTTTTGAGTGGAACATATGGCCGTGGAAAACATCTCAAAACAGTCACTGCAAATATACAACAGGAGATTATAAACAATAAACTTCACCACAATAAAGACTAGAAACATAATCAAACACCACAAAGAAAAAGCATTAAAGATGAGGCAGGACACAGGCTCAGATATGTAAAAATGCACCATATTTTTTTAGTAAATGCTATAACAAATAATATATAACTACGATAAAGGAAATAAAGTATGTGTAATGTGGTAAAGGCCGTATTATGACAATTAAAGTTGCAGTGCTAAATATTTTCTTTTTATTAGCAATGGATCAAATGACTTCATGTGGACCCAGAATGGCACCGAGTAGAGTGCATACCTCCGCCAAGGCCTCAAACAGTTCCCTTTAATTCAGTCAAGCCTAATCCAAAATCAATCTTGATAATCCAATATCACTTTACATTTTATGCCACCTATCACTGCTTAACCATAAGTTTACTCACCAGATCTAGGATCAGCATCAAATTGTACCCACCCATAGCTACCGGCCAATAATTACACCGAGTTATTTTCAGCAAAGATCCGTTTGTTATTCATTACTTTAACAACAATGTTGAAAAACTTAACATTGAACGAACAAATTCCTGAAAACGTGACCTAATGAAAGGTGTCCCCTCGGATTGATGAGCCCAGAACTGAACTCTACGGTTCCCCTTTACTCTGCAGAGCATTTGAATGTTTTCAGATGACTGTTGCTGTTGAAAAAGCTCCAGTGAAGCGACTGTCCACTACCTGCCCAGCACCATATAGTTAAAGTCAGTGAATACATTGAACAGAGATGAGCATGTGGCAGCTTAAGAAGTCAAGATTTCTCTCAGGAGTCGGTGGAGAACAAAACAGAGCTAAAAGGAGAGCGACTGTATAACTTAGATTTCGTTCATCCGGCGGGCAGAAACTGAAACTCCCAGTGAATGCTCATGTTGCTCTGTGTACGTGTAAATAGATAAATAGTAGTGTGAGCACCAGATCGACCGTATCTGGTGATGTAGATGTTGTGTTTTCAGACGGTGAGGCTGTTCCCGAGCAGCCCCAAAAAAATCGAACGATGTTGGTTTGGCACTTTTTCAAAACATGTCTGTCGTAGGTCTCGTTCTGGTTCACGTCGGCACCACAGCATGCTTTTTCTAGCTACAAAACATTACTTTTATGTCCATATTCTCCTAAATTACATGTTTTTTTTTTCATTTCGATTATAATGGTTTTTAATGAAAATCACTAGCTAATGCTGCCTCATATCACTGACAAAGTAATAAGCTGTCCCATCTTCAAAAACACAAAGCAAAGAAAACTTACCTCTGTTTTTTTTTTTTTTTGGTTTTATTTGTTGGATAAAAGAGACTGCTATGACTCCGAACCTGCAAGAGACTTAAAACACGTTTGCCTTTGAATTAAATGCAGCATTAATGAAAGACATTTATTCTGAGGGATGATGTCACATCGCATTAATGCCACCTGGAAACACTCTGGCGGGGCCACCGGTCGTGAAGTTGCCTGGTGCGACTTGAAAAAGGACAGAGAGCGAAAGAAGCGCTCGGCGGCGTCACATTTGATGCCATCAGAAAACCCAGTCGAAGGTTTCCTCACCTTGAGGCGGAAGGGCATTAATCTCTGGCTGTGGCCATCCTGAATCCAGTCCGCCTGTAATGTTTCGATTGCAAAAAAAAAAAAAATTCACTAAACAGCAGAGGGTTTTGTCACATGTGGCGTGTCCGATAAGTACGGTCAGCCACAGATAAACCAACGTTCGGTTAAAGTCACAAACACTGGAAAGTTTCCCTCCGTCCTGTGGGTGCAAGCTGGGCGAACCCACTGTATGTGTAATACTGTAGCTCTATGTTCATGTAAAGATCTCATATGTTGTTTAAGAGTTTTTCCTCATCTACTGTGACACCCGGTCTTGTGACGTCACCTCCCTTCCCTGCACCCTCCCCCCCCTCCCCCCCTCCCCCGGAACCTTTGGTGGATTTTGCATCGGCCCGAGCCCTAATGTTGTCCTGACGTTTGTTTTAGAAGAGGAGGGCGGTGAAATTAACATGGAAACCTTGTATAATGTGTAAAAGTTTTTCTGTTTTTTTATTTTATTTTTCTCTGGACTCTTTGGTCTGTTTTCCTTTGGAATGGTCACTACAGCACTTTCTGTAAAATTGGCCAATAAAAACTTGTTTTGGAATCTAGCGGTGGGTCTCGTATCTGTGTGAGGGTGCACGGCCGAGTTTGTGTGTGTGTGTGTGTGTGTGTGTGTGTGTGCGTGTGTCTTTAGTCCATTATCTGGTGATGAAAGTTTGGAATCTTATTAAAAAAAAATTTGGAAAAAACTGCAGTTAGTGTGGACAAATGTGTGCAATCTGATTCTAATTATTTATGCACACAGCACAGTTTCAGTTTTCTCAGCGTGTTTGCGGAGTTCAAAACGCCTCCGGTGGGTTTATTACTACAGAAATCCCGTTAAGTTAAAATCATTTACACCTGACCTCGGTTTATAAACTCACACATTTCGATGCTGATGTTGTTTTTACACAGTCTGTTCGCGGCGGTATTTGGTTTAACTCAACACTGCGGGCAATTTCTGAATCTCTCCACGAAAAGACATTCATTTAATTGAATTCAGTCGAGCGTCGACTCTCTGAACTACTTATCCTCTCCGGGAGGGGGGGGGGGGGCGACGGTGTGACACTGATCCCCACGAGATTACTTTTAATTCATTTATAAAAAAGACTATCAAATAGGTCGCGTACGCAACGGTAAAGACAGCGAACATGAGGAAGTCGTACAAAATGTCATTATCAGTGTGCTCTGACTCTCTATACCGACAGCCGGCAGTGTCACTTTTGACTGTGTCACACATCATCAGGCTGGTGTTCCTATTGCTGTTATTCTCTGCAGCCACAGCAGGAGGCCCCCTCAGGAGAGACAGCTATCATGCAGAGTGAAAGAAATTGTCATGGATATTATAGTGACAATTATAGGAGCCTGCTTCTCTTTGTTGAGTCTGCTCAGCAGCGTTCTATAAGGGGGCAGGCAAAGCTGCAGGCCGAGATAAGCACAATCATCATGAGACGTGTTTTGGTTTGCTCTTTTTCTGCGCGTGAGCGACCAGAAACTGGAGTTTGGTGTCTGTGCTGCCTGGTTGTGGCTGTTGAGGTGCTCCGTCTAATATGAGCATAAAGGCCGAGCCGCCACTGTCGTTAATATGATTCATAACGGTGAAACAGCACCTCCTGTGTGTATGTCGGGTTTTGTTTATGGTCTTTTTTATGCCTCTGTGCTGGCGATAACCCTGGGTGGAGGCATTTTGTTTTCACGTCTGTCCGTCTGTCTGTCAAAATCTAAATTTTAGCGGCTGAAGAATCGCCTTGAGGGAATTTCTTCAAATTTGGCACAAACTTCCACCTGGACTGGAGGATGAACGGACTTACGCTTGGTGGTCAGAGGGTAAAGGTCACTGTGACCTCACAAAACATCCATTATAATTAGTAACGTCTATTACTAATTCAGTGCGTGTCATGATTACGACATCGTTTCACGAAAAGGATCAAATGATGACGTTTTATATCCAAAAGGCCAAAGGTCAACTTCACACTGTGACAAAAAGTGTCCCGACCCATTATTCAATGCCACACCTCAAGAACGGCAACTTGAACAGCGCGTGGACGTGCGCAACCCGCGAGGAGGTTACTGTGGTTGAAGTGACCAGTGAGCGGTTCGGAAACATGAGCTGATCTATAGGAGCGTGCGCTCTCCATGGTGCTGAAGCGCTGCTCGGCACCACGGACAGCGACACTTAAAGCTGGTCAAACTCGTCTTGCAAATAACAATACACCACACCGTATTACATCATCACGCTCATGCTTAGGTCGTCTGGTACCGGTCCATTTGGGCTGTGGTGCTCATTCTGAATTTGAGGGATCAAAACTCAAGGAAGCTTTGTTTTTTTTTAAACTTCATAGCTGAGACAACAAGCTTTTATGGTTTGATAGATGGATAAGGAGCAAAATTTGTCAGGCAATCGTGTTTTTTATACGTCTGTTAATGTGCTGAGCAATTTCAGTCTTATGATGCTTTTAAAGTCAAAGTCAGAGGTTGGCGTTCCAGGCGCATGACGCCGAAAGAACGTAGCTGACCGTCACAAAATGGTGTTGCTTTTGCAAGCTGCCACACAAGCCAGCACACTTGCAGGAGCGCAGCCTCCGTGCACACATGAAGGAAATAGAGGAGGTAACAGACGCTATTACACATTTCGTTTTATGCCACTTTTATTCTGGGGAACTAAATATTCTAAGCACCAGCCTAATAGGCCTTCAGTGCTGTAGTCTACAAATCCTACTCCGTCCTCATGGGCGCAGCGTGCGACGACAGGCAACTGCTCCCTCGTGAAGTCGAGGTAGGTGGATTCCCATTCTACATTTTAAACAGGAGATCAGACATTTTACAGCTCTGAGTTGTCAGGGTTGCAGCGTCGGACCTGGAGCGAAGGATATTTTTGCAAAGTGGTGATATTGTGGCAGGTGGCTGGTAAACGCATTATGTCACTGAGGGCCCTCATGAGAAACATATGAGTGTGAACATAATGTATGAACGGTGTTGTGGAGACGAATCACTTCGCACCGTCACATCATTTTGGACTCACCTCCCACTTGGGAACAAAAAGCTACACACGTTTTCTTTCCTTGTGTAAGCGTAAGTGTCACTTCAGCTCGTTTTTAATGAAAAGTATGTAGCGAGACACACAGGCTAAGTCTGCTGGCACCCTGTTGTATTCAACTTGTAGTGGGTGATTTAAAGAGTCATTCAGTTCCAGGACCCCAGTTGTGAGCAGCTCCTTCATTTCCATAGTGCACTGCACTACAGAAACACTGGTGCACATTAACAACCACGGGCTTAAATCAAGTTTTATTTATTTGTTTATTTATTTATATGCCTGCTGACTGTTTTCTGGGTGCTCTATAATTTGCCCTTTCACAACTCACAACTCGTGTAGCTGGAAGGATCCTGAGGAGAAGTGAGGTTGGCTGGAGTTCAGGCTGAGTGCCGGTGCTGATACATTATGCAGTTTCCAGATACTAACTGTACTTTCGTGCCGAAAGATAAAGCGCGTTTTGTCAGCAGCGTATTTAAGCCCGACTAATGCATTTTCAAACTTAAACCAATTATCGATAACACTACAACTTGATCCATTCGGTTAGTTTCTTTATTATTTCAACATCTGCTTTTAACAGACGCGGCTCCTTCAGAGATCATTTTGTAAAATTGAGATGTATTTTCACGTATTTTACATTTCGACCACAGATTCATTACAGGCAGAGTATTTAAAATGCATTACATCTCCTGCACTGCACTATACTATACTATACTATACTAAGAGTTGCTGAGATTTTGAGGCCATGATCGGTAGACTGTCTCCATCTGGTGAATATCGACAGCACTGCACAGCCTCCAACCATCCCTTCCAAGCCAAGCCAATGTTTCACAGTCACTTCTCAGCTCCCTCAGGCCGGCTCTATTCTATTCACAGTTTTCTGTCACGACACGTTCAGGTGTTAATGATCTCATTTATGACTTCAGCCTTGAGCCAGTTAGGGAGTAATATGAATTCTGAGAACGCGGCCTTACCAAAACTCCAGCTGCTGCTCAAAAAAAAAAAAAAAACAGTGTATTGCTCGCAGACACTGGCGGGCAGAACCGACTCAACAGAATTAAAATATTCACAAAACTTTTGGGGTTTTCCTGGGTAGAGCGGAGCCGGGGAAGCTCCAGGCGCCGTCACCTTCACTCTCGACTCACAAACAGAAATAGACTTGAGATTCTGCACACAGAATCCTCTTCCTCCCCCCCCACGAACGCCGAGCTGCAGCGCAACTTTACATTTCTGCAATCATCCACTCATTTAATTAACATTTCAATTAGCCGGGGGAATCATTCATTCTTCCCCCGGTTCCAAAGACGACCGAGCCAGAGGGAGGGACGGACGTATGCTGCCTCTCTCGCGATGGCCGCGTCAAAGCTGGAGGGCCCATCGCGTCCTGTCAGTCACAGAAGCGTCTCGTGACTGGGAGTTGGTGCAGCAGTATGGAAATAATCAAGTCCAACCTGCCTGAGACGAAAATAGAGTACGCTTATTCCCACATACATTATTTATCAGGTTTCTTTATACTCCAAGGCAATTAGATAAAAGTTAAATCCTTAATTGTGACCTTGAGAAGCTAAAAGCAGCAGCGATGTAAGAGGGAACCGAGGGAATTTGCGGACCTGCACAGACACGCGGCGGATCCGCTGTCTGAGGAAGCCAAACCTCACCGGCACTTACACAGAACAAAAAGGTGAGCACGACCGGTGAGCACGGAGGCAAAGGCAAAGGCATTGAAGCGGGGATGAAGGCAGAGCTGCCTTGCCACAACAAAACACAGCCCGCCGCGTGATATCTGAAAGTAAGAGCAGATGGTTCGCACAGCGGCGGCTGCTGTGCGAACCATTTTAACGGGTCAGCCAGTGAGCCTTCTGTACACTGGAGAGTGTGAAGCCAACGCAGGAAACCGTGGCCTTTAAGGCTGCCAGAGTCCTGAAGCGTGATATCAGTGCCAAGCAGAGAGGTTCACAGGTTTGGAGGCTGCTTATTAACATTTCACCATAAAACACAGCATGTGTGTTCCAGTTTTTTAAACAAAAACGGTCTGTGTGGATTTTCCAGCAGAATCATGAGTGTGTTGTTTATTTTTTTTTGTTCATATATTCTTCACAAAAGGAGTCAAAGAGACGGGGTGAGACTCTCCTTCAGGCGGTGGACAAACCACAGACAAACAGCAGTGGAGTCGAACTCTGAAGGCTTTTCATTGGTTCTCTGCACATGTGTGATGTCAGATTCAAAGAGCCTCTGCGCGCTGCGGCGGCTGAATTCATCTAAAACCGAGCCAGTCGTCCTTTTAAATGTCCTGAGCAGAGAAACCTTTAGCTTTCGCCAGCTGCTAGCAGCTCACATGACAGAATCTGAACGGTGATGATTGGATGTTTCCGTCCCAAATGCACATCGCCAGTCACAGTTAACTTCTCCCTGGAGGAGGTTACCTTTTTTTTGTTCTTTTGATCAAACTGCGTGAATGATCTGAAGCCTCTGCTGTGTGACTGGCAACTATAAAGTAAGCCAACTAACATAGTCAGCAACTGCCTATCTGTCAGGAGTCAGCTAGCTAAGCCTAGCCCTCCACGATGGCTAGGCTGCAGTCGTGCTTGAAGGGACTCTAATTATTCGATCAGATAATCAGATCAAGTCAGGAAGTGACGCACACTGTAATAATCTGTCAGGTTGATGGAGTGTGTAGGTGAACTCGAGCACACAGAGTTGGGGATTTTGAAGTGAAAGAGATTGAGAGCGGTTGTGTGGACGATAGAAAAAATGCTAAAGATAAATACTTGTCTACAAAATAACATTCATTCAACTCCATACACATCCACCTTGATCTTTCCAGGATCCAACATTCTCTACCACGCCTCCGCCACGCTGCTGAGCCCCCTAGCATGAGGTCTCTCCGAGTGGGCCCACCCGGACCAGACAAACGGGCGGAGGCATCCGCTGATGGGCTGAAATCATTTTCTGGTACGCAAACCCTCGGGAATCAAGAAGGAGGCTCCGTGTGCGAGGCACAACAGTCAACAAGTATTAAAGCGGTCATTACCTCACTCACCAAACATGCTTCTGAGGAACACGAGCTCTGTCAGCTGCCCGGGGAAAACAGGAGGAAATGGTGAACCACTTTGGAAAGAACACGCATTCACATTTTGGCCTACTAATCCGGCGCTTCTCACAAAAACAACAGTCAAGGACCGAGAACACTCTTCCATGTAAACACCCCACAGCTTTCTGTAAAACCTCTGAATGTCACGAGTTAGCGCCAGAACCTTTCCCAGCTCACCCACAGGGCCAGCGCTGCCTCGCTCGTAAAACATTTGTGCCAAGAAGACGTCTCCCTCCTCATGTGACACTTTCCTGATACCTGTGGTCGCTAGAATCTGCATAATACTCCCAGCATGTCACAAAGGGTGCATTTAAACTGGCTTGTCATAGTCAGTTCATTCATCAACTTGACATCAGGATACTAGTTACAGTCCTCATTTCTTTGGAAACTATCATTGTGTAATCGTGCTGGCGGTGACAACATATCTTCTCTTCCACAGAAGGAGGAAGCTGTGGCACGTCCCACAGCTGACACATGAGAGAGAGCGTTTCACTGATTTCACAAATGGAGTTAGGACGGATGAAGCAGTCTGAGACGAGCCTGATGGTTCGGTCCTGACCTTGGAGACGGTTGGACCACAGAACGGTCCAACTCACGGTCCACTCGCTTACTTCTCCCTGAGCCTCAGCGACAGCACGCAGGGAAGCAAAGTGGTACGCTCCAGCCAACAGGAAAGTGGAGCTGAGATTGTTTTGCTGAGTGCTGTTCCCATGTTCGTAGCTGCGGTAATAGATTTCTCACTGATGGTCCGTGTCCTTGATAAAACCCGTCCACCGGTCTTTCAGTTCCCTGTCTGCCGGCTGGTGCCATTTTTTTAAAAAAAATTTTCACCCCTGCCCCTCAAACATCCTGAGTCCACCACTAACGCAAACATTCTTTTTCGGATGACCGCCTCTCGTCTGCTCCAGGATTTCAAACCAAACCAACATGGCAGCTCATTTGGAAACTGTCTCTTGTATTACATATAGATCACGGAAATGTGTTTCTGAAGACCTTTGACAGGAGAAACAAGCCGTGCAGCTGCTGAATTTGTCCTCATGTAAACTTCGCAGCGGCTGCGCGACAATAAATGGGAAGATTAAAGAAGGCGGATACCGTGGACACGTACGGAGACGCTTTCCTTTCCCTTGTTTGATAGCAAAGCGTGGGAGGTGACAGCGACAGGTGACCAGAACAAATGCGCCACAGCCCTAAAATAACAGATTTCTCTGGGTTTGAACTGTGAGAGTGGAAAGAGTGAACCCAAACAGTTCCGTTGACGAGGCCAGAAGAGCAAAACAACGAGCTAAAAGACACTAAAATGCTTGGCTGAACTGAGGAGTCAAGTGATAATCCCCATATAGATCATTTTCATAACTTTTAAACGAACGAAGATGAGAGGACGTAGAGGTGCTCACAAACACGGGGAGTTTAACATCTGTAATTTCTACTGCAAATTAGGGAGCTCAGCTTGCGGTGCGGTGCGATCGAACACTCCGAAATGAGCGCGTAAGTGAAACTGAGCTGAGATTGTCCTGCCAGCTACTTTTAAAAGTGTCTCTTCTTCCTCCTCCTCCTCCTCCACAGCAGAATATTCATCGCTTTCAAGTGCACTAAATCCATTTCACCTCATAAACAAACCCTCTTACTGACACGAGATTACACTCCAGTCAAATAATTACAGCGCCACACCACTCCGCTGTCGAGGACGGCTATAATCCACTTTGCTCTAATTACGAGGCCACCGTAGGAGCAGCTTCTGGAAAATGAGTTTGCCTCTTCGAAAGAATTAAGCCAATCAATGCATGAATTAGCAAAGTTTGTGTGAATGTTTACAGGGGGCCAACTCGCGAGCCTTTTTGAATTAAAGGGAAACTGCACCCATGTTACACTTTAACTGTCTCTGGAGGAGATTCGTCTGGGAAAATAACCCTGATGATGTCACAACGATGCCGTCAGGGTTTTTTAGGTTTGGGCTTGACATCTAAAGTTTTACGTTATGAATTGTGCGTTATGACGATGGGCCATGGTGTTTGAAAGAAGCAGGCACTTACCAGGTCAGGAGGGTCTGATAGAAAGATCAGGTGCATCATGGGAAATGCAGGATTAACATTTTTTTTTTATATAAGTTTACCAAGGACTAAACATTAGGATGTCTCGGCCTCTGTAGTTACATTTTTGACTTGAGTTGAAATGATTGGTAAACCCATCAGTTATTGAAACGACAGAAAACAGAATAAACTAAAATCAGATTTTCTGTGGTATCGGCAAATGGCCTCCGTATAACCCTACACCGCAGAATGATGATGTATGTGAGGATTACGATGTGAAAGTACAATTATGTTAATTATTAACGACGCCATCAGGCGGGATCGCCTCTAACTCTGGGTCGAGTTACCAGGTACCGGAAACATCCTCTTGTGTTTTGACTCCATAGTGTCAGCCTCTTTAAATGTGAGAACAAACAAGTTTTTTATTTTCATTTTATCACAATCTTTACTGGGGAAGATGTGATGGACATTTTCGAAAACCTTTTTCTAAAGCTTGACAGAAGTAAACAGGGTAGTGTTTCCTGAATTCTTCCTGAAGTGTGTCGCGAGATGAAATATGTCGGCCATTGTCTCGTTAATGATCTATCAGGTGACACAGTGGAGACATCCAGAGACCTTGGCCTAAGATGTCTGCAAGGGCTACAGTCATGCTCATAAATTCTGCATGTGTTCGGTTACTATGTCGATAGCTTTATTTAGACAGGGTTCGTACACATTTTTCAAGGTCAAATTCAAGCACTTTTCAAGCACTTTTAAGGGTAATTTTTAAGATTTTCCAGCACCTTATTGCTGGGGTGAAATACGTATCTAAAGGAATATATATACTTGTGATTTTTTTTCTTCACTTTTTATCACATTTATGTACATTGTATCATGCTGTAAACATCTAAAATTACATTTTATAATAGCAAAAACTTCAGAAATTAATTATCCAGTCTGATCCCAATTTTGTGAAAGACACAGAGTTATAATGTCAAGCACTTTCAAGCACTTAAACTAAAATCCAAGCACTTTTCAGACCTTGAAAACACAAAATTGAAATTCAAGCACTTTCAAGGATTTCAAGCACCCGTACGAACCCTGTTTAGAGTATCGTACCCCCTATATCCTGCCTACAGAAAAATCTACATGCAGAGACTTAATGTGGCCTTCGATAACGGCATGAGGCTGCTTTCTAATCGTCTAGGATGGCGTAGCTCCAGCCAGATGTTTGTGAGTGTTGGTGTGCATCTGCTCCGGCACAACAGAAAATCTGAGGTGAGCTCCGTCAGGTTTGCATGCAGACTGTGGAGCCCCTGGTCCTGCTCCTGTTTGTATGTGGGTGCAGTCTGCTCATTTGTGTCTTTGATATGAATCCATGTCTGTATTGCCTTACTATTTTTGAGACATGGACCCTTACCTGTGTCCTCAATAAAGTCATTATCATATCTTTTCTTATCTTATATTATCATATGTTTTTAATAAAGTAATCCAAGAAAGCGATTTGAGGGTTAAACCACGATGAATATAATCTATCACAATCTGATTGACCCCTTTAAAAACGCCCCTTGTGCAGGGGTTTGACTCTCTCTCACACACACACACACACACACACACACACACTGCCAAACGAAGCCGTAGTGTTGCAATGGCTACAGATGCCCAAAGGGTGGCAGCACTGATGCAGGATAAAAAAACTGGATCCACCTGGATCAGTTCATCAGCTGGCTGGAGCCACATGTGGGGTCATTTCATATACACACACAGGTGCGGCAGGATTTAGTGTTTTATGAATGTTTAATGACAATAAATCAGTATTATCAACGATCAGTCCTGGTGGAGCTGTCATTGTAACGTTCAGTCTGGTCACACCAGAGCCACACAGCAACTCGCACAACCTCATGTTGCCGCATCGCCACCGCATTGCGACTTGTCACCACCGCCATCCATCAGGATCCGGTGAACAAGAGGCTTCTCTGTTGAAAAGCAAACATCTGGGAGCGCTTATGTTGAAATAGAGACATGTTGTTGTTTTTTTATCGCAGCAAAGTCACCAGAACAAGGAGGAGCGCAGCATTAAAGGTCATGAACCTCTGATCCGGCCTGTCATTGGCTGGTTGCGTATTTACATAAGGTGCGTAAGGCCCAACGCTGAGGAGACAGAACAGGCCGGTGGGCACAGCTGACACTGCACACGCTGCACACGCTGCACACTGACGTCACACAGCGTGTGCGTCGATATGAAGGATTTCAAAAAGCACTTTTGGCACCCAGTCAGTGACAACAGTGGCTCGCTGTGTGCGTTGGTCTGATGAGATTATGAGGTCATCGCCTCAGCCAAGTGGTTTGATGGAGCTGCCAGTGCGCACACACACACACACACACACACACATAAAACCAGCATATTTCAATACACAAATCAGAGACACACGTGACAGTCAGTTGTGTTGCCTCTAGGCTGTGGCCGGTAATTAACCTCGGTGTGTGTGTGTATGTGTGTGTGTGTGTGTGCTCACAGGGATATGTTATCACTAATTTTAGATGCTCCCTTGCAGTAAGGCGGTTTGTTTTTGCCTAACAGGCAGCAGGTGACATTTGAAAAGGTTGAGATAGCAGGCAGGAGGTCCGACTGGAACCCGGTGAAAGTATTAACAAGCACACTCGACTGGAACTTCATGCCGGCTTGATTTACTTCTCTCTTGCAACCTTTAACTCTTCAAAAAAAAAAGTTAAAAAAAAAAGAACCCAGAAAAGGTGACACATCTCAATCAAAATCCACACTTTTTTCCTCAACAGGAAAAAAACCCAGAAATAAAAAAAAACGAGTTGAGGATGCTCAGAGGGAGGCACTGATGGTACGGGGGGGAGACAGACGGAGAAAAAAGATAAAGGATGGATACGAGAAGGCACCACACTGTTATTATTGGGCCTCACACTGAGTTCCCCCACTGTGAGAGTGTGTGTGTGACAGAGAGATAAGAGTATGACTCATGCATACCTTCACAGAGACCCTAAAGATACCCAGGTAACACTCGAAACTAGCGCCGCTCAAATTAGGATTCAGCGTTGTGACCATGTGCGCGCTCATTAAGCTGCTGTTTACGGAGCACGAGGAGCCCTCCAGACGAGGGTCTCGCCTCTCGATATCTTTATTTTTGCACCTCTGAAGCCGTCTTCCGTATATGCAGCGGGGGGAAAAGCTTCTGTGCTGTTATCTCCACCGCCGTTATCTCCACTCTGGTTTGAAAAAGTACACAGCGCCGACAAAAATAGCCTCTTCTTTCACCTTTTCGCGTTCTCCTTTTTCGCTCTCCGCGACTTCAGCCCAACCTCGCTCTCCTTCTTTTTGTTAGTCTGCATCACTTTCCCCCCCCCGCCGGAGGAACAGAGCGTTCAGGCGGCGTTGAGAGGGAGGTTTTGAGCTCACGGCTGACTCGAGTAGCTTGGCCCTGCGAGCTGTATTTCATCATTTCTGTGGTTCGTTGAATGCGCGCTCAACTTCTGCTTCTTTTATCACTGCAGTGGGTTGAAATTGTGTGCAGAACATCAAACACAAGGAAACTTAACGACGTGTATTTGTTTCGATAGTTGCTGCGCGACGTGCACAGCAACTGAATCAACAGCACTAAAATCTTTATTTTACCCGAACAAAGATGCTTTTATTAAACAAAAAAACAAACACATGTCCACTAGCAGTACCACAGATGTTGTCAAGAGCTGGAAAACAGATACTTTGATTGCAGATCTGCCAAAGGAGAATTATTTGAATTCTCTTTTTTCCTTCATTCTTAAGTTTAAATATTCATCGCGTACGCACATAAAGAATTCATATTTTCCCTGGCTGTAACATTACACTCAGTGGTTTTATTACACTGGTACATATTTGTACTGCGTTGCCTTCGAGCGGTGGCAGGACGTATTAGGGGCACGGGCGAGAAGAGTGAATTCACCATGTTTTGTTCACTGGAAAGGCAGCCTGGTGGGCAGTTTATCATGTTTAATCTACCACAGTGGCATCCCAGAGGGAAACTCTTGTTTTGCTTTATTTGAACATCGTGGGCACCAGACGATCCGGTCGGGACAAAAGTTTTGGACTGAACAACGCTCCAACGTCGGCGTCCACAGGGCACTGCCGCTGGGATAAGAACTGATGCCAGGTAGGTGTAAGGTAAGAGAAAATACAAGTCGTATCTAATGAAGCCAGAACAAAGCACGTGAAGGCAGAGAGGCACAGCGTTTCTCCATCGCTGAGGGATTGTTCATTCTCAAACGGCAGCACCGGAGCAGATGTATTACAGCAGTGAGTGGTAGTTAATAGAAAATCAAAAGGTCAGCATACTTTAAATAAAGGGCTTGTCGGATTGTTAATGAATAAGCGAGAGCAACACAACGACTGAACTGCTTACAGCATTCAGCCTCCGTCATACCTGACTGTACAGCAGCAGCACACAGTGCGATCGATCAGGGTTACTGCTCGTTTCATCAGAGGGCTTCCGCCTCCCGCCAAGACTGAACCAACACTTCCCTGAAAATGTTTAAGAAAAGAAACAATGTATACTTCAATGATGCTCCAGAAGTGTATTACTTTTTTTGTCGTTTAACAAACTGAGTGATTTAAGAAGAGAACCGGTTCTAGGAGAAAAAGTACATCTTTACAAGTGATTCAGAAAAAGTCTGTTCGTGAATAAAAAAAACTACCCATATAGAATAATGAAATTAATCAGATATTCAAAAGCACCGTCGTCTGGATTATCCTATTTTTTTTCTGTTTGAGGCTCCTCCTGATAACCAAAGGTTGTTTAACGTTACACAAGTTGAACTGTGGGTAATTCCCTCGGGCAAAGTCTGCAGTAATGTGTACTCAGGGAAAGGGGCTCAAAATGTCTGCCGGAGAGCCCTCGCGCACTCGACAAGACTTACTGGGAAAGCGTCTCAAAGCCTGGGAGTGGGGATATCGGGACGGCGAAGAAGGAGAAGAAGAAGAAGAAGAAGGCTATAAATACTTTAGAGAAATTCAATTTTGCGATTTGAGAGGTGACCTGGCACCTCTGCAGCTACCTGTTCACACTCCATGCTGACTGGTCCGTACAGGTCTCAGGCCGGTACTGCCGCCCCGACGGGCAGGTCGGGTTAACTGGGGACTCTGACTCACTTGCGCCTGGATGTGAATGTGAGTGAGAGTGGCTGTTGGTCTGTGCCTCAGCACTGCGACGTGCGATGTGAGACGGTAGACGCATCCAGCCTCCCCATGTGGCTGAAGAGACAAAGATGAACAGTAAAAAAAAAAAAAAACTCTGATAGAAGTACAAAACAAGCTCTTTAAATGTCAACTCGGGCTTTGGCAAACAATGATGGATTTTTTTTTTTTTATCAGCCAAACAATGAAGCAATGAATCGAGACAGAAACAGTGGAGCCCTTAAAATGTGCTACAGGTTTAAGTTTCAGTATGTAGAGAGATAAAACATTCCCAGTGAACTCTGGTACAGTCCGTCTTTGCTTTCAGTTCATTTCAGTTCATCGATTCAGTGTCCCCAGACAGCTCTGTGGAGGTGGGGATGCTGCATGGGTGGAGTTTCCACCGAGGACTCGAGAAAATAATCAACATTTTTTTCTCTCCCACTTTTATTGTTTCAGGTTTTTACTCAAGTCTCCCTGATGACCGCCCTCTATCTGTCCAGCTGAGAGACGGGAGTAGAGGGGAGTTGATAAAAAAAAATGTTTCTACATTATCTGACTCTTGTCCGAGTCGGCTTCAATGACCGGGCTTCAATCCCGTGAATACTTTGTTGCCCGTGGTTTTTAAAGTCTGTGAGTGTAGAGGGCTGTCCGAACCTACGAACACTTCACCCGGAGATTTTGCTCGGAATGTAGACATCACCGGGCTTCACTGGTGTAATTGCCCACAATTCATTGTAATACAGACTCCATGTTGTAGTTGTAACTGTATTCTCATTCGCTCTCAGGCAAGCTCAGAGGGAGGACATTTGGATTAAGCCACCGCTTGAGGTTGTTGGTGCAGTCTGCAGGTGTAAAGAGTACCTGCAGGCGCAGCTCAGGGCCGAATAAGAGTTTGCAAAGTATATTTTTGGAAAAAAAAAAATGTAATCTGTATTTGAATTCCTTGTTAGTATCGTTCCCAAATAGACACTTGAACTGAATTATCAGTCCTAGACGAGACTGTAAACCACAGGGATTGGTATTTACCACAGTGGAGTTGCGCTCGGAAACTGGCAATTTCAAAACGGCAATCTCTACACGATGTTGCTGTAAGTGCAAGTCTTTAATTTTTCCCCTCCCTCACTTCTGGAGCCAAACCTCCTCCTCCTGAGAGATCCGATGGCAGTCCGTCACAGTGTACTTTTTTTTTTTTTTATAATCCCATCGTCACTTGGAAGTCTTTCCATTTTCGCTTTGTCAAGATTTTTTGACACTTATTAACAGCAATATTTATTTGATTCAATGTGATTTCCAAGGTTCTAAGACAGTGTTAAAACATCATCTTCCGTCTTTTTCTGAACCTCTTAAAGGTCCAGTTCGTAAGAGAAGCCGATTTTTGCTTTGACGCGTCGGCTCCTACGGTCCCAAAGCGTCAGCCTTTTAACAAGATGGGAATGAGACTCAAAAGTAAACTTCTCTTACAAACGTGACCTGTGAGGATGAATCACAAACTGCAACTCGGAAATCAACAAAAGTGGAGCAGATAATGCATCTTTGATGTCGGCGCCGACCGCAGATTGAACATAAACGCGATGCGGTCACGTCCCCATCTCTGACTGCGTACAAATTCCTGAAGTAGGTCAAAGAAACATTCCTCACTTTGAGGATTTTTTTCTTTTTTCTCCTCTGAAGATATCTCCATGTGTGATCTGGAGGAGAGAGAGAGAGCCAAGCGCGAGGAGAAATCCGAAATGTAAGCTTTTACATGACTTACTGAGGCAAAGCAGGCGCAGGATTTTCCTCCATAAATTATGGATCTCTGCCTGTCTCTGTGGCAGACAACCGGCCTCCAACCATCCATCTCCGCGTCAGCTCGCTCCGCCACTTTCCATACATGCATATGTATAATGACGTGCTTTCATACGGAGGGGGGGGGGAAGGAGGCGAGGAGGACGGAGGACGGAGGATGAAGAGCGGTGCAACGGACAATTATTTCCTCAAACTCTCTTCTCAGAGCTTAAACACACACCTTCGACTGCCTGTCAAAGCAGGTGAGGCAGAAGATAAAGGCCTCGAACGGCACACGCGGCTTTTGAGAGAGGAGAACGGCGATGGGAGGATTTAAATAGCCCGAGCAGAGCGGAGTAAAAGGGAGACGGAAAGGAAAAGTTGGCAGAGTGTGATGGAGGAGAGGAGGCAGAGGAAGAGACAGCGAGATGAATTGAAGTGAAGCCTTACTGTCAGGAGGCAGCTAAATGTGGATCGAGCAAAGCAGAGTCACTTTTAACCAGATCAAACAAGTCATCAGCTCCAACTTTCAGGCTCGTTCAATGATCCTTTCAGGGGGTCTGCTGCCTGCATTATTGAACAGCACTATATGCTAAAGGCAGACGCATGCTACAGCTGGGGATCAATTACACGCCGGGGCCTTTTAGCAGGTCTCGTCTCTCTGGAGCGACTTGCATTCCGGGATCTTTTTATCCGCGTTTATTCCGAGTGTTAATGAACATGTGCCCAGGAGCAAAACGTGGAGCGAGTCATCCCTTTCAAAGTCCTTCTTCGTTAAACAGACACGTTTATGTCATCATCATTAAAGCATTAAATGTCCGTGTCCATCAGTTCTCCAGTGTTAGTGCTGGTCAGATGCCTCTCAGTGCGATTATGATATTATCTTCACAGGCTGCTCTCTGCTGCACAACATTAATGGGTTTTCTGTTGGCGGTGCCAGGGAAAGCCACGGCGAGCTGAACTTTGATCACAAAACAGGCTTTGTTGTGTTCAGAGTCGGCCCAGGGGCCGGGGAGTCTGGTTTAGAGCCAGCTCGTCTCAACTCGACAGCAAAACCAGCATCTGGAGCTTCGACAGCAGCAGAGGATTTTCTGTCACAGTAAACCTTTGTACTTTATGCAACTCACATCATCACTGCTAAAAAAAAAAACAAAAAAGTTCACACCATTAAAATGGCAATTTGTAAGTTTTTAGTTCGGAACATTCAAAGAAAGGAACTGACATTATCAGGGTTCGTACACATTTTTCAAGGTCAAATTCAAGCACTTTTCAAGCACTTTCAAGGGTCATTTTAAAGATTTTCCAGCACCTTACTGCTGGGGCAAAATACGTATCTAAAGGAATATATATACACACTTGTGATTTTTTTCTTCACTTTTTATCACAATTATGTACATTGTATTATGCTGTAAACATCTAAAATTATATTCTATAATAGCAAAAACTTCAGAAATTAATTATCCAGTCTGATCCCAATTTTGTAAAAGACACAGAGTTATAATGTCAAGCACTTTAACTAAAATCCAAGCACTTTTCAGACCTTGAAAATACAACATTGAAATTCAAGCACTTTCAAGGATTTCAAGCACCCGTACGAACCCTGCATTATCAGAGACAACAGTGTTGATGTTTACCTCAAAGTGATCTACGCATCGTGTCGCAGATTTGTCTACTGGCGTTAGCATGCTAACCAGCGAGCCGCGGCCTGTTCTTTCTTGCAATACAAAGTTGGCCCAGCAGAGGCAATAGTCCAAATCAGATTAATTATGTAGTATTCATTATCTTATACATCTTAACAGTATAGCTATTTTTTTTTTTTTTTTACAAGGGAAACCACAGATGAGGAATAAGCTTTGAGTAGAGCCAATGTAACACCAAGTAAAGCTTCTGTTGCTATTCCAAACCGACATTTTATCACCATGGTTCCCTCTCAGTGGGTGTTACAGTACTGAACATGTGAATATACTATGTTCAAACTGCAGTATACCTCGAAAAGAGGATATTGCTGCAGCGCTACATGTAACCTTGCATAAAAAAAATGCCGAATTCGCTCAATGTTGCTTGTGTTTTTTTTTTTTTTTTTTTAAACTCTTCAGATACTGTTGTTGCAATTGCCAGAGCTCCATGCACCACTGGTCGAACACATGGAGAAATCAGAGGCTTCACGAGCCTGCCATCACTTCGTTACTGAACCCGACTGCTCAGGGGCAGGTTTTCAGCGTACGGTCAATTAGGATGGAAAACTATGGATCAGACCATCTGTATGATGAAATGCATGATACTCAGAGAGGACGGGAAGCGAGCCAAGTTTAACAGAGTTTATTTTTATTCACATTTAAAAAGATTCTCATGGCAGCACATTCTTCCACCTATACCAGCGAGTCCCACAGACAAAATCTCAAAATCCATAGCAGAAAAAAAAAAGACATTAAAAAAAAAAATCTCTTAAGACCATAATTTTCAAAAGGAAATCTGGGATAAAAACCCCTATGACGGTAAGACGGTGGAAGAAAAAGATAGAAAAAGCAGCATTTAAAACTTTCTCGGGGAGGGGGAGGACCTTCTGATATGACAGAAGTGGCGTGTGCTTGTATTTGATAACGTGCGCGTGTTCTGTCACAGAGCAGGCACATTAGCAGTGAAAGACGCAGCTTCGCCTTCGGATCAATCTCAGTCAGCCGTGCATCGACCGGCAAACATGACGGAGGCCGGAATTACACTGTAGCGAGTGACGGAGAGACAGACGAGAGGAAGACGGAGAGAGGAGTTCAAGCCAGACCGGAGCGGTTGTCTTTATTTGCCTGTAGGAGGTAACTGACTGCTTGTCAGTGAGTTGTGTTCTTACTACAGACAGGGGTGTGCAGAAAACAAAGCCCTGACACACAAACACACACGCACACACACACTGTATACATATAATCCATGTGTGCTGCACTGCTTACACACTAGCAAAAATAGAACTGTGTGCGTAGACTTTCTCCCTCTCTCTCTCTCGCCCCCCCCCCTCCTCTTCTCCCTCCATCTCCTGTGGCTTGGAGGGATGGTTGCATCTCCACAGAGCCGGCTGTGTTGTTGGGAATATAAATATAAATACCAACATGTTTCCGACGAGGCTCCCTCACAGTCTGTGCAGAACAGATGTCGGGGGGGTAAACTGTCGCCCCCAACACCACAGCGCATAAGGCCTTTCAAACCGAGGACACGTCGTTTGACTTTTATTCATGTGATTAGCAGGACACTGGATTGCAATTCTCTCTTTTAATCTCGTATTTATTTCATTCATCAGCTCCTACAGCCATCTGTCCGGGGGAAAGACGGCAATCGGCAACAAAAAACGAAAAAAGGCTAAAAACCAGAAGATAAAAACACCCAAAATGGAAAAGCCCCGATTGGTGTAAACGATACCCCCTTGCAGCGCCGTCTTCACCACCTGCTTCGCAGTCGACGTCATCATCTGCATCCTCAGCACATGTCTGATGCTTAGCATTAAGTTCTGTTTGGAGGCTGGTCGCCATTAGAACAAGGGGGCGTCAGTTAATCCCATCTGTCCGTTTGTGTGTACATGGTCACTGGTACTGGAGGTAGTTCTTGAGAGTCTGCGGCAGCGGGAGTGTGTCGATGTGATGGATGCGCTCTCTACCCAGAGCCAGTCGAGCTACTCGTCTGCACAGGTCCATCAGGGGGAGGGGCTCCGCTGCGAGGGTCAAGGGAGACAAGAGACATGGTCAGTGTCCAAACAGAGTACAAGCTGAACATTAAAACTATGAGAAAAGAAAGTGTGTTTCCTGATTTTTAAATTATTTTGCAGGTCAAGACTTTTCATAGCAATTATGAGCCTGAGGACACTCGCCTCCAAATCTCTCTGAAATTAACCAGAAAATGTATCCGTGGTTTCACATAGTTAATTATTAAGGCAGCATTATAGGCTGAAGGTGAGTCTCTCAGCATGTTTGAATATCAGACAGATAAAAAATTCAATAATCTTCAATCTGCTGTTGCCAGATCTATTTCATAATCAAATTCTTTAATCAAACTGCACATCCCACTGAACAAACTGCCCACAAACAAAGTGTAACATTCCGCAGCATTGGAGGCAGTTACTTTATGAACTCCCTCCAGGGGTGCATCTGACCCCGATGTCTGTTACTTGGATTCAACAACACTTGAAATGTCGTCTCAAACACCGTAGAGAGTCCACATCACAAGGATAACAAACTAATATTAAATAAACATTAACTGCTTTTAGCTTAAATCACTGTACACAGAGCAATGCAGGAGCAGCGGCACTGCAGGCTGAAAACTTGAAAACCACCACAGAACTATAGCTGTGATTGAAGTACGGGGTCATAGGTGTTCAGGGCAGTGTGGTGCTGAACAGTGTGAGGCAGAGCAGCATGACTCAGGGTTGTCGGTTGCTCTGACCCTCTCAGCTCGCATACCGTGAAGTCGGCTTAAATACTTTTGAACTAGATTAAGACCCTGGATGTGTGGTGGGAACAGACGGAGAGAAGCGGCAACTTAAATATTATTTTTTGTAAATATATGCCAGTAGAACTTGGAAACTTCCTCCCTCCAATTTTGGAAGCAAGTGATGTCTGTGTATGTCAGACAGAGACAGACTCAGAACTGCTGCCTCTTTACGGATGTCAAGCTGCTCCACCTGGAAGCACCATCTGGCTGGGCAGAATTCCTGCTGTTCCGAGTCCACTTACACACTGTGTGAAGGACACTGGAAGGGGCATTTACTTGCAAACAAAAACAGCACACTCATTAGTTGCCAGGCTAAAGAATAAGAAGTTTGTTGGAGTTTCCCTGAACTAGCTTGACCTACAAGGTCTACATGAATGCTTGCATCCATCCATCCAAAACAGCTTATCCCTTTCAGGGTCACCGTGGGGGTTGGGGCCAATCCCTGCTGACACTGGGTGACGGGACGGGACGGGGGGGGGGGGGGGGGGGGGTGTACACCCTGGATAAGTTGCCAGTTCATCACAGGGCTCACATATAGGGACAAACAACGATTGACGCTCACACTCACACCTATGGAGAATTTAGAGTAACCGCTTAACCAAACTTTTTTTGCATGTCTTTGGATTGTGGGAGGCAGCTGGAGTAGAACTGGAGAACTCAGTGTTTTCAAGGACATTCAAACACAGCAATCATAGCTATATGTGCTTGTTGCCTTGATGTTATGGTTATTTTAAGTGGTGATCTGGAAGATGATTTTTGGACCTCACTGCTTCCCAGAGATCCAGTGTTGCCTGTGTGACATCACTCAATTGGCAGCTTTGCCACGCCTCCATAACACCACCAAATGAAAATCATTTGCACCTTTTTCATCATCCAACGGTATCTGTCTGGTCTTGTTTCTTCACCCAGTTAACAGTAACGTGAACCATTTAGTCCCAACACTAGCAAAGAAGAGTAAAAACAAAACGGTTATGTCGCATTGCAAACCACATACTCTCTCTGGCCGAACTGGTGTCCATGTAAATGGACAAGCTGACGGCATGGAGCGAAGCGTGAGAAATGTTCCACAAAGCAACGTTACAGGACCAAACAACAGTGACGTAGTAACTGGTCGTGTCTTTGGCAACTTATGAGGAAAAAAAATCTTCTGTTGCATGTGGGGAAGTGTCTGTTCTACTGTCTGTCCTACCGACGTCACATTTCTGCCCAAAAAACAGCTTCTGTCCCTGGCGAAAAACTTTAACTCACCATGTGTTTGTCTCCTTCCACTATTGTGTTCACTGATGGCGATTATGTAATTATGTCATTTAGAGCAAAAAAGGTAACACTAGCCCTTTTTAGATGGAAAAGGCAGCACATTTGCTCCAAGGTAAGTGTAGTAATGTGCCACCTTGTCTTTCAAAAAGGGAGGTGTAATATTCCTACTTTTCCAAAAGCCGCCACCAGGGTAGGCGTAAACATTTGACGTGACGTGAAGCACGAAGTTGGGCAGTGAACAGTGACAACGAATTTGTCTTTAAAATAAGAGCTTTACATTGCACCCACCTGGAGTTTAGAACTGGGTTCTTCGCAGGGGGCTTTTAATTTGAAAGTAGCGACCGTTAGTAGGTTGCCGCTACATAACAAGCGGACACAACCAAACAGCTACAGAGACCGAGGAGATGCTAGCCTCTCCTGGATCTCAGCGACTGTCCAGTTGCTCATCTTGACGTCCGTGGATGAAGTGATGGACTGACTGCTGTGATCAGATGTTTCCTGGTTTTAAAACTCCCCAGCTGTGGGTCGCACAACAGTGCAGGTCATCGACACCTCCGCCCATCTCAAGCAATTGCCGGCACATTGACGACTCTGATTTAGATAGCAGGCAAGGCGGAAATAAGTGTACCCTCCGAAGCGGCAAAATGGACCAAAACAGACCCCCAATATAGCGAGGTCTGTCTAAATCCGCGGACCAAGCCGCAAAAAAGAGGGCCAAATTGGCGGCTCGCTGCCCTTTATAAAAACGGCACTTCTTTCCGTAGCCCATTAGAGTGCACATAAGCACATATGTCACGCCAAGTCTGCAGTCTGTTCATGGAACCGGATCAGGTCGAGCCTGTCAAGACACCTCAGGCATTCCTTCGGGCATGAAGTGATGCCTGGTGGCTACATGACAACTTGATGATGAACACACAAAGACGGCTAGAGAATTGTCCGAATTGAGGATTAGAACAGAATCAGATAAACACTGAACTGCCTTACATCAAGGTCTTAATTAAAAGCAGATCAGCACAAATCCTCACTTAACGTCTCTGTTGGAATCAATGGTGAACTTTTAACGGCGAAGAAAAACCCCAAACTTTGCTTTGTGTGGTTATCCGCATCTGACGTGAACTTTC
This sequence comes from Sparus aurata, assembly GCF_900880675.1. Taxonomy (NCBI): domain Eukaryota; kingdom Metazoa; phylum Chordata; class Actinopteri; order Spariformes; family Sparidae; genus Sparus; species Sparus aurata. Next base: position 28,143,779 of record NC_044188.1, read on the forward strand.
GTAAGAACATCTCAGTGAATTCCTCTGCTGCAGTCTGGTTAGTGACCTTTGAAGTGGCAGTGAGGGGAAATAATGAAATCCACTACAGAACAGCAGCTGACAGACTGTATAGAAACGGTGTACAGCTATCTGAATTTATTTGACTGCCATGTGCTTAATGAAAAGCTTTTGTACGAGCGCCTTGGGGACAAGTGGCAGAGTGTGGATTCATTTGCAGCCACGCCAACGTGGTAAGTGCTTGAATCAGAAAGACATGTTGAATTAACTGAATATAAACGATGTGCAGTGATGTGTGCAATGAGGTAGTACAACTGATAATTCTGCACAGCACCTAGAAAAATACTTGGCAAGACAATTGCATCCCTCCAACATCTCATTACCACCCGCCAGTACAGGCAAGCCAATATTTTAGCACACCAGCTTACAAGATTATCAACTACGACTGGTTGAATCATGTCTCCTTTTATCCTGCACGTTGTGACCGCCTGAACTCCACCCTCATAAATAAACACTTCACACACTCCTGGTGCACCCCTGTTTTAGATTAACTTTCTATTGGGCCCAACGGCACCCATCAATCAGTCTACCTTAACCAGCACAGCCTCCGCATATAGGTAGTTTCCATAGTAACAAGCTCCTCACACCACCACTGTGATGTCACTGCACCGGGAGTGTATAGTCACATACGCACCATGTGTTAATGCACTGTGTGTGTATAGATTTTCAAGTGATGCATATATTGTTGTAATTTTGCAACCAAATGTTGGAGTTTATAACTGATAACACAGTATGGACGGCTTTGACAAAAACAGATAACTGCCTTATAGAAGCTCGGAAAACAAGAAGACACCTACACCTTCCACAGAAATCCATTCAGAGGAAGATTATTTGTGTTGGACTAAAATTAATTGTCAAAACAGTGCCATGTGCAAAGATTTAACTCTTGACAGAGACCAACTGTGCCATGTGTTCATCTTCGATAGAAAAAAGTACATTTATTTGCTTCCATTTGGCAGGCCTTTGTGAGCATATTTACAGTAGTCTAATTCCTTTTTTCTACTTCAGTGTTGTACCTCTTTTTCTGCAACTGCCTGTATCAACACAGAGACAAATAAGTGAATTACCACTTCCAAGTGCAACACTTTCATTGGAAGTCAAAAGTAAAACATGACTGCTTGCGGTAACATGATCGATGTGATCCTGATCACAGTGAGCCTCATTCCTCACCGACAGTGCTCTCCTGAGGGAGGTGATGACGTGATCATGCTACTCACTGAAAACCAGCCAATCCCTGCTGTCACAAGCTGGTCTCCATGGCAAGGGTTGCCTGGGGTGACAAATGGTCCTGTCAGACAGTGGTGATGAGCACAGACAGGAAGTGCACAGTGTCCGTCAACTGGTAAAATTGACTAACAACACTGCTAAGTGGTTTAGGTTTTGATTAAAAAGCCGTTATAGACTAGCCTGATTTAATTGAGAACATATGGTTAAGAAACGATCTGACATATGGCTATTATACTTTATAAATTAGATAATAATTAATTATTCATATGAAGGAAACCCTGAAAGACTTTTGAACTAAATCAGAATAAAACAGGCTTGTTTAATAATCAACTGATGGCTAATTACCTCGAAGCAATTCTGTCACCATGAGGCGAACAGTGGAGCTCTATGCTCCTTCTTCATCTTTACTCCATCCTAAAACCCACCACGTAGATGTCTATCTCTACACTCTGCCTTTCCTCTAAAGCACTCAATTCTTTCTGTAATGGCCAGAGAGTCTTTTCTGACAGATTTATAGCACAGTAAAGAGGAGATGAAGTGTGGGAAAATGTGGTTTAGGATGACTGAGCGCCTGATGCACCAACCGACTACAGAGGCCTGGCAGGCTGGCAGGCTAACACCTATCTAACACTTAATTGAGAACAAAGTGGAGGAAGGGGAGGTACATTCCGGGACATCGGCGCGTCAGTTAGTCTGTCCTCACTGAAGTGAGACGACCAATATGCAACTGTTGATGGTTGCCCCCCCAATCTCGCACCCACAGCCCAATGACTTTGTGTGGTTATGTGTGCACAGTATATATGTCAGTGCACCATGAGACAATATGACCCAGTTATGTCCTACTTTAAAATAAGGGGTAAGATAGGCCATCGTTTTGGCACCTGTCCCAAATTCAATTTTACTCCACCTCCTTTCCGCCAGCCCTACCCTCATTACAAGAAATGCACCCAGGTAACGGACAAGGGTGCAGACTCCGAGCCATGCTTATCGACTAGATTAGCATAAAAAGCGTTGGAGCCGTCTGACCCAGTTTTAGGATGACGGGTGTATGCGTCTTTCGTATGCGGCCCTAAAGGTGCAGACACATCTCTGCCTCCCTTCCGCCAACAGGTCAGAAGGTGAAGGAGGAGGAGAAGGAGAAGAATATATTTACGGTAAGACAGAATTAGATCAATGATGCATGAGATAAAAAAGAAATTTGGAGCAGAACAGTGAGGTCAGCAGCAGGACGGATGCAATAGAGCAAACTGTCGCTCTATGCCTAATTGGAAACGCAGGTGTCCAAATTGAATCGTGCACTCAGAGCGGAAACCAATTGCTCAGTGAACTGGTGATTCCTGCCACTGACGTTATCTGACTTCCTATTACTTCGCACTGCCGAGCTAGTGAGCACCAGACAGCAGCATGGACTGCTGTCAATTTGGTCCTCCTGCTGCTCAGGAAATAGAGGCTAAACAGAAAATGATTATAAAGATGAGCACTGTAACACATTGTGTATTTGTGTGTACACCAAACACACCAGCAGCAATGACGACACACTTCTCTGTTGAGAGATGTCTTGGCTTTGGTTCAACCAGTTGTTAAGAGCATATTTTTCTGACTGAAGTTAGAATTAGCATTTATTATGCATTATACATTATTGCGCATCACTAAATTTACAAACCCTAAATCGTTAAATTGGAAAACGTGAATGTAAATTCACGGTTTCAACGCAGTTTTAATCTTGTTTCCCCAAATTAAATACATTTTCAATTTCCAACACTGGTCTTTGCCTCCCTCAGGCAGACCAATGAGACCGGACTGGAATTCTCAGGAGGGGGGCCTTAATGAGACAACATGCACTAGAATGGACCATTTCAGAGAGAGGGTGAATAGAGGTGGAGCAACTCTTTTTTTTTTTTTTTTTTTTTTTTTTAATTTGAAACAGGTCAACATATTCTAGTTGACCTGGACACCCAAAAGAAAAAAGTATGAACCTGACAGCATAATAATAATATAATACTTGGCTTTTGAAGATTTGAGTTCTTGAAGTACAGAAGTTTAGGACACTAACTGAGTCGACAAACAGTTTTGTGTGACTGCTAACAGCGAGACTGCAATTGTTAGGGTAAGTGAAGCCAGATAACGGAAACATATCCTGGGTGTGTTTGGTAGTACAGGCCTGCAGAGTCCAATCAAAGTGTCACATTTTAGCCACCAATACAAAGCAAATATGATCAACCATGTTTACCACAAGCCATAACAACACAGGCTGGCTGAATTATTCAAGGAAATTCTGCCATGCAGTGCACAGGTTCAACCTCAATTTATGCAAGGTCTAAGCTCATATTACAGCTTGCATCTGTGCTGTGAATACTGCCAACAGCACTGAACTGCAGACAGGCAGAAGGAAGACATCCCATTTGCAAAGGGTAAGCCCTTGGCCAACAAGCTAGTGAGCAAGCTGCCTGGTCAACTATTAACCACCCACAAGCAAGTCAGTTCAACCGTTTCCACAGCAACCTGCCACCACAATTGGGTGTGTAAACTTTGAAAGGAAGGATTAGTGTTGAAATGGATGTGGAGGACTAAAAAGGAAGAACAGAAAAGAGAGCTGGAGGGAGGCGATGAAACACAATGAGAGCTGAAGTCAAGTAAGGTTCATTTGCAATAGGGGAGGGAAAGCATGTCAGCGGTGTGTGTGAAATGCTTCCTCTACTCTGGTCTGTCTCGTTCAGGTGTAAATGAGTTTGAATCAGTAGCCCCTTTCACACAGAGAAGCCGCATTATCGCAGCAACGGTAATTCGCCAATTCTCCGCTGTTGGCCATTCACACAGAGCGAAGCAGTGCTGGCAGAAAGCCGGTGCTGAGGTTCCTTAAGAGGCGTGACGGTACGCGTCATGATGACGTCTGTGTGTTTTCAAGGCATTTCTCTGTCCTCTTGTCAATAAAAACCTGCAGACAGTTTATAAAACATATGGATGCTGTTATAATATGTTGTGATTGAGATCCTGACCCACCAAACATCCCGGAAAGTGACAAAGTTATGTTTTTCGCTGTCACAAGCTGGTCTCCACGGCAAGGGTTGCCATTATTACATAATTAAATAATTGCCATAAGTAAACCGGACGCTGTCCGACTGTAACTCGCGGAGAGGGAGGCTCTGATAAGTCGAGAGTATCAGCACCGAAGCTAACTTCACTCCTCGCCGCCTCTGAGACATTCACACAGAAGCCAAGGCAGAGAATTGGCGCAGGATCCCCGCATCCAAACGGCAGTGTGAATGGGGCTACTGTGTTACCCATTAGGCTGCCCTGGCCACTGTGGTGTCTTGAGGCTTGTTGTAGTAGAGATAAACCGAAAGCTTTCCAGGAATAGAAAGAGGACAGCCACATCCAGTCACCCCCCTGTTTATGATTTAGAAGCGTTAGCAAGTCAGAGGCATGAAAGCCAATTTAAAAAAATCTCAGCAGGGTTGGTTTTCCACCATCTCTGTAACGTAGGGTCAAAGGAATACAGTCTTCACTAAAATCTGGGAGACATACAGCCCGGGAAGAAAAGTATAAGGATACTTATCTCTTCACGCTTCCCAGGGAGTAAGCGATGAAGAATAAAGAGTGTAAGCAGGAGGGAGAAGGAGGGGAAAAACGAACGTGAATAGACTACAAGACAAGCGAAAGACCAAGAACCCAGAAAGTGAACAAAGAGCGAATCCTCTTTGAGTTGCTATAAGAGAATGCACCAAAGCAAGATCTGGGAATAGGGGAGTACTGCTATTTCCAAGCATATATATTGATGCTTCCACTCTTCTCCGTGGCAACACAGAAATGCGACTTAAAGCAGTTATCATACACTGATCCCTCATGTGCAATCTGTCAAAACAGCTGACACGTGTTCAAAACTCAATGTAGTAGGCAGACACAACTGTATGGATAAAGATATCATGTTGCTTCATTGATCATTCATGTCTGATGTCTACAATAAAAGCAAAAGGAAAAAAAACGAGTGATAGATGTGACTTCAGGTTTATAAGTTAGCATCATTAGCTATAACCATTGGCAAATTGTTTTCAGTCTCCCAGCTTCATTAGTCTGGTAAAAAAAAAAAAAAAAAGCTCATGATAATCACTATCAATGCACCATCTGCCTAACAATTCCACAGGAACAAAAAAGCTGTTGAGAACAGTTTCAGGGTAGGTCCAGAGGACCCTCCCTCCTGTCTGTGAAGTTGTCATCCGTTCACAATATACAGTTTGAAAAGCAGGTCTTTTGTAAAAATTTGTAAGGTCTAAAACTGGACCTTACAAATGCTGATTAGTAGGGGTGGGTAAAAATACCGATTCATCAATGCATTGCAATACATTTTTTCCCAATTCAATATCGATTCATAAAATCCTCTGAATCGATTCGGGCAAGCGACCACCTGCTGTCCCTCGCCGGACCTCTCGGTCCCCGCCTCAAGCAGCTGGAAGCGCGTCGCCCGCGACCTCGCTCGAGGGTCACAGGGTGATGCGCCGCGGAAACACCGTCGGAGCTGCAGAGGCGGGTAGCCGATGTCTGACACACCGCTCTTTCGGAGACAGTAAACTCCCAGCACAGCCGGTCTCACCCTGGCCGCTGCACCGTGCGCCCGCGAGTTGCACTCTCCTCCGGGGAGGGAGGGGGGGTCAGTGTCAAAGTTTTACCCCCTCACGTCTAGCCGGAGGGCGGAGGGACGGCGGTCATGTCTATGTTTATGTCAGACAAAAATGTACCATGCAGTCCCAGAAACAATGGCACTTTCTCAGCTTAAAGCGAAAATCTCGCCAAAAAGCAACCAAGGCTTTATTTGAGATTGAATACGAGTCAAACCTTCGTGTAAAAGCATAATTACGACGAAAGAGGCACTTTTAAGATTTACCGTAGTTTCAGTAAACGCGCAGGAAGTGCAGCAGCTAACGTGAGTAGTTCAAAAACCTTCTTTTTCATAAACTCTGTGTACACAAACAATGTTCTCAATGCTCTTGTTCATGAGTAGAGACCCTAGTGATGCTACGAGCAAAGTTTCATGTTGTGTCGAGCCTTCTTAGTGTTCTAAAAATAGCGATTTTGATGCTAGCATGTCCTGCCCCATGCACTCCCATTCAAAATTAACGTGCCCCAAAACCGAAACTACGGTAAATCTTAAAAGTGCCTCTTTCGTCGTAATTATGCTTTCACACGAAGGTTTGACTCATATTCAATCCCAAATAAAGCCTTGGTTGCTTTTTGGCGAGAGTTTCGCTTTAAATATGGTCGCACTATTTTATACATAAACACATTGAGTACCTTTGTTAACATTTCAATTCGAACTAGAACTTCCTAGAGGAAAGATTTATAATTTAAGATGACTTTTTTTAATTAAAAAATTATCAACAGGTACTCTAATGAATTGTTTGTTTATTACTACTTATTACTGAATCGATATCGAAGCATTTAAGTCAATACTGAATCGAATCAATATTGAATCGAATCGTGAGGTTCTTAACAATTCCCAGCCCTACTGATTAGACATGTTTCATTCTTGATGCGCAATCCTGATTCATTTTTTCATGAGTTACCAATTTTGGGGGTGATTTTAACCTGTTTTTTAAAAAGTCTTAGGATATGTGATCCAGATGACATAAAAAAATGTAGTGGGCAGCAAGCTTGAACCTTGAATTTTTAATTCTAGGTCCTGTATCATAGGCAACTGAACGCATTTACGTTTTCTTCAAGATGTTTCACCTCTCACCCAAGAAGACTTTTCAGTTCGAACTAACTGGAGGGGAGTTGCAGGCTTTTAAACTCTGTAAGATGTACGTGGATAGCAGAGTCTTGACCGGAGGAGTTGGCCCTCCTGTGTGTGCCATTCGTTTATGGAACAGTTGTTTTGTCTCCACACTGTACAAATCTGTGTCTCTTCCTGGCAGCACTGAACAGCGTAAACTATATTACTCTGTTTATGCCTGGGTGTTTTGTCCTGAGGATGGACAAGTTTCTCCCTCAGCGTGTTGCTAGGTTTGAATTGTATTGGGATATGATTATTTATTGAAGATTCATAAGATCCATTGAGGCGATGTTGTTGCGTTTTTTCCGTCTACTCCTTTGTCTGCTCTGGATCGTTTAGAGGTTTTGACAAAGGTCAAGTTTTGGTAGCCACAGGTTTTAAGCGCTCCCCTGACGTGCTTCTGTTCCTTTTAGTTCTCCTCTGTCTTTGTGGGCACAGTCTCAGCCCGATGGTTTACATACATCTTATATACACTCCCACACAGAGTATAAAAGCTTGCAACTCCCCTCCAGTTAGAAGGAACTGAAGAAGCCTATTAGATGAGAGGTGAAACTGAATGTCCAGTTGCCTATGATACAGCTCTTAGAAATACCATGAGCTGGATGACTGTCAATCTTCGTCAACATCTTAAATTCTTAAATTTTTCAAGTGCAAAATCTGCCAGTTACCCAATCATGTAAGTAAAATGGGACATGTTGTTTAAAAGTAAGAAGACCTGATTTTGATCAATCTTGTTATAGAAATATGAAGACATTAATTTTGGGGCGAATATTGCAAAAAAGGTGCCAAATATGACCGTGGATGTTGTCTAAAATGCCTAATAGGCATTTTTCATTTCAGCTCCACTTTAAAGCAGAAGTGGGAATTGTTCATGATTAAAGTGCATGCAAGGTATTATAAGAAGGCTTAGTCCAGCTGGGTATGACGCAGCAGCTTGTAGCATTTCGAGTGGCGCTTGACAGCTGAGACACATCAAGCGTGTGCAGTGCATGGATGATGGATGACTGCCGCGTTGCTCGACTGCTGTTGCTCACAAGTGTGTGTCTGTCCACACATACAACGTTGCTGCTGCAGTGCTGCTACTACCAGCCCTATATTTCTATGTGCATTTGATAGTAATCAAGAATGATGATAACATGATTTTAATTTAGTTTCATTGAAAGTTAGAGAGAGGGACAGAAAAAGATCACTGAAAAAAAATATTGCCCTTCAGCGCGAGCCTAAAAATTGGCGCATATCGGCCTTTAACCAAACAACTCACATCACATTCGGTACAAAGGAGTGACATGGGCATCCAACTGGAGTTCTCTGTCCAACTACCTGTTGTAAGACCAAGTAAACCCAATATACTCTGACATTTTAGCATTCCTTTATTCAGCCAACTCATGAGGAAAATATGTGGTCCTTTTTCTTGTTTTATATTTGCTACATGCCAAGTGCAAAATCACGGAGGGTTTAAAGAAATGGGTTAATGGAGGACACACAGCAGTTCCCTACCATTTTGTATGAAACGTCATTGAATCCACACAACCGAACATTGACTTATCAATGAATCTAAATACAGCAGACAACTAAAGAGTTCAGTGTTGAATCTGTTACCGTTTTAAATAGTTTGCGCCATCCACCCACCGAAGCTAAAGATATTTTATTCTGTGTTAATACAAAATATATTGTTTAATAAGAATTTTACCTTAATATCAATGCTTAAAAGTATTTTTCACAGTCTCCACGTCTTACATTAAAACCACAGGCAACAATGGTGATCTTCCAAATGCAAGGCAGATTTTGTACTGTATCGAGTTTTCACAGGCATTAATATGGGCTAGGGATTTAACGGTTACCGGTGTCACGGTAAACCACAGTAAAATTCCCGATGGTGAAGGTTACCATTTAAGTTTTATTACCATGGTAACCGTCGCAGTTGATAACCAAGTTGTGGAAAACTCGCGAGATACTTCCCAAGTCTCCACATGCGCAGCGAGCAACGTGCGCTTGTTATGTAGTGAAGAAGACATGGCGGAGGGAGGACGTGATAGTAGCGACCCTCAAGGCATTTTTCTGCCTTCAAAGAGAACCAAATCTGAAGTCTGGGCATATTTGGTTATTATAAGAATGATCAGGGACAGCTGGTCGAGGATGGCAGCCCTATCTGCAGGAGCTGCAAGAAGAAAGTTGTTGCAAGGGGCGGCAACGCATCCAATTTGCGCAACCATCACCCTCAACTGTTCAGCGAATGCAAGGTAAGCTAACCTTAAACTCGGGTGCATCACGTGTATGTATGTTGAGTTTTCTCTGTCTAATTTGCTGTTGTCACTAATGTAAACTGAACAGATAGAGGTATAACTGAACGAAGATGATCCGTGATTCGGCACGTTATCTGAACCGCTTATTAACTGCAGATTTAACTTTTTAAAGTCGACCTAATAATTCCCCAAATATTGATGCAGAGCTGCAGTGAGGAGGATTTTAGACAAACACGTACTGGGTGGACTGAGTTAGTGAACGCAAACTGACTGAGATGACTGACAGAGCAGCGTCTACCTGTGGCTCAGCAGCCATTTGACCAATCAGATTGACCATTCACTACAGACGAGCAGATAGACAGATAAGTAATATCAGAAATATATAATACTTGTGGATTATTTATAGAATAGACTATATATAAAGAATAATATAAAATGGTGAATATAACAAGTGTTCTAGATAGAAATAAGAGCCAAAATAGAGTATTCATAATTAATGTAATAATAATCCTATCTAAAAAGTTATCCAACCTGTTTCTCACAACCGTGATATGATCTAAATTGTGAGTTTTGTGATCTTTTGGTTGCCCCCTAAGTAACAGTGACAGTAATAATTAATAATGACATGTTCTATTCATTTTTTTCAGAGGGTCTGCTGGCCAATCGAGTGCTGCTGCCACCACATCTCATTCTGCTATATTTAAGGTTTACTTTGCACAGTTTTGATACATTCTTTTATACTTATTTAATGTTGATATTGCAGTGTTTTATTAAGGTTTTGGATTTGGACTATTTTAATATATAATAAATCTATTTTTATACAAATATTGGTGAAATTATTTCAATTTATCAGTGTTTTTTCAACATTTTGAAGCCATTTTAAAAATACCGTAGTATACCGATAACTGATCATTTTGGACACCATTACCGCGGTGTGAAATTTTCATACCGTCACATCCCTAATGGGCCACTCTACATCACACACACACGCACACGCACACACACACACACCAAGGCCAGACACTGAGTTCAGAGGCACACTGGGACATCTTCCAGGAATGCTCCTCTACTGGCTGCTGCCCGCCAGCACACATACACACATGGCTTGCAGCCACGGACATGGTGTCCATGCCTCACACTGTTGGCAACGCCTCCAGCCTGCTTTGGGTCTTTGTGCAGCATTTAGGCTAGAACGGGAGGGAGGACTGAGGGCTGTTACACAAGCTGAGAGTCAGACTGGATAGAGATGACTCTACTAGTTGGAACAATGACATTTAACAGAAAAGAGCAGCAGGGCACAAAGAAACATCAAGACAGACAAGCTCACACATACACAATGGTGACTTGAAACAGATATTCCTATTACAACAGTGAAAATTTGAGGAAGCCTGTCAGAAGTGCAGAAAAAAGCGACAGAGGGAATAAGACTAGAAATAGTACAGAGAGAGTCTGTTTAAGCTGCTTGCTATTGGTAAACAAAGCAGCAGTCCCTCTCATTATGGGCTTTTTATAGATCAGTGCAGACAGAAATGTGCACTGGATATCCATTCTCTACACTCTGAAAGAAAAAAAAAAGACAAATCTGCAAGTAAAACCTTAAGTCTTGTCATAAACATTAACTCTTGCACATTTCTGGGGAGCCAAGGCCAGGTTTGAAGTATCTGGTATTAGACACACCAGTGCTGAATGAGGATGTACTTTTTAAAACATTAAATTCCCTTATTCACATACTGTATATCATAAGATACCATTTTAGCCACTGCATGACTGCCTTCTCCAGAGGGTTGGGAGTTAAGCTGTTAAAATGACTGAATCATCAAAAACAATTGCACTTTGTCATACAAAAAACACATGCACAACTGGCCAAAACCCATAACTGATGGCTGGATGCTTTTCTTTGCTAGAATCATGTCTCCCCTTTCTTGTCCTCCTTCTCTACCCTCTGGTCCTACCCGGGGCTTTGTCACATGACTTTCAAATCTCACCCTGGGCCTTCACAGCCTTGATGAGCAGGTCTAAATATAAGTCTACTGTGAGCGTCATACATAAAACAAAATCCCTGCACATTATTTGCAGTGATACAAATGCAAACGGAAGTACTGAAACAGGCACTAGTCATCATGTTAGGAAGATTGGGTAAATGCACAGCTACAAGTTATTCATAGCACATGCATACAAATTAGGGCTGCAACGATTACTCAAGTAACTCGAATAATTTGATTACAAAAAATGATCGAGGCAAAAATCTCTGCCTCGAGGCTTCGTTTAATTCCCATCACCAGTGTTATGTGGCCTGCTTAGCTCGGGGATCATTTTTCCACACGGACTGTTACTGCGGACACACACCGCTACATTCAGAATTGAGTTAGGGCGATGGCGGAGAGCAAAGAAACCGTCCCTAAAAGTCAGAGAATGTCCGAAGTTTGGGATCATTTCACACTTAAAAAAGAAGATAACAACGTGCAATGTGTCTACTGCAAAGCAGAACTGGAGTACCACAACAGCACGTCAACAATGAACCGAAAGCATCCAGTTGTTAACACCAGCTCACCAAGCGTCGCCGACGCAAGCTAACGTAAACATTGACGTTAGCTTACTTAACGGAGCCTAGCATCACTAGTTAGAGCGTATGGTGTTTGCGGAGGATGTAGCCTGATGTCGGTATGACCTGATATCATGTTAAGATGTGGAGACTACTTTGTGTTAAATTGCAAAAGAGTAATAGATTACACCGAATAACTCCTGCAGCCCTAATACAAATCAAACTGAATTGGGAGTCTAGACTCAGCAGTGCATGAAAATATCTTAAAAAGCTGCATGTCAGGTTGTAACAATGAGGGAGTATGCTAATCTTAAATGGGGATTAGGCTGAAATTCTACAAGTTATAGAAAAAACAGCCCGTGTAAAAAAAAGATGTCAGATTAAGAGCTACAACTATTTGATCCAAATAGTGAAAGTGCTGATTCAAAGTGGAAAAGCTTAGATGAACGATAATGAATGAATGAATGAACTGGGAGAATGACACTCAAGAAACTGACAGAACACAATCAGCTAGAGAGAAGACATATCACATGGTTACAGAAAACACTGGTGGTTGTACAGTGGTATTACAAAGCGATGCTCCTTTTAAATCACTAACAATCTCTGGCTGAGTACACACACCGGAATGCCGAGATCACACCAACTGCACACCAGCCAGATTTATATTTTGGCCTGCCATCAAGGAATTAACAATAATTAGCGACAGCTGATATGACCTGCTGCTGCTGACAATTCAACTTATGAAAGTGAGTCTTTGCTGTAAGAGTAAGAGGCCCCTAGATGAATGTTTTGTACACTGCTCATGCACAATTTAGCAAATCTGTATTTTTTGTGGATTTTTTTTTACCTGCATATAATACAAAATGCTCGCAATGTAGAAGGGCAACGTTGCAACACTAGCAGGCTGAGGTGGACTAACTAATCGCATTACAGTAAAGCCAGGTTGCCTAAGCTGATATTAACACATAATATCATTGGGTTTACCGTTGGGCATCCCTAATGACATGTTCACTTCTACCCCCTTTACTCAAAATTATACCAGAATTTTACCATATTGCCATCATTCTGCCTTCCATCAAACAACAGTATGGATTGCAGAAAAATTTAATGGTGAAACATGAAAACATTGGCATATATTACAAAATCCCCTTAAAGCAGCTTGTCAAATAATATACAGCCACTGACTGGCTAATCGTGTTGTGCACGTGTGCTTCAATGATGTGCTACTTACGATCGAGTCCATTGACGTAGCGGATAGATACTTCACAGTGCCCCCACACAGCACTGACGATGGGATAGAGCCGCTTGCCTTTTAACCCTCTAAAAGCTACTCCCAGATACTGTCCGTCTACCATGAAGCTCAGTGTTCCTTCGTCCATATCTAGTATTACTGTCAGAGAGTCTGGGAGCACAAATGACTCATCTGGCTCCAGGAAACATGGGTATGTGGGTGCTGGCGTGGAAGCGGGTCGATTCTTTCCATCGTGGTAGAGCCTGTTCCGACCCAGGTCCCAGCCCCAGGACTCAGAGTCCGAGCCCACCAGGGCCGTGTAGCCCACTGAATGTAAAGATGCTTCAGCGGTGGCCACGCCTACGACAGCGTGGGTGCCTCTTTGTCTGGCTGGCCAGTGAATCCTCCAAACGTGGAGGCCCCTGGTGTAGCCTACCTTACCACGGATACAGTCAGTGCTCTGTGCCACTGGATGTCGATGAAACGTCAGCTTGTCGTCCTCCTTAACAAAGACATTGAGCGACCGGTCATCTGGGTTCCAGGAGTGGCGGAGCTGGGTCTCGGAGCTGGCTGATGGCATGTCCAGCAGTAAATCCAGCCTGGGGGGGCGACAGAAATCTGGGCCCCTCAGTTCACGGCGTACTGGCCGATAGGAGGGCTCTCCGCGTACATCCACTGATTTGATACTGCCAGAGATCTTCTGGCCCATGGCTGGGTGGGTCAAAGGGAGGAAGGGACAGAGGGGAGGGAAATGGATGGACCAAGGGTGGTAATGAGGGGGTTGTATTGCCTGACGTTACCTCATGGGCGCAATGGCAACACAGTGGGTCCTGGGTGGAAGGGTGCTGCTGGACACACGTGCTGTCTTTCACCAGGGGGACCCACACTCCTGGAACACAAACAAAATTAAACATTATGTATCTAATGTATAGTCTTAAAGCTACTCAACTCAGTTGACTTGGCTGACAGAACACACAGACGGATTTCCTTGTCATACAGTACTTCAGTATAAAAAGGTAAACTGATACCGGTTAGAAATTGATCACAACATAAATAAATTTTTTGAAAAATTCTGTCAAAATGTAACTGCAAATTCACAATGTTAATTTAGCAAGGGTGGCAAGGGCGATTATATTTCACATTTTCACAGCTGCAATTATTAGCTGATCTAAATAAAACTTTTGGTAAATTGATGGATTTTTTCTCTAGACATATTTATGAATTCAATCAGAAGTAACTTTGATGATAAAAGTAGTCACTAGCTGCAGTCCTTATTTGCCTATAAAATTCAGCAAACTGGATGAACTTCTTTACTTCAAGCATTTCTCTCCCAAACTACTTCCTATCTTCAGCTGTCAGTCTGAAGTGTGGACAAACATTCGAGTGCACTGCACTGAGTGCAGAGGTATCGTTTTTATTTATTTTTTGGCCACTCACCCTGACAGTTATCTGAAAAGACTGCACTTAAAAGCAAGAAAATGTGTTTTTTCAACCTGCTTTGCATCACAACAATGTTGGTAGTACATGCATATGGATAATGTTAAACATCTTTCCATTTTGCCTGCACCCAGTCTGACAGATGACGCAAAACACTTCATCGGTAGGGCCCTATAAAATCAGTTTTATTTTTTCCCCAAATTTCCATTTTATTTTTTCCCAAATTCCATTTTTTCCGTTTTAATTTCTGGGAATTCTGTTTTTTCCGTTTTAATGTTTGGGAATCCCGTCTTTTTTCTTATTATACTACCAAAAACTGTGTTTTCAATGTTAATGACTAAAATGTACACAAATTAAATAGAAATTACCTTAAATTTATTGATGTGACAAACACATTTCCTCAATACTGTACCGTACAATACATAAAAGTACATCAAAAACATTTTGACTTCATGTCTTCATACAGTAGTATATTTTGTGTTTTTATGGGTTTCGTTTGGGTTTCATTGAATAAAAACATGGTCAGCTCTCAGGCAGATCCAGTAAATGTTTGCATACCAAAATTGTTTTGAAAATTTAAGTAGCATATATAAAAAAAATTACCAAAGATGGCCAACGAAATAAAAAATTATAACGTGCCCGTGACATTATGTCAATAACATACTAACCAGCTAGCAGTGGAAACACCAACCCTCCCCCTGTCCTCTGAGCTCCCAGCCCAGGCAGAGTCAGCTAAGAGGGCTGTGGCTAACGGGGTTAACTAGCTAACAGCAGCTACTGTTAGCAGCAGTTAACAGTCACTCTGGTACTATATGCTGATAATATGAATCGGACAGGTGGCTAACTCTCACGCATTACACCTTTAATTATGATTTCTCAGGTCTGCTTCTTTGCAAAACAACAGTTCACCCGACACATACAAGTTGTTGGGGAACTGCTTGGCTCTGTACTGAGGGGTCAATGTCGACTTTCTCAGTTTTTTGGCCTACCAAGACAGAGCCGGGCAGCCGCTTTACCATGCTTACATTATTTTGACAGGGGAGCTCAGTCTGTGCCGGGAGCTTGTTGTGCCACCCAGGATTGCTTCCCTGCAGTTTTCCCCAGACATACGTTCCTCTTCCATACGAGAACAGCATTTCAGTGAAATTATGTCAAATTCCACGATATTCCGCATTAAAAAATAGATTCCGTTTTAATCGGCCAATTCTGCGATTCCGTGATCGCGGAAACCATAGGGCCCTACATCTGTTGGACTTTAGGCTTGTGGTAGCAACTCCAGATTTTTGTTCCACTTTGTTCCAGTTTCTATAGGCATGGTAGTAACTACTCACTAATCACTTACACACCAATGTTGAACAAAAGTACTCAGGACTGAGTGCCATTTAGGCAACACGAGGATTTGCTGAAACTTGCTGCAGAGTTCCTGTATATAGTTAGGCAGTATACAATCCCTCTTCTTAGCCAATCCCTTCTTCACCAAAGCAAACAAATGTGATGCAATTTGCATTTTATTAGTTTATAATACACTATATATATGCTGAATCAGTAAATAGAGAGAGACAAAAATTACTTCCAGACACGGGCAGAATTTCCTTGTAGATCCGAGTCGAGAGAAGCTGTTCCATATGTGCTGTATGTCCTCACTCTATCACTCTTTCCTATATATCCCCCAAATGTTTTTCTCACTCCCCTTGGTTTCCCAGGAAAGGACTCCACATGAGTCTTTCAGGGAAAGTACAGAGCAGTCACTGGTACTGACCCACCAAGGGAGGCTTGAATAAGATGAACCCACACGAAAACACACACACACACACACACACACACACACACACACACAGATGAAGACATAAATAGAATTGAAACAAGATAAGATTTGTATGTTTTAACACTTTAGGAATGCAACTTGATCAAATTTCCAAGTAAAAGGCTTCTCATCAAAAAGAAGAGCAACAAACCTTTTTCACACAACAATGGTGGAGGTTACCGGAGAATTGAGATGAAGACCAACGACAACGTGCTAAATGGGCCACAGCTTGGAAAACGCCACACAAGACTCATGGCTCAACATACACACTCACTGGCATGCAAAGTCATTTGCAGAGCACTATCTCATGACCACAAGCCATGAAAACTGACAAGCTCTGCATTTCCATATTAATTAATTTATACAGCCAGACATGATCCATGGAGCAATTTCATTACAAATGAGAGGAATATTTATCTAACAGCAGAATTAATGAGGAAGTGGCTATCGTCCACTCAGTTGACACTTGTGATTGTGTATGTCATATACATGACAAACACAAGCCCTTACTGTTGACACAAAATAAAGGGGAACACGTTTGGCTGGCACTTCATCAAGTGCTAAACCTTCAGTGGGAAAACACTGGCCCAAACAATAAGGAGACAAGCCAAAGTAAAATGATTCATGGGAATCAGATGGGCCACAGAGGGAACATGTGAAGAGACAAAGAGTAAGCGTTTAAAAAAAAATAAATCAGATCAACAGTGACCAATGAATCTCCAATACATACATAAACATCAAAGTTTAAGTTGGTCATCGTGTGCCAGCTTTTTGACCGTATCATATGTAGTTGTTCAGCAGATGAAAATAGCCACGTCCAAAATATCTGGTGGAAAATATTGTACCTATATGACCTATATGATGTTGCGAAAACATCTTAAATATAAATGTATGTACAAAGGTTTTATTTTTCCTCCAATGTTGAGACGGAGAGTAGTCGTCATTGTTTTCTTCTTCAGCATAGTGAGCTGCCAACTATTTCTGCTCCTCATGAAATAAAAGATCTTACAACAGCCAAAAAAACAAAGATGTTTAAAACCAGGAGAAGCTAAACTGGGCAACCACTCCCAGGTTAAGAAGAGTATTAAAAACCTGAAAAATATCCCTTTAAGGTACATATAGAACAGATAAAAAAGGGCAATTAATTACAAGTTTAACATGGACAATCATGCGATTAAATATTTTCATTGATTGACAGCCCTTATTATTGCATACACAAAGTATTTCGCCTGTCATATTGGTGCTAGTGGTGGGCACTGGGTAGCACTAGTTGTTGTATAATCATTTCATCAAGGAAATCAAACCCTCCATACCTACATATTATACTTTAACAGAAATAATTGGACTTTATAGGCCCCCACACACTGCCCAGACTCAAACCAACAGCCAACTGCCTTTATCCGACCACTCTGTTGCCTCTTTTCTGACCCCTTCGGCAGAAAAGTTGCATTGGACACAAAACAAAGCGCACCCAGTATTCTGCCCCTCCCACACCGCGCTGATTCACTAGCACATCTCCAATTAGAATGGTCATACAGCTGGCATACAACATATCAGAGAATCCAATGGTTCAGACGGCCGACACCCTCAGACTTTGCATGTTGAATCGGAGAAGACAATGTCCGCGCGGCTCCGAAAGCTTCCAACGTAACTGAACACACCAAACAGATGTGTTCCCGACCTTGTCTGAGTCTCCCTAAACGCTTCAGACGTCCAACAGTTGGACCGGTGTGTTCCTGCCTTAAGGAAAACAAATGGACTAATGCAAGTTTTACTGCCTAACTGCATAAAGAAAAAAAGGAAAAATACATTCTAGACTAAATATAGGTAATTTGGAATACCAATTTTGGAGAGCAAAACATAGGCAGAGAAGCGATCCCATCCAAGTCGCTTTAAAAAGAAAAAAAAAAACATCTGATGCCATCCACATGAAGCTGTTGACATCAAAAAGGAACTAGAATGGTGGTCAACTTCAACCCGGTGCTTGACCAACAATACTGCCTGCCCCCTCCTGTGCACACACTAAAATGTAACTAACTGAGCCCTTCATCTACAACACTAGCAGACAGGAAAAAAAATAAATAAAAACATAGTAATCTGAACAAGAAAGTCTTTTTCATTTGATATTGTGAACATGCTGGCTGATAGCAAAATTAATTAAGATCATTCCAGCATTTTCACCTGCTGCCCTGAGTTTACCAAAGTTCTCAAAATTAGCTGATCGATTCATTAGGTAGCATCTTCACATATTCAATGTATATGTATATCACCAAGCTAATGAAACCAATTTACTGTGTATTCCCTTTTCATTGAAGAAGAGGTCCTTGGTTAAAGGGGAAGAAGCAATTTCCTGTAATAAACGGCAAAGGAAAACCTACAGTTATTTAATTATTTCCTGGAAAACCAAGCACATTGGTAAGCCTTAGTGCTGTCGTGAAACACCAGTTATGATGGTCTCACTATGAAAACAAAATGATACCCACAAAACTTATAGCAGTTGGAAGTGGGAGAGTTCAAGTGTGTGTGTTCACACAGCCACAACACAGCAATCACTAGTTTTTCATTTTAAGTTAGAACTGAGAAGACTGCGAGGGACAGGGATCAGGAGTCAAGGTCGTGATGTGGTTTAAAAAGACAACATAATGCTGACTTCACACCAACAATAAGCAGGCCAGATAACGACAGTTCAAAGTGAAAGGGAGCACTGAAGTAGCAGGCTTTTGAAAACTTTGTATACGTGGTAATCCATCAATATGAGCATCAATAAATCATTTGTTATGGAGAAGTGGAAAAGGGTGATTTAATGTTAAAAAGGTTAGTGAAGGACAGGATGAAAGCTGGCTGTGAAGAGGGTCAATCTTAGCATCTATGTAAAGGAGCCAGACAGGCAGGGACAAGTACAGGAGGAACATGAACAAGGAAAGAGATGATGAGAGATACCCTGATAGGGTAGGTGAGTGACGGGTGATGGAGGGAACCCTGATGGCGGGAGAGAAGTGACGAGATGCGTCTACCCCGACCACTCTTCAGATAAGAAAGCTGAATTCAGTGCAAAGGATTATCCAGTACCAAATACAGTGGGTGGAAACCAAGAAGCTCTCTGCCTCATCTCCTTCACTTCTTGAAAAGGAGACCTAAATATCAGCCCAGTGATGTGCTTCTGCTCTGAGCGCATGAGAGTCGGAATGCAAGCAGGAGCTTAGACTGTTTAGGAAGCCACTGGACCAGAATCCATGGCGCAAAACTAGTTATCTTGAGCAAAGGGAGGCAGTGACATGAAGAAGGCTGCTGGTAGTGTGACAAGTATTGTTGGCATATCAAACATGCGCAGCCACTCTTAATACAAGCAAGCCTCACCCAAACACACACGGCTTTAGGGCAAACACAAGGGGGAACTAGTAATGCAGGAGCTTTGAAGTATCAGCCACTCAGATGCACGCATGCCCTTATCAGCTTTGGAAAACCGGCTGAGGGCAACAACGACCTGTGTGTTGGCACGCATGTACAACATAGAGGCGCAGCTGAACCTTGTATTAACTATTATTTAATGTTATTAGCTGAACTTTGCCAGACCGCGTGGGGAGGTTCATCACCATTTTACATGGAGTATCGGCTACTAGCTTTTTCCTTCTCCAAACTATCTTGATTATTTCAGCCTTTGTCAGAAAGGGAAAGGTTTACATTTTTGGGGGTCAAATAATAAATACAGATTTAGGGGCTGGAGATAAGAAAGCAGAGTAGCCCAGAGCATAAATCAAAGCATGAAACAGTAGTGGTTAGGGTTAGACATGAGGAGCAATGTTGGTTACCGCTTTCTCTCAGGATTCTACATGTTCTTATACAACCCAAAAAAATACAAGCTGATATTAGTGCAAAGCTAAACCGCAATTACTGTCAGTAACAACCTTTTCACAAACATTTAGCTAAAGTGTATATAGCAAGACTATCAACACTGTCATTTTAGTTCCATGGTTACACACACTGAAAAGCCCATAATGTGTTTTCAGTGTGTTTAAGCACAACCTTTAAGAGAACAGATGTGGCAATGTGATTTAATGCACACATGTTTGACATTAGTTATTACAGACCTAAACACCTCCACAGCGAGTGAATTTGGGCTGTCCCATATCAGATCTTTCATCATCAATCCAACGCTGATCTAATTATGAGACAGGTCCACTGCTGGCTGGTTTACAGCTTTTGCAAACAAAGACTGCCTGCGTCAAAAAACTATCAGTGTTCAAAGTTCAGGCAAAAGCAGTGTTTCCCTTAGATGCACCTAGCAGCGGCAGACCGCCACTGCTGAAATATGACCGCCGCTGCTGAATTTTAAATTTTTTTATTTTTTAAACGAGGAGAGAGGAGAGGTGGAGAGTGGGCTCACTCTTGTCTCTTTAGAAACTAACGTTATATTATTTTGCGCTATGGACGCTTCATGTCCACACCTGTTTGAAACGATTTATGAATATAAATCACAGACCACAGTGGGCCACCTATGCCTGTTAGGCCATTTCTTACAGCTGTTAGAATAATGAACTTTAATATAACAATTTCGGCTGCCAGTATCCATGGTTCTATTTTCATGCTTGGCAACTATCATTGTCACTGTCTCTATATCGGTACCGGTTGATGCAGGTGATGCGCCGCGCTAAGCGCCGCGCTAAACTCCGCTGCTCCGTGCCGTGCCGTGCCGTCTCTCAGCATGCATACTCAAGGGAGGTAACGTTAGCGCCAGGTTTGGAAAAGGGGCAACGAGAAACTAAGTTAAGAAACACTGATCACAGATTCAGGATCATCATTAGGGGTAGATGGATTTGTGCCAGCACAAATGTACTGTTATGTACTTAAGCCTAAAGAGCCCCTCTGGTGCCGGCAGACACATAGAAACCTCCCCAGGCAGGGTGCAATTTGCGCTTTGCTTTTGCACGCGGGCGAACACTCACCTCCACCGCTACAACTCCATCCTAGGGGAAACACTGAAAAGCATTTGTCTATTGTTTGGCTGCATTTTCAAAACATGAGCATTGCAGGTGAATGACGCAAGTTGATAACATGTCTCCACTTGCATCATCAACAAGATTCCAAACTAAAGCAGTTGTTTGATCATGAGCGGCCCCCTACCCTTTTCATTTTAACTTAAAAAGGTATATCGATTCCAAATTTTGATGATTGGTCTCCTCATTTTTGGCCACAAAAAAAAAAAAAAAAAAAAAAAGTTGTGAATCAATGCAACCACGAGAGGTTCTTGAGTGTACAGTCACGAAGGTACACAAAAAAATATTAGCCTGATGGGTCCAGTAGTATGCAAGTTTTTCTGTGGAGACATACATAGAAATTAAAGATCTCCTCCAGCCTTATGTCTGGCGGACATGATTATGAGTCAGGGGTGTAGCAAAACTGATACACAGCTCAGAAAGTCTTCAAATATGTGTCACTCCCACCCCTCTCAGTCACTCACGTGTGTGAAACGCTACACTGAGAGTCCCGTGAGAGGTGGCTACAGACACGCTGCGAAAGTCAGGGAGGCCAGCTGGAACACAGTTCTGAATTTTTACACGCACACCCAAACACAAGAAATGTAACTACTTATGGCAGATAATGCAGGTATTAAAGTAACCAAGTTAAAAAGCCAAATGTATACTCCTAAAAGCACAGCATTAGAGAGACATCTCAAAATTGAAAGAAATAGTATACATAGGTTTGAGGTTTTACTTCATTCATTCCTAGACTTTTCTGAGACATGCAGACACCACGAGAATGTTGTGCCACACCGCCAAAAAGAAAACGAAAAAATACTTTTGGAGACTGTCAGCACGGGATGAGCTCAGCAACAGTCTTGCCAATAGAGAGACGGGAAACCAGAGAAAATGTCACGACGGAAAGATGCACAAATAACAAGAGGTCAAGAGAGAGAAGTGGCCTGTGAGACGGAAAGACATCTTACCATCAAAGCATTTCTCCGAGCAGTCAGACGGCTCTCACGCAGCAATGTGAACACGCAATCACAGAAGCCAAGTAGGAGAGTGTGAATACTTGCTCTTCAGTCTGTAGTCCAAAACAAGATCAGTACCCAGTCAACGGCCAGATGAGTGTGGGGACAAGGCAGAGGAAAACAAAACGAGTGTGTGTTTGTGTATATCAGTAAGTCGGTGAGTTCCTGCTTGTGACGCGAGGATGGGGGGAAAAACAGCTTGGCTCCAGTTCCCAGCCAAGACAGGAAAACAGCTGCTGAGAAGGAGGAGGGCAGAGAGGGAAAGATAGAGACGGAGGGAGAAGGGGAGGGCTTAGTGTGAGCACGCTCAAAGTCTTTCCCAAGCAGTTCAAAACCCACACATTCTCACAGATGCAGTGACTGTCCACATTTCCATCCACTGTCTTCTAGAGGTGTCCAACCAATAACACCTATCCCACACTGAAGAAGCTCATTTCCTCCTTGCTCTGCTGAACTGAACAAAGGCAAGGGCAAGTGTTTAAGAAAGCAGAAGCCGCTTGAACGTCTGTCTGTTGTTGCATTATACATTTTTAAATTATTGGTAGCATAGGCCAGGAGTTCCCTGAATGAATTATTTCTCATTTTGGTCCCTGGAGGAGTTCGGCAGCCTTCGGATGTTTACTGTGAGTCAGCTTAGACTGACTAAATTCTAAATTTACCAGGATCTTATGTTCCACCCTTTCTGCTTTACTTTTGTTTTCTCACATCTTTTTATACAACTATAAATTCAGCTTATGTTAAAATATTTTAAAACTTTGGCTGAGAGACTTTCCTTCAATTCATGCGGTCTAGTATAGATCTACTTCTCTTCCTCTCCATGTGTTTTACAAAGTGAGTTTTACATGAGTGCATCAACATATGATTTTCACATAATAGGATACAGAATGCAGTTAATGTGGTTCAGACATAATCCATTTATTTTTTTATCAGTTTTCGTCTTTAAGTTTTAGGCAAATGTTTAAAAAAGGATTGACCATTTGTTTCAGTCAGCTATTTTTCTTGGTAAAAGAACAAAAAAAACCAAAACACATTTTAGAAAGACTAAAAACAATTAAAACTATAATTGAGCTGGTGAATGCGTGAGGTTGTGACCCTGCCCAAAAGACTTGGATGGATGGAAAATACTGGAATGGATTGAGAGGAGGAAACAAATAGTGCCTTTTTTGTCATTTCTGCCAATGTAGTGGTGTCACTATAGTGAGGCTGGCCAAGGTTTTGTATATGGGGGCCCACGTCCATCAAAACATGGTCTCATCTCTAGTAAAGGTGGCCTGAGGATGAAACCAAAAGGACAGGCTGTGTCTGCTAAAATTACACAGACTTCTGTGGTTCTAGTTTTGATTTGTGTTTTGTGCTTTTAAAAAAAATGTCTTTTGGTTAGACGTCATGCCAATTCATTAGACCCTGCAGAAGAATGCCATGTGGCTTTTTGATAAAGATGTGTGTGTACGATAAGCTCAGTTGTGACAGCGTACCCACCCAGCTGTCTCTCTCTTCTTCTCCTCTCCTCGGCTCTGACGCCATCCCCCACTCTCTACCTATGTATCCATGCTTCTCTCCCTCTCATCTTTCTCCCCTGGGAGACAAGAAAGCCCTCCTCTAACTTGTTACCCCATCTCAGCAAATGCACAACAGAATTCATCTCTGCATGCCTGCAGAGATGAATGCTGCAGTTTATTATGCTGAATTCTGTATTACCGCAATATGACTTGGCTCAAATTAACTCAAGACGGAAAGCCACACAGCTTTCACTGTACAGAAAAAATGCACACTCATCACAGTCACACAAGATTCAACAACACCCGTGCTCAAGGCTGCTGCTGCTTGCAGCAGGACTAACTTGTTTTGATGTGGTCTGGTGTATTGATAGGAGTGCAGCAAGAAGCTGAATGACCTCAAGCAGGGATCACAAAAGTGGGCCACAACACCAATCAATGTAATGCAGAGTTTGTACAGTCATTTATGAGCACAAATCAGTATGAGAAAAGGTGAAAAAGGCAGGTAAATTGCCTCTCTGACTGCAACACTGCACACTTCGAGAGCATTTAGTTGCAGGGAAAATTGGTTATATGGTGATAGATAAAGGGTTAAGTAAAAGTACAAATAAATTAAGACAAGATAAAAATGTATGCAAGCAAAATAGTGTAAACACACAAGCTGCATTAAGATTTAAAACGATTCCCCTCTCATCCCTCATAAAGTAGAGCGACTACTTTACAGTGTGCAGATTGAAGCGTTTAATCCGGTAGTGGGGCTCGTCAATAATAGACCCATTTGTCCAGATGACTTCCTGCTCCTTAGAAAAAGACACACCCAACAGCCGAGGAGGAGTAGCAGTTGGCCGTCTCTATGTCTCCGTTTATCCAGGAGACGAATCTGTTGGCAACCACATGTTGGAAGTAGAAGCCAAAGCTAACCCTCTCTGTGAACGCACTTCTTTCTTGTGTCCGCACACAGGACCGCTATCCAAACATCAGAGACATAAGAGGTAAACCTGCCTATATGGTAATGTCTACCAACTGTTGGAGAAAAGACAGAAATCTTTTCATGGCAAAGTGTCATCTGTAAGTAAACAGCAGTAACTATTTAAACCTTGCAACCCCAAAATGGGCAATAAAAGAAAATGAATGAATTGTTACTCAACATTACGCAAGTAAGAACTTGGTGATATTCACACATGGCTATATTTTTAATCTAAAAACGCAACACTGGAGTGGCTTTGTTGCTAACCACTTTCACCAGAAGGAAAGGCATTTCTGTGTGGAGCCTGTGGGACAAATCCTGAGTAATCTGAAAGATCTACACAAACACAAGGAGAGTGTGCAGTTAAATGGCAAGCAGGTGAGCTGAATTTGAAACTCCCAGCAAAGATGTGAGACACAATTATAAGTACGTTGAGGGGAATCGCGCCACTCTGCAGCCATCTTGGCAATGCTATCAGGCAGTTATTTTGTCTATCTAAATGAGTAGGGAGGGTTGTCGTTTCTCTTTCAATGGTTACAGGACATAAAAACTGCATGAATGAGGAAAACCACTTAGTATACTACTTAGTAAGTATCTTCCATTTATTTTAAGACTCAATCCAGGCTGATGAGACACCATCAGCCTACTGAACGAGCACTTGATCAAACAAGGTTTAATGTCTTTTAAAATATTCTTTGATATCCATTAGCATGTCCCTGACTGCCATCAAATCAGATGAAATGTGTGAATCTCAACTTTGTGCTTGCGTCAGTGAAACAACACATTTGGCTAGACATGTTTTCTGGTTAAGCTGTTTTAAAGTAAATGATTGGCTTTTGGGGTAAAGATGCAGTAAATGTGTCAAATAACCGCCATCTCTGTGGATATGGTCTTTTCTATTCAAAATGCTTGTGTGTCTGTCTCCTCTCTTAAAAGGTCTCTGACTATGTGTAGGCGATTAAGTGATTATTAATGAGATTATGATGGCCACGTAGGATGAGATTGATTGCTCATTTCACAGCTTCAATTGTGAAGAACAGTGTCCACCAGAGACCTGCTGAACAGGCTTTACTGAATGCAAGAAAGATTATCATATGGAGATTTTCACAAAATTTGAGCTCCAATAATTAGTTTACTAATCAATAAATTGATAGATAAAATGTAGCAGGAATAAATCAACCATTTTGTTAATGAAGTGATTAAAGTTTGTTTTGTCTTTATTAATCTGGTGAAGCCAGAAAAGTCTATTGTCTGAAGACAACTGGGGACTAGAACAACTGGCAAGAGGAGCTACTGGTAGCTTCAGCACTAACCCATCTGTCATGACATCATTAGCTTGCATTTAGACACATATACCCTGACCACACCAACAGTCGCTTCATACACTAATATGATTAAAAAACAGGCTGGTCACATATTACAAGCAGAGCTGCACTAAGCTCAAGGAAATTCCAGTTATTGTCTGATAGTGGAGGGCCAGCTATACTGGACAAGGCTGATGCTATTCTGGTTATCACGATAGCTGAAGGAACCACTGTATGCACTCCAGCCTATTAGTGTGGATAATAAGAGCCTGACAGGGTAGCAGGGGTCACCAAGTTCACCAGAGCTGACTGTATCCTGATGGGGAAATTCCATTTGTATGGCTGCCATAGTGTAAGCACGTTGAGACAAGACCTGTTGTTACCGCATGGTGTTGTTGGCTGGAGCGCCTGAAACTAAAAGACTCCAGCAGTAGATAAATTAAATCACAAAACATCAGAAATGTATGGTGTAACACAGTCAGTGAGTGACTCACTCTACTGAGTTCTACAAAAAAATATCTGATGACGTCAATAAGTAACTGTCAACAGGGGTGGTTCATAAAGTAGGATTTTAAGTTAAATTCCACTTAATTATGCAATTAAAGTTAAAGCCCCTGTACAGACTTTTCATTTAGTGTTGATTTTGGCGGCACCGCTGGACGAAAGCGGTAGTGTTTTGCCGGAATGAAGACTGCATTTCCCATGAGCTCTAGCGCCCACTGTCGTGAAGACGTTTGTCTGGCCGGCGCGTGTAGATTTGTTTTGGAAACGTCGGAAAGAAGACGGGACTTGCTTTGAAAACTTCTTTTGTTTTATTTTAGCAGCTATCTGCAGCGTGCATATGGACGAGGTAAATGTGTCCATTTGTATTTCTACTTAATATAATATGCCGCCGGTGAGACAAAGTAATTGGAAAAAACTGCAGTAGCATTGCCAACATAATATCTTACGTTGTAAGCTAACTGTATTACCGTGATGTCTGTGACATGGGCTAAACATGCAAAGACTGCACTATTGTCACTGTGTGTAATGCTGCTGTTGCACTGCAATTTCCCAGCTATATATATTACCCACGGTGCTACAGAGCTAGCATTACAGCAAAGTCACACTGATTGTGATGGATGTTTTGTTCTAAGTAAGAAACTGAATCATTTATAATGACAGAGGATATTACCGATGCATCGTTGCAGGTCGGCTGGGCTGATACACACAGCTGAAATGGATGCGTGATCTAAGACGTTTGTTGTCGTTTTTACGAGTGTAGTATCTAGAGCTAATCTAGTGGTAACGTTAGCCAGCTTTGTTGTAACAACATAAATTCATGTATTGCTGTAAACTATGTCCCGCATTACATTTCATAAATGAAATAAAATTTACAAACCTGTCTAGGAGGAATCGGGCGAATTCTGGATCCGACCCTCACTTCAAGCCCCGCAACTCTCTCCATCTCTGGAAGAAATCGGCAATGTTTATCCGTGTTTTAGCCCTAGCTCGATCGGATTCCCTCTTGGCCTTTCGTTGGTCTTCGGTTCGAATTATTTTTCTTTTCTTTGTCTCATTATCAGCCATGACAAAAGTTTTAGCTCGGTTAGCACTGGCTAGCGTAGCAACAAAACAGCTATGCTGTATCCTGAATGTCGTCAGTTCCGGTCTGACTGCCTTAAATTGTTTCGTCAGTGGTCCGACCCGACCAATGCCTTTCAGAGGTATAGAATTAGACTACTTAGAAAAAGCGTATCTTCATGCTGATGGGCTCATTTGCTGTTGTAGGTAACAGAGACACATAAGCAGAAACCAGAGACTTTTATATATCCAGTTAAAAACTACAGGGGCTTTAATTTTCTGGAAATGCCGTTTCATAAAATTAGGTTTAAATGAGTCTAAACCAAGTTATTATGGGAACAAAGCCCTCCTGAATAACCTGGTCACACTAGTTTTAAATATCAGCTCTATAACTTGCATCAGACTTTCTGTTAATGTAACTTGTAAACTGATTTGTTGCTCTTTTCTGTACACGCGACATCTATTGCATGTCTGTCCGTCCTGGAAGAGGGATCCCTCCTCTGTGGCTCTTCCTGAGGTTTCTTCCATTGTTTTTTTTTTTTTTTTTTACCCTGTTAAAAGGGTTTTTTTTTCCATCAACGTGAAGTTTTTCCTCACTCGAATGGGTGGACAGAGGATGTTGTTCACTGTACAGATTGTAAAGCCCATTGAGGCAATGTGACTGTGATTTTGGGCTATATAAATAAAATTGATTTGATTTGATTAGACTTTACATCACGCAAAGCTAATTTTAATTTTTACCAAGAAAGTGCAACTCTGTTTTCTTCAATGTTCCTCCTCAACAGTTCAACTGTGGTGTATCTTTGTGTCAGGTGAAGTCTGCGGGTACAACCAACTGCCATAGGTTCTCTTTAGCATTCAAACATATCTCCATTAGGTCAGCATCCAGCACAAGCAAACTTTCTATGTGGTTCCATATTAGGTTTAATGCTGTGAGGCTGCTCCTATGTATTTTCAGTTCAGGTTCGTGACAAGCTCATCTGGCTCCAGCGTATTCTTTGTAGTTGTGGGATTCCTCTGTTACCTCGACTGTGGTGCTGCATGGTTTACATATTGCCATAGAAACCTTAGACACAAGGATGTGTTGTTGTCTGGTGCTTTGGGGTTGTGTGCATTATTTATAGTCTGGTCTTAAACCATTTGCCTATGACACCGAGCACCTGTATCATCCTGGTTATATCTTTAAGTAAGAACAATCTGATGCAGATCCAAATAAATCTATAATAAATTTGGATCTAGCAGTTTGAATAAGTTTTATTTTTTTGTACTGGATTGCTTGACTGTATTGAAGGGGACTGTTGGGCCTTGGCAAAGGCATGCACTCGTCTTAGTGCCATTCTGGCTAGTTTCAGTAAAGGCATGCTTCAGCAGCTTTATTTCTCATGTAACAACGAAGATATGGGTCAGCTAATTTTGATGCTGAGCGGGTAGGCCTCGGCAGGTAGAAACCTCAACCAAAACTCTACAAGCCTGTAGTACATGTCAGCTGCTTTTGGGGTTTGGACCTTCTGAAATATTTAGCAGCTGTCTCGGATCGGTTTCCCTATGCCGACAGGTAAGCCCAAACCCGTCTGATCAGGTTTCCACAGCTGGGCTATAGAATGTGAGGGAGATCATTGAAATCAGCCAGTCTGTCTTCACATCTCGAACTATCAACCACTTCCCGTCTCCAGCTTGATGGATACTATGCAATGAACTGAATGAACAGAAAGTCATTCTTCCATCACCACCAATATCATCTAACACAATGCACGCCTTTGACCAGCTCTGGGGGTTTGAATGTAGATGGCAAAGCAGTTCAAAACACAATGAAGGCAGTGCTGCAGTATATAATGAAGGTGCATGAGCAGTGGTTGTGGGATTAGAAACCCACCTCCTAATCCATTTGAGTGTCTGCGTCTTGAGAAAAGTGCATCTCTGCCCAGTCAAAAGGTAACAGGTCACACTATCAAGCACTGGTTATATCCTGTGGAGAAAAGACGCAAAGGTTTGATTTGGGTGACAGAGATACATGACATGTTTTCCTATTGTATGACATTTAAAGATTTTGTTTTTTAACACTACTTCACCTTCACCTTCACCAGACTTCTCCCAATAACCCAATTTCCTGTGTGCATGTAACAGCAGTAAATGAGACATCATCACTAATTAATATGAACTGCCAAGTCTCAATTCCATCAATTCAAACAATTCAGCAAGGGTGTGTAATCTTGATAATTAAGCATTCAAATGAGCAATGGAGGGAACGTCTGGAAACGAAAGGAGTGCTGAATTGATGTAGAGTGAGTTGGAGGGCACCAAAGTTGTAAATCGAATCTGCTATCTAACCGTAAAATTAAGCGCCAGCAGCCCTTTGACAACATCAAGGTCCCCTAAGGTATCGAGGTCATTACCTTGTAAAAAAGACAATACAGTGTATCAATTAACCGACTAATCAAAGCTCAACAGAAGACCAATGAACGAAAACAAAAGGCACTCACTTCACCATCACTTTATGGAAAATGTGTTAATAATACAGAGTTCGCCAATGACAATTATACCATGGCAACAACTACAGTTCGGACAAGGTCATTTTGAGCTAAGCCGAAAGAGTATAAGGTTCACAAATGATCCACAGATTGTGTGCGGTGGCTGCAGGGTACAGCTTTCGAAATGATCAGCACTAGAGAAAAACAAGCAAGCACATGCAGGCACACATACACACATCTGACTAACTGATCCAGACCCTGATAGTGTGTGGTCTGATGAGACAGCAGGATGGCTTACACAGTAGTCTTCTATCCAATGCTTGTCGCTCCTCACCACCTGTTTCCTCGCACTCACATAAAGCTCCAGTAACAGCTAGTGAGTAGTTGTAGTAATGTTGGTGTGGAAACACAAGTCAAGGTGATCTTAATGACGTAGCTACACTAATTACCATACAAATAACCTCTGGGAAGCAGTCCTCATTATATAGGTCAACAAAGGTGCTCCAACTGATCAGCAAACATTCACTATTTCTTTCTAAATTTCTTCTAAATAGCTTGAGTGGTGGCCTCAATTAAGCCCGATTGGAAGAGCCAGTCGAATATGGCTTACGTGCAATAGCATACTGCAAGGCTCAAGACTAATGGCCCCTGTTGTCAGTGTTGGTCATAATCACTAGCTGGCTACTCAGCATGAGACCTAAGAGCCTTGAAAATATGTTGGGCGTATTAAACCAATAGGGTTATGCAAATCAGTTTTGAGACAGAAGGAAAGCTAGTGAGCTGTTAACAGCAGGTGAGCAAGAGAATCTGGTGGTGTGTTTGGCTAATGGAGCTTACAGCTAAAAAAGCTAACAGCGGAGCTAAACACAGCAGGATAGATAGTTTCTGTTCAAAGGAATATAAAGCGGGAAACTATACACTGCAGTTTAATGTGGTGGCACAAGTTTATAGTAAATAAAGGCCCTGATGTACTTCAGTCGAGGTTAGTTTACATCATTTTACCAAACTTCGATCAGAGATAAAAAAAAAAATAAAAATAAAAAAAAACGTTTCAAGCAGTGACCAGGTGGGGAAGTTGTTGCGTCAGGGTAAAAGACAAAAATCTGTGTTACTGAAATCTCTGTCCTGTGTATTTTCATTTCTTAACTGTTTGCAGTTAAAAGATAATATTTTGTTTCTTTGAATCACTAAAAATGATCATTTATTTCCTCTACATTTAACAGTGTTTTATCTACCATTAATACCAACTATACATGGTGATAAAGTAAAGAAATGTCCCTTTGATCGATAATCCAGCTTTTTCTCTGGTCAAACACAACTAATGTATTGTTCAGCCTTTACTGACCCAGGGTAGTTAAAATCATACCAATGCCAATTTCCAGGAACACGGTGACTGTGTTAACTCCCCAAACCCCTTTATGCTCCTGTGCAACGGTAATTAGAAATGTTGAACTGAACATTAGGGCCCTCTCTCACCCCTAGTCTCTCCCACCCTCTTGGTGACAAGTTTCACTTGCCCTTTTTACACAGCAACACCACATTATCTCCAGAGCGCTGGTTCGCCAATTCTCCTCCGATGGTAATTCACACAGGAAGCATCTCCGCCCTAAAGACGAACCGCTGTGTAATTCACACAGAAACAGCGGCGCTAATGTGTAGTGATTGAGATCCTGACCCACCAAACATCCTGGAAAGTGACAGTTACGTTTTTCGTGCTAAATCACATAATTACATAATCGCCATCAGTAAACAGGACCTGTCTGACTCACTCGCGGGGACAGAGGCTGTTTCCCGGCGAAAGTTTACTGAACTCTCGGTCCAGAAGGCTGACCGCCACAGTGATTGATTTTCATCCCAAACACTCGATGAGTTCAAGTTTTTTGCTGGTGACAGACGCTGTTTTTCGGGCAGAAATGTGACGAAGAGTTGGTAGGATGGGCGGGAGGACGGATGCTGCTCCACATACAGCTGGGGTATTTTTTTCTTATACAAGTTGCCAAAAGCAGTTGCAGTTACTACGTTACTTTTGTTTGGTCATGTAACCTTGCTTTGTGGGAAATTTCTCTTCATTAAGTTGAGTCAGTTATCAGACTGTACGATAGACACGGCCACGCTCCGCGCCGCTGGCTTATCCGTTCACACTGAGGCTTTGTGACATTAGTAAAACTTTGTAACTTTACTGATGTACAGGACAGTCTTTAATTTGAGTTGAAAAGCTAGCAGTACCTTTCTGTTTGATATCAAGACGAGATCTGGAAATATGTGATTTAGCGGATTACATCATTGGGATCTGTTCTAATTTAATGGATGATGCGCTGCTCAGTGGCTGAACTGCCAAGGATTACTTCTGTACTCATCCTGTTACATGTGTTAGATGCCAGTCTTGCAAACCATTAATGAGCGTGCATATTCATGAAGTAAGGAGAAAGTGTGCAGCTTAATTTCATGAATGGATAGATAGTTGAGATGGCTGAATTATTTGGAAGAGAGAACTCCACATTTGTATGTGTGTGTATACATATGGGTCTGATCAGAGATTATTAGTTTCGGTACTTTAGGAACCAACTGTGTGCAGCTTCTCTCTGCTTCCTCACTGCCTGCAGCCAGAGTGGGCGTGGTTTCACGGTGACGGACAGTCACAGAGCAGAGCGACACAGACGTGTTGGCTCTCTGTTACGGATTTAAAGCATCGTTTACAGACGGGTTTTGTGGTGTCCGTGGGCTTGCCCTTACTGTCGGCAACGTTAGCGAGATACTTCCTGATTTCGCTCCGTGCATCTGCTTTTTCAACAAGCCTAGGGCGGTCGGCAGGAGCACTCATGCCACTCTCAGCTGACAGACTTTTTTCACCATCAGAGTTGCAGGAGGCAGTCAGGGGTAAAGCTAACTGTTTAACAGGCCCATGTGGTTCCACACATCTCTGTATGCAAACACGACGTTCACACTGGTAACATCAACTTTACCATAACATGCGCTGGTGTTCACAAGTATGCTGATCAACAACACCACTTAAATTATCTATTTTAACTCAATCAGTACTGGTAATATAATCATAGCATGTTCATTTTTGTCAATAATTTATACTATATTGTAATTTATATTATTAGAAAATGGTCTGATTAGAGCACAGACTTCCACCAGGTCTGGGTCATTTGTGTTGTACTTTAGTGCACTAATGTAGTTTGCAGGCTAATCATCCATTGTTTGAACTTTATCGAAATTGCAAATTTCCCCTTTGTGGGACGAATAAGGTATTATCTTATTTTATGAATTGCCAGACTTACAGTTAATGTAATTTATGTTCATTATTTTTATGCTGAATAAAATTGTAGTTAATGTGATGTAAATGTTTTTCTACTACAAGCACTGAGCTGTTAATGGACAATCGGGTTATTTAATAATCTTTGAGAGCAAACAAGACAAATGAACAAAACAAGAAGACGCTTGTCTTCTTGGATACAGAAGCTATAAAGCTCAGCAGCTTTTACAAAAATATATATTTTTATTTTGACTTTTGAAGTGTTTAATTAATAAAAAGAAATAAATCATTTTAATTTCCACATTCTGTCATCTGATATTTTATTCCATTACTTTTGATGATGTTCTAGTTCTCCGCCGTGGTATCGTTTCAGTATCCGTATCGAGATATTTTAGGCAGGTATCGTACCGAAGTCATAATTTTTGTATCATGACAACACTAATACAGTCATTGTCACAGCACCACATGTTGGACACAGGAAATGACATTTAACCCCTACCTGCACCGTCTGAAACACAGACAGTTAAGAGATGCGTACACAATAATCAGGCAATGGGGCCAGGTACACGGCACGCCCTGACAGCAGCGTGCCCTGACGCGCATGGACTGTGCGGGCCCGTTCATCGCTGCTTGCAGCTTTAATTTGTTTCATGTTTCAGGACAAATGCAGTATAGCAGGCATGTAAACACTGGTATTTTTATTAGTGCACAGGTATTTTTAAGCAGCTCTTCTACTGCCATTTTATAATCCATTGATAATGACAATCAGTGCACAGTAACTGAGATCTAAATCCAATTTGGCTCACAAACACTCAGGAGTGCAATTTAGCATACTCTACAAGAGGAAAGAGGAGGCCAGCTGAGCTGGCAGAACATGTCTCCCATCAGAGTTGGGAGGATTATAGAGAACCGCAGCTTTTAATGATTTGACATTTTTAACGATGGAGGGAAGAGGGAGTGAACCATTTATCAGTACAAGGCCTCTGAGAGACTACAGCTCTCAATCATTTCTGCCTCATCTACCTTCTCTGCTTCCAATGCTGTGTGGTTCAATCCAAAGACATTCTCAGGCGACCAATCAAGTCTAGTGTCTGAATCAAAGTTGTAAATTGGCCCATGTTGAATAAACGGCCATTAGAGTGATAATTCAATTGTACAATTAAGATGGGTGTGATGTGCAAATGCAGTGTGAAGATGAATTACCTCCAGGCCATGTGAGAATGAGACAAGACAATACTTTAACACCAACTTTAAGAAAACTTCAATGACGAGATATGACTTGAAAAATAGACTTAATCAAAAGTCAAAAAATGCAAAACAATGCAGGTCCATTTTGAAATGTTACTATTAATCATCATGTAATGAATGCATCACAAATGAATGATCATATGCAGTACAAGACACAAATATGTAAGCACTGTAAAAGTGACTCTCATGAGTCTCTTCAGATCTCATAACTGTGTGAGCTTCTAAAATGAACTCCTTGTGACAAATTGAAATTAAAAATGTAAAAAACTGTATAAACAGTACATTTTTCTTAGTCTTACGTCAAGTGCAAACAATAAGTGCAAACCATAATCAGAGCAGTGCTCTCTCAATACTTGAATTGCAAACAGAGACTGACCACATTTCTCTGAAAGCATGATATAGAGCCAAATCTGGCTTCAACTACATTACCCAGCCTAATATATTCTAGGCTATTCCGTGCATTGTCATCTTAAAAAGGCCAAACCATGGCATCGCTTTTATGACAGTGACAGCTTCTTGTAAAACTCTGGCTGTTTTTTACCTGTGTGGGACTCAAAAAGTGGGTGAGTGTGCAATGCAACATTCACCATTTCCCAGGCATTTGTCAGCCTTGTTTGCGTGGTTGATTTTAGTAGAGATCTGGATTGTTCTGTAGGTATCATTGCATAGTGCTCTTTAGAGCTGTGCGATATTACGATATATATCGTAGTGCGATATAAAAATGTCTACCGTAGGATATAACCCTCTGTAGTTTATATCGTAATTTTAACGTGTAGGCTACTTCTTTAGCACTGTTGCTACACTAACGTTAACGCACACTACGGTTGTAATTTAATATGCCGTGTAAAGCTCAACTCAACGCCGGAATGACCACTGGATATCCAAATTTTGAGTTCAAAGCAAGTTTATTGTATGAAGGCGAATGTAACTGCAGCAACCCTACTGCTTTGTGGTAGCATTTTTACGTCACCCGCAAGGACTCGTTTACGGTACTGGTCGCTCGGGAGTAAACAGAGGCAACGCAGCATGGTGGACACGGAGGAGAGCGCAATGGAAGACGAAAATAATGTTAGGATACAGAAGCAGAACCTGAAGAAGATTTGGTGCCGAAAAGGGGGAACTGGAATTCCAATGTTTGGCTTGGGGTTAAAAACTCAGACACCAACCAGACAACGGTAATCTGCAAAACATGCCGCCAACAAGTTGTTACTAGCGACTCGAACACGTCTAATCTTTTCTACCACTTAAAGACACGCCAGGATATACATCGTTATCGGGATACAAAATTAGCTATATCAGGATATAATTTTTTTTCCATATCGCACAGCACTAGTGCTTGAGGATGGCTGCAGTGTACAGCCCTTTCTTCTTAGAGTGCTATGATTTGTGTCTTGTCAGTCATCCCGTCTGCGTTTATTGTTGCCATCGGGTATCCAAAATGCTGCCATACAAATGATTTACAAGTAATGGGGGCATCTTCCACACCAATTTTAAGTTCAAAGCAATACTGAACTTTTCTCTCCTCCCTTTTCAACCAGACACGACATATCTTTTTATCCATTGTGTCAGTCCGTATCTATGGAGCCCCTCCAGGGCCACACTTGAGGAAGAAACTGGATGTGGAAATGTGCTAAAGGATTTCTACACCATGCTCTCGGATTCACAATATATGCGTACGGTTTTAGCCCGCTACTCATCGATCAGCTGGAGGCCCCATGGATACAAGCAACTCAGAACAGCTACTGACAGTCCAATCATTCTACATGGAGTTTGCCTGTGATAATCAATAAAGATGATGACAACAACTCTGAATGTATTTGAGCAAAATGCTCTATTTAACTGGAGGAGGAGGAGGGCTGCAGTGCGTCTGTGTACGTAATGTGGTGCACAGATCTCAGTCCTCTGATCAGACTGAACAGGACATACTGACTATCATTCTGATTTAAAGGGGATGGGGTGTGGGCAAGTGAAATAATTCATCCTTAATGAGGAACATATTAATAACATAACACCCATTTTGATCCAAACAGAAGAAATAAACATGCAGTCAGTGCATCCATATAAGCCATTTGTTTTAAAACAACAGCAATTGATCCTGGGCTGCAAATCATAAACATCAATGTTTTTTCTCCTTATCAGAACGTTGGGACTGAAGGGTACTACTTTTCTCTCCTGCTCCAATAGCCCATTGAGGCTTATAAAATGCAGCAACCACATCATTCTTCAGCATACTTCTACCACGGCAAACATTTTAACGGTTGAAATGGCTACACTCAAAAATGAGTTGAGATTCTAGGCATGTAGGGCAGAGGACGGTTCTGATGACATGGTGTTTAACTGGCAGGCATGTTAGCAGATCAAAAGTAACATGTCACTTTAGCGGCTAAATAAGCTGAATGCACCATTGGCGCGGATTGGCCTCATCTAAAAAATTAGTCATTAGCTACAGTCAAATGTGGAGTGATTAAATTGGATAATAAACGGGTGCTGCGCTCTAGCACTTGACATAGTTCTAATTAAAAATGCTAAACAAAATTTTGAAGGGGGGGCAGTGGTGTGAAAAAGTGTCTGTTCCATTTTTGTGTTGCTTTGATCTAACCTCTTCCCTTCCTGAGACTCTGTAAAACACTCAGCTTCTAAAACATATTAGTTTGTTCTACCCTCAGGAGAACTCCTAACATAGTAGTGGGTAAGACTGGTTAAGTGTACCTTTGCAGAGGAGTTTATCTGCACAATTGTGGAATTAATGGTACAGTAAATCTGCTTGGCAAATATTTGAACAAATGTAGATATTTTATACTTTTGTTGCATCTTTTACCTTGCAAGCGCACCTCACAAAGAATAGATGAACTACATAATTAACAATAAGGAGAACCAGGGGAAGATTACGAGGGTTCTTCAGATGGAACCAACTGCTGTGAAGAAAAAAAAAACGATCTTGACATCTAACAGAGAAACCCAGCAGGCAAGAAAGCTGCTGAACATAAGTGGAGCAGTAGGATTCCAGCAGAGCACATCCATGAGCACACAGGACAACTCAATAATTCATGTCAGTGCTGTATGTCCAAAGAACAACTAGGTTCATGGGATGCTGAAACCAAAATGTGTGTGTATGTGCTTAAGCATGTTTAAGTAACATCAGAAAAAGCATGAAACAGGCCGGCAAAATGCTGCCACAAAACACTTTTTTTTTTAATTAAAAAAACAAAAGGTTGGATGGATTGCCAGGCATTTACAAATGATTAAAACACATGCATAACTACAGACCATAAATATTTTCTTAAGATCAATATACTATTCAGTACATTTACTGTATACATAACACACATCTACAACTGAAGAACACTTTACATTATCACCGAGTACTAATAACTTATGAAAAAACTGCTACTTAAAGGGTTAATCCAGTATATTTAAACACCAACCTTATATTTACGAGTTTTGGTGCGTAAATGATTCCTATTTACCAAAAGTTTTGGAATCCGCCCAGTAGATTATCTCAGCTGGTAGCAACGACATTGCTGCAATGGCTGCAATGCAATCCTTTGGGGCAACTCCCCCAAAGTTATGTCCACTAAAAGTGCTTGTTGTTGCCACTGACCAGCTGAGGTTTCCATACATTTGACGTTTTTTTTTTAAATCAGGAACACAATTCTAACTTGACGAGAAGATTGGCTCTGAAATCTGGTGAGATGGACGACAGTGGAAATTTGAGTCAGAGTTGGAGAGGAGTTAAACGTTCACTTTGAGGAACTGCCAGCAAGAATGTGTTTTCAAACAAATGGTAGAACAGATTTTGACAATCTAGATCAGGCTAGATTTGTCCCTGAACAAGACTAGTATTTCATGTTGACAAAAAGTTATTCATCCATAGGAATTGTTTCCATAATGTTGTCAGACACTCAGAATAACAACCTCAGCCTGTCAGTGGTGAAAACAAGCACCTTTAATGGACAGATCTATGACAGTCAGTTGCCCCAAAATACTTTTTTGTGGTTGCCAGCTGAGGGGATCTACAAGGGGTGAGAAAAATGTTCGATTCTTCGATGCATCGTGATTCTCTCTAGAATGATTATGTCTCGATGCAGATGAGTTAATAATTGGAATTTTAAAACTGGAATTAGTGCGCCCGCTGCAACATTCAGTTCGCCCGTTGCAACATTAAGTTTGACTGCTGTAGAGTTCTACAGAAAGCGCCTGCTGATTCTCTGCTGTACACGCATGCGCACCAAGCACACATGTTCGAGCGGCGACAAAATGGCTGCAATGGCTAGCACCAAGCCTATAAGACCGGCACCGACTTCTATAAAAACTACTGTATGGCAGCATTTTGAGTTCCAAGAAATCAAGGGGAGAATTGACAAGACCTACACAGTTTGTAAGGTGTGTGGGACTCAACTTAAACACTTTGGCAACACGACTAATTTGAGAACCCACCTTGCGCGATACCGCCCAGGGTTGGGAGAGAAGCAGCGACCTGTTGCAGATGCCAGCCAGAGAACGATCAGGCAGCTTCAACCGAACTCAGAGAGCATTGCAGATTACCAAATCCATCGCAAGTTTTATTACACTGGATTTAAGACCAAATTCAGTTGTGGAGAACGTGGGGTTTCAGACGATTGTGTTCATTCTAGATCCAAGACAAAAAATACCATCTCGGCATTACTTCACTGACACAGCCATACCGACGCTCTACGATGAAACAAAAACGTAGGTTTTGGACACTTTGATAAAAGCGGATAGGTAAGTAGCCATGTTTTAGTATGAGAGCCGATACATAGGTCCATAATGTGTTGAGATGCAAGCTGCATTGATTAAAAGCTTTTTTATTTTTAAAAAAAAAAGGTATACCGTTTTTCTCTCAGGGATATGTTCATTGCCAGTAATAGGAGGATTCTGTGTTCACAGAAAGTCATATCTATTTGTGACAAAGAAAAGCCTTTTTTTTTTTTATAAAATAATAGAGAAGGTAATTAATCGAACTCGGAATCGGAATCGAATCAAATCGTGAGGTGCCAAGAGACTCCCACCCCTAGGATCTACTGGAGCGATTCCAAAACTTTCGTCAAGGACAAATTATTTACACACCAAAACATGTAAATATAAAAAGGCCCAGTTTTAAAATACCCAAATTCCCCTTTAACATAAGCCTCTGCTTCAGCATTCTGACACGTGTGAATGTGCTCCTGTTATTCGATTTCTGTTGCACCAAACTGACATCAAGCAGTCATGTACGACTGCAATTTCTGAACCAACATATACACACTACTGCCCAAGATGTCAACTGAGGTGAAAGTATTCGCGGTAGCATATGTGTATGTGGAGTCTGCCCTCACAATGACCCAATGGTTTGGGCACACCGCTTTGCATGGTAGATTGTTATAGCAGGAAATAAGATGGGGATAGAAAAAGAAGAGCAGGGATCGAGTTGGATGAGGAAAAAGCAGTGTGTGGGAGAATGTCTGGCCTAAACAGACGTGTATCTGTATCTGTGTTTATATTGTAGTGAATAAAAGGGAAAAAGGGCACTGCCCTATACATGAAGCAGGAAAAGAAAATGTAATGAATTAAAGTCCGTGTAAAGCAAATTCAGCCATTTTCTTCTAAACACATTAAAAAAGGTGATAAATGGATTTCCTTAAAACATGTAAAAAGCCATTCAACCATTTAGAATTTAATTGTGGAGCTAGGCTCACAAACAGTCAGTGCGTTTACATGACACTCAAGAAAACCGAATTACTGCGTTAGTCAGACTAAGGTGTATACATGCATCTTAAAAATCCGTTCATAGTCAGACTAAAATCGGACCGGATCGGATTTCTCATAGTCGAATTACACTACGTAGATTATTCGATTGAAAGTCGCATTACTCCTGCATGTATATGTTTCCAGCGGATCGGATTTCGCGTTCTGCGCAGGCGCGAGATTTTTCCCCGGGGCCGTGAGCCGGAAGTAAACGGGCGGCGGCGGTGGCGGCTTTCCTCCGAAATCACGGCAAGAAAGAGCGCCAGAGTGCACCTAGTTTGTGTAATTATCATGTACACCATATACGAAGTGTACAAAGATGTAGCTTCGTCTCGCTCTTCGTACGCCATCTTTCTTGAATGCCGAGGCAGCTGGTGACGTAAAGAGGTCAGCCGGAGGTGCGCCGTTAACACTAGTTGAAATGGGTACAGCGCCACCTAGCGTACCGGGGTATGACATGCTTTCGGCCAGTAATTCGATTTTCTCACTGGCATGTATACTCGGATAATTGCAGTTGTCCGACTGAGCAGCATAGTCGAACTATGGCTGTAATCTGACTAAGCTGTGCATGTAAACGCACTGAGTGTTTCACGATTTCTGTGTTCAGGATTTAATGGGCGGGTCGGATATCGGTTTGCATAAACCCGGCCCTGCGTATAAATACATTCAGCGCATTAGCTTCGGTGGTTTTTCCACTCGCTCTCGAGTCTTGGATAGCATCTCTTAGAATAGTTTGCAGCTAGCTAACCAGTCAACCAGTCAGCTAAACAGTCATGTCTCCTCCACATCGCTCGTGCATCTTTCCTGGATGCCACAGTGTGCAGGGTCCAACTGCCTTATCCGACCACTCCGTTGCCTCTTGTCTGACCTGTTCGGCAGAAAAGTTGCATTGAACACACCGCTTCGACGTGCTGCCTACGCCACAGTAGCGTGTACGTTCTGCGCTTGCGCGAGATGCAATAAGCGGGTGGCGCTTGTGTTGTGAGTTGTAAACGAGAACCTCATGCACGCAACTCTCTTTACTTTCGATCAAAACGAAACTTAACTATTTCCGATAAAAACAGCTGCATACTAAACATGCAGCGAGGCTTTACCAGACGAACAAGAATTAATTCGTCCTGAACGGACAGAACAACTAGTCTGTGCCAGTACTGCAAAACATGAAAACGGGGAATGACGGAACGGAGTGCATAGAAAAACAAAGCGCACACAGTATTCCGTCCCTCCCACACACCGCGCTGATTCGCTAGCACAACGCCAATCAGAACGGCTATTCAGCTGGCACACAACCAATCAGAGAATCCAATGGCTCAGACGTCCGACGGCTAGCTTATTTAAGTTTCCTACGGACAACAACGTAAGGAAACGGTGGATCGATTTTGTCAAGAGGAGCTACTGTGGAGAGTTAAAAATCACCACCATCACCCGTCTCTGCAGTGTCCACTTTACCTCCGATAGTTACAGCAACTGTCACCAGGTAAAGCCGCCGGCATTATGCGCCTGCCTGCGACCATCCTGCCGACAACAGGTGCTCTCATCCCATTACGTGCCCGCCAGAGAGTGTAAGTAGAGTTTAGATTCTCTGCCCGACCCTAACTGGGTCGGGCCAATATTTCCCATCAATATCCTCGGGCCGGGTCGGGTCGGCCCCTGATCAAGCATTTGTGTGTGTTTTTTTTTTTTATAAAAACAAAATAATGACTATTTCCAACTACAAAAGGCGCATCTCTCTCCTCCCTCCACGTTGGCTGTGCCGCTGCATGATTTTACATGTGAGTGAGTGTCCTCGTGCTGAAAACGTGACTTCTCGCACATGTGACGTCACTCCCCTGGAGGCAAGAAGAAAGCAAAAATATATATTTTTACTAAGGAAAATGACAAAAATAATAGTAACGCATAGTGATTTGAATAAGTAAATTTAATCGGATTAGTGGTTTGGAAATATCAACTTTAGATTACTCCTCACTGAAAAAAGTGGTCAGATTAGAGTAACGCCTTACCGGCATCACTGATTGTGTAGTTTAAGTGCAACATGGAGCTTGAGAACGTCCGTTATAACAG
This sequence comes from Sparus aurata, assembly GCF_900880675.1. Classification (NCBI taxonomy): domain Eukaryota; kingdom Metazoa; phylum Chordata; class Actinopteri; order Spariformes; family Sparidae; genus Sparus; species Sparus aurata. The sequence continues at coordinate 28,186,190 of NC_044188.1, forward strand.
CCCACGTATTAAAAAAAAATGTCGGGTTTAAATCAGGGTCGGGCTCACAATTACAGTTAATGTGGGCCGGGCCGGGCTCGGACACAGCGTGCACGGGCTCGGCTCGGGCTTGATTTTTTTGGGCCAGATCTAAGCTCTAAGTGTAAGTGTGTGCTTATGTAGGTTATAAATATTGTACATTTGGGCAATTAAATGCATTTTGCTGAAGGTGCAAATCCTGAAAGTGATTTTACATTGTGCATCCTGTCATGCCCATGTAATGTTAGCAAATGTTATTGCATTTAATCATGACATGATTTGGCCTCATTCCCTGAGCGGAGTCCATCTGACAGCACAATGATAATCTACAGGTATTATTTTATGTGCACCAATATAGCTATGACAAGGAAATATATGTAGACTGGGGTTTTACGTTTGTGTGTAATGTAAAACATGGACTGTGAGGAACGAGGCTGAGCACTATCAGTGTCTGACTCAGAGTCAGTTTCTGGCTCTGATGGCTCAAACAGGTCGGGCTGGGTCCGTCCGATGACGCTATTAGCTTCCATTGTTACTGTAGGTTACGTCCTTGTACAGTACACGGAGGAGGCTCCCCTCCCGGGCGTGGGCGTGGTTCCAGCGCCTCTAACTGACACGCCCCCAGCGTTTCCCAGCAGAGAGAAGTGCTTGTTTTTCCATGATTTTGAGACCTAATTTTATATGCTTGGCAATTTTTTTTAATCTTTCAAATTTGGCTCAGTGGTCAATGACACATGTTTCTGTGGTGTGACAAACTAATAACACAAATTTATTTCTGCTTTACACGGACTTTAACAAAAAGATTAGCAACACAAAATGGCAGTACCTGGACAAAGTGGGTTGGAAATACTCTCTCGGTTATATAAAATAACCGAGAGAGTTAACAGTCAACCTGCCTACCATCCAATTCCAGTCTCAGGGCTGGATTACGCTAGAACAACTGGTTCGCACAACATATTGGCAGGCTCAAGTGTTTATTGCTGTTCAGAATGGACACAGTCGAAGGCAGTGTGAAAGATAGGGAAAGATGTGATCATTTTTGAGACGGTCTGTCCTGGAAGGCATCTATACTGCTGCACTCGTTTGTAAGCCAAAAACATGACAAACTGTAGACACTGTACATCTGTATATGCAAAACACCAAAGTCGGTAAAAAAGACCCTTGTCCGGCTGCCATGGCATTAACATACCAAAGCAACTTTCCGGAAATAATGCAGACAGAGACCAATTTATCAGTCATCTCACATTTACTGTCTGGCACATAATGGCTACAGCTGATGGCCAGCTGATGCAGCATTATGTCCCGTGCCCACCCCAGTTTCTTTGACTGGTCTATAGAATCAGTTGAAAGATCCAACATAGCTGTAAGTCCCCACAGAAAATATATACAAGATCACCAGTTAAATACATTTGAAAACTGCCAACTCTTTTTTGCTGCTACTGAAGTCAGAAATGTTCATATCATCCCATGCTAGGATGAGTATATAGTGCATATCGTGAACACATTTTGACCATAAACACTGTCAAGACTCAAGAGTAGTTTACATGCACAGGAGTTTTGCAGCTCAATGCAGCACATAATGCAGAGCTTTGGTGTACCAGTATAGAAACATGTGGGTGTAAGCTTCTTCCAGGAGGAGCGCTTTACACCACATCCTTCTCAGATGTGATGATAAACAGCCCCAGTAACTCCTGTGGTACATCCTTCTCTCTACCTCTCCATAGGGACGAACATCCATCATCTGCCTGAAGAGCTGAGTGAGGATCCAATCTTCTGCACACATCACTCACCCAGCAGCGACAGGCAACACTGGCTCACATGTGCAGTAACTTATTCCATTAACATTCACTCCATGCCTAAACAGAGGGAAATCGTGAGTGGGATTTGCTTCAAAATAGGTGGGCATATCATAGAAAGTATTTTGCAGGAAAAAAAAAGGCCTTGTGTCCCGTTTAATCAATACTGACAGTCTGACGCCAGTGGCAATGTGCTACAATAAGAGACTACAGGTTAAAGGGTGGGCAGTACATTTCACAATCCATTCCAGTAGAAGGAGCCACAAAATGACCCACCTGAACCCCACTGGGACAACTGAGCCTTATGGGGAATGTTACTTTACATGCACTTCATGCTGCTCAATGCACCATATCAGGACAGAGCAATGAAAACAATTTGTGGATTAAAAAAATTAATTAAAATTTTTTTTTACTTAATTTCTCCTCACACAACAATGATTTAAAGCAAAAGTTAAAACTGAACAATATTCATGAGGGGTACACCAAAGTGCAGCAGTGGCACCAAAAAAAAATATATTCTCAGCCAATGACATTCTTCCAAAATCATTTAACTGGTCTTCAAGAGCAATTAAAACATGAGTGGCAGTGATTTAAAAGAGCAATTCAATTTAGTGCGAGCCACTCAAGTGATTAGATTCTATTACACTGTGCAAACACAGGGGCACTGCTGGCCTTTTAAAACAACCTGCTGTGCCGTAAAGCCCAGGCGTGGCCATGCTCAGCCCTGGATTGCTCTTAATGGGATTTCACAACATTAACATTCTACTGAGTCAGCATCAGACACACTGGCTACAGTGCCCCTTTGCTGAAACAGCCCTGACTCTGAGTGTGTGTGCGAGCAAATGGGAGAGTGAGCGTCTCATGGGCTGGGTGCACAGTGTGGACCATTATTAGACATGCTTTGACTCCCTCCAAGAGATAACTATTGTGTGTAGATCCTATGACAGACACTATCTGGAGGAAAAACATCTCCTGACATGATGCAGCTGACTGACTGCAATTCATGTGTAGCAGCGTGTGTTTGGAAATAGAGGCTAGAGATGAGCAGCGTTTTCCGCTGAAACAAGTGCCGGCGCATATAAAGTACTTTCTACGAGCATGTACATCATACATATAAAATGTGTAAATATCCGCACACATGAAAATCAACTGTGCAAACTCATCTCACAGCTCCACCTCCTCCTGAACACACTGTAGCTCTGCTGTGCCACACACACACACACGCACAGCTACACTATCATCACATTCAGCCACTATGTTCAGTGTCAACGGGAATTAACAACAGCTTGCGACTCTCCTGTTGTCTCTGCTTCTACACCAGGTTACGTTCCACCGTCTGTGCGTTCCTTCCCTGGTTTGAAAATAGCTTCAGTAGAGTTACTTGTGGAGACTCGGCACTTGGATGCAGTGCAGTCACAAGTTACAGTTCTTGCCTCACGGTGCTTCCTCCTCAGTTTGAAAAATGTCTTGACTCACCCAAGTGCTTTCAAGGACACATTATTTCATTTTAGGTTATTTGGCAGGCCTGGCACTTTTTGTCTCACTACAGTTCATCATATGAGTCAAAGAAGATTGTCATAGATCCATCCAACTCAAATGCAGATGCTTTTGAAAGTGTCACATCAGTCTTGAAAAGGTAGCTTAGAGAACTTGTTAGGCAATTGACAGAAAATTCATTAGCATACATTTCAATAGTGAGCAGTCTACCAGTATTTATCATTTTCCAACCAGAAATGTGAAAGTATGTGGTTTAAGATTCCAAACTGTTGCTATAGTAAATTGAATATCTGAACAAGCAATTTCATCATTTTTATAGTTTTGGGGTTTTTTTGCATTTCAAAAATCAAAATATAAATACATAAAGAATATTAGGGTTGTGAATGTTCACCCCTACTAAAAATCCAGATATCTTACAGGAATAAAATTGATTATCTGGTTACCATGTTCTGCTGGGAAACCTTGGAAAACATTTGCAGCTCAAGTACACCCCCTCATTATAATGGCACTCCCCAATGAAAGTGGCCCTCCTGCAAGACAATGTGTCCTGCTACACCACAAAAACTACTCTGGCAATGGCCTGAGCAATATGAAAGAGCTCAAGGCATCGACCAAATTCAACAGATCTTATACTGACAGTCTAAGGCCAACAGCAATGCACGGTGTGCAGGTGGATGAAATGTCTTTACAAATGTAAAAACGCTTGATTAAAACTATGGCAGAACAAACAGTCATCACGCCAGTATCAAAAATGACTTGTTAATAGTATCAAGGACTACAGCTTTTTTTCTGAAATGCTTGTCCATTGAAATGCCAAAAAACAGACTAAACAAGTTCAATCTATTGTTCACTAACCACTTCTGGTCTACAAACAACAAACTATATAAAAAAAATATTAATTAATTAAAAAAAGAACTCTGGAAAATATGTGCTGCCTTAATAAGAAGATGGCATGTTTGCCAGATCAGGATCTGATAAGAAAAAAAAAAAAAGTGCAGTTTCCTGGTGGGAAAAACTTGAGAACTTGTTGTGAGTATTGGATCTCTCAGACATGAAGGGGTCATTTTCATGATCAGAGTATGTGCCTGTATGTCAGCAAGAGGACAGTGATAAGAAGAATAAGCTGCTGTTACCTGGGCATCAGCTGGGATGCTGTCATTACCACCAGTTTGCTAGTTGACACAGGAGGGACAACTAAGTAGCATAGAAATCATTACTCACCTCATTTGTCAACATTCATTCACCAAATATCCTGACAGTGTGGTTGCGAGCATCACCAACAGTGCTTGGCTACTCTGTCAGGCTTCTGCAGCCAATTAGCCAGCGACGGTTATCCCTTAGTAAATGTGCCAGTTCGCTACACAGAGTAAAAGTCACTTGTGTCCTCCTCTTCAGCAATCTACACTCTTCTTTTCCAAATGTTTAGTAACCCTCAAAGACTAATCCGATATTATTAGGAGAAATCTGATTTTCTATGAATAAGCATCAATGCCTATTTGGAATAGGAAATGGGCTTCCACATTCACAAACTAGGGCAAAGGAAAAACAAACAATCTTTGTTGAGTATGACTTACTGTGCGCATTACAGCTGGACCCATACTGGATTTTTCAGCCAGCACTGATATGGTTTTGGCTTCTGTATTGACACATCAGTCAATTGTCACATACTAATGTCTAATAATAGCTCAAATTAAGCTGTGAAAAATAAAAGTTGTACGTAAATTCTACCACAAACATACGTAGGATGCATACACAGAAACATCCGTGACTGGGTGGCAATCAACGCATTGGTCCAACCTTTTGCTTGAAAGTGGCCGAGAGAGACCAGTGCCCTTTAAGATGCTTCCTGGGAGATTCTTGATGAATTAAACATGACAGAACTGCTAACCTCTGAATACCGCAGACATGGGCACGTTTATGCCACCCACCTACACCGCAACAGGGAGGTCAACTGATGTCACAGCGGCCCCAGGGTCAAACCCCAGATGGTGAGAAAGAAGGGTGCAGGGGTCATTCCTCAATGACAGGATTATATGAGCTAGCTTTTCACAGTATGAAGATGTTTATCAACATCCAAACCATTTGTCATTCTGACTAAGATGGAGTTGTCCTGCGGAAACTGCCCGCATGTTAAAAAAAGATTTTAGTTTTTGTTTACTGCGCCAACCACAACTGAAAACGAGACCAACAACCACAACAGTGAGCCTCGCTACCACATCAGCCAGTTATGTTCTCCATCTCACCATCTGCTGTAGTCCACCCACATAAATCTCTCATAACACTTGATCTGGACAGTAGCCTGCAAATGCCCAGGAGGGCAAAGCAGATGGTGTGGTTGCAGGCCAAGCATTTAGCCTCTGAAAAGCAGGCAAATTTAAAAATCGAACGGGCACTGAAGGAAGTCAAATAGTCTACCTTCCACTGCTTCTGCGGCATTAGGCTGCCTTGTTTGCTTACCTGGAGCGAAGCGAGTCTATTCCGAAAGCAAAGCCTGCAAAATAAAAACTGTCTGCTCTCGCCTAGTTTGAAAACTTCCCAACTTCTAATGCTGCCAACAGAAACCATGCCGGACATAAGGATAAATTAATTTGTGCAAAACTGGTTGGATTTGTGCATACATAACTATTCCTCCAGGCAGCTGACTGGTTTGTGCAGCAGAACAAACTGCCTCATGTGAACACTTGTGTGTTGCAGGAAGAAAAACAGCAAGCCAAAATCTCTATTCAAATTCTGGCAGTTCACTAACCTGTACTTCCATACACGAACCACTGAAGCACAACCGATGCAACTTGCACTTAATGTGTCATCTGAGTTTTCTTGGTGTTTTGGCACATGGGTGATTTCCTAAAACGCAATACAGGTCGGTACATAAAAGCTGTATTTGTTTTTGATTGACTCATACCTCCTGCTGCAGCACCAGTCCTGGCTGTTAGCTTAGTGCGTGACAAAACAATTCAGTGACTTTAATGGTTCGATGTAGCCCAACTGAAATGAGCGACTAGTTCTGATAGTTTTACACCGAAATGTGTGCTCATACTGAATAGTTGTAAATTGTCATTCGTTTCATTCCTCTTGGTGCGCTTTCCTTTTATTCAAGCAGCGAGGAAAGCACTAAAATCAAACAATATTAAATGGAGTTTGGAAGAGAGAAAAAAAAGCTCCCTTCTCCCGACTGGGTGCGGAGGGGACGTATCGGCGCTATCGTTGCCGCAGAAAAACACAAGAGGAAAGTTTGCGACAGGAGTTCTCGACTCCTCGCAGTGCTCTGGCAGTGAATTTCGGCGCCTGCTAAAACCTCACCGAAGAGAAAAACATGAAAACTTACCGTGCGATAACAGCTACCTTCCAGCCAGCGTATCCGAGGCAAAAAGCGAGAAAGGAGAACCGACAAAAAGCTTTTTGCGACGCCAAGTTTCCTCTTCCCTCAGCGAAACCGACCAGCCTCACTTAAGACGCGTTGTGACATTTAATGAGTAGGGGGAAGTGTTCAAATAAAGCGAAAACAAAAAGAAAGAGCCTCTGCTCGGTCGGTGCGTGTCTGTGTTGACGAGCTGGAGGAACGTTAACACGCAACGGGCGGCTTTCTTTGTTCCTGCTGCCTGCAGCCTGCTCCGTGGATATTATCACCGCTCGTGTGTCCCTCACAGCCGCTGATTGGCTGGAGGCTCGGGATCAAGGAAAGGTGACCGGTGTCAAGTTAGCATGCCTCACACCACGTTTTCCGAGAATACAACATCCACGAAGACACACACACGCACATCCCCCAGTTGTTATCGTATTCCGTGCTTTCGCGTGTATGACGCATGTGTGGTGTCGCGTCGCAATTTATTTATTTACACCCGCTGGATGTGTTTGTTGCTGAAAGTTGTGTTTCCTGAACGTGACCAACACCGTGCTTTTATTTTTGTAAGTATAATTACTGGAGTTCCCGTCTTTTCTTGCAGCTGGTTCGAAACTTGACGCAGGGTGGAGACCACTTCATGCCTTACATAGTTTTATTCTGAGCATCTGTCTGTAACTTTATTCATTTACTTGAGTTTGATTTATTTTATTTTTTTTTAAATTACAAATACATTGCTTCTCATTTCTACACAGATGATTATATTTATTTCATTGATTCTGTATTTCACGTCAGGTAAAAGTATGCAGCCTATAACTATCTTGGACATATGTAATCCTTACATGAAACCCACTTCTACTTCCCTGTGCGCTTGATTAATGTGCATGCTGTATTTTGAATGCTTTCAAATAATTCATGTTCAGTGGAAAAGGACCTCTAAGCAGTCATTAAGTAGGAGCAGATTTACGGATTAAACCCAAACTAATGGGTTAGCAGGCTTATGTCTTGTATCTAACGACCCTTAGCACAAATAACGTCTACACCAGCCCACAGCTATGAGATTTATCCTAACCCTTACCCTTCGCTCGTTCGCACCCAAGAGCAAGTGCCGAGAGGTTTCACTGTAACAAACTGTGACCATACCCGATATGATGTAAACAGTTGTGCAACTGTTCTGAATATTAATTCCCTTTCCTCTATCCCAGTCCAATTAAGAGACACGTCTATTTGTACCTCACCTATAACAGTATACAGCAGATTTAAACAGGAGCAGGCAGGTCGATAATAAACCCCAGGATGAAATTAGGCTCAGTGTGAAAACTAGACCACTAGTGCTACTGCTCCCTGAGCAGCTGTCCTCGAATCAATTTCAAAGAGAAGCGGAGGATTGAAGTTGATGGGTTTAACACACCAGGGACCACTTGCCTCTCGATGTAAAACACAATTGAATTTCTCCGATCCTCTTTAGGGAATAGTTCAACATTTTGATAAACGTTTTGATTATTTTCTTGCCCAAAGTGAAAGGGAACCTCCACCAATTGTACTCATTAATGTGTGTTTACAGGTCTTGGGGAGTACTACTGCATATGCAAGAAAAACAAAAACTAGTGTAAAGTCGTTTATGTAAGCTAGATGTAGTCTGATAAATTGCCTCCAGTGAAGTCACTAGTAAGTAAAGTTATCAAATCAATCTAGTCAGTAAAAAGAACAATATTTCCATCAAAAATGTAGCAGAGTGTCATTATAGACTGAATGCAATATGTCTGTCATGAAGTCAGAGAGCTATAGTGTCTCCGGTTAATCTCAGGGAAACACAGACAGTTTCATCTGAACATGACTCAGAGCTCCCATGCTGCTTGTGTGCGAGCATGCATGCAGTGGATCTGCTGTTGTGTAAGAGCAAGTTTTGTGCATATCTATTGTTTGTGAACGAGTCTGTGAGACTGCGAGTCAGGATGCGTGCGTCGGCCCGTCCGCCCGCTTTTTCAGCGCTGACATCAATGAAGTGTCGGCAGCTCACACAGAATCCTCCCCAAGTCCTCCGACAGACACTTGTTCTCATTCTCTTGCCTTTTCATTACGTCGTCTGCCTCACTTCCCCTCGCAACTTTTATCAAATCCATTCCTCACGTGTCACCCCTCGATCCTGTGGGTCACCCTCCCTCCAGAAGGATTGTTGGAGCCGGTCATGACTGGATGGTGTGCTCAGTCAAACAATGTCAGTGAATCACCACGAGCATTGCCGCTTCGTAGAAAATATAGGGGAGTACTTTGTCTCAACTTGGCTGAACTCAGTTTCACTTTGGAGCCCATATGTAGGTGATTTGTGTTTGTGTGCATGTGCCACAGAGAGATGTCCCTAAATTCACCCGGGCCAGTGTGCTTCTCACAGCCGAACACAGTGGGGGGAGGGATCAAACAAAGCCAAAGTTAAGTGTGCTCATGTGTTCTGTGAACGCATCCCACTCCAAATCTTTACTCCAAACTTTTGTCCTTTTGGAGTCTGATTGTTGGAAACCAATGATGCACGGTGTAGAAAGTATGGACCATTTTTCTTTTTAAATTAAAGTAGTTTCATTGAACTTGCAGTCCTGGACGTCCCTGTGGAAAAACACAGTATGAGCACCACTGCTTACCATAGTAAAGGTGCTGATATGGCTAAGCGCGGTCATTTGTTTTGGCGGAGATTAAAAAACAAAAAAAAGATGACTTTTTTAAAAAAAACATTTTTTTTCTTTTTGAATCACAGGTATTAGCAGCGAATGTTTGAGATTATGGTGAAACCGAGCTGAGCTTTTTTTAGTACTGCTACCGTTAATAATTAAAGTCTAATGACAATTGCGCTAGGACCAGCTGTACGTTGTTTTTTTTTGCTAACTAGCTAAACTAAGATGCTGGACATCAGTTTGTTAGCATTGTCATTTCTAGAATGTTGATGTTTAACAGGTCCAAAAGACTGCTGCGCCTTTATGATTCATTCATGCAAAAATATGCATGACCGGAAGAACGGGAAAACTCCCATATGTCCAAGTTGTTATGAGATACAAACAAAAAATACATCATCTTCTTAAGTTAGCTGAATATAGTATTTGTGTTCACCCGTGTCTGTTTTTTGGTTGGTTGGTTGGTTGGTTGGTTGGTCTGTTTGTCAGCAGGATTGCACAAAAACTACTGAACAGATTTCTACAAAACCTGGATGGAGGCTGGGTCTCAGCACAGAAGAGAGCCCATGAACTTTTGGTAAGGATCTGAATAAAGGGACAGATCCAATAATCTTTTTCTCACCTTCTTTAAAATTGCAAGACAGGCCCTTTTTTGGGGACATATTGGTTATTTCTCGGGGATTTGGATTTCACTGAAAAATATCAGGCATATTTAGATGGCTGTTATCTGTTAGTGAGTACAAAAGGCGACTTTGTGCCTTGGTGGAGGCATGCTCTGTTGTCAGAGCCATCCTAGTTGTGTTACTGCCAGCAGTGATGGTGTTGCCGCCATGTTGCGAGCAGTCTTGATATTACAGTTCCTTTCACAGAGTGGGAAATATCAAACCTGTCAGAAATCCCTGATATTTCCAACTCGGGATTACAATTACATCTTGGAGGCTGGTGTGTATGGTGTTTCCCACTCAGCTGCTCAAATAGCTTTGAGTACACAGAGTCTCGCAAGGGCCACTGAAGCGTGGCTGGAGACTAGTGAGCGAGAACAAGAGTACATCAAGATAAAGGTTCTAAATCAACAAAGAGAAAAAAAATAATCCGAAGACCTTAAAAGGTGTATAGCTGGGTGACTTTACAACATCCCTCTGATCACAGAACAGTCATGGTAAATAAGAGTTAAGTGCCTGGAGACAAAACATGCAGATTCCTCTTAATCCATGCACTTAATGTGCTGTTCATAATGCCTTGCTCATGTCTGCCACACGCTGCCGTTGTTTTTTTCCACTTGGACAGTGTGAGCCGCGGCGGATATCTGAAAGCAAGAACAGAGAGAGAGAGAGAGCGAGAGAGAGAGAGAGAGAGAGGATTGTTTGTCTGAGTCTGGAGCAGCTGCTCACGAATCCAAGCAACCAAGTATTTCACCCTCGGCTGTGGCTGCGTCAGGCCGACAGACGCGCGCTGCGCAGCCCGCTCTGGCTCGAGTTGAAGTTCATGTGCTCAGCCAGTCAGTAACTCACCTGGAGGAGACGGTCTCGCAGGCACAGCCGAGTGCCTCCAATTACTGGTGGGGGTTAGAATGAGGCAGTACAGGAGACGATGTGGACGCGCGGAGCCTCTAACGGCGTGTGGACGGACGGATTTCATACATTGATCTCATTCTAAGGTTAAGTATTTGGGTTTAAATGTAGCCTAGATTGAACCATAATAAAGCTATTTCATTGTCGGAGAAAGTAATTCAATCAAAGGACAATTTTCTGATTCAACATAAAAGCACCAGTGTTAAGCACGAACACAGCTCAAAGGGGCCGTTGACTGATTTCGCACACGAGAATCAGTTTTTTTACTCTAATTCAAAACGCTGCTGCTCGAGTCCTACCAAGAACCAAAAGAGTAGATCACATCACTCCAGTTCTCAGACCTTTGAACTGGCCTCCTGTCTCTCAAAGAATAGATTTCAAAATCCTGCTGTTGGGTTATAAAGCACTGAATGGTTTCGGGTCCAAACGACATTTCTGATCTGCTGCCAACTTCTGAACCGTCCAGACCTCTGAGGCCGTCAGGTACAGGTCTGCTGTGAGTGCCTAGAGTCAGAACTGAACACGGAGGAGCAGCGTTTAATTATTACGAGCCACATATCTGGAACAAACTCCCCGAAAACAGCAGGTCTGCTCCGACTCTCACCTCTTTTGAATCAAGACTGTTTAACACTGCTTTTCACTGGAGCAATGTTAATGCTTTGAACTGCACTGTGACTTTTGTTTTTCTAGTCTTGTCTCTTTTTAAACCTTTTCTATTTCAGCCGAATTTCCTGTTTCTTAACTTGTTTTAATGTTTTGTTTCTTTCCACTTGTTTTTAACGTATTTTAAATGCAAATTTCAATGTTATTTATATGCCCCTGTAAAGCACTTTGAGTTGCCGTGTGTCTGAATTGTGCTATACAAATTAGCTCGCCGTGCCTTACACCACATATCCTGTGTGAGCAGCGCGTGGTGGATCGTCTGGCTTTTTACTCCGTCGCTCATGCAGACACCTATTTGCTGCTGCGTCAGGCACGCAGTTCGCTGCCAGAATAGACCTGAAAGCGATCTGTGGACAGACGTACTGACATTCAGGAAATACATCTTGCTCAGTTCAGTGCACTCACGGGCAGGGGCGCTTCTAGTGGGGGGCCGACAGGGGCCATTGCCCCCGTAACTCTGAGTCTGGACCCCCCTGTGGCCCCCCTGACAGGGAGTCTGCATCAATAATACAGTGACAGATTTCTTGCAATGATTTTGTTTTAAAGGGAAAGTCATAAATAAAGTGTCTCAGCAGTTTACTACCCAATCAAAATTGCTGAAATTGTAAACACTGTTTTGTCTGAATGAGGGATTTATCTTTTTTTCTGGGTTGTATGTGCCCCCTAACAAAAAAGTGGCCCCAACCTGGCCCCCCTATTAAAACTGGTCTAGAACCGCCACTGCTCACGGGCATTGTTGCTACTGCCATACTTGGTCAAGTCTGACCTCTTACGGTGGCTAATGTGAGCTGGAATGACCCAACTTTTTTTTATCACCAAGTCAGTTTACTGACTCTTTTCCGCGTGTGCTGCTCATAGATTAGGTTTTAGATTATATTTAGAAATATCCCTTAATTGTCTTTAGGCGTCGGCGGCCATTGCTTGTAGCCAAAGCTCTGGCCTCAAAGTCTCAGGGAAGCCACAGCGCCGCTAGCTAATGTAATGCGACTTTTTTCATAGTCAAACTGAATGGGCGATGTAAGTAAGGAATCAGGTGAAAGATTTGATTGGACTTACTCGTGGCTTAGCAGATACAGAGTTGTGCTGTCGGCGGCCATCCACACCTTCCTCAATGTGGCACAGTGCAAGTAGGAAAAGAATAAATCAGAGCACGGCCAAAACTTTCGGGAGGTGTAGGATGTAGTTTTTGCAGGATGAGACCCCCCCAAAAAAACCACACCGACCATGATATCGCTCTGCTAGCTGTGACCAGCGAGCTAACTTGTTAGTCGCAAGTCTGGTTTTATTTGGTGGAGCTAGCTAATTGCCGCAAATCGGATTTTATCGGATCCATTCATGGTTTTGGGCCCAGAGTCAAGGATGATGAACAAAAAGGGTTTATATTTACTTCATATTCCACTGTCTCAAAACTGCGATGATGCCACCTCCGATGTAGCTTGAGACCTAAAGAAGGAAAGCTCTGTTGCATACGTAAAGGTTTAAAACGCCTTTAATCTGTACGCACAATCACAACATGGGATTACCTTTTTTTTTCATGAAGCCCGACAACAGAAAACAGCACAGCACGGAGCCAACAGAACTGTCAAAATAGAAACTGAAAATGGGAAACCGCATTTTTCTGTCTCTTTTCTCCGCCCGCCTTTCTCTTCCACCCCAGTTCAGAGGTAAAAGAAGGTGCCAGTCATAACACTCTACCGGCCCCAGCAGGTTTCTGGCTGTCGTTTCACATTGTGTCCCCGCTGCTCAGTTTAAAAGTGAGGCACAACCAGCACCCTGAGGCCCTTTGTATTATTCCAGGAACGCTGGCGGATCGTGCAGCATGTTTTGGGAGAACACTCCTCCCTTTCAGTTTGGCACAAAATAAATACGTGCGGCGTCTCACTCAGGCTGGTCCTGCTGGAGCTAATGTGATGATGTGGTGCTGCTGTTCGGGCCGGGGAATGACCGTGAATTAGGTAAGTGTGTTCAGTTCAGCTCAGGCTGTACCATCATTCGTCCAGCTTATATCTGTCATTCATTCCTTCTTTTCTCAGCAAATGTACATGCAGCAGTCTGCCTCACTTCGTGTCACAACTGCTGTCTGAGGTACAGGATACAGTTTCACATTCGGTGGTGGGTCTTCACTCTTCCAACGACTTCTCCCAGAACTGCTGGGAGAAGTCAGCGGCGGCTCAACACCACCACCTGGTGGCTGGAAATCGACCCCATAAACTGCATTGTGCAATTGTACAGTTTCCTCGATTGCTCAAGCGCCTTTCTCTGAGACACGGGTACAATTGAAACGACAGTACGATCGGCACAACAGCTTCCAGCACAAAACTTCTGCATGAGGCCAATTATTTCAAATAATGGGTCAAAAGTAAACACACAGTTTACTAGTTTCACCCTCATCAAAAAATAAAACAAAAGTTCCCTTTTGAAGTCAAGGCAATCTAATGTATCGGGGACTGTGTCTGTACAGCAGAAGACTAAAATATTGTCATTTCGCATCGAGACTTACAGAGATCAGAATGTCCTCTCCAGCTGACTGAATGAATTCATGTCATGCAAACACCAGCTTCAACAGTTCATTAGCGATTTTCACTCGCCAGTGTTCACCCGTCTTGAGTGTAAAAACACGTCTCAGATCCACATATATTTGGAAAAACGGTTTAGAAATGAAAACGTTGTATGCAAAAGTCTAACTCTCTGCTTCAGCTTCTCCCAGCCAGGCTATGAGGTTGGTTGTCCTCCCGTTCATAAATCCACTTCTCCGTCTGACCCTTGCATCAGACACAGGAGGGCCCATTAGCCCCATGTCACACACGTTGTTAACCCAGGCTTAACCTGAGCCCAGGGTAATGAGATTCCCACTGCATGTCAACTAGCGCGGGGTTAAATGCCTGTTGGAAGAGGCAGCTAATGTTCACATTCCAGACTGATGTGCGACGACTGTTTACTTTCGCCCTGTCGACTGTTGATTTTCAAGGGATAACCCTGCTGCAGGGCCCTAGGCTAACATCACAGTTCACCCAGGGTTATGCCAGTGTGAAAGCTTCTTCTTTCCTCGCCTGGGCCGAGGGAGGTTCTGAGAATGCTTTAAGCCCCGGTCTGTGGTGCAGCGTGAAAGGCTTTAGTGTGTACTTCAGTTGTCTTTCTTTGTGAATGGATGCCCTCGTGCTATATTGTGCTTTTTTACGCAACATTAATGGGGAATTTGGGTTGAATTTTGCTATCAATAATAATTAATGATTATCAGGGCTCATTATTAATCATGATATATAACAAGATCCAATTTACATTAGATCGCCCAGGAGCACCACTCTTGAGGAAGGGAGATGATAGCCAATTTAAGAATTCAGTCTCATAAAAGGCAGTAAACTGTTAATTTTTATCTCTGATTAATAATGAACTTAATAACTAAAACCAAAATAACCACAACAGCTAGTAATGGTCGAAGGATTTAGAAGTCCCTGACAGAGTAGAGGTTGGCAACATTCACCATTGTACAATACTAAAGAGATAGCATGTAGGTTCCGAAGTCTTTTATTTAACACACATAATGAAAACACACTAACTAACATTTAATGTATACAAGTGTGTGTGTGTGTGTGTGTGTGTGTGTGTGTGTGTGTGTGTGTGTGTGTGTGTGTGTGTGTGTGTGTCTGGAAGAACCAAGCAAAATGGTTGGACTCAGGTCCAAGATGGTGGATCACCACTTGTTTCTTGATAGGAAAGAACAGAGAAACAACGGTGATGCTCACACCATGTGCCCACTAGGTGTGATTAGTCCAGGCTGAAGGAGTGTGTTTGTGTGTGTGTGTGTGTGTGACATGGTGCCAGGATAAGAGAGATGGTTAGTTGCATGCAAACACCCTCAGTCTAGCCCTTCTCACACAGAGATGCCGCATCATTGCCGCAGCAGCGGCATTCAGTATTGGAAATACTGGAAACATGACTCCAAACATGTTGCTTGTCCTGTTAACAAACTGCTCTTTGTTAACATGTTTGCTGTGTCAATTTAAAAGGTGACAGACAGTTTTATGTTTAAAGTTGGCTAGTGCTGTCTGTTTATGCAGGTTTAAAAGTACAATGTGTAAGGATTTGCCACCTGTTGAATTCATACAAATAGTGGACAGCACAGCACCAGCACCAACTGCTGTTTATCGTAGATTGTTGTTAGCAAGTTAGCTCGGTTAGCCGAGCAGCCAGCTGTCCTGACTGTTGGTCCTCACGTTGATCGCGCATGAGCTTTGGACCGGGACAGGATGGGGCTAGCTGGTTAGCATGCTAAACAGACTTTACAATACAATGCATAGACATCATAACATGAGAACTGTTATGCCCTCAGATTGTGTTGATAATTTGAAGTAGTTTGTAATTTTGGGGAAGAAATTTGAATCAGAAGAGAAAGAATCTAAAATTACCGATTTATTTTATGCCTAAACAAACTAAATACTAGGGCTGGGTATCACCAGGTACCTCGCGATACGATAGAGTCACGATATTTTGCTCACAATAACGATAATATCACGATACAGCGATTCTGCGATAATCGATATATTGCAAGAAATTTCATCCACGATACATCACGATATCTGTGTCACTGAAGAAATTCAGAATTTATTGACTGCACTGAATCCATTTCACAGGAATTACAAAACATTGTCAATCAATTTCACATGAATGACAGCCAAGTAAACAAAGATTGTATTGCAGTGTCTCTTCTTAACACACACACTGACTACAGCTATCATTAAATATCTATATGTGTGGGTTTCAGAGCTACTTAAACCGTTTTTTAAATTTGATTTGGTTGTATATCTATGTTTGAATAAAGATAAAGCTGTCCTTCGAAGAGGAGTGGTGGTGATGGACCAAAAAAAAATTTTTTTTTTTTTTTTTTTTTTACATTTTTAAATATCGATATTTGGCACCAGTGTATCGATAACGTACCTCAAGACGAAATATCGCGATATATCATAGTATCGATATTTTGGCACACCCCTACTAAATACACAAACTTTGTTTCATGACTGAATTAACCTGAATAAACAAACTGGGCTTGAGGACAACACAATTTTGAACTGTTTTACTTTGTTTTTATGTGGTGGACCCTGCCACCTTTCTAGCTTCAAACAGTGTTCTGGGGACCTGTTTTTCCTCCGAGGACAGCTTTTATTTAGAGTTTATTTAGTTATGGACAAAATATATTTCTACGTTTGTATTATTACCTTATTAATATTGTACATCTTAAATTTGTGAGTTTTAATTGCGCACATAGGGCACCTTTAACGACGTTTTTAATGTTTTCAACCAAAATTCTTACATATTGGACCTTTAAAGACTCACCTTCTCACTGACTTCTTTCGTTTAATGATGAAAAGACGCAAAGCTGTGTCACTTGTAGATATTTCTTCTACCAATAATATATTAATAAATATATAGATCATAATAACATTGTGTTACTGTGTAAACAATAAGAAATGCATAGAATTTGAGATAAGATGAGCTATGACACTGCGTTTCAGTGTTATGAGAATGAGGATCGTGCCGGAGCATACATCAACACGGACAGACTCAAGATTTCCTGACACCAAACTATACTTGCACTCTTTCCATTTTATTGGCGTTTTGTTTTACAAAAACAGGTATGAGAGAATGCATAGACGGAGCCACACTGAAAGCGGACTCATCAGTGACAACATGGAAAAAAACAAAAGGGTGTCAGGAGAAAGGCAACAATTTATTTAAAAGATAAAAACAACACTGTTTGCAGCTATTCCTCTGAATGCATACATACATACATACTCCTATGGTCACTTACGCACACGACAGGACTGAATGACATGCGGCTGTCATTTAAGCGAGCACGCGCAATAAAACACACACACTCACGCACACTTACTAGCACACAATGCAAACGCGTGGGTGCAAAAGAAGAACCATGGAAGGTAGGAAATAATGCATCATATGATACAAGAGAAGAGATGCGTAAAACCATACAGTTAAAGGATCATTTCACCCAGATTAAAATTTTTTCTTTTTTTTTTTTTTTTGGGTGAACCAACCCTTTAAATCACATGAGTACAATCAACTCCCACTACAGGTTTAGGCTGCCTGTCCGTCCGGTTTTAAACCCATGAATGTAGCCAGCACCATGACGCACAAAAGAGTCCAATCGCTACTAGCAGCAACAGAGGTTACCCACGGACGTCTGACTACCTCAGTAGTGCGAGTTGATGGTACTCCGTGTGAGCGTTAATACATCTATATGAAGATCTGCACAATGAGACTAATCTAATTAATCGTTCATGTGTGCTGTAAAACTCAAAATTGTTCACATTGAGGATCACATCAATAATAATTCCAGTGGAGAGAAGCAACTGAGACTGTATCTGCAGTCTCAAGTACAATGGCGCAAAGAGAGTGAGCATAGTCGAGCTGCATAGTAAGCCCAATACCACCCTTCACTTCCACAGTAGTCGGGCACGCTTTTACTGCTGCACACCAGCACTCCCACCCGTTAAGCACTCAAGTGTTTGAATAACTTATCGCCGTGGGTTCAGATACACTGTAGCATGACTGCAGTGGCTCATGCCGTTAAAGGGAGATGATAATTTAGCATTGCGAGTTAAGCCATAAACTTTAAGTTTGTGGTGAAAATCAACACAGACATCAACAGGCTAGGTTCTTGTGTCATGTTATTACAGAGGGAAAGTTACATCTGGGGCTACTAGGATAGATGAGATGAAAGCAAAACACTGTTTTTGTCTTTTGTAATATTTGAAACATGGCATAAAAATGCAAAAAAAAAACAAAAAAACAAACAAAACAACAACAACAACAACAAAACAAATGTATCCAAAGCAGAGAGCAAGTACCTTTCCATTCCACAAGACAAGGACATCCAAGAGCACATAAAACACTGACAAACCAAAAAGCGGTTCCATTTTTTAAAACTGGTCGAAATGCAGTTATTTTGTTTTCTTCAAGAACAACAAGGGAAGGGAATTAATAAAATAATAACCATTTTTTTTGTTGTGTTGTTATACTGGTCTGTACTTAATTAACGTGCGCTTATGAAGAGCATATTCCTGGCTACTTCTTCCTCCACACTGGCTGAACTGTACAACGTGTCCAGAGTAAACTCAAGAGGATTGTCCTCGCCTGTAAAACTAGCCTGGAGTCTCCAAACTGAGGAAAAGACGAGATGAGATGAGGAATCTAGAGAGAGACATCGAAAAAGTGCTATAAGAACGACACCATTGTCTGAGAACAGGTAACAACTAACAGGCCTCTCCTCGAAAAAGAAAATGTACTACATGTTCGCATTTTGCCTTCACTGGGCAGACAAATGCAACACAATCACGTTATGTAGGTAGTTTATATATCTATCAATATTAGAATTTGTTAATGATATTTATTTTCAAATTCACAACATGGGTCAGTGTTTTACTTCATGGCCTTTAGTGAAGTTATTCCTTCTGTTTATTTACATTCCAGTAGTTAGGATTATGGATTATATTCTGGTTCAGTTTGGGGCCTTTTTACCCTTCATCTACCCTTAGTGATTACTCTTCTTCCACACATGGCGAACACAAACACATTCAGGATCAGAGGTCGATGTTGGCAGGTAAACTTCACCAGCAGATATCACTCGTGTAGATACTTAGTGTATAGGCGGAAACGCATGTGAATTCCTTCATTGTGAGGACATCGTGACCGGCATTCGGGATGCTAAAAACCTTCAGGTGAGTGTGTCTATGTTCACGATATGCAAAAGGGTTCACTAAGGGCGCCTGAAACCACACAGTACCAGTGTACGACTTTGTTGTGACAGGTCGACCAGAGCTCCGCCTCCTCCTGCAGGCCATTGTGCATCTTGGTCTACACATCATATTTTCACACAAGGCACGTCTCCCATTCACCTCCTTCCCTACCTCCACCTGTTTCCTCTGTTTATCCTGCCTCAAACAGCCTCAAGCAATGACTGCTTCTCACTAACTTGAGAACCCTTGTCAAGACATTTCATCTCAACCCTACGTCTTTGTATTCTGGTCCTCGAGTGGCTCTGAGGGATGCAGGGAATCCTGCAAGATACGGTTAAATATTTTAAAAACTGATCATCAGCGTGACAGCTAGGCCTACTGCTGGAGGGGGTCTTATGTCCACTAGGTACTAACGACTGGAATTACCGTACTTCTCCTTCATTATTAGTATTGTTAGAGGCAGAATATACTGTCAGTCAGGTTCTCTGAATCTGAGCTTCCAGAGGTGACACGCACAACCGAAGGGAGAAAAGGATGGAATTAAAATGAAAATAGGGCAGCCATTACTTTGCCACTGCTAAACCCAGATCCCCAAACCAACATGAGGAGCTTTTCGATCCTGCTCCCTGTGCCAGACCCTTTGGTTATAAAACAAAACTGCCAACTTATTTTTAACAACCACTCGCGTCACTGAGACAAAGGTCATCAACGTGCTGTCTCTCTTCTCTTCTGGTGAGCAGGTTGTCGTGCTAGCTGGTGTGCTGTGGCTCTCATTCTCTTCTTCTCCATCTCTGAACAGGGGCAGGGTCACATGTACTGTCTAGGTGGGGGGGGAAGACTTTAACCGTTCAGGAGGTAGACCACCAGCTCGTAGGTGCACATCATGATGGCGGTGTTGGGGATCTGTCGTACCAGGTGGGTGGTGAGGCCACGGTACAGGGCGCGGTAACCCTCCTCTTTGGGCACTGTTCTTAAAGTCTGGAAGAAGGATTTATACTTGGAGCCCTCCTCGCGTAGCCTGGTGCGTATCACTTCTGCAAAGCAGAGATTAAAGCGAACGGTTAAAAGGATAGGAATGAATAAATCAGCTGAATTTTGCTAATTGCTACACACAAACTCTTACCATGAGGATAAGCAATAGATGTGGCACAGGTCTTGGAGGTGGCAGCAGCAAGCATCATCCCCACAAAGTCTGAAGCGTCTCTGGACGACTCCTCTTCCTCATCCATGTTCTGCGGTGCTTTGGCCTCCAAGAGGCGACGCTTGATGTTTTCATAGATCACAAAGTGGATCACAGTCTCTGAGATACCGGCATAGGATGCCGACATACCTCTATAGAAGCCTCGCAGGCCATCTGCCTGATACACCCGCCGTACGCACTCAAACGCATTCATCCTTCGCTCACCTCGATTCCTGAGACAAGACAAGAAAAATGAAAAGGGCACATGTTAAAGGACTCACTCTACATTTTGGAAAATGTCCATGTAGATGCACACACGATAACACAATAAAAACAACACAGACCAATGTAAAAATGTAAAGACAGACTCCTAGATTAGATCACAGGATTCCTGCATTAGTTAAGTGTACATGCCAAGCTGAGTTCTTGTAAGAGAAGGTGACAAACAAGGTCACATACAGGATTACATCATATATAAGTGATAATCAGCTCAGTGATCAGATAGATACCATAGTCACATGCAGCCTTCGTGAACTGTACAAACACCAGTGATTGTTATCAGGTCATTACTTAACTTGAACATGCCAAATGTAGCCTCTCATGTAAAGAATCAAATGTTATTATAGCATCTTCAATTCTACATTATATAAACTCTGGTTCGCTCAAGAAAATGAGACAATCTCTGCGAACATTACTTTGACATTTCAAATCTTTCAAACGGAGGCTTTATAAAAGCTGCAGAACAAGTCTAATGAGGCCAATAATTAGCAAAGAACTTTTGTTCTGCAGAAATGGAACACAACCTGGTGCATAAGGAGGACGGAGGGAGGTAGGAGGAGAATTCAAGTGTGGACATGCAGTTCTCTGTGCCAGATACTTTTGAGCAGCTGCTTTTTAAATATAAAGATGGAATCTGGAATAAAAGCAACCAGTGTTCCTGTAATGGCACACCAGTATGTGGAAATCTGTTTGCTGTCAGAAGCATTTGCTTTAATGAAAAAATACATCTGTGGCCTTAAATTACTACATCAACTGATAGTCCCTCTCTTGGGAACTTCAATTTATAAAGTTCACACTTCACATGTCATATTGACATATTTACCTAGCATCCAGCTGTAGACGGGTCTTTATGAGCCATATTGGATTAGTTGCTGTGATGGCTGTGAAACCTGTTGAGAAGAAAAAAAGGTACAGGATTATATTTTGTTCAAAATCTACAAATGCTGCTCGAATAAACACTCTAAGTAAAATGTGAATGATCTTTAAGCTGCATTCATGTTCTTAAAGTTAAAACAATGCTAAAATGTTAAAAATTGAAATATATAAACATAGGTCACAAAGGCAGCTTAGAGATAGCTAGCCCCGCTATAGACTGTCCTATGTGTGCTAGTAGGGGAGCAACTGAATGCTATAAAAATGTAATGTGGTGTAAACAACTTCTTATACATGTTAATGGAGTAAAAAACAGATAGATATGCACATAGAGAAAGAGGAGAACCAGATGTAACAAGAAGCACAGATCTGTGGTGAGTACTCACGCAGACCCAAGTAACTCGTCAAAGATGCAGCTAGAGACCCCTGGTGGTGTGGGGGTCTCATGCCCTTGCGAGAGGAGAGCTACGGTAGAGTTAAAGCCTAAAACAGACACAGGCTTGTGTGTAGCAAAATCACCGGCATGCAACCATTTTTTTTTTTACTACCCATTCCCCTGCCTATACCACAGGATTTAACCCAACACATCCCAACCTCATGTGAAACGATCATCACCCACCAAGACAGCAGAAGGGACAGAATAAAGCTGAGGTCTTGTTAATTCAAAAACCCCTCGATATAACTACAGAAATGACACAGAGTTTTGAGACTTGGTTTGGACATGTATGGAGTTTAAGTGGTGAAGATAAGGCTCATCTGTTGTTAGCCATGGCAGAAGCCAGCCCTCACCTCTGCTGTATGGTATCATGTACCAATGTGCAGATGAGATTAATGGCTGCACAGTCGACACCTAATCACCTGTCAGGTCAGCTCAGTCAGGTCTTATACTGCAGAATATGCAGAGCATCAAGTACAAATGCTGACCTTGACTGGGTTGTTGAAAGGTCTGAGTCATGGTGTGCTAAAAGCAGCACAACACTGAGCCCACGCTGTAATGGTTCAGAATCTTAAACTGGATCAGAGTGACATGGTGCTCTCATGTCATGATAACCTGTGCTTGACATACAAAGGGTCAGAGAATAATGAAATAGAATTATCAAGATCCGAACCTATCAGGATGGGCTGGGTTTGGATGATAATGCAAAAATGAAAACATTTAGCATAAAAATAATTGATTAGTGATAACTGAGAATATGTGATGGACCTGCTGTCTGTGTTGGGGCTAAATGTCCTGAGCACAGAGGCTAATTGTTATCTACAATGTATATTTGATATCAGGGTAAACAGGCAAGCTGTAACCATGGTAATAACTGCGTGACAGGGTCACACAAACTCAGTCCTTCGACTCAGATGAGCCATCTTGTTTTCGTGGGGCTCAGACGTAAAAATGAGAACGCCTGAGGCCTTTTGTTGGGCTTGGTTACATCTCTCTTGCACTCGGTCTCGCTCAGACAGCAAAATTCGGCCTGAGCTGTACTTTAGCCTGCCTAGGCTTGTGAAAGCTGGAAAAACCAGTGTTTTCATATGAGTTCTGCCATTGTTTTTTATCCACATGGCTGAGAGCATTGATTGTATAAGTGGGACTTCACAACCTTACAGAAGCCCTGACTACTTGTTTAAAGGCACAGGTTCTGAATATGTGCCGTCTGCATTTCACTGTGGATTCATTTTTATACTTTAACAGTTCCTCTATTTATTATAACAAAGACATTGAAATATAATTTAATACGTTGAATTTTTCATGAAGCCGCTTTAAGGCTGTCGAGCAGTATATCGAGGCAAAAGGTGCGGGAGACAGGTAAAGTTGGTTTCTTTAAACACAGGGTCTTCACACAGGTGGTAGTGCGCTTATTCTGTCAGACGTCGTATGTCAACCTGTTACCTCACTTATTTAGTTACCTGCCATTCCAGCCGACACCATGTGTACCTGCGTGGAGTCAGGTTCCAACACACCATTCAGTCTCTCTTTGGCAGTGGAGTAAGCAGCAAAGTAGATTGCTCTGTTGGAAGTAACAGACAAAAGGGTCACTGTATGTTGAACCAGCACAAGGCAAAACAAGTTATACATGCCATGTTTTTGTGTTTTAGTGTAAAGGTAATTAGTCTCTGCTAAATATCTGCCTGTGGTTGAGATGTAGCTTATTAATTACACAACAGCAACAAGTAAAATTGCCCCATGTCAGGTTCAGCTTAATGAGCTTTAAAAATTAATTAAGTGTAAAGCTGAGAGCAGAACCAACAGTCTCAGCAAATCAGCCTAGTTAAACAAACGGTCTATTCAGAGCAAAAAGCACATGTTTTCATTTGTTTTCACTAATCTAAAAAGGTCATAATGATCATGTTCGCACCCGTGTCTAAATGCAACGTTTTTTGTTCTAAAAGCACAATGTACAATCTGGTCATTTGTCAAATGTGCTTAGTCAGACTGTTAATGACACTTGAAGCTCATCAGTCACGTTACAAGACAGTGTTTGTGTGCGCATTTATCTTTAAATCTGCGTCACAGCTCGGCATTACCATTCATTTATGTAAGATCCTGACAAAACACTCTAAACATGCTTAGCACTGGCACCTGCTTTCTACAGGATTAGAAGCCACCCTCTGCCATTAGCCCCCACTTTGCCTCCGTCATTACCACTGAGGAGTAATTAACGATAATGACTGTTATATGTCATTACCCAACTGTAGTCAGCAACAACATTTCCAAGACAAATAACAAATGTTTGCAAAATGCTGCAGCTGTTGCCATGTTTCAGTGCAAAAACTGCAGAGAAGGCCATGTAGCTTTGTCACCAAGAAACCTGAAGGAGGCCTATGGTGGTTAAATAATAGATGTCTCCTTGAAGACTAGTAAAAGACAAGCGAACCTATATGTGTTTAGGTCAAATATGATGCAGCAATGTCAGCAACCCAACAGTTGATATTAAAGCAGTGTTGAGCGATATGGCTGCTAATTTTAGGCTTCTGAAATCTCCTCAAAAGGACCTCATAAAATGCTAAAAAATGCAAAAAATCAAATATCCCAATATTTTTGACATTGTAACAATATTGTAGGGCTAATTAATGAGATTTTTGGTAATAAAGTAATAATAATCAGAACAGTACAACAGTTTGGTAACTTCAGAAAATGTTGTCATTGTCATCCTTTAAAACCAGGAATAGACAACACTTATCAACACATATCACAATATAATATCTAAAATCTAAAAAACTTTACATAGTTTTATATCGCGATATTATCATAATACTAATGTATTGCTTTGCATAACCTTATATCCCTGATCCACAAAACATAGCATAAGCACAGGTGTAAATGATAACACAAATACTGGTTCCCTTAAGTGTCCCACATTAAACCGGCTCACCTGAACGAAAAGCAGAAAAACCTTTAGTTGCTGATTACACTGCGCTTTTCCTGCTACGACATGTTTCACTGTCTGCTGTGGAAAAGGTCTATTCACAGAAGCCAACGGTTGATTTGTTTGTCTACTCAGTGGTGGGTGGGGGAGGTCGGTGTCACATAAAAAAACTGCTGTCAGTGCATACCTTATGTTGACTTTCCTGCTAAACGTTGCATATCAAATGTCAACACGCTCATATTTAAAGGTGAACATGCATTCTGAGACGGTTACTGAAGGCATGTTAATATAATGTTAGCATTGAGCTCTATGCACAGCTGTGACTTGGATACAACTGAGGGAGATGAAACCAAAACTGCCAATGTAAAGAGCTTGAAAGGAACAACATGATCCAACAACCGAGTAACAGGGCTTTTACAATGGCTGTAGACTTTCCCTCTTGTTTTTGGCGTTTTCTATGTGGAACTACAATTGCACTCAGTGGAATGTTAAATGTGAGAATAAATTGTTGGATCCATCCCTTTATCCAGATCCTCACCAGGATCTATTCTAGATTGAGACCTATGCTCCATTCAAGTTTCATAGAAATCTGCTAAGTAGTTTTTGTGTAGTCCTGCTGACAAACCGACCAACAAACGGACAGTGGTGAAACCATAACCTCTAAGCTATTAATCATTACTAGAAAATAATAAGAATGTCATAAGAATCAAAACGATATTCAGAAAAGTATTTTATCAACTGACTAATTGGTTGATCTATAAAATGTAAAAGCTATTCATAACTTCTTTTTACAATCCCAAATATTGATAAATAAGACCCATATTCATATTCACAATGAAATATGCTAAAAACAAATGAAATAATAATACATCAAAAATAAAGGAATTACGTCCTTTTGCTTAAACATGACAAATATAATATGAAATAATCGATTATAAAAAAAAATGCTGCCTAATTTACCAATTGGTTGTTCAACTTACCATTTTCTGTTTTACACAGAAGTTGAAAAACTTCGTCATTACTGTAGTCATATGCAGAGGGATAGTGACACTCGAGACACTATTTTGCAGATAAACAATTCCATCAAATATTCAATTAGTCAGAGAGATCCTGTAACTGAGAACTAAAAGCTTCATAGTCTTTCAATTCATATTCAAAGGAAGTAAACATTGGTTGACATTGACGACAATAAGAAGTGACATCTTACCTGGAAGGTGCCACACCCACCAGATTTGGCCCCAATCCCCTGAAGAGAGAGCGAGGTCCTTCTTTCTCCAATATCAACCTGAATATGAAATATGCAGAAGAAATTTACATTATGATTCTAAAATCACATGCATGCTTTAGGATATTACTTTTTACTTTTTATAATTTCTGCATGTCTAATTGAAATTCCAAAGAAATTCCAACTGACATCAGGTAACAATTCAAGTTTTTTCCTCCTTTTGCTTCAATCCACAAGTTTGGTAATGTATTTAAGACACTAAGCTCCAAAGCAAGATACTAACTAATCTACTAACTCTATTGCCTTGAAGTTTGTTCAGGATATTTAAAGGTTTTCAAAGTTTA
This sequence comes from Sparus aurata, assembly GCF_900880675.1. Classification (NCBI taxonomy): domain Eukaryota; kingdom Metazoa; phylum Chordata; class Actinopteri; order Spariformes; family Sparidae; genus Sparus; species Sparus aurata. Next base: position 28,212,749 of record NC_044188.1, read on the forward strand.
GGTCACCGCTCTTTTAGTGCTCATGTGCGTAGACAAGGACGCGTATGCACACATGCGGGCAGGTGACAGGATACACAAAGGTTTCACACCATTCTGCTCGACTACGACAAAAACTAAATTATTTTATTTATTCATTTTTTCAATATTTAGATCACAATTTAACACAAACTTAAAAAAACACATTTTTAACAGTTCCTTGAACTTTTAATGTAATAATAGGGAAAAGTTTTCCAGTTTAACCAGTTGCAGCTTATCAAGCTCTATCTCTTTGTCCGCAAAAATATGTGAGTTGCTTTCAGATTTGTCCTTGAGCCAGTACACCATAACATACATGCATTTAGTCATTGATTTGGCTTTCTGCACAACTCACTCAGCAGAAGTGCTTCAGTGTTCTTCGCTATGTGTCAAGTCTAAAAACTGGTGTGCCATCTTTGGCTTAGTGTGCAAAGGCTGGCCAGATCAAACTTTCATGAAGCCTCACAGACCACACCCTATCCACCAAGGCCATGTCAACAATGTATGTGTATCTATTAACTGAGACAAAACTCCCTACTTTTCTGTTCAGAAAAAAAAAAGGTTAGAATTATACAGCCAGTTTACAGAACAAAATGTCAACCTACTGCCATAGTGACTGGCAATTCGTTTAAATGTGGTTTAATTCAGTGAATTAAAGTTGCATTGTGCCATCAAACACACTTTTTCCACAGGCTTTGAGCAGCCAGGACATTACCTCTTTAGAAGAGTCCAGGCCATTCTCCTCCTTACTGAGTGGATCTAATTTCCTTCAGAAATCTACCCAAATCAAAGGGGGACTCGACTTAGTGGACATAAAATATGAAAAGAGTCCAGAGCAATCCAAAAAGCATAAAAATCCCACACGATAAAGGAGTAATAATAGTTGGTTTTGTAATCAAATTTCCTGCTTGGCTAAAGCAACCGATGTGTTCACTGTGTTTAGTTTTCCCAAAGGGTGAGGAGTTGGGTTTCAGGGAGTGGTTTGCCTTGCCAGGGGGACATCGGCCAGACCAAACAACAACAGCAATAACATGGTGCCTTCAGAGGAGGATAGCATGAGTCTGCAGGCAAACGAGAGCAGGCAGAACGAACTGTTTGCTACCAAAATGAACAGCTCCACTCATTTTGGTTAAACCTCAAACCATCTCCATAATCATCGGTTCTGGGTGAGGTGCAGGTTTAGTCAAAAATGTGTGAAATCGACACAAAGTATATACCAGATGTGGCGGATCCTGGTTCTGAATTGAAGTCAATTCTAAATGATTAACAACACAAGGTATTTTTATGGTGCACTTTTATCAGTTCTTTATCAGTTCTACCAGATGACATCATGGTTATTATGAATATGGTTTTGGTGTAATTTATGGTTATGGGTGTTGCTTCGCCTTGCTGTCTTTTTATCATCTAGTAATCTATGATAAAAAGACAATAAAGCTTTTTTTTTCTTTCTACCAAACTTCACCATATCGCCATGCAGAAGTACAAACCCATTTACTCATGGACGAGTGCGGTATGCAGACATGATGGCATCCTTCTTCCCCTGAGTATATGCACGTTTTCTTCAGGACGATGATGTGGAAAAAAATAGTCCCTACATAAAACTGCACGCAAAGTTAGTTGTTTTATCCTGAGTAACCAGGTCATGATTTCTGTTTCAAATGTATTTATGGTGCTTTGAGCACCTCAAGCTGAGTGCCCAATGGTTCCATTATATTCAAGAGAAGTTAGGCTTCTCAATGGCTGATATTGCCCAAAAACTGCAACTAACACCATCCTACATGGATGGATAACAAGCACTACAGGCAGCCCCTACCCTACCAGGGGTACCAGCCAAGCAGTGAAAAACAGGGAGGATGAATGAGTGACAGTGACTGAATTCTATGTTCTACCCTATTTCCCAACTTCACTTAGTGTTTTATATTGTAAAACACTGAGTGTTACGACCCTAGAGGTCATGTGTCTATTTGTCTGTTTTTAATATCCCTCTTTTACCTGTGAGTGTGTGTGTGTGTGTGTGTGTGAGATTGGTTGCAGGTGTGTCTGGTTGTAGGTTGCCCCATGGAGCTGATTGGCTGCTTTCCTGGAGCCATGGGTTTAAAGGCCGGCTCCTCTCCAGTTCCTGTGGGCTCTCCTCTGCTTTTCCAGACTACCAGCATTTGTGTGATTGTGGAACAACTATGTTTGAATAAAAACTTTGTTAAAAACGTTCGCTGCTGGTGGTGTTTGGGGAACAGGAAGAGGGGAGTCTCATTTTCTTGTTACGCCAGGGTTTCCCCTAGGCCCTGGTCGTAACAATGAGTGTTGATATTATTTATTTCCGGGGGAGATATTAATCGAGGGATATATATATATATATATATATATATATATATATATATATATATATATATAGATATATATATATATATATATATATATATATATATATATATATATATATATATATATATATATATATATATATATATATATATATATCATATAACACACACACACAGTATATATATATTTTTTTATCATTATCATTATTATTATTTTTTTTAACCTATTCCTTCTATGTAATATAAACGAACAGATATTAGTGTTAATATACAGTAACAGACCAATTTGGAGTATCAATATCATAATGATACCATCACTATGTGAGACAGGTTGGTCTGACAGTGAGAAATGTTGCTGAGTACCCACTTGAGGAAATGCAGGGGGCCAGGCGGGGACACGCGCGCCACACTGGCTCCGTTGACGGTACTAAGCTGGACCTCAGACACATAGAGGGTGAGGGTGGATGACTGCAGACGGGTCTTCACTACTTCCAGTGGACAAGTCAATATGGCGCCGACCGTACCCCCACATCTGGCAGAAAAGAAAGAGATGGAAAGGGTGGATGTGACATAGCAAACAGTAACCAGTCTCAGCTGTCAGGCCCAGAGTGAAACTGAATGTCCTTAATCAGATGACAACAACTGTTAGGATGATAGTGTGCAACGTGTTGATTTTCTTGCATTCATAAATTAGCAAGTGACGTGGTTGAGGGAATTCTGACGATTCCTGGCATGTAGACAAGAAACTGCGCAGTGTGGGAGCAGAGAGCCAGTCAGGAATGCTTTGTGTTTCTTTGGGAATAACAGCAAGCTCCTGTTCGGTGTCACACTATATTCAAAACTCACATATGTAAATATTTTTTACATGAGAATGAAACAAAGAGGAATCACAAAACATCTTTTTTTCACGATTGAGAGTAGGGCCTTTTTTGCAGAACCATTCAGCAGATACAGAAATAAATATTTACAGAAATCAACACCACTACAACTCTTCTTGGAGCACCTTTAAGTGTTAAAAATAAAAATATTCTACCTTGTAAAATGTTTTAAATGTTATTGCTTTTTATTTGAAAACTGATTAAGTTGAGACTTGCTCCTCTTCCCTGGAAGAAGAGATCTTGCATGTCAATGAGACCTTCCTGGCTAAACAAAGGGTAATAAATAAAACCACATTAGGTTTCTCATTTTGCTTCCCTGCTTATCGAAATTCACATTTAGACTAAAGGTGAATTCTAAAACAAATCACTAAAAGTTTTCACATCTACAAATTCACAAAACTATGAGGCAAGATCTTCAAAACAATCATAACCTGACGCCCTGTGCAAACAATCTGCCACAGTCTGGTTTAGGGCATCAGTTTACCACATGCTCGGGTATTTCAAAACACAGGAAACAATATCTACACAGACAGTATACATAAACTGAACCTGACCTAACTACACTGGGTGGGGCAGCGCTGGACTTGAAGATATCAAAAGCAAGAGCGACCGCAGTTATCTTTAGTTTGGGTTAATATTCAATCAGCGCCAAATCAGAAATGGAGCTTTCTGCCAACACAGGCTGAATGGTGCAAGACTGCTACTGCACAAACCAACAAAACAAAAAAGCAAAACATTGGCAGAGGAACAGCAGGCACGTATGAGTCACGTTGGGTCCCACTTGGAATGAGAGTCACCGCCATCCTGAAAAACTGAAGTGCTCATTCACACTCACAGGAAATGATCATAGCTAACTCTGCATCACCTGGATAGTCTGCTGTAGGAGAGACAAGATGATTGTGCAAAATGTTATCTTTTTATGGGCCTGTCAGCACACAGCTGTGTTGTTTCACCTATATCTGAAGCTGCACAGTTAAATACGAATCGAAGTATCACAACTTTTCTACAGCAGCTTCAGATTGCAAATTAGGATTTGTGCAAAAGGAATCCAGCTGTGGCAGGCGAAGACTAGACTGCAGTCCTCTGTGACACTCTGTCGATATTGCATCAGTCACATCCGAGCATACGAACCTGTTTGTTTTGTGGTTTCTGGACACTATTTTCTGAGCGCCCTTTAGAGCCAGTCGGTCCGCATTTGTTTTGATGCTCTAACGCTATGGCCGATACGACACCGAAAGTAGGCTCTCCTTTAGACTTCAAGCTTCTTGAACGACGACAGATGTGGCTGATGTTTAAACTCTTATGTTTTCGTATGACATGTCGCACCTGCTAAGAGTCGCTCACGATGATCGGAGAACACGCTTCACGAGCCAGCCATTTCATTCATACATTGAAATGTCATTGCAACTTGTGACATTGAGCGCAACTCCTACGGGTGCACACGCATGGACAAGATCGGATAGCTGTCATCTAACACGCTGATCTTCATGTTAATCTTATACTACGAACAAAACCCCGACATCATAAACGCACAAATACAAACATCCCACTCTGTGTAGCCAATACTGGCTAGCAACGCCAGTTAGCTCGGAGCTCGGAGCTAGCTAGCTCGGCTACTGCATGTAAGTGACATGAGAATATACTCACCCTCCAGCAAACAGATGAACTAAGGTATCTCTTTGACTCATTATGTATCATATTCGGGAACCGTCCAAGGGGCACCACACGGGGACAACAGGAGCGGGCGTAAAGAAAAAGGGGGGAAACGACCCCAACCTAGCGAGCAAAAGGTACTCAATACGTCTGTGTTGTGGTGGAGGTCAGCTGCGTGGAAAAAAAAGAGGGTATGTAACAGCTAACTTAGCTAGCTCCCGTTAGCTGCCAAGGCTAGCGGGTTTCCGGTGGTAAAGGTCGATGTCAGAGCGACAGGTCTGCGTCTCCTGCTTTTCAAGCCGGGCAATGCTCCACCATAGTGTGAGTGTCTTTAATATCGGTGGGTAATTCCAGTCCTGCAGGAATAATAGCGACTGTGGACACAACTCGGCCTCATTCACGTTTACGTGCCTTGGCTCTCTGAAATCCCTGCGGGTCAGGTCGCAATGTTTATCGTCGAATGGGAAGCCGCAAAACAGAGGCGGTGATTGGCTGCGGTGTCCCGTAAGCCCGCCCTGTCACTACTCTTTCACGTGATATCCCTTTTATTTTGAAGGGCAGAGATCATCAGTGAGACTGGGCCCTCGGTTTAATCTGATGTGATGATGAGGGGGATGGAATCATCACTCTGTTCTAACTGTGCTTGGGCAGGCCACAGTAGTAGTTAGTTCAAATGAATCAGACAGTCGGCTAAACAGTGCAGTGACCACAAACTGAATGTTGTAAAAACTACACAGTAGTCTTGTTGAACACTCAGGTAGGGTATTCTCTCATAAAGTGACTTTTTGCAGCATGACTATACATTCACCTACAGAGGATGGAACAGAGAAAGTATGTAGGTTATAACCTGAAAGCTAATCTTCTTAGGTCTACAGAAATACCTTTGCCCAAACAGGGACTTGACTCTTAAAGTCTGATTGTCTACCTACTCCATTATACAGGCTTTAAAAACCTGTGCGATGGCACCGACTTGACACTGTGTGTAGTCCTACTATAGCCTTCAGTAGGCTGCACCACCTGCACTACATATTTTCTGGTCTATGCTGCATTGTAAGTCTCTATAAGAGGATGCACTGCAAGGCTACATTCTTCATTACATCACAGATCATATGTGTAAGTGAGGAATCATCTCGCCTTATTCTGCATTCCTATTAGACAGTTTTACGCTTTATTATTGTTCCCCAAGAAAAAGTTGTGCCATTACCCAGTCGGACCAGCATGCTACTGTGTAGAGAGCGGCAGGGATGATGTTTTTTTGGAGGCTAACATGGAAAATAGCATCACCCTGGTCGCCTTGACGAAAGGCCAAAGTGATTTTTCATCTTCTTTGTTCAGCAGGAGAATTCTCACAGTTTAACACCACTTTAATGATTTTTTTCGTAGTAAAAATATTATGTTGGGACTACGTAGCGGTCGTGTGACTTCAATGTCACCACCACTACACTTCTTAATGCGCTATACACACTATCTATCTGTGCAAGTTGTTAACGTCGAGCTGAAATTGTTTGTAACCGAAGTGAGTGGTTGAGTTTCCGCGTTCGACATTACGCCGTTTGATGTCCTCTGCAGTCTCATGTAGCCACTTGTAAGCATTAAGCCATTTTTCTAAGAAGCGTAAACGTTTTATAATTCAAGCGTGGGGTATTTACTGACACGTTTTATGCCATAAAACAAAACTTGAAAATCTTTCAAGCTTGCGATAGCCACAGACTTTCATGCACCTTACCAAAAATCCATTCAAAAAACCAACTGCTGAGACAAGTGAGGTGGAAGTGCAAAAGATGTATTTCCGGGTTTAAGGAGTCATTCCTGTGTCCCTCACAGGCTTCAGTACAGACTGCAGCTATGGTGAGCCTGGGATAGCCCATTGAAGGCATACGTTATGTACATTAACAGTAGAGGGCGAACTATTCTGCTGTGTGTTCAGGTAATTCAAAGTAAAAGTTAAATTATTTGACTTAAAATACTGTCGCATTTGACTGAATATTTTGTTTTTTTTATTCAGTAAATGTCACCAGAATGCAGGCAAAACACTCTTTGAATCTATCTCAAATCTGTCAGGGGTCGGACCTCTGGAGCCCCAATTTGGGTTTGAAATCCTCCCTTTGTTTGAGGTCTATAGGTTGGCAAGTATGATTGGAGGGAAAACCAAACCTTACACTCTAAGCATTTCCTGGGCCCGTAGCTGCATTTTAATCTTCTACAAAAGGATATCGCCGTACAGTTTTCATGACATTACAGTGTAGGTTCACAAGGCCCTTAAATATATTTTTTTAAGATAGGCCAGGTGCCCAAAAATCTATAAGCAGTTTAGTTTTCTATTGCCTGTAAGTCACCTGATCACACATTACAGCAGGTGTTAATTTATTTTCTGATCGGAGCAGTTTGCATTCCTATAATATGGATGTCTGCTTAGTCATTGTGCCCCAAGCAACATTGTGCTATTACCCAGTAGGGCATACAGATGTATGTTTCCTGCTGGCCTATTTGCAGTTATTCCTAAAACATTTCTGTGAATTTGATTGTTTAGGTAGTCCAAAATACCTACGCACTAACCTCTCGCATGGAACAAGATTATGTAACACTACTGGACTTGGAAGGAATCATAAAGTTTTTAAAAGAAACGGCCGATTGTTGCAGCCTGTAAATAGCCCTTAAGCCTGTGTATGACACACACGATATGATGTATTTTGACAGCGGGGAAAAAGTTGCTACCCACAGACTGATTTGATCTCAACCCGTTTTGGTATAGGTGACCTAAATATTTCATAAAGACGCTCTTTGTATGTTTACTATGGGTGGCTGTGTGTGTAAGAGAGGACGCAAGAGGGAGGTGAACTGAGTTTTCGACTCTGCTTGGACAGAAAATGAGGTTTTCCAATTTGGGCAGCAGAATAAAATCCATACGCCACTTAATTTCATAATTACAGATGCAATTTATCCAGAACAGATCATGTGCCACAGTTTATCATGTAACCACGTTACTGCCTGACTGTTTCAAAGGCAAAAAAAGGCACGAGAGTGCCTGCTGCTGCAGGTCGACGACCTGAAGTTGTTGTCGGATGTGTTCTTTTGGGATAGTCTGATAATATAAAAGCTGCAGTCGGACCATCACAACATATTTGTCCTCGATAAACACTAATGTACGTGACATAACATTGAGATACATATCACTCAACGAGATATAACTGCCTGGACTAAAAGTCAGCCGGGTGCTCCCTGGATAGCGTGCAAACTCATGATGATCCAGTCTAGCCAATATCCTCTGCATGCTTCCTAAACCATCCGCTGTACAACCACTGCTCTAATGAGGCTAATGTGCAGTAAAGTAGTTAAACTGTGATTTTCTCTGTGTTGGTACTTATTACTATCTTTATGTGAGCAGGCCTCCTCTCGCAGCCAGGTTATTATTGGGAGATCTTAGAAAATCACTTGAGACAAGTGAAAGGGTTTGTTGGCAGTTCAACAGTTTCATGGTTCTGCGTGTCCTGTTTTTATCAAAGTTAAAATATTTAACATTTACGCAATTACATTTTTTAAAGCATTAAGACCTTTGTTCTGTACTTAGTTGAGTTGTGTACTTCCACCATACAAATTGTTTCCAATAGGGCTGAACGATTTAGGAGAAAAATTTGATTTGCAAGCTTCAGTTTAGTACTCACTGTGTATCACTAGTTTATACAAGTGCCTGTGGTGTACTTTTTATGTGCTGATACAAGTTTGTGGTGTTGCTTGTGGTGCGGCAACTGTTCCACAACAAGCCCAAACACTTCCATATCACCGAAGTGCCGCCTTCCATTGTTCCACGCCACAAATCTAAAGTTTTACTTAGTTTCACATGCAGTTGTTGGTAGGCGTGTACGCAGTCGCCTTGGGCCAAGTCTGATTGGTGAGCATGACTGTCACACTAGGCTGAAGGGATAGTTTTGTAAAATCACTGACACGTGTGTTTAAACGTGGGTCAGATGCGCATCCCGCAACAGGGAGTGAGGGAGGAAGTCAGCCAACAACATGACTGAAAATAAAATGAACAAAACTTTCATACGTTGCCTTTATTTTAACCCGATTTATGCCTGAGTCACATTAGAATTTAAGCGGTTATCACCAGGCGCTGGCAAAGTCGTCAGTTTGTGACACTGTGCGTGTGCGTCATCATGACAAAATGTGGCCTTGGTGACACTGGAACTAACACGGAAGCGATTTTGAGTATTTTTTGGATGTTTATGTATCTGTGTGTCAGTGGACACATTTTGACCCCAAGTGGGGAAAACTACACACTGTGCTTTTAAATGTAGGCAGTATGACTAACACCAACACTGTGCCTATGCGTAAAGCGAATGGGATTTAGGTCACTTCTACCAACATCTCTTACCGGTTCCCCAAAATCCGTCTATACACCAGACATTTGTGAGGCTTACATAATAGTGTACAAGCCCATGAAACTGGACAGTGTAAATCAAAGCAAACCGAGAGCAGATTTTCCAATTCCGATAAGTGAGTTTATTTTTACGAGTGAAACAGCAGCATGAACTCTGGGTACGAGCTGCGGGTGTCTGTTTGTGAAGGAGCTGTATTTTTGGGCTGCTCGTGCGGTGTTTGTCTTGGCTGTCGAGGCAAAAGGGCCGACATCTTGGTGTCTCGCGTAGGTCTGTCTGGAAATAGTCAAATAAAATGTTAGTCTGAACTTTGAGAGCAAACATTCTTTCCGGGCCTTTCGGTTGGCCTCTGAGCACAAACAGGGGCGAGGGGGGACGGCCAAAATCCAGCAGCCAGTGCATGTTTTTGGAGAGCGTGGACATACTGTACTTATCGGGATTGGTTTGTCTGTTTTTTAAGAATTGGGAATGCTTAACGTCAGCGAGGCTATGCCACGGTTGAAAGTAGGAATAAAACATTCTTCCTCCGACAAATGAAAACCCGACTTTATACGCTCAGGGGTTTGGCTGCTCCAGTCTTAATAGTCTGTTATGACCAGAATGTTATGTGGGCTAATATTAGCCAATGTCAGCAAGCTTTAGCTGACTGTTACAGAATAAAAGACATTACTGATTCACCGCACTGACTGCATGGATCCCGTCTATGTGAGCTATTATTAGAATAGATTTTAGCATTTAGCCTTTTACATAACAGTCACTTGGTGCCTCAGTGGTTTTAGTTATGTGGTCTTAATTTATGTTTTTTTCCCCCGCCATTTTCAATAGTTTCTTAGTTATTTTGACAAAATATGGCACCTCATCATCTTTTTTCCTTGACTTAGAGGAAGAGTTCTCCCCAAAATAAAAAATAAATGTGTTTATTTTGAACTGCAGTGTTTGTCTATCTGGATCGTTTTGGTGGGCGTTGCCAAGTTTGAGATATGCCAGCCGTAGAGATGTCTGCACTTCGAATCTCTCTAAATATAGCGGGATTGGATGGCACTCGGCTTGTGGAGCTCAAGGCGCCCAAAAAAGAAGTAATTTCAAAAACTCAACAGCAAGGTGTTTTCCAAAAATCTTGATCGCTTCACTCAAGAGAATCCACGGACCGTGTTGTGAGCAGTATCATGCAGGAACTATTTTCTTTCCATATTCGTGGTCAGAAGATTAGTTAGCGATGAAAAACTCTTGATTAATAAAAGAACAGTTGTGTTGGATTCAAAATAATAAAAAGACAAAGTGACGACTTGACATGAACATTCTGTAAACACAACTGGCGAGGCGGCTGTCCCTTTGACTTGAACACAGCGGTTCCTGTCTCTTCTATATTAGGGGGGAACAGAGATTGTGTAGCTGTGAGTCGACCATATTAGGGTGCTCCCTTATAAAGGAAATTGATTTGGGGAAGCCCTCTCTGTGAAGTAATCCCTGGCAAGTTCTATGTGTCACAGTCCCCATATTAGGAGACTAGTTCATATACCTTATGTTAATGAAACACTGGTTAGTAGATTAGGCATGTAAATGTATAATAATTGTATAAATATTTTATTTGTTTTGTCAATTTACCATTATTCTGTCATTATAACTAAGATGACTGAATGAATATATTTGTCCCAATGAACAACAACCACAAAAAAAATGCTGTGGAAAGGAAAAAATAAAGAAGCATCTGGAACATGTGGCCGGGCCAACACTGCATCAATGATCAACCATTGTTTGTTTTAATCTTTTAGGCTACTGAACTAGGACTTTCATGAGAAAAACAATGTCCTGTCCCATTATTCCAAGTGCGTATATCAAGTGATTGAGTGTTTATCAAGGTTTATTTCCAAGCATGCCTGTAAAATGTTTTATATGACTATTGTATTTGTTCACAAGTGAGATGTATCAAGAAAACACAGGTTAAACATTAACCATTATCAGGACACTGGGTTTATGTGTTTGACATGTGTTTTGCACACGTGTGCCAGTGCATCCAGGAGCCATTTTCATTCACTTAGTTCTCTCCTCACATTGAACTTTGGCTTCTTCAGCAAGAGGTGCAGCATACACTCTCTGATTTTGCTAACAGCACATGACACTGCTGATACTTTCACTAACTGGAAGCCACGCTGAGATTACTTCAAGTTTTCAAGGCATAACATTGCCACGACTTTTATTTGTTGTTAGTGCCTACGTCTGACAAACAGACCTGGTATTTGTAATTACGACAGTGGTGTTGCACTAACCCTAACTGTGTGGTGGCCACCAAATCTCACAAAATACCTGCGTCTACGCACTAGACCTTTAAAGTATCCAGAACAGTAAGCATACTGTAGTTTCTGCAGCTTAGCAAGAAAAGCATTTATGACAGAAAAGTCACATCTGCCATTATTTTAGAAACACAAGTCAATTATTGATAAGAATCAAACTACTGACAAGTGATGGACACTGTCATTCCTCCCAGTGTACTGAAACACTAGAATCAGTACATTTTTAAAGACAATAGCAAAAGTTAACTGAATGGTACCATGCTCTACTGGAGCTCAGACTGCGCAGTCCCATTACTGATGGGTTTATGTTCAGCAAGTACTTCATAGAGTGGAACCACTAGGTTACACCTTTGGAAAACATTCGGCACCACTTGCATGACAGATAAAGTACCTTGGCCCTTGCAAATCATAATGGAACACTTCACCAGCAAAAAGGAAAACACAACAACCAATTGGATAGCACAATGAGAAGCAGGAAAACACACCACCTCCTCACAAATCATAATGACAATGAACAAAACCCAACGACAAATCACGAAACACAACGCCAAATTGGACATCCAATTAGCAAAACAGCTAATAATATTAACACAAGAGAAAACAACAACAAATCAGAAAACACAACGAAAACAAGGTCCTGTTGGAAAAGGTTGGTACATTCTGTTGACAAGGATCGTTGGTGATTGGGCAGATGCACTGCTATTTGTGCTACCCCACTGCTTTGATTCACACTTGACTCAAATTATTGTGGTTCTGAAACGATGGTTTTGCTGTAGTTTCCCCAGTAAACACAATGACCTCTTTGGCCTCCTTCCTGGTCCTCTCGGGGTTGCTCATCCTCCGAAGCTGCACTTTGTTGCAGGCCTGAGAGAAGAGAAGTATGTACAAGCTGTTTTCACTTCAATTTAATGTGCCATATATTTATTTGGTGAAGGGGAAAAATGAATATCCAAGGAAAGTCTTGTTTTGAAGTTGCAGAAATGACGATATTGAAGGATATTTTGTTATATCACCACTTTCAATCATATCCTGATGGATGAAACTCCTGATAATTGGAAAAATAATCAAGGCAGGCAGCCGGCATGCAGTCACAGCGGGCTCGATACAAATGATTGTCTCATGATGTTCACACACGTCTGGCTGCCATGCGTGATTTGGATTCCCTTAAAATGACATCAATACAGCAATAGCACTGGAATGCAAGTATAGCTTACTTTGGGATGTAACAGAGACACACTACACTCCTAAACACAGAGTTATCAGATAAAGCCTTCCACATGGCAACACAGGGGCGTACACACCCACACAGACAGACATGCCATTCCCAATCACAGACATCATCCTTGTCATCCCTGTCCCATGACTTCTAATGATGCAGAGTAGAGTGGGAAGGAAAACGGTCAAGCTAAGTGGTTGCACGTTCAGCAGCTCGGCTCATATGACTGCCATTCCTTCAGATATTACTGCAGCAGAAGAGCAGGGAAGCAATAGACAATGATCCACTGAAGCCCTGGGAGCTTCCCCCGGGATGCCTGATTCAATCATCAATAATCACACACTTAGCTACATCTGTTCCAAGACCCTTCTACACATGCAAAAGCCACACTGGGTCACTGCTGTGAGTAGTTTCAGCTCCTACAAGATGGAAGTTGTAGTTGAATCAGCTTATAGAGCACATTTAAAAAACTGTCATTGCTTTCTTGGTGAAATGTAGCTGATAACATCACTTCCAACCTCTTGCATGCCAGTCCGATGTGAAGCTGGAGCCAGCTGCTTGCAGTGACTTAGTTTACTGGAAAACAAGTAGTGGGAAACATCAGCAACTTCAGCCTGGCTCTGTCCAAATGTAAAAGGAGTATTATTAAGTTTGGGGTAATGCGTGGCGAGGTGTGCATTATCAAGAATTAATGGATGACATGGAAGCCAGGAATAATGGGCACCTAGAGGAGCATTATCCCACTACCATGGTCCCTTGCCATAGAAGAAAACAAGACAAAATATAAAGTTTTTCACAAGCAATAACTGGTTCCGTGGGAAACATCTGAGGGTTTGACTGATACCTGGAAAAATCATGACAATCCCATGAGGGATGAAATGGAAACATCATTCACTGCTCCGATAGGATGGACCTTAGATAAACTAGTCCACTCAGCTCATAGAACCCTACGCATTAGCTTTTTGCCAGAAAGCTACGTTATGCTAGCGAGCTTCAAAGTCAATAACTCTGCAGACGGTTGACGAACAATGAATGTAACCTGACAGAATGTGAACCAACAAGACTAGCTAGCTAGCCGTGTAATCGTTCCAAAAACCCACATCAGAGTTTTCATGAACAGACAACAGTCCATGTGTGCTGTTGGCCACAGCCAGCAGTAGCCAGTTGAATGATGAATGGGATGTGAAATGACAGCTTGTGCTCAGGGGGACACTGAAGGCTACTTCCTGCAGCTTTTGAGTTACAGGCGCCATCCTGTGGGGTTGAGAGGATGATGCACTGAAAGACTACACTCAGTGTTGTACATAAAGAATTCAAATCAGATACAGGCTAAAGTGCATACATGAAGAAGTTTCGCTGGAACTACTTGAATAGGCCTAGTCACATGGGTGTGCCAACATCAGGAGTTAGTCGACACCCTGCCGCCAACCAGAATCAAGTATTTACCTAGACCGTGGCATAAAGTTTATATCTCATTAATTAATTAATCCAGATGAAACCAAAGTATAAAAATGACAAGTTGTAGTTTGAGCCAGGCTAGCTGTTTCCCCTTCTTCTCAGTCTATGCTTGGCTAAGCTAACCAGCTGCTTTTTTATCTCTTGGCAAGAATGTGTACAATTTTATCTTTAGAAATGTCAAACCATTTGTTCAAAGCAGCTGTAATCAATATGTTTAGAGTTTACAACCTATCAAAGGACAATATGAAAAACAATGTGACAATGTTAAAAAGGGTCTCTCTTTATAAGCAACCGTCCCCTCACTCTGCAGCGTCCTCTCAGTTTTGGGGAGATTTATAGTGAGTTTTAACTCACTGTTTATCCATCTAGCTTCAACTTGACTGCATTGGTTCAATCTCACCGCTCCCATAATGTAGTTTTTTTAATTCTCCGCAGCAGGCAGCTGTTTGCACCCACTGTAAATGGCAAAGGTAGCAGCTAGCTAGTGACAGTAATGGAACTGGATATTTCCCCTAGGAGTTGGTGGAGACCAAAAACAGAGCTGATATTGGATGGACCGAAAACGACTCAAATAGAAATGATGATTAGTTCATCTCATCCTAAATCCTGATCATTTTCTGCTCACAACTCGTTTCTGCCTCAGCGGCAGAAAAAAAAAAACATCCATCATTGCAGGTTTCCTAAAGAATACCTGCCTTAAAGAATATAGAGCAGAAAATGGAAGCCGACAAGTGAAAGTGCTCGGATGAGTTTGTCCGCAGGATCCATCAGTCAGTTTTTTTGGCTGGCGGCCCAACTTTCTACCTGCTGTTCTGCATCAATAACATGCCCGCACACAAACTGTGCTGATAAGGAGCTTTTGGTGGACCAGGAGCTGATTTTCAGTAAATCAATTGAGCTGCGTAAAGTGCTGAATTAAGTTGCTTTTCAGAGTAACCTTTCACAATTCTGTGAGGTGATGAGAGAAAGAGATTCTGAGCCGTGAAATGTCAGATGTAAGCTATGGGAGTACGATTGTATGTTTTTCCCACTTCACTGACAGAACAGATGTAAAACTCATGCATGCCCACACTATGCCTTGACTCTGATGTAAGAATTTATTCAGGAAATCTCAATCAAAGTAGTAAACTGGAGACAAATAAAAACATTTGGTGTCTGACGGGTTTGCACATCTTAAGACAATGGCCGAAAAATGCTGGAATGAAGAATGCATTGTGACACACTGTGTTGTTCTATTGGTAACTGAGCACCATTATGAGCTTGCATTTCTCTCAGTCTTCAGGTCACAACTCTTGCCCTGACTGAGTCTGAATGAACTCAGAGCCCCCACTGCAGAATTTTTGCGAACCACATGAGCAGACAGTGGTGTGCTGCAGCCAGCAGGATGACACTGATTAGCATCAGCCAGGCTGCAGCGCTACAGGACTGTCGGCAGCAGGCTGGAGAGGACCAGGCTGTCAACGTTGTAACACTCATCTCAGTTTCAAGGCCCTAGCTGAACACATGCAAATAAGGTAAAAATACAGACATTGTGTATTTTTTTTTTTTATTAAATAATTCCCAGTTATCCTGACAAGCAATTTAAAGCTTCCTATAGGATTTAAAAATATGTGAGTTCCCCACAGTGGTAGTATAAAAAAAAGACACTGTGGCACATAGTAATGTACCAAGTGATAACAATTATGATGTCACCCATGGGTTTGCATATTACGGTTTTGAAGCTTCGGATTTGTATTACAGCCACCTCCATCTTGGGTTTTGGAGCCATAACTAAACAAATATAATCCAATTTTACATGTCATCCAAACCATGTCATAACAACTTCATGTGATGCACTGGGGCCCAAAAAGACCTTTTCAAATTTGTTCCTCCCCTTAATGGTCATGAGTGCATTTATGAAGCAATAACTCTCACTTATTTCCTTTCTTGTAATTATGGCTCATATTGAATTCTTTCTCTTAATCAACTTCAAATCTTTAAAACTTTATCTGTGTTTGAAATAATGATGATGATAATAATAATAATAATAATAATAATAATAATAATAATAATAATAACGATAATAATAACAATACAATCGTATGTCCATGTACTTTTGTGTTATCTGTTCTGCTATTTATGGATGTTGTATTAATCTTTATTTATTATGTGTTTTCAGTCTGAGCTCGTGACCAACATCATCACTCTTACTATGCTGAGCTACTTTTTAGAACATAATAAATTAATTGATTTATACTGTTAGGCCTCCATGCATGCATTCATTTCTAGCTCACAATGTCATGAGAAAGTCCCAGAGAGAAACTCTGCTCTCCCGGGTATTTATTGAGATTTGAGATATCCAGGTTGTTTATTGGGGTTAGAACTGACAGCAGCAAAGCGCAGATCCATTTCCAAAGACGCACTAAAAAAGGTTTTTAGTGGCTGAAGTGTTTATGTGAATGTCTTTTCCTTCAAACCTGTACAAGGTCATGTCAGTGATGTCGGTAGGAGAATTTCTATGATATATCACTGGTGTGATTTCAAGTGCGAAGTCCATTTCCCAGCAGAATTAGACTCTCTAAAAGTCAGCGTTAATTTTGTCCGTATAGCTCAAGTTTGTACGATAGATAGATAGATAGATATATAGATAGATAGATAGATAGATAGATAGATATTATTATTATTTTTTTTAAGCCAACACACCCAACATTAACACTCCGGAGGCCTTGAGCACTGGCATCGTGTGCATTGCTGTCGCTGGTCCAGTAGATGGGGCAGTGAGCCTGGCGTCCTGGCTGACTGTCCACGAAGCAGCCAGCAGACCCGCTCTCTCACAGATGTCAAGTTAGAAAGAGAAAGCTAAAGCAGTACCGGAAAACAATACAGTTTGCTTTCAAAATAAAACCATGTTGTTGACTCTTGTACCTTTGTTCTCAAAACCAAGCCTGAACTGTCTTCTCCTGCAGCTATTACATTCCTCACAGCAGTTTATAATAGCTGCCACTGAGAGCCACCTTCAGCTGCCCCCAGGGATGTGTTGAGTGAGCCATGACGGTGATATACTGTAGGCTATGTTGGCTACATGGTTTGACTGATTTTCAAATGATATGTATTTGCCTTCAGCTATATTTAATTCACGAGTTACTATTACTCAGACACGCTGCTTTATTGTTATGTATTTTCCATTTACATTTTTAACAGGCAGTGAAGTAGCCACATAACATGCAACATGTCCAGTATTATTTGTTTTGATGGCCAATTATGCGGTGGACGGGATTTACACTCAATTTTTCAGTGTCTGGGATAGTTGCTTTGCTGTTGCAATGCATTGTTAATCAAAACTTAAATGTATAATATATAAAGGCCATCTATGTAAAAAAAAATAAAAATAAAAATAAAATATGACAAACGGTGCGTTCCGTCTGTAATACACAGGACGTGGCTGGGTATTCGTGCAGCAGCTATATTTTGAAAGTCCTCCCAGGAAGTACCGCTGCATGCTATGTGGGACTTGGCGGTTGTAGTCGCCGCTGTGTCGGCAGTCTGTAGTGACCGAAGCGCTGGATTCAAGTGTTGTAAGTCGGTCCTCTGCGGCTCTGAGACACTCAGTTCCTGCAGGTAAGAAACGCGTCCGAAATGCAGTATTTGTTGAGCGTGTGCGGGCGGTCAGAGGTGTGCGTCTCCTTCCTGTTCGGTCGTCTTCTGCAGTGACTTCGATTGAAGTGGCATCTTAATTTCTTGACTCGGCTGCCCGCTCGGTGAATAGCACCGCAAAGCTACACATCGGCACGGTAACACGTCTCCAGTCCTCTACCTGGAAGCAACAAGTAGCGAGAAATAAAGTTTGGGGAAGTCCACGATAACATATGCGACGATGTCAAATGGTTCGTGTGCAGTGTTCTCCGTATGACAGTCGTTTGGATAGTTTAGCTGCAGCAGTACTAGTGACTGTAAGTAGCTAGCTAACTAAAGGTTAGCCAACTAGCGGTGGTTAACTAGCAGTGTCGTAACCAGACACAGTTGTCAGCGAAGTTGTCGCGTCAAGAAATGGCCATAACTTGACGAATTAGTTTCCTCTGCGAATTTACGGACGCACGAACAAGAGTCTGAGAAATGTTAAAACCCACTCTTGAATTCGGCTTTCAAACAATATGTAGAATCACACCTCATCAGATGAAACGAAATAGACCCGTCAGTGCCGCTTCGAACAGCGTGACAGATGTGAATACAAGCTCATATTTCATGTCAGCAGGAGTGCTATTTTGGTTTCATGTATTCGTGAAAGGTGCAATGTAACATTTGACAGGTGTAAATGCTACCTTTACTGATAAGTCAACACAGCATTGAACTGTCAGAATTTTGACTGGAGTTTGGCGCGTCGCATCGTGAGGCTACAGGTCCGTGTGCGCAGCTGGTGAAATGGGTCAGGATGGGCACAGCCGCGGGTCTAGTTCTGCCCGAAGCATCGTTTCACTGTACCTCGGTTAGACGTAGGCTTAAACATTCCAGGCTGGGAGTATTTTTAGACCGTCTGATGGCAGGGTTTATTGTGTAGGGCTACATTTACTGCAGTTTTAGTTTGATCCTCCCCCATGTCTCTGCTTGGTTTCCAACCCCCCCCTGCCCTTGCACTGACTATTCATGGACATGTATAACTGCTGGGTTTATGGAGTAAAGAAGCACAGACTGTAACAGAGCTGTTCATGAGTGTGACACAGAAAGCCTAAGAAAGAACATGGGAGTTGTCAAGTTTTAAAAAAAAAAAATGTTTATTTTTATGTGCTTGGATAGTTGGTCAAATAGAAGGTGTGACTCTTGTCAGTGGTAAAGGATGCCACTCGCTTGTCTTTGTCATCACCGTTTTGCGCAGATAAGGATAAGGAAAAGGAATGGCACATTCATTGTTGCCTACTTCACAATTTACTCTTAAAATACGCGATGGGACAGGACAAGTAATGTTAGCTCAACATAAGTGATAAAGGGAGACCAGATGTAACAGTCAGATATTAATGATAGCTGGAAATATTAAGACTGGCTGATATGAGGAGGTCTTCTCAAGCCAAAGGCATGCTGTCATTTCCAGAATCCAGACAAATGGATTCTGTAAATCCAGACAAATGGTTTCTGTAAATCTGTCTATAATCTGCTGCACTGTTTTCTCTGAACTTGCTCTTTACTGCTTCTTTTTGCACTTCTGTATAGATGCTAACTGCATTTCGTCGTCTCTGTACTTGTACTGTGCACAATGACAATACAGTTGAATATTATCTAATCTCATCAAAAAAAAAAAAAAAAAAAAATGTTTACACTGAATGAACAAATGGTTCCTGTTTTCGTATGTTGTCTTGTCTCAAATGTTAAACACGTCCTCTCTGTTTGCTTAAATGTGAGGCAGTTCTGTCAGTACTATAAAAATGCTCTGTGGTGCCAGAGAAAACCAGTATCTTTTGGATGCATGGAAAACTTCACCTGTAAGTCAATCAGCAGTCACTCCTAGGTCAAATGACCGCAGTAGTCACTGGTGTGTGTGAGCGCTTTCTCCAATCGACAGTGGTGGAACACTTTACCTTACTAGAAACGCATATATTTGCCCCTTTTCCTGCGTGATGCTATGAAGTATGTTGACGTCAAGGACGTTAGAGTGTATTACTTTTCCATCCGTTTCCATTTAACACGGTACTTAAGCATCACTTACCTGGCCCTGAGTTTGAAAGAGATTAAAAGAGATTCAAAGAAATAACCACCATTGGCTTCCATGCTCCATGACATCAATGTGACACAGGCGGGGAAACTCATCTACTGGGAATGGAAAAGGTGTCATTAGCCCATTTTAAGTGGGTTTAAAATGACATCCCTACAAACCCCCTATGCTATAACATTTTTACATCAAAATTAGCTTGTGTATGCAGGTTTTTTAAACAAGGGTAAAGCCGGCTACAAATATTGGCAGGAGGTGAGCTTGCCTTTCCGGTTTCAGGTATCACGTTTTTTTCAGAGCTGCTAACGCAAGTTTCTAAAGAGTGAGACATGTCGCTTTTATTCATCGCTGTTGAGATTAGCACATTCCCAGTACCGATCAAACAGCTGACAGCGAGGCTCAGTCATGTAAGCCCTTAACAGCGGTCTCATACTTCAGTCTGCCTTTCAAACTCAGCGCTGACTGAACAATGGTTAAGTGCTGCTTGAACAGAGACAGATGGAAAAGCATTAATATTCATGAGCCAGCTTCCTTAACTTGAGCACATGTTACAGCAATGCGCCTCTCAGGGGGTGAAAATTAGTTGTTGTATTGTTTAGCCGCGTGTTTTGTTGCCATCACAGCTGATTGGAGCTGGAGCTGATGAATCCCCATGACTACTGCAGAGTCATTTGACGTGAGAGTGAATGCCGATTATACAAATTCACGTTGAAGACAAAAGCCAGATGTTGGCTTGTGTTATTGGGTTTTTTGTCCAGTGTGACAAGGGCATTAGAGAGCGAGGGCTGCATCTACTGATTAATTGCATACTTAATATTTTCTTCAATTATTAACCGAGGAAAAAAAGGTCAGCCACACATGTTAAGCTGCTTTTACTAGTTAAACAACCTCAAGACAATCATTTTGGTAAGTCATATAAAATTGAGAAATACAAGTAGATTCTAAAATTGTTTGCACATCATATACAATCTCATAAGCTCCTTCACTTTGTTGCATCCAGCCTGCAGGGATGGACAGTGATCTGGATGGCTGACGGAAAAGGACGCAGACCAATCGCATGATAAGATGCTGGCTCGTAACCGCTTCCTCCTCCTGGTGGTGGTGGGCGGAGCTGTTCTGGCCATTATCAGTCTGAGCCTCCAGTTCTGTAAGTACACGGTTTCTGTTTGTGCTCAGCTAATTAGCCGTGTTTGTAAGTATAGGTCAGGTTTTTACATGCTGAATAATCAGAACCATATTGCAGTTTCAGTAATATTTCGTTTGATTGTGGAACCTTGTATTCAACAGAAAAATCCCCAGTTGTCTTGTTTCCAAGTGTGTTTGTGTTCATACATGCATATCCTCTCTTTTGCTTTCCCAGTCAAGAGACCCCATTCATACCAAAACAAAGCAGAATCCCCTATAGACTTCCTATAAATATCCAGCACCAACAGTGGGCCTCGGGATACTCTGAAACCTCCACAGAGTGTGTGGCCGCACATTCACATCTGCTGTGGAATGCCTAGGTGTACACAAATGTGTCTTTTCCCCATCAAGTCATTGTTCAGCATCTCCTGTAGGTATTGTCTAGACAGTGTATCCCTGCCAGCCACAGTGAATGCAAGGAAACCACTGCTCGGTAAATGGAGAGAGTCTCTCCTGTTCTGGATGTGATTCGCAAACCTCACAGGCATGATTGGAAAAACAGTGGGTGATGGAGAAGACGAGGCGTGCAGTAAAAATGGAAATTTGTAATTTAATGTAAAATGTGCAAATTTCAGCTATTTTGAGCTGGAGTCCTAAAAAAACCCCAATGCAGGGGAAGTGTTTGTGGTGATAGTAAGTGTGTGTCTGGACAAGAAAATGGGATTCTAAATCAGGCTTTCACACACACGGTATCAGAAGGAAAATTCAGTACGACAGAGCTGGTGTTTTAGACTGCATGTTTACCAAAAGTCTCTGAGCTGTCCTTCATCAGCTCATTTGAGAGTCTTGCACCTTATTTAAACTCAACTGTGTACACCTCTGATGTTTAAAGCTTTCACTTCTTCTTCTGTCTTCTGTTGCTTTAAATGCCACGCAAGATCAGAGGTGAACAGAAAGATGGCAGAAGCGAGTGAGCTGTCACTCATACTTGTTGAGTGTTTGCACTCTGCTACCCAGAATACACACTCATCTCCTCGACCATCACCCCCTCCCTCCCTCCCTCCCTCCCCCTCCACTAGATAATACTTGTGTGATCATTTAAGAGGAGGTTGCTGGGTACGTTATTATTAATGCCTCACAATCAAACCCACTCTCAACCCCTGCCCTGTAATCTCCTTTTGTAAAACACTCTGAGGCAGAGAAAGAAGTCTATAATGAGATTTAACCATCCCTCAATTACTGTAATTGTGCAGGTATTTGCACATATGCCTGTCTTTAAGAGTTAATACTGTAATCGATAATTGATTTTGTGTTGTTGTTTTTAATTTTAAGTAAGGGCCTTCTTGTGTGAAGGTTCTCTTTTAAAACTGCCCTCACTTAATTTTTTCAGTGGTACTTTTGGAGAAAAGCTGCGGTCATCATTTATTCATCGAACATACTGTAGAGAAGGATCTGTGCCATTATCCACGAGGAGCATGGGATGAAAGCGTGTGGGATTTCTCCTCATGTTTAATAGATGTCAGCTTCTGTTTTTGCTCTATGTTTTTGTTCATTTTTTAAAATCATCTTTTTCGCTCTCTGCATTTCATTCTGCAGTTTGAGACTCCACAATATCCTCTATCTAATGCCCCACCTGCTGTTAAGAAAGCCCATTCATGTATTTATTATTGTTTGTTGAGCATTACCACAAGAGACTGAGTGATGGATGATGATCGATGGTGGAGTCAGTGCCTCGCTCTGGCTCCAGGCTGCCTCAAATTAAGACCTGGATGTCTGCAACATGGCGCCAAAAAGTGCGATTGTTTCACTGATTGACATATGGGTGCTTCCCAGAGGAAAGTGACCACAGAGCTGAGAGGCCCCTGAGAGAGGACAGCTGCAGTAGAGGGAATCAAAGTGACTGAAACACAGAGAAAGGGAACTATTTTGAGATGTAAGCAATAGTGAAGGGAAAGGTGAAGCAGAGCTTGATGGGATTTAAGTGCTTCAGGAGTGCTGGTAGACTCACAGTGAGAGGGGAGTGTCATGGGAGAATATAAAAGGAGAAACCCAAAGGTCGGTTGTCTGTGAGGAAAAAGATTTAAGCACAGCAATAAAAAAAGAGCTGGAATGAAATAAATGAGATGTGGCATGTTTGAGGGAGAAGTAGAGAGCATTTTATAGTTAAGACCACAAATATACTTCAAACAAAATGTTATTCACATAATTTTTGTAACTTTTCCAAAACAATAATCCACCAGCAAGGGTTGTTTAGTGTTTAATAGGCAGAGCTTGCAAATTCTCATTTCTACATTCTTCACATTCTTACTTTCTAGTGTGTCTGCACTCACTGCTGAATCAGACTGATTGTCCGAGCAAGGCTGTGCTATCAGAGAAGAGATAGGAATGCAGCTCATATCAGAATAAGTTTCTGAACAAAAGGCCAGTCTTCATTTTGCCTAGAGATAAGTTAATGCAAGTTTGGCAGGGTAACTCTGAACTCAGACCCATGTTTCCATGATAATAATCAGTGACACCTGCTGAACAGTGGCCATGAGGACATTGTCAGTCTGTAAACTATCCTTAGCCTAACTGACAAGTAAGCAGATATACTGAGTCCTGCGTCTCAGCTCCGACACATATTGTGTGTTCATTGTGTTGAGATTTTATGGTACTGATAATTCTCCAAATATAATGTCCGTGGGTCAAGTGTTAACATTTTCCAGAACATAAGCAATTTCTGAAGTGGAATGACTCCTGCTGACTGGTTGGATGTGGTTGCTTTGTCAGCCATGTTTTTTTTTTTAGTAACCCTTACCCTAAGAAGTATTAATTTAGCCAGAATTCACAGCAAAGTAGTTTTACTTAAATTAGTCAAGAACATCTGAAGTGACTAGATCTGGCTCAAGTTTTTTGTGAGCTACTTGAAGATACATAACCACCTTATTTCAGAGATGTTAATGTATTTAACATCTCTGAACAGAATGCAGAGATACAGTAATGTGGTATAGCGTGGAAATTAGCAACAGTGTCCCTCTCTTTACCATAATAAGCACCGGTGCTCATTGCAGGGTTGTTTCAGGGTAATATGACTGGTAGTTTTTCACGGTAAACAAACCGTCCTCTTAGGCAGTCCCCTCCTGAGTGGTTTGCTGCTGCTCTTCTTGTCCTATGCTCCTCGTAGCCGCATGTCACTGCCAGAGTGTCTCTAGATTTCCGTTACATAGATTAAATATCCTGTGTTATGTTAACATGTGCACCTTGTAGGCTAAGCAGAATGTGTCTTTGACCAACAAAACCTAAATGAAGAGAAATGTTGTAGAAATATTCTCTTATTTCATTGACTTTAAATGTTGACAGACAGGCTGCCTGTCGTTCATCAGGAATGCCTAAAGAAGTAGAATTGATAATGCTGTTGGTATTTATAAAATCATATCAAAGTTGCTGAAAGACTTATTGTCTTATTAAAATAAGCGGTAACTAGTTCCATATTCCAACAGTAATCAGCGTTGTACAGCATTTAGTCATTAACTCATGTCCTCCCCCTGCTCATGTAATAAAAGACAAAAGAAATGTTTTGGTATCCCTGCCAACTTTCTGGACAGAGACTATAAAGAGGCAGTCCTGTCTGCTCAGCGAATGTGCAGGGAGCAGGAACCTCCTGTTCTGGTACCTATACCGGCAAATGATGTAACAGGGGAAGCTTACCACTTCCAACAGGCCAAGCAATGAAAAACACTTGAAGAAAAGAAAGAGGCAGAGATATCTGCACTGAAAAAAAGAAAGCTGTAGTGCGAGTATGATGACAGAGAGGAGGGAGGGGATATCTTAACTGCAAAATGGACACAAAGTAAACTAAACAATGACAATGCCTACCCCAGCTTTAATTCCCATTCCAAGAGGTAACCATGCTAATCACTGAGCCGCTTTTCCACTTTGAAAAACATTTAGACTAAGATTGAATGTCATGTTGCAAATGGTTTACGAAGATGCTCCATATTAACATTTGGATTAGCCAGGGGGCAGTCAGGGGTCTCAACAGTACCTCCCTAGCTTTTATGTAATGCCAAGCAGTTGTGCTTGATTAAATTTACTAAGCAGGATGTCAGTCTTTGCTGATTATGTTTTGTATCCCTGCAGATTGTTCATGAAGCCACATTACTCTGCCTCCTCTAGTTGTCAGATAGTTTAGTTTTTTATTAGATCCCTGGGAGAAAGAGTGATCACTAATCACTTATTGTGATTTTTTTGGCTTGTAGGTGACAGAGTGATGTGTAAAATTTGTCATTTGTAAATTAGAAGGTTCATTATGATGGACAGCTGCAGGCTGCCATGGCCCCACACAGTACTTGGTCTATGCCAATATTTGTTGCACCTTTTCACCCTGGTCTTTGGTTACTCCAGCACAGAACACTTTGGAGCCAGGTAAATGGGCACACACCTTCTTAATTTCAGGCAAAACCACATTTCATGAATACCTGTTCACCCACTAATCAGGTTGGTGCGATAGCTGATGCAAACCTGTTTGGTGTGCATTTTTGTGGCAGAACACAAATGCATTATGCATTCAGGTAGAGGCCAAGCTGTGTCTGTGTGTGCGTAATGAAGTGTTCACCAACACACAGAGGTAGAAGACTTAACAGGGTGTACTATATTTAGCTCTAATTGTGAGTTATGGTGTGTGTGTGTGTCTGTGTGTGTAGGGTGTGTTTAGAAGTAGGGTGTACGTTCAAGAGAACTGTAACAACATTTATCAGTGTCAGACTGAGTTGGCATCATTGTTGACAGCCCTCTCAGACAGTCTCCTTTTGTGTTTGTAGGATCTAATGTAGGTGGATGGAAAGTTGGAAACACATTGATGTGGGTGCATGAATTTCCCGTGAGTGTGTTTACGTGCTACAGTGTGCTCTGTGTGCCAGCGCTGTGTCTGCACTTGGTAGAGTTCGGCAGCGAGATACAAAAGCCCCATTGTGTAGGTGACTGTGAATGCACTGGCCTCCAAAAGTTTGGTTAGTTCAGGCAGCCGTGCGTGTGTGTTGATGGGTAGCTGGGGGCGGCAGAGTCTGGGGCACAGAGCGTAGAAGGGGACAGGTTGTGGCAATGAATGAGCTCCAGTGTGTGTGGCTGAACCTCAAGCTGCAGAACCGTCGTCAAAATGGTCTCCGCTGTGGCTGCACACCTTCTCTTCTTCATCGTCAGTGGTGAGTTTATGCAGAAATCTTCATTAAAAAGAGTTTAGATTTCCTATATGGCCACCTTATTACCCAGAGTCTAGAAATAGAGAAGTTTTTCACATGGATGCTACTACTTTTTTTTAACATAAAGTTATCTTGCTGTAATGTTCTAGATGCTGTTCCCATTGCCAAACATGAGTAAACTTCAACAGTATTTGGCTGTGTGTTGGATTTGTTGCACTGTCATACAACAGAATTAGAATAAAAAACAATGCATAGCCATTTTGACAGCTGTGTCAGCTGTTCAGATGAAGTAATACTAAAATGTCTCTGAGTGGATGTGGGATATAGCTCAAAGAAGTAAAAGTCTGTCCTGTACTTGGAGGGTGCCTGACTCACACTGAACATTTTGTCTCACTCATTTTATCCTATTTGTAAAGCTTGCGGAAATTCCCCTCATAATATGTTGATGTTTAATAGAAGCATTCGTGATGCTTCATAGTGGTTGACTGTAATGTTATGCCCTGACATTTTCAGGGTTACAACTAAAAGTTATTTTTAGCATTGATTTAATCTGTTGATTTAAAAAAAAAAAAAAAATATTGGTTGATCGCATTGTACACTGAAATGTCAGTAAATGGTGACAAATGCTTGGCAAAAATGCCCAAAGCACAAGGTTGTTTTTCAAACAAACAATCCAAAACCTGAAGATATTCAAATGTATAAAATGTTAACCATAGAAAAGCAGCAAATACTCACACTAGAAATGCTGGAAGCATCAAAGTTTAGTATTATTTCTCGAAAAATTATTGCCCATTAAAGTTTAGATTACTTCTTTGATCAGACCAAAGGTCTAAAGCCCAACAACACTGAAATCATTGAATAGAGAAAAGCAGCAAAACCTCACTTTTAAGAAGCCCCAACCAGTCAAGATTTGGCATTTTTACTTGATAACTGGCTCATATGTTTATTAAAAAAATAGTCATGATTCGACATCAGCAGTAGTGTTTTGTCTGCAACACTGTAAACTTTATGAGCTCAGCTAGAGAGAATAGGAAGTGGAAACTGAGTGAATGACTGTGTGATTGCAAGAGGAATACTGTGTAACTCTTGACACACTGCATACTATGGGTACACCAGAAGTTGTGTGGATGATTTAAGCCTGAGAGTTGTTACACCACTGAAGAACCATTATCTCTTTGTGCTTTAGAATCTGGCAGGCAGAGCCTCTTTTCTTTCTCTGCAGCAGGATGTAATATTTGCACAGTTGATTTGCCAGCTTGGATTTCTTATGTGTGTGTGTGTGTGTGTGTGTTTGTCTGTGTGTGTGACATAAGCAGGATTTGGATATCAGTCTTGCCAAAAGGCCATATGGGTTCAACTTCTTTCTCTTCAGAGTTGGACCTTAGTGAATGGGCCTTCCAGTTCCCACAGCATCTGTGCTCTTATTGGATAATTCCTCCCAGGGGTCACAGGTCACTGGTGTCCGGGCAACACACTGGTAGCAGTGAGGGGTTTTGGGTTACAGAGCTGTTGACGTGGAGATGAACTACAGTTAAATTGCAGACAATCACTATTGTACTTGCAGGATTAATTAAAATACCTTCTGTGATCCATATAATTTTCATCCGGTACCATCATCAGGTCAAATACAAAATATCTGTGATTAATGCTACTTCGCAATTGCCGTTGCTGTTAGCAAACAGGAAGGCCATTTTGAACCTGTACATCACCACTGTCCCTCATGTTTGCTGTTGCGTACTTGCTTCCTCATTCTTCTCATTTTTATTCCTGGTTGAAAAGAAAGCAATGAGATCAGGGTACTACAGACCAACAATCCACTCTCTGGGCAACAAGTAGCCTTGATTTTTCAAATTTTGAGAGCCATCATTGCAGAGGGTTATGGGTGTTCATGTGCGTTTTTGGCGTCTGGCGTGAGAGGCATGCATTGGCCTTCATCTTGTTTTCTTCTGCTCTTTATCCCTTTTTCACTTTCCTCATGCCTCTCAAGTCAACCTTTGAATTTTCTTTTTCATTTTCTCCAGTGAACCTGATCCCCACCACTCCCATAGTGGAGGAGCAGCCCTTCCAGGCTGCAGATAGAGGTGTTGGGTCGGCTCTGGGGAAGAGCCGAAAGAGAGTGTTTCCAGTGCCTCACACCGAGGAGCCCGACCCCATATCTGAGGCCTACGGCTACTGCAACACTCCCAACCGTACTGAACAGGCATGGGAAGGTGAGGCCTGCATACTGACAAATAAAATCTCTCGAATCTAACTAAAGACTACAAGCATGTGGATTTAATGTGATTTTGATTTTGGTTACATCTGTCATTTGGTGTTCTTGAAAACTTGATAAAAACCCATGCGACCAGTGATGGCTGATGAATTGATGAAGTATTTAAATTATTTCCAATTATGCTGCAGCAAGTATAACAGCATCACAGTTTGAGAGCATTAAAAACAACTTTAGATCAGCTGTTAGAATCACCCAGTTTGATGGACAGTGAATAAATACTTAACATAGTAATAATGTCAGATCTAGTGTGTCAGGACTCGGGGGATGTGTTAATTGTGCGATAGTCATTTCCACTAGATTGCATCATCCATAATGCTGCAGTGCTCTCTCTCTCTACAGCACAGCACAGCAGCATGGAGCCTTGCATTGTTTCCCTCCTCCTCTGAAAAGTCAGAACCACCTCAGGCGATCATTTAAATATCCTTCATCGCCTAAGACAAGTAATACCAGCCACAGCTAATTAAATTTTACTCTGTTTTTCTCTGGCTGACAGTTTTGTCTCTAAAGAAGAAAAATCATTTCTTCTTCTAAGATTGAGATTGGTAGTTATTGAAAATCAATAACAAACAAGTATTACTATTTTAAATGAATTAATGTATTTTTTAGGTGTTGTTATTTTCCCTGTGACTTGAGGATTTTTATAGTGTCCTGGTCTCTCCTATTTTCTTAATTTACTGTTAAGCATGCGCACACACACACACACACACACACACACACCATTACTCACAACTAGAGCTGAATATAGTACACCCTGTTAAATCTTCCACCTCTGTGTGTTGGTGAACGCTTCATTACGCACACACAGACGCAGCTTGGCTCTACCTGAATGCATAAGTGAAGAGGGCTTTTGCCACAAAAATGCAAACCAAACAAATTTGGGTCAGCTATCACAACACACTGATTAGCGGGTTAACAGGTATTCATGAAATGTGGTTTTGCCTGAAATTAAGAAGGTGTGTGCCCATTTACCTGGCTCCAAAGTGTTCTGTGCTGGAGTAACCAAAGACCAGGGTGAAAAGGTGCAACAAATATTGACATAGACCAAGTGCTGTGTGGGGCCATGGCAGCCTGCAGCTGTCCATCATAAATGAACCTTCTAATTTACAAATGACAGATTTTACACATCACTCTGTCACCTGTAGGCCAAAAAAATCCCAATAAGTGAAGAGGGTAAAGCATTCAGTATATTTGGCAAGTCATTTTTATTGCAATTTAGGGCTGCTGCAAACTAGCTGCATACAAATCGCTGACATACTGTCACTAAAATGTTTGCAACTTGTTAGCAACATTTCACTCTCTGCCCATTTAACAGATACAGAGAAACATTAGCAATTATAAGAAATCATGTTTTTTTCTACCTGTTGAATCTTAAGTGAAATATTCACTTCCTTTGACAGTAAAGTTGCAACTACAAGCAAAGCTTTGCTGAACAATCTAACTACCTTTCGTTATCAATTATCTAAATAAGAATGCAAATGGTTATTACATGTAATGTTAAAGCTATCACTGATGCCATTATAGCAGTTCTAAAGTCTGCTTGTTACATTGGATTATTGTGGATCCTAATGGCAGTCTCCTTTGACAGGTCACAGTCCTGCTGACTACAAGCTGCTGTCTGCCCAGGTGATGATTCGCCATGGCGACCGCTACCCACTTTACTCCATCCCCAAGACCAAACGGCCCGCCATTGACTGTACCTTGTCCACCAGCAGGTACACAGGCTTTCTACAGAAAATATAGTAGATATATAAACTGTAGCATTTTCTCGTCATAATCAAATTTCGGCCATAGCTGAAAACGACATTTTGTTTATCACGTTAGTGTCCCCTCATATTTGTAGTTTCCTTCAACTTTTCTGAAGAAGAGGAGGATGTTGAAAGGATTTTGCCAATCGGGAACTAGGTTAATGTCAAAATGGTATCATGCTGGAGAGCATGAACACATGCGTAATGAAGAAAACTTCTCCACTTAAAGGGACACCATGTAGTTTTGGAGAAGAAATCCGAACTCAGAATTTTAAATATTTACATTATTAAGAGTTTTTGTAAAACAAACTCAGAAATATAACTGACTAAACAAGCTGTTCTCAGAGGAAAATAAGGTACCCAGAACACTGTTTGAAGCCAGTAAGGTGGCAGGGTCCACTACATTTAAAAAAGAAAATAGTAAAACGGTTTGAAATTATATTATCCTTAAGGTTGGCTTGTTTATTCAGTCATGAAATATAGAGATTGTGTTTATTTATTTTGTTTTGGCATAATAAAAATCAGTCAATAAAGATATTTCTCTTCTGATTAGTTTTTTTTTTCTCACAACTACATAGTGTACCTTTTAAGCAACACAAATGTTGCACTTTGAAAAACAAAAACATAAATGAAAGAAAAAGCAATAATAGAGAGCATCTCCTAAGAAGTAAATGCAGGATAATTCAGCAATACATTCTGTTAACACCTATGTGGCATAAAGAAACTTATTGTAAAACAACTGCTAAACTGTAGAAACGGCAAAATAGGGTGTTGGATGGACACGCAAGACATGGAATGGAAGATGAAGGTGAAGGCAAAAAAAATATATTATGATATTATGTTCAGTTGCTTTATATTGCAACATGTTCATGCTGTGTTTCCTTCTCCTGCTTCAATTATTCAAGTATTAATACTATTAAAACAACAAACAGAAAAAAATGAAAAGCTTCATCAATGCATTCTTACACTTTTCATTGGCTTCTAGACTCTGAAGATAAAGGCTTCACGGTCACAGTTTCAGTTAATACAGGTGAGACTAAAGGGCACAAAATGCCACCAGGATTTTAGCTGGCCTCCCAGGCAGCACCCCAGCTACCTCTGCCAAATGCCTAACAAGAGGACCTGCTGGAAAATGAGAGAGACCAATTACTGCAACAACTTCTCATGTCCTCTAACAAAAAATGCTGGCTTAATAGCAAAATGAGCCCAGTCTTTTTAATTAGGAAGTAGTTGTGAAATCCTTTTTTTCGGTGGTATTTTTGAGGCTTACAGAGACCTCTGTATAAATGGATTTATTTACCATTTGAAATATCAGAATCTGTTTTTCACATTTAATTCAAGCATACTGAAAAAGATACACTTTTACAATTCCCATGGTTTCTCAGTGTTACTGGATGTGTCAGCGGTAGCGGGTGGATTTCATTTCCTACATCTGTTCTGCTGCGCTTTGGTGCAAATGGATACACACACATAAAGACAAACACAGTTACATTTGTGTGCGTGGTCTGTTGAGGCTGGGTTGTTGACAGTCTTATCTCGCTTGATTTGAGCAAACATGCTCACTGAACAGCTGCAGTTAGACACAACAATTGTCACTGCAGAAACTCCCTACTCTAATATGGAATGGAAAACACACACACACACACACACAAACACAAATGAATATTGTTAGCTTCTTGAATTCATTTAGCTCATCTGTATATCTTCCTTCTTGTCTTTGTTAGCACTCTGGCTGTGCTCACACTTCTACTTTTTCGAGATGGTTAGATGAGTCCTCCTGACATGAATTTATAAAAAGTCAGCATGTGTCTGTTCTGTAATCAGCCTCAATTTATGCAAAATCTTCATGTAGATACACACATGCTATGAGCAGAATGTGCCATTTTGTATCCAAACACAAATTTTGGTCCGATGGTACTGATGTGTGCATACAAATCCTCAGGGATGACTTATTCAGACCGTATGGCCAATAATTTCCCTGTGACCAATCCCTCAGTTTTGGCTGTGTACCTGAGTTCAGATTTAGCCAATGACTTAATTTCGCACAAAGCTTTCACTTCGGCCACATCGGCTTTGCACATCTGGACGGAGCGTCCAAGCTGTAATCTTTTGAGCTGGCACGGTGTAGACACAGTTGCATTTCAGATTGGCAGGATGCAGTTAGACTGCTATGTACATCTAATATTAGATATTTTCAATACCCTTGATCTGGGAAACAGGGCTGAAAGTAGGACATCCAGCACACAAGCCTCTTATGATGGAGGTTGTGTTCCATTCAGTAATTAACAGGAAGTGAAGTGACTCTTGCCTTCATCTACTTAAAAAGCATTGATGTGCCTATGAGCAAGCACCTGCTTCCTTTGCCTCGAGAACTGTTCTGTGGCCAATACTTGTATCCTCTGGCTACAGTGCTGAGCTCCTCTTTGAGTATATCAAAGTACGTTAGTGAACTGAAGCTTGGTTTGGCATCATGAATATGATTGTATTGTAGGCCAAATCTAGCACAAAAGGACACAATGACATTTAATGTTTACAAGAGTGCAAGACCTAATCCTAGCTCCATTACTGTGGAGATAGGACTAGATTGCTTTTTCATTATTTTATTTTTACAGCATGACTCAAGGAATGGCAATATCAGTCTTGGTGGATTGCTAAGATAGTATAATCAATCAATCAATCAATCAAAGCTTTATTGTCATTTTGTTGTACCAACAAAGCAGCACAACAAAAATGAGATTACGTTTCTCCAGGATCAATAACAGAAGACAATAAATAACACACAATATATGAATATAATCATGTAAAACTAAAGCTATGACTAAGGGCGTGTGAAGTGCATCAGTGCACATGCTCCAGCTCAGCAGTTCATCAATCTAACAGCTTGTGGAAGGAAAGGGAAGCTGTTGATAAGTCTGTTAGTCCGGCCTTTATGACTCCGGAACCGTTTTCCTGATGGGAGCAGTTCAAAGAATGTGTGGAGCGGGTGGGAGGCGTCCCTGATGATGTTCAGTGCCCTGCTCCTGCAGTGGCTTTGGAAGAGTTCACGGACAGAGGGGAGGGAAACTCGGATGACCCTCTCAGCTCCTCTCACTATTCTCTGCAGGTCTTTTTTGTCCGACATACTGCAGCTGGAGTACCATGTCGAGATACAACACGTCAGAACACTCTCCACCACACCACTGTAGAAAGTCCTGAGGATGCTGGTGGGGAGAGAGGCTTGTTTCAGCTTCCTCGGGAAATACAGTCTCTGCTGGGCTCGTTTCGTGGTCCCTGAGGTGTTTTTATTCCAGGTTAGGTCCTGCACGAACTGCACTCCAAAGAACTTGATGTTCTCCACTCTCTCCACTGTGTGGCCACTGATCCTGAGAGGAGCGTGCTCAGGCTGTGACCTCCAGAAGTCTATGATCATCTCCTTTGTTTTGTCCGCATTGAGCACCAGATTATTTTCTCTGCACCTACCCTCTAGGTGTTTAACTTCTTCCCTGTACATTGATTCCTCTTTTCTAATGAATGAGTCCCACCGCTGTGGTGTCATCTGTGAACTTGATGATCTGGTTCCGATCGTGTCTGGATGCACAGTCATGTGTTAGCAGTGTAAAAACGAAGGACTTAGTACACAGCCTTGAGGAGATCCTGTGCTCAGCATGATGCAGTTGGAAGTGTTATTTCCGACACGGAGACTGAGGTCTCTCCGTCAGAAAGTCCTGGATCCAGAGGCATGTGGCGGTGTTCAGGCCGAGTAGGAGGAGTTTCTTCCATAGTTTCTGGGGGATGATGGTATTGAATGCTGAGCTGAAATCAATGTACAGGATTCTGGCGTAGGTGTCTTTCTGATCCAGATGAGTGAGGACTGAGTGCAAAGTGGTGGATATTGCATCCTCTGTGGAGCGGTTGGGATGATAAGCAAACTGATATGGGTCATGTGATGCAGGGAGGCTGGCTGTGATGTGTGGTTTGACAAGCCGCTCAAAACACTTCATCACAATTGGTGTCAGTGAGACGGGGCGGTAGTCGTTCAGACGGGATACAACTGATTTCTTTGCTACTGGTATTATAGTGGATGTTTTGAAGCATCTGGGGACGATGGCCTGACAGAGGGAGATGTTGAAGATGTCAGTCAGGACATCTGCTAGCTCACCAGCACAGGTTCTGAGCACACGTCCCAGGATGTTATCTGGGCCTCCCGGCATTTTACGATGAGGAACTCCGCTAGCTGAGAGCAGTGTTTAGAGACTAACGTGACATTTACACACCAGTCTTTGTTGATATAGATGCATAGGCCCCCTCCTCTACTTTTACCGGAGGTAGCTGCATCTCTGTCCGCTCGGAAAGCCGTCATCCCCTCCAGCTGAATGGCCGCGTCTGGGATATTGTCCTGGAGCCATGTTTCCATGAAAGCAAACACACAGCAGTCTTTCCACTCTCGGTGGGTTTCTTTCAGTAGACGTAGCTCATCCAGCTTGTTGTCAAGTGAGTGGACGTTGGAGAGTAGGGGCGATGGTACTGCTGGTCTGGAGGGGTTAGCCTTTAGCCTAGCATGGATCCCGGCTCTCTTTCCTCTCTTTTGTTTACGTTCGCACCGCTTCCGCTTTCTCCTCCTGCGGTTGGCTGGCTCTGATAAGATCCCGTGCTGGCGTAAAGTGTCCAAATCTCAACCATTCGTCAAAGTTTTTTCATCCTGCGTTACCCTGATTCTTATTAAGGTCTCTCTGCTGTAAGTTTTGAATACTAAAAGTCTGTGATAGGTAGGACATCCCAAACTTTCCCTGTCATTGATCACTGGGATGCCGCTGCATCCATGCGCGCCACCATAATGATGAGAGTTATGAGAACTGACCAACAATATGATGGCGGAGGATTTGTTGTCATATTGAAAAGCAACAGCGGTGAAACCCAGTATTCACCTGTTAATGTTCATTTGGAAAAATGTGTTGGTTACCTCACTCGTACAACATTTACACCAAAATTAGCATGTATGTGGAGGAGTTTTAAACGCTGGTAAACCTGCTTAATAATCAGCAATTAACTCTTTTCACGTAGCCAGGAGGCGAGTTTGCCTTTTTTTCATGTGTGTCCTGTTACTCACTGTGAAAGCAGCAAATCATATACCTCATTAGAGTACATCCAGAAGACATGAGACCTGTTTAGTATCGGTCAATTCTGTTCAGAATTAAACAAATAGTTTTTAGTTTTTTACACTTTTTGTGCTTAAGCCCAACAGAGCCGCTAACATGGCTATGGACTAATAATATGAAAGACTGTGTGTGTTTGGGCCGTGGACAAAACATCATCTTGGGCTTTTGGAAACACAATCCGCGTTTTTTCAACATTTTATAGACCAGGCAACTAAGAGATGAGTCCAGAAAATAATCAACATTTTATTGGACAATGAAAATAATCATTATTTGCAGACCCACCATTAAAAGCTATCACATTTCTGTGCCCTCATAATAATTGTAGATTGCTCTGTGTTGTATTTAGACAAGGGTTTAATTACAGGGATCTGAACTAGCATATGCTCAGGGCTGAATCCTCAGGCTGAGTGCTCAGTTGCGTGTGTGTGTGTGTTTGGTTTGTCTGCAGTATGTGTGTGTGTGTGTGTGTGTGCTGGCACCAGCCTGCCGACCCACTGTCTCCGTCTGCGGTTAACTGAGCTCTCTCCAGCAGGGAACATCCCCTCTCTCCTTCCTCTTCGTCTTTCACCACTACAGTCTTTGTCAGGGTTTCTTCTTTCTGCACCAATCATCCTTTTTACTTTATACTCTGTCAGGCACTCACCCCAGTTTAGATCACACTATTTCATTTCCTTTACTGTCTATTCCTCCTACCCCTGTTTTCCTCATCTCTCCATCCCTTCCTCCCTCATCACTAATCTGTCCTATCCAGTGATAATAATCCCTTTTTAATGTAATTGGGCTCTGTAATCTTTGGTTAGCAACAATCAGTCTAATAGACGGCCTGGCTGCCTCTTTGTCCACACTCTTGTCCCCCATGTCCTGACATCAAGTCTCCCAGTGTAGCCAATTAAATCTAGATTGTCCCATACTCCCGTCAGCAA
Organism: Sparus aurata; assembly: GCF_900880675.1. Lineage (NCBI taxonomy): Eukaryota > Metazoa > Chordata > Actinopteri > Spariformes > Sparidae > Sparus > Sparus aurata. The sequence continues at coordinate 28,249,011 of NC_044188.1, forward strand.
ACTGATCCGCTGATGACAGAGCATAGAGGAGCACTGATGGCGCAATATCGCACTCATTTCACCATTCATGTGCCTTGTGGTGCATATGTTACTGTGTAAGTGAATATTGAATGCAGATAGAGGCAGGTGCTGGTGCAACGTGACAACAAAAGAAAACGGTTCCCTTAAAAATAGAAAATGTGGGCTAGTGCTTTCATCTGAAATCACAGTGGTTCTTTGAAGCTTTTATTTTGACAGAAAAGGTCATTTTTACCTTTGTAGCACCATCCTTTGTGGCTGTAGATGCCGGATTAACTTTACAGCACTCGGTCAGTCATTGCAATCAAAAGTGTGGTTTAAGAGTAATGACAGAAGGTCGTTTTTTTAATGTCACGATCCTGAACCAGTCCTTGATCACTATGGAAACTGTGTGTGTGTCTGTGTGTCTGTGTGTGATTGTGTTTGTGTGCACTCTTTAATCTGAGCGAGCTGAGCTGCAGCTCCCACAGATTTGTTATATTCAACTGTAATCTTCAATCATCTCTAATCTATTAGATCACTAGCTGCTCCTCTTGCTGCCCTCATCCCTGTGTCTGTCGATGTGTGTGTGTGTTTGTGCTTGCATATCTGTATATGTATGAGTGTGTGTCCCAAGGCAACAAATTCTTTCATCTTTTTATATCGCCATCTCCAGTATACCCTCCCACACATATTGAACAGTGCTGTAGTCCAGCAGTGTTGAGTAAGAGAGACACCTGGTGGCGGATGTTGGTAGGAAGTGACCTGGTCATGCTGTTACACACTGAACATGTAAATCCTCTACATTAATGATTAGGTTCTCTGTATACTGATAATACAGTAATGCCATTAGCCCCCTGTTATGGGAACATTGAGTTTAGCGTCATTAGTTAAATGTGAATAAATCAAACTCTATTAACACAATTGTGCCTGTTGTGGAACTTTCGCTCACTTGAACATCCAGGAGAGATGAAGAAGACTCAGGGACACCGATGGCTTACATTGAGACAGTTTATAAAACAAGATCTTGAAGGAGCAAAGTAACAGCATGTCTGTCTGCACGGAGTGTTGCCATAATATTCCTAACGAGTCTTCCCAAATACTCAAATTATATCTACAGCTTCAGGAAGCAGCGCTTCAGGAAGCAGCGCTTCCATACATGGTTATCTGTTTAACAACATAGGAAGGGGGCTGAAGGGGGCAAAGTCTCTCCCCTGTAGTCAGAGGACCAAAAAGTAAAATAGGTCAGAGACACTTGGTCTGTAGACATGGATAGATCGAAGGCCTTCTTATGAGGTTTACGCAAACGGTTAGCTTAGCCTTGGCTTGGTTCGTCAGACCAGTGTCTCAACCTTTTCGCATCTGATTCGGTTTCTTTTCTCATCAACCACATGAGCAGCAGCAAAAAAAATAACGCTCACTGTCGGCACCAGTGCAAGCGGTTGACCGGAATTGACCGTGCTTGCAAATTGGGCCAGAGTTTGAAACTTCTCCATCGGGCTCCCAGTCCTGGGAATCAGGGACTCTACACAGGCAAAGCTGCATGAGGTCATGAGCGTGACAACCGTGTGCTATATTTATGGGACTATTTATCGGCTATAATTTCATCATCCAGGTAATAAGTAATTATTTAAATTTCCCATGATCGGGTCGATAATTTATCAGTCCAGTATATATTGTGCATCCCTACAGGGAGCTCCCTACTGAAATTGCATGGAATTGTGTTACTTCAGCATCTGTGCCTTCTCTCTCTGTTGAGGTTGATTGTTTTGCGTATACCATGACTGCTTACCAATTATTCAAAATAAAACTCTCGTTCAAGTGGAAACGTTGTGTTGGCACTGCCGACTCTTTGTCAGCCTCTTTTATTGTTTTCCCAACAAAATGTCATAATAGCACAACTGAACATCTTCCGCGCTATGATTTTAGAATCCTGATATTTACCATAGTTTATCATTCTTTACCACCCTCAGGAAGCCTTCCCACCCCTTGCTAAACGCCTTCATCAGTCATATGGACCTGGGAGGGCGTGGCCATTGGGAGTCACCACTGAGCTCTATTCCCCGTCTGCCCAACCACAGTGCCTGCGAGATGGGAGAACTCACGCAGACAGGTAAGCGAGGCAGCTCCACCCAGCACAACCAGACCGTTTTCTTCTCTTCTAATGAAAGCTAAACTTTCATAGACACTTATTACATGTTCCTTTATACCTGTCAACACTCCACTTCAAAACTTCATCTTGTTTCCACTCTTTTACAGGTGTGGTTCAACACCTGCGCAACGGGCAGCTCCTCCATCAAGCCTACAAGCGTCACAATCTCCTCCCTTCTAACTGGTTGCCCCGCCATGTGTGGGTTGAGACCACAGGTAAGAGCCGCACTCTCCAGAGCGGATTGGCATTCCTCTACGGCTTCTCACCGGACTTTGATTGGACGAAACTGACTGTGCGGCACCAGTGGAGCACCTTGTTCTGCGGCTCGGCATGTGACTGCCCCGCCAGGAACAGATACCTGGAGGAAGAGCAGAGGAGGCAGTATCGGCTCAGAGTGAGCGATACCGAACTTGAGAGGACTTACGTGGATATGGCACGGACTTTGGGATTGCTCACCCGCCAACTCCGAGCTGCAAACCCCATAGACTCCTTGTTGTGCCGTTTGTGCCATGGCATCTCTTTCCCATGTGTTCCCATGGGAGAAGGTGGTACCAAGGCATGTCTGACAATGGCACAGTTTGCTGTTATTCGTCGACAGCAGCTAGATGATGAGGTTGATCGGAGAAGAGTGGGGCTGTACCATAAATATGCCATCCTGGCCATGTACCCCTACCTCAACCGAACTGCCACCAAGATGGAGCGCGTGGCCAGGGATAATGAAGCTGGCCGACAGCCGCGTGCAGGAGGCGAGGAGGTCTTCACCCTGTCTTCAGCACACGATGTTACCATGATCCCGTTACTGAGTGCCCTGGGACTGGAGGAAGCACGTTTTCCACGGTTTGCAGCAAGAGTAGTGTTTGAACTGTGGAAGAGTCCAAAGGTAATACAAGGGCAGCCGAAGAAGAGAGCCAGCAAAGGTGAGAAGTCGAAAGTGAAGGACGGGGAACTGTTCATCAGGGTGCTGTACAACGGTGAGGATGTGACATTTCACACCACCTTCTGTCGCTCCCACGACCGCCGTGCCAGTCAGCCACTCTGCCCTCTGAAGAACTTCCTGTCTTTTGTCAGGAGAGACATGTTCAGCCTTGTCAATGCTACTTCCTACCAGGAGGCCTGCTTCAGGCGCCCTGGTTGACAGACGGACAGATGGAGAGGAGGGTGACTGAGTACGGATGCAGAGCTGGCAGATGGTTGTACTTCCCTTGACTTAAAGTTGTTTTCCACTTTTGAAGATGGTGCACTTTTTATGCTTCTCATAGTGTCTTAAAATTCCACATATTTTTTAGTGTTTCTTTGACATTTCTGAGCACAAAGGGAGTTCAGAACACACACTACTGTACTTTACACATTAGTCAGAGGTCTCAAGTTTCTAACCTTTCTACAGAGTTTGAAGTTCCTTTTTGAATATTGTACGTTTTCTATAGCAAATCTGAAGGAGATATTTCAAGGGAAGTTGTATGGCACTTAGCCACTTTATTCCTACATTCCATAATACCATGGAATTGTGAAATTCCAGTATTCCCGAATGTTTCCAAGAAAAGGGAATATTGAAGCTGGAAAACTTATGCTGGATTAAACATTCCTGGAACATATTTTGTGTAGTAAATCTTTTCAATGAAAATTACACTTTGGGCTAGTTTGGCCCACATTACTCTGTATGATTCATTAGTCACTAAACATTCCTATGGGTTTTAATGTTTAGTCATTTCAGTGGGCTGTCTGTTTAATAGTATTTCTATCCTGATGATTTGTTTTAGTGAAATTGTCTCTGGTACTTTGAAAGTGATAAATGATAGGTGTTCTTTTTTATTTCTTACATTAATTTACAACTACAGTACATCTGTATTTATATTCATTGGTAATAAAAACCAATCACATTCCACTTATAATTTGTGTTTGTTGTTTGTTGGTAACTGAATTAAATAAAGGTTCTGTATGAGCAGACGTGTTTATATCATTTTTGACTAGTTTGTTGAGAAGTGGATTCCTGGTGATATTTTGGTTTAAAGCATATAACCATGTGAAAACTTGTGGTCAAAAGTTTACATTCACTTGTAAAGAACATCCATTTCATGGCGGTCTTGAGTTCTGAAAAAAAACAAAACAAAAAAAACATTCATGAAGTTTAGTTCTTTAATTTATTAAGGGTCTTCTGAAAAAGTGACCATATCAGCTGGGTAATAAATATACATACAGGAAACTGAACAATCAATTTTGGTGTTGTAAAAAGTTGCGTCAACCAAATTTGTTTTGTGGCATGGCCTTTTCTTCTCAGTGCCCTGCTGAAAAAAATAGCATAGACCAGCACCATGGTGGTCTATGCTGTTTTTTTCAGCAGGGTGATTATGATTGACAACAGCTGGTGACCTCTCTTGGCTGATACACTCATTAGACTTAGCAACAACTACTACAAGAAAGTCTAAGGAGCTCAGCATTGATCTGAAAAAGCGTCTTTATTTGTAAGTATGAAGTGCCTTTGTGTCACTCTAATGATCAGGAAGGGACCCAAACTATCACCTGTTGCTTGAGAGAATATTGGTTGGGGTGGTCAAGAATCATCCAAAAGCAGGTCCGTGATGAATTAGAAGTGACTCGAACACAGTCCATGTTCAATGTTCACAGTCCATCATGATTTACTGTACATCGTCATGGGCTCTGCAGGAATGAAGCCCTCGCTCCGGATGCAGCATCTTGAAAGCAAAAGGCTTTGGGATGAAAGCTCTACGGTCAAATGATACGAAACTTGGATTTGGCCAATGACCAGACTTACTGTATGTTTACAGAAGAAACGGTGAGGCCTTAAACCCCCAACAACACCATAACTGCTTTAGATCATGGTGGTGGTGGTATTATTACCCTATGGGGCTGTTTTGCTGGTGCCTTAGGGTAAGTAAATGGAATTATGAGGGAGGGATTGCCTCTAAATTCTTTAGAAAAATCCTTATCAGTCAGAAGGTAAGTGGTTGTTTGGTGTTCCATAGAGACGATGCATCATTTATAAAAAATTGGCCAAATCAGGTTAGAATTAAGGCTTGTGGAACAGCCATCACGAAGTCCGGACTTGAGGCCAACTGAGAACACAATGACCCACTGAAGTGAAAAATGACCAAAGAGCATTTGGTGAAGTTTTAGAATGATGATGTCACATGTTCAGAAGACCCAAATTAAAATCATTCAGCTAAATCTTCATGAGTGTTTTGTGTGACAAAGATTGTGCCCAATCATTACATCACAGTAAAATGAGAGTTGTTGTAGAAATCATTGGAACTCATGATGTACATGTTGTGTGTGTGCAAACTTTTCACCACAACTCTTTATGCATATAAATGATGTATGAATGACTGATTACATAAGTGAAAAGATCAATTTTATGTTGACTTCTCTTATATGAATCTCCCACTAGATGGCGTATTAGCTCCACAAACCATTCATAGGCAGTCTTGAGCCATCTGCTGCTATCAGTTACCCACTTTGTCAACAGTGCTGCAGGAACACAGCACATAGTCAATATATTTATATGAATGTAAAAACCTTGAGTGCCTTCGCCCCCACCACTAGATAAGTCATGTGTCATCATCATTAGGGACAATGTACAACGCTGACAAGATATCAGTTGTGCAGCTCATATCCAACAGTGCCTCAGTTTGGTCGCTCTGCTTTTTTCTTCTTCTTTCAGAATCAGTATTGACTGGAAAAATGCAATAACAGGAGCGAGGTGGGTAAATTACATCTGCTGTATAGGGACATTGTGTTTGTCCTGGCAGCAGAAAGCTATTTCCGAGTGAATAAATAGGTACACAATTGATGCTGTAGTGTAGATAGTTTACAGATGTCATCTGCTGGGACAAGGCTTTTCATTTGGTTCCACCGTGAGGGCAGGATTTGTAGGAAGTTTGGATTCGTATGAATTTACGGAGCTTTAATGGAGTTTTTCTTAGACGGCTACAGTGGATTTATTTAATTGTACTGTTCGACGGGAGTGACACTGAAAAGGTATGAAACTATTTGAACTCCCGGGACCGGCCGAATCAAAACTCACATTACCTTCTGTTGCTGAGTCACACCCTGCCTTTCGGCTCACATCTCAATCCCGAAGTTGAGGCAAAAATGCACAAGTCGATGCAAATTTATTCGCAAACTTTCCCCGGCCACATCCAAAACCCTCTTCGGGGCCATTTCCCATGCTATGCCATGACGTCAGGGTTGTTAATGATAGGAGCTAACCTTCCTCGGCCGACCTGATTCCTCCCTCTCTTGTCCTTCCCTCTGCCACCGACGCCTTTCCCTCCAGGCCCTGACACCCTTCCACCACCCACGCCTCTGATGTCATCCCGCCAGACCGAGGTGGAGCAGCAATTTTCTCCCGCCGCAACTCGCTCAATCTTTGATGTTGTTACGCTGCCTCTGGCTTTGGCATATATACCGGTGTCTCTCAGTGTGTGTGTGTGTGTGTGTGTATGAAGAGAAGGGTAAAGACGGATCAAGGTGAATGTGTGTGTATGTGTGTGTGCAGGCTTTGGCTTGGCTCAATGTGTGCGTCAGTGTGTTTGGCCCCAGAACAATGTCCGCTTGACCCGGCCGTGGCTAAAAAACAAAACAAAAAACCCTGCATACAGATTTCCAAACGCACACGGCGACACTGCATGCGTACGTGTGTGTTCCAGTGTGTTGTTTTGGGGGAGATGATGGGAAGACAGATGAGTGACAGCTCAGACAGTAGGAGAGAAGCATTGCGGTCAACGCTGAGAAGATGCGAAGACGGAGGAGAGGGAGAGGTTGTGGTTACGGTTTCGACGGTAACCTCACTGAATCGGCCCCTGACTCTCTCCCTCTCCAAAAACCACAGTTATAGCCGCAGGTCGGAGGAATTAAAGAGAGAGATTAGTTTTCATGTTGTGAAGAGGTTTCGGAGGAGGAACAACAGCTACCAGACTCAGAGCGAAGGGAGCCAAGTGTTGACCAGAGGGAGCAGCTCGGGTTCAGGCTAATGCCACCGCTAAAAATGACTCCAGCTTCCCACGGTGGGTTCTCCTAGCTCCATTCCACTATAATTCATAGGAAATGAGCCAGTTAGAAGATGTGTGAGAATGACACATTAAAAGCTTCGGTCTCACAGATATTATCTTCCCATACACGTTGCACACAGTTCAACACCACATTCAGCAGCAGCAATACTGGGATCCCTTGGCACTTGGGATCCTGATGCCACCTGCATGAATACTTTTTAAAGCAAGATTTTGACATGTTGGGAAAAGTCCATATACATTTCATATCTGTACAGTAAATGTGCAGCTACATGTTATGGTTAAATAAGCTGAGCATTAAGAGCCAAAACAGCTCGTCTGGTTTAGTCCAATAGTAAAAAAAATCCACCCGCCAGCACCCCTTAATCTGGCCTAAATGTTAGATTTTGTTCCGAGTCACTGCCGCGTCAACCAGTTAGCGCAGACACGCTCCAGCTCCGGTTAATACCAAAACTTTGTCACTTTTACACTTTGGTTTTTGGACGGATTAAGCAAACAAAATGTAATGCGTAATTGGTGAACTCTGAATGTGGGCGTCGAGGCTTCTATTAATCTAGGCTAATTTGTTTTCTTGTTACTGGTCTAAAGCTGTAGCTTCATATTTGTTGAGGAGATATGAAATAGGGTGCTATTGATCTTCTTATCTAACTCTTAAAAAAAACCCAATACAATACAAAACAATATTTTACCAAGTTTAAAAGTCAAAGCAAGAAGAAAATTGTATTTTTTAACACATGAGGTGCCATTTTAGGGAGATGAAATCACAAATGAATCAAGTGTACAAAAAACACACTTTTGACACACCTTTTTTACAGATTTAACAAAGTGATTGTGGCATATTGATTAGTTAGCTTTAGAGGTTGAGCCAGGCTAATCCCATGTACAGCTTTTAAGCAAAGCTAACTTTTGCTAATGTAGCTGTAGATACAAACTCGAGTGGTCTTTACTTATCTAACTATTGGAAAAGTGAATATCAATATTTCTGAAAATGTGAAAATATTCCTTTAAAGTTTTTTCCAATAAAATACAATAAGAAGAAAACTACTTTTACAAACTTTGACAGCTAGTCAAACCCAATAACTGATTAGCAACAAAAAAAAAAACATCATTCTTAGCACATAAGGAGCATATCCCGAAATATGTGAAACTATTTCTTTAAAGCTTTAAAGAAACTACCCTACGAAGGAAACTTACAGCCTTTTACCAAGGTCAAGGGCCAGTCTAACCCGACACCTGACAGGCATGGAAAAGTGATATTTTTAGCAAACAAGAAGCCATTTCTGGGACATGACGTAAAGAGGAGACGTGTGTGAGAGAGAAAGAGACCTAAAGACTGAGTGTGTGTAAAGTTTAGGGGTCAGCTAATTGGGGTCTGCGGAGTGTGTATGTCCTGTCTGTCAGTGTCTAGACTGAGCCACCGGTTGTTTTCTCAGATGTGAGGCTTTATTAAGCCCTTTACTCAAGCAAACAACCCAGCTACCATGCTTCGGTGTGTGTCGTTTGTGTGTCTGTGTGCGTGTGTGTGCCTCGTACAGTTTGATTGCGGGTTTTGTTTGATGCTCCTCGTTTGGGCACTTACCTGTTTGTGATTTATTGGGATGGGAGCGAGTTCTCGTTAGCAAAAATAATCAGGATTTATGAGTCTCTCCGCGCTGTAAGTGGCGGGCCAGAGGCTTCGCCCCACACAGACGCACACAGCCGGGCTAATTGAGTTTGGTCATTACTGTCTCGTTCCTCTATCAAGGGCTCGTTCCGTCGGCCATCCATCACAAAACACATAAACACACACTCAATAAAAACAAAGAGTTTGGGCATTTAACTTTTTTCTCCTGTCTGTGAATGGTCTTTGCTTCTTCTTGAGGTGTGTCTGGCCGCTGCTGTTGTTTTTAAAAAACGTGTGTGTGTGTCACTCTGGTTACCACACACACGTCCACTGTGACGTCTCTTTGCCCGTCTTCTGTGTTACTTGTGTCTTTATAACACACACTCGCCTGTCTCCGTCCTCTATCTTTAGTCGTTGCGCGCACTCGCCGTGTGTGCGTCTCTAGCAGGGATTGGGAGTGTGTGTGTGTGTGGCATCCTGTAAAACACTCTCTCGAATGCAAATGGCTCAGGACCCCCTCCCCCCCCTCCTCTCTCATCATTTTAGAGAGAAAAACGGGGAGAGAGGGAAAATGAGACGGACAGACGAATGGAACAGACGTACATACCAAACATCCGAGGCGATAGCGACGCATACAAATGTACAGCGGAGTCGACGGCAGGGGAGTGAGGGATGGAGTGAAGGAGGAGGGGGAGGAAAAGCGCCTGGTAAATGGGTCAGGCCTGTCTGCCATCCCAGGCACATGCACACTGTGTGCAGCCCCCTGAGAGGGACCCAGACTGTACAACATGCTGCTGAGAGGAGAGACGACAGGAGGAGAGGGAGAAGACGGAGAGGAGAGGCGAAAGGGAAAAAAAAATGTGATGAAGTAGAAGGTTGCAGATGGATCGCGGGGTTGGAAAGAAAGAGGGACATATGTGCTGGCTCTGATCGGAACGGGTCGGATCACACAAAAACATATGTTCTCGCTTATCTCTAATGGTATCTAGCCATGCTGATGGATCGAGGTTTATCTGCTGTGATTTTAAGGAGGCAGTCTCTAACATCTTGGCCACCAAGCAGAGGCAGCGTGTTCTATTACTATTTTTCGGTTTCGGGGAAAAATCGCTACGTTACGTCGTAACAGAAGACATTTCGAAGTCGACAGCTGCCTCATTGTACTCTGTAATGTTATGACATCACCTAGCTGATAGCCTTCCAGTGAGATAACCAATAGTGTCTTTACAATGGTAAGCTTATTGGTGAAGTATTTCAGAGGCTTGAGACTTCAAGTTAAATCACATTTAAGTCACAAAAACGAGGCCTGAGCTGGACCCGAGTCCTGTGAGACTCTCTCTTACATTGACCCTTGACTCCTTTAAGACCTGACGTTACTTGACACTTGAAAGCGTGGATTTGAAAATTAGGGCTTTTCGGGGAAAGAGCTTGGCCACAGCTTTGTAAGGAACACCGTGGACACAGGTCTGTAAGGAAAATGTAGATGTCTGTACCCAGACGGATGTCGTTCGGCTGCAGTCGACCTGTCCATTTGCTACTTGTCCATTTGATACTGTAATGCATTTGATGTAGTAGAACGTGCTGTTAACTTAGCCTGGTGTTTTTATTTTTTTGTTATTGATACAGCCCAAACTTTTACTTTTGTCATAACTTGGCTGTGTGACTCCTGACGTCAAGACTCTGAAGGAATAGTTACCTTTGTTTCGGGAAACAGCTCGCACTTTCAGTTTGCACTGTTAAATGCTGCATCGAGGTCAGGCCAAACGAAATTCGATCAACATTTACTTTGTTTGGCCTGACCTCGCTGCAGCATTTAACAATGCAAATTGAAAGTACCCAAAACAAAGGCACCAAAAAAGAACATTTTTTCAATCAGAGTGCTGAACATGCTTGCAAATGACTCAAAATGTACCCTGAAGATGACGACTTGAGAATTGACTTGGACTTCTCGAGTGACTTGAGATTTTCTGCTCTGTTTATAGTTAGCTTCCGCTAAAGGATATAGCCCTGCTTTTACACCTACCCTCAGACAAAACCCTTCCAGATCAGAGGCAGATCGGTGTTGGCTAGGCGCTTGCAAATCGGCGCTCCATCGCCATGTGCCAACGGTTCAAAGGCGTGAACCGAGAGCTCACCAATGCCTTGCAGACGCCTGGAAGTTGTCTAGCATGCTAAATACCTGGTTGTGTCTGGTCATGTGGTGTGCGTACTGTGACTTTAAGACTGCAAGCGAGAAAGTTGTCCCGTGTCGAACAGGTCAGTGATCTTGTCGGTGACGACTTGTCGTGTGTCAGATCCACTGTAGCTAACAACTATAGCTGTCAGTTTTAACTTTGACATCATCATCGGGAGCAGGCAGAGGAACCAGGAAACAACAGCTATTAAATACCAGGTGTGATGTTCTGTACTGTGTCTAGAGTTCCTCACACACTCATCACTGCCTATAAACAGTAAATAGAGACTGTGGACACCTATCAATCATCATCAGTCATTTTGCGTCGTCAGCGCGAGCTGTACAGTCACACAACTGTTATCTTTGCATCCATAAAATGCAACGCATTTCACCGCGGGATCGTCAGCAGGAAGGAGTGTGTCTATTCACACCTGTTGTATCATGGTGTTCCTGTCATATTCCCACAGTGTTTGCCTCTCAATAGTGATTTTGCTGCTACAGCACCCCCGCCCCCAGGTGCGGCACCCTCCACCTGCAGGTGGCTGAGGAAGGCTGTATTTGTCTTGTTGCTAGATGTTTTTTTGTCTTTCATTTGACATCACATCTCTCCCCATCCCTGTCTCCCACAATATCTTCTGTTAATTCAATTTCATATGAGCTATACTTGAATATCCTACATTATTGCAGTGTGTTTCCCACTGAACATAACCATCTTGGAGCAACAGGTCTTACAGGAAGAAGGGCAGTTTGTTTTGACCCCTGACAGAGGTCCAGTGTTAGGCTCTGACCCGCGATGCTGAATGTGCTCCGACCGGCTGCTGTGCAGGCCGCGCTCAGTCATTTTTCATGGTATGCTGCTGCCTGATGAAAGGACGTGGCGGGTTTGTTTGCTGGACTGGAACTGCATCAAAGAAAACGAGAGAAGAAAGGAGAACGAGCCGGGCTGTCACTGGAGTGAGAACTGCTCCATGGCTGCTTGGCTTGAAACGGATGAAAGGGTTAATCTCATTTGACAACACACAACAATGAGTAATGACTGCAAAGCCTCCCACTCCGTCCCGTGCCTTCGTGTTGTTTCACTTTTCAACTTTTTTTTTTTTCTTCCCTGAAGCATGGCCTTATTTGCCGTGCCGCCTCTGCTACACTCTGCCTTGTTTGCTTCCATTGTGTGCGCCGCAGCCTGCTGCTTGCCGTCTGTGTGTGCCTAGGTAAACACGTTATGGGAATAGCAGCAAATCCATCACGGGGCGTCACGCTGAAATGTTTCTCCCCTGGGGCCCTGCGGTGCTGCGGTATCAGGTGGAAGGGTTCCACTTCCTGTCTTTGTGGGCAGGTTCCTGGCCGAGGGGGACAATCTCCCTATTGGCCCCCGCTGGATTGAGCACACAACCCATGGGCGACACTACCTGTTCCACCACAGCCCCGGACGGCGCCGCTCTGGGCCCTCGTAGAAAAGGGTGTGTGTTTGTGTTGGTATGCATCAAGTATCTGCGAGTAACAAGGAAGGATTTCTGCAGCCGAGGAACAGAGCTTCAACATTACTTGCGCCCCGGCTGAAACGGGACTGCAGAAACGCACCGTAGATGTGGTGTCAAAGTCTGATTTGATGAGATTGTAGCGCAGGCCAGGATCCCCCCTCTCTCGCACACACACACACACACAAACGCTCGCACAGGATGAGTGTTCGTCAGTGAGCTGTACTGACTTTAAATTGAATCTCTCTCTCTCTCTCTCTCTCGTCCACGCGGCGGGTGACCTTCCCATTCAGAGCCGAGGAGCGTTCCAGAAAGCCAATACAGCAGCCGCGATTTCATTCTCACACAGACAGACAGTGATGAGCAGGGAGGGAGATCCAGAGAGACAGAGGGAGTGAGACGCTAAACTCAGAGTCTTCACACATTCCATGTTCCCCTTTTTGGCCTCGTGTGCGATTGTTAAGGTGGCGCAGAAGAGACAGGATAAAAATCTTAATGGGTTGTTAGCCATGCATTGCATGGAAATGGGATATTTCAAATTTCGCCTTGATGGGGAATACAATACTTTGTATTTCTGGTGGCTCAGTTATCTTCCACAAACATGGAGGAATGTCAGACGGATTAAGGTGTCAGTATGCGAAAAGCGAGATGTTGTCGGCGGGTTGACATCCGAATTGGAGTGGCTGCATCCAACAACTGTAACTTCCTGAAAGTGATAATCTGACAACTACACCTGCCTTATGGAGCAAATGGCCAGGTCCATGGAGATGAATAATAATCTTTTTCACTGATGCCTTTTGCAACACAACGGTTGACTTTACAGAGAACACGTCTGAGGACATTTTCCTGTTTCGTATGATTGTGTATCACCCCACTTTATGGCAAAAACAACTCGGACACGTGAGGCTCCGCGGCACATTCACACCAACGTGGCCCTCGAAAAAACACATCAGAAGAACTCCCACCTTGGCAAGGAAACGGCCTCACCACAGATGGCTTTCTCAACAACAGGAAGCTGAGACAAAAGTTCACGTTGGTTACTGTGGGTGGAGTGAGGAGGATGAATACATCAGCATCAACTCAAAGGTCCAGGAGACAGAATTAACCACGCCATAGGCATAGATTAGCAAAGCAATCGTTCATGGCAGACACGGGCATGTTGTACTGGAGGAAAAATGGCAGATCTTGATGTCTTGCATGACAAATTTCACATCTCAAGTTCTGTTCAGTCTTTGAAGGAGAAAGAAGTGTCCCGTTGCAAAACAGTGTGATGTTGAAACGGAGCCACAAATTGGAAGAGAATGAAATAAATATCAATCCATTCGAGGTCACAAAGGAGAGAGAGCGAAGTGAGAGCTCTCGATTACAGTAATCTCCCGTCAAACCGGCCGGCTGAACGGGCCCAAACTATTCCAGTCCTGACTGAACAAAGCAGCGACGGCGCCTTGATGAGAGCCAGTCACCGTGAGACAACAGCGCCTTTACACCACATTATTTCCAAGGTAAGCGCTTGATAGATTCAGCTGTGTCTGACTCTCCTTGAACTCGGAGTAATGTAATCACAGTTAATTACTGTTTCTAGGCGTTGTTTTCTTCAGACCCCACATTACTCATTGTTGCTGCTGCTTCCTTCCAGGCTCCTAAAATATACTTGAGATTACATCGCCGGTAATGCTGTTCTCCCTTGTTGTGATTTTTCTTTCTGGCGTTCAGTGATTCATCCAATCATAAAGGGCACATGTAAAGGATTGATATTGCACATACAGCAGGTGTAAGGCACATGGAGAGTCTCCTCTCATGTGTCATGGCGGATGTTTTACTTCCTGTGTAAGTGTTCTTCCCACTGCTTTTCTTCATGACCTGTTGCTCATCAGTTAATTAGTGTCTTCACAACCTCATCTTCCCTCCTTCCACTTGTCAGGGCCTCATGTTGTGCTGCTATGAGCTTCACGTCTTTGTTTTTCTAGTCACAGGTTTCTGTTTCATCTGATTTACCCGGGACCTGTAGCTTTGCCGGTTTTGGGCCTGGTTTTGTTTTTTTTCGGACTCTGGATGTTCTGCCTGCCCGTTGGAATCGTTTGCCAGTAGACTGCCTTCCAGGTTTTCTCTCACTGCTCACGCTCCGTACCCGCCTCACTTTCCAGTAAGCCTCTTCACCTTCTTTTTGGTGTGAACAAATCACTGCCCTGCATCAAACCTTGGCTCTGACAACTGCGTTTGGATCCTTCCCTTGTATTTCCTGTTCACCTGCACATCAGTCTCAGCTGTTTGGAGGTGAAGTACTCACAGGGCCAAAATCCTCTCCGTAGCTGCTAAGTAAAAAGCAGGTACCTCCGCTGATGCGTCTCGACTGCGTGTCAAGTGTGTAGATAACATCTCCTCAAATCAATTTGGCATCTCAAGGCTTCAGGAGAGTTGGGTTTCTCATGATATAGACTGCATTAAATCTTTTGGATGAACTGTTCCTTTAAACGCGTGTCAAGTGTCACAGAAATAATCAACGATCGCGGCCCGTGTGCAAGAATCCTGCAGATAACATTCTATCACTATATGATACTGGGTTGTAATATCTTCTAAAAGGTTCAACGAAACACGTACGATCTATTAAAACTGGTTTCCTTTTTAGATGTACTGTAAGCGTCCGAAACTAACCAAATGCCAAAAAGAGTGAAGGAAGTAAAAAAGAGGGAAAGTTAAAGTGAGAATTAAACAGACGGAATAATGGCACAGCTCTGCATGGCTTGCTTCAGCCTCCCGAAATGAATTCTGAACGCTTTTTTTTCTCCATTGTTGGCGCCAATGAGAAGCGCCATGGGTATAAGATCAATAAGTCTCAATTCTGCCTTGGCTTTACAGCAGAAATCTATAGCGCTGTTTTGAATTATTATTACAAATCCATCGCTCTTGTTTTTGCCCTGTCCCCGCTAAAAGGGGTGGGGGGGTTGTCGAAACAATGAGAGTAAATCGATGGCCACGGCAAACAAAGCGCGTCCCGCTGAGCCCCCTCAACATGCTCTGGGTCAGGCCAAAAAAAAAAAAAGAAGGAAAGAAAATGCAGGATCACGATTAATTCAATTCTTTGTTTGCTCCTCGGAGAGGTTAACACTCCACCCTGAGTGGAGGAAGGGACGGAGGGATGTTTTCATCTATCTTTCAAGAGGTAATGAAGTCATCATCCCCCGATAGATGTGTCATGACCCTGTCGTCTCCTGACGATGAGTCATCCGCCTGTCGCTCCGTTCGCAAGCCGCACACACACTTAAGTGCATTTTCCCAAAAGGACAGATGTAGATGCTCATACGATGCTCAAACACACACACACACACACGCACTCTCCATCGTCTCGATCCTTGCTTCTACATCCCCTCGTCCTCCGTCCTCCCACAGTTTACAGTCCCATCATAACAAATCACTGTTATTAGACATAACACCATGAACATAGATATACACACTGCGCTAATATCGAGGGTGAATTAAGAGTACAGGAAGGTGTTGTTGAACGTACGTGTCCAAACTAACACTGCACACATGTTGCCCTGATAATGGGAGCATGAACAGATGAAAAGACTTTATGTAAACTTGACTGACTTGAAGGAATGGTACTCAAGTGACAGAGTGTGTTTTGGGGGTGTCACTATGCCTCTGGCCACCACAGAACTAATTGTATACGTTTATAGGCTACTCAAGACATTTTTCATGGTAGTAGATCAAGCTCACATCCTGAAACTCTGAGCAAATCAAACCCTGAACGTAGACTTACAAGCTAGCTACGATGACACCACATGTTAGCATGACAAATTTGGATATTTGGGGTCTCAGAGGTAACAGGGCGGGGTCAGGGTAGGGTAGGGTTAATATCCAGCAACATATATCTGCATTTGAAAGCCGAATCTGTAGGCAAGATCTTAGTGTTAAAGTGTTCTGGTTTCCGTTTGTAGTCCGAGTTGTGTTGGCCAATCATGTTGAGGGGGCTTTGGTGGCATGCAGGTAAACAATCCAGCGATACAAGGACTGGCTAAAGTGCGGTCTCAGAGCCCTTCAGCTATTGTTTGGTGACGATTAATACATTTATTTTTTTACTGCGTATGAATGCTGTTGATAGAGATTAGCCAAGACAAGAATCAGCCCACCGAAAGAGGAAGTCTTGGTCCAAGTGTCCGTTGATATCACGACGTCCATTGCCTACGTTGGAAACCAAGAAACATATGATAGTCGCACCAGTGGAAACATATGATAATCATCATCAATAGAAGATGGGTTTCCGGTTTGGGCTAACATGGGTTTGAAGCTCTCACAGAGGAAGTCAGGCAGTGATTTAAACTAAGATTGGGAAGCAGTCACTGTGCAATCAGCATTAACTTCATAATGATACGTTAAAGACAAAGCAACAGCATCTGAATGCACATAGATCGATGAAATTAATATTGACTTTTGAATAGCAAATAAGCAGGACCCCCAAAATGTTGCTTGAATAAAACTTTGATACGGAGGTTAGCAGTTGGTTAGTGACTGGTTACTAACTGAATGTGGAACACACAGCTTGTTCCTGAGAAAAAGAAATGACATGAGTGTTTCTCAGTAAGGCGATACTGCCTGACTCTGAGCACATCCAGCCGTGTACAAAGACTCTCCGATTCTGGGAAAGCTTAAGAAGCAGAGGACAGCTGAAGTCTCTGTTTGACAGATGCCCCGGCTCTCGGAGGAACCGAATTAAATAGCTGACATAGTTTGGATGGAGGACTTTCATGCCCTTCTCACTCACTCACTCATTCACTCTCTCTCTCACACACACACACACACACACACACACACACTCTGTCTCATGGAGCAAGCTGTCTGACAGAACATAAACACGTATTAGCCGTATCATCTCTCATCGACACTTAATGCCACAGCGCCGGGTGTTAACACGCCACATGCCACGCTAATGCACTGTGGCGAGCGCAGTTTTAAATAGCACCATTAATGTACATACGGTTACATTCGTATCGACGCACACGTATGATTTACACACAAGATGTGTCAGGACTACAGCAGAGAGGCCCCAAAACCGACTGAAAAGAAGGCACGAGCTGACCTACAGGGACAGGGGTGTGTGGTATCTTGTATGCTTTACTGATATTATAATGTTAAGTGTGGCTGAGCTGCTTCCTCCAGCTGGCTACAGTGTGTGTCTATGGGTTCTAATCCCATTTCCGCATGTCCATGGTGCCTGTTTAATTGCGCAGTAACTCGGGTTGGAAGGAAGGGATTCACAAGTTTTTTTTTTATCCACACAAACACACAGACACACAGACGCACACACACACACACACACACCTTTAACACGCGATTTATCTCTGGCTCAGATTGCTAAGTACCCCTGTAACCACATGATATAGTATCATGAGTTTATGGACGTGTATCTATTCAGCTGGGATGAAAAGGCTTAATAGGTTGAGGGCAGCAGCGTTGAGAGTGTGTGTGTGTGTGTGTGTGTGTGTGTGTGTGAGTGAGTGAGAGAGAGTGTTCCAGCTGCAGTGCTAACTCAGCCTTGTCGAGTCATGATGGAATCTATAATTGATGGACCCCAATAGCGACTATTTCAATTTTCTTCTGCAGTGAAAACCAAGACGAACTTTCCTTTTTCCCCCCTGTCCCGGCCTCTCGTACCTGAAAGTTACATTTTGGGATTTTTTTTTTCACGGCGGTGTGGTTATCAGCTGATACATTTTGGTCTTTCCATCTCTCTTTTCTCTCCCGCCTCTTTGTCTTAGTTGACCTTGCTCCGTTCCTCCTCCCCTGATCCGGTCTCTTCTCTAATCTCGCGGCCTCTCCTTCTATCGATTGTCCCTCTCTTCCAATTTCTTTCCTCCCTCCTTCCCCGCTACTGCTATAACTGTACACGCTGACAGTTTTTCATTGCTGTATTTTCACAGTTAACACCTCTTGTCTTTTCTCATTCCCTGGTCTCACTTGTATCTCTTCTAGCGCCCGCTCCCTGCCCGTTCATCCCTTACTTCCCGATCGCGGGGTCTTATTGGTGTTAATTGGATGATTTCGTGATGGGATACAGCTGACCCGGCGCTTTGATCCCAATCTGCCTTCATGAACTTTTGCTGAATGGAGGCAGGAAAACACTGATTACCCCCCCCCCCCATAGGATCCATAGATGTTTTGAAACGTTCTCCGTCTCGTAATTGATTTTCCCTCTCTGTTCTAATTTGTGTTTGCATCGTGCTTGTACTGCGAAAATTGTCCATCTTAGCGAGACACAGTTAAGTGTGGCTCTTAAATAAGGTTGTACAGAATGTGCCAGTGGTGCTGAAATCACTCACTTGCGCTTTCTCGGCCAGCGTTGCGTGTGCAAAGAGTTTTGTGGAATATCTATCGAATCAGGCGGAGTAAAGGAAGATGATCCAGTGGTGTCGGGTAAAATCAGGTTGTTTTTTAAAAAAAGTTATAAATTACGTTCAGGCCCCCTGAATTTGTTTGTGTTTGCGACTATGTTGGAAAAAAGTGATGTTGGGTATTTTTTCCAAACCAATCAGAAAAGTCAATAAAATGAAAGAACACATATTCCTGGTTTTATGTTTTTGAATGTTAAAGTTCTGTAGTCCTTCAGAGGCTCACTCTATTAAAAGCTCTACCCTATTAACTCATTGTCAGTGGCGGGGTCCGCCTTTCCCACAGAGGATTCAAATGACGCACCTACGCGTGACGAGTTCAGCTAAAACATTTCACGGACGTACTGAAAAATCAAGAATCAACCGTGCCCTCGGTATTAGTTCCCAACGCTCATTTGCAGTCACTTCCAGTCTTCTTTATTATGTCCCCCGCCCCCCCCCCCGCTCACTGTTTGTTCTGGTGCGCCATAAACAGACACACGACTGAATCTGTACTCGACGCATCGCACCGGCAGCCGACTGATTAGTTAACCTTCCGCAGGCCTCCGCCGATCTCCAGAGAGTTGCCGGTAGAAAGTTGGAGGCAGTAATTATAAGTTTGCCCTCCTCTCCATAGAAAGTTGCAGGTCTAGTTGGTCCAGTCATCTCTGATGGAGAGATAAAAGAGGAGGAGGAGGAGGAGGAGAAAGGCTTGATCTCAGCATACAAGAGAAATAGATGACTAACCAAAGAGGAGGGCCCAGCCGGCCGTGACCACAATCAATGGGCTTTCTCTAAGTGTCTTCGATTTAGACTCGTCCGCTGCAGTCTCCCTCCATCTCTCTCTCTCGCTCTCTGTATATATTTGTTTATGTACCTTCATGACTCCCTCTCAATCTCTCTCTTCAACTCTCTTTTCCCTCTCCGTTACTACTGTTTCTCCTTTCATTCTTCTTCCCGTCCTCTCTCCCCCACCCTTCCATCCTCCCTCCTTTTCTCTCTCCTCCTTTCCTCGTTTGTTTTTCTCTCCGTCCTGACTTTTTCAAAATTTTGTCTCTCCTTTCCTCTCTCATTGTTGCATTTCATCATTTCCGCCTGCCCTCCCCTCCCCTTCACATTCTTCACTCCTCTTTCCCTCTTCTTCCTCTCTCCATCATCGTCTTTTCCCATCATTTCTTCTCAGTTTCCCCTCCCTGTCTCGTCTCCTGTACTCCCTCACTGTCAATCCCTTCATTCATCCCACTCCGTCTTTGCCTTCCTCGCACATCAACCCTCTCCTCTCCTCTCCTCTGTCTCGCCGCAGACCTCCCTCACCCCCACCCCGAGCCCGTATTGATTGAGTCCTCACAGCTTCATTAGGATTCTGCCGCTCACCTTGTTGGATGCAGCCCCGGGGCGGTGATCCAGCGGGGGGCTCCAGAGAGAAGCACGCTCGGGTTACGTGTCAACTCTTCCCACATTTCACTTTTAGCGGACTTACTTTCGCTTATCTGCTCATTCCAGGCTGCTGGAAGTGTGCTTCGAGGATGTTCCCGCCTCACCCTCCCCTTCGTCCTGGGGTTTACTGTCATGAAGATGTGTCACAGGCAAACTGGAGGTGAAGACTTCATTTAGGAGTGTGTGCGCACGTGTGTGTGTGTGTGTGTGTGCGTTGGATGTGCTTTGCATCAATTGTGCTTCAATAAAGTTCCAGCTCAGAGGTTTCTTTTTTCTTTCTTTCCACTCATTTGTTCTTCTTTCACAACTTGACCTTTTGACCCCGATGCGTTTGCAAAAATCGGAATTTGTTAGAGAAGGTGATACATTTACTTTTGAAAGAGGATCATGCGAGGTAGTACATTTACTCAAGTACTGCACTTAAGTACAATTTTTATGTGCATATGTTCTTAATTGCCCACTTTATACTCTTCACTCCACTACATTTATTCGACAACTTTAGTTACTTGTAACTCTGCAGATCTAGTTTAACTCTACAAAATATCTTCAACAACTGAATTATGATGTAACATTATAGATCAAAGGTGTGATATGTAAGAATTTGGCCACCTGTCAAATTCCTACTCAAAACAACAGGCTAACAGCTACCTGCTGCAAAGTGCACAAGCTTTTGGACTGCATGAGGGTTGGGGCTAGCTTGTTAGCATGCTAACGTCAGTAAGTGTCTCTAAATGCTGTTAATGCTTCACAGACTGTTGATATTTTTGACTGTCTTTAACAAAAATTCTCCCGTGATGCACCTTAGAAATAAAACTTCATGGATCCCGGAGAGAGATTTCACAAGCTGCCCTGCAGATGATGACGTAGTTGAACAACCCTTTTTGTAGTTTTCGGGAAGCAAGAATACAAATGCAGGCATGTGGTGGTATTGCGACAAAGTCTGAGTACTTCTTCCACCTCTAGATGTTAACAGAAACACGGCAGTGCAGCGTTCCTGGGACGAGTGTTGAAGGCCGAACGTTCAAATGTCAAAGTGGACGTCAGGGGTCAGCGGACGGCCACGGAAAGATGACAACGTCCAACTTCAGAGACCTTCTTTGAACAGAGACAGGGACAGGACTGCCACATATCCATGACAGCTCGGCTTCGCTATTATAATATTTATTTAAATTAACTAGAAATCGAGATAATGAGGAAGGTCCAATTCAATTTGAAGGGTCACATTTCATTTTAAGGATCCCTCATGCCTGTAATAGCAGCAGATAATAATCTTTTTTGCAGTATATCTTCCATAGCTCATATAGCTCACATATTTCTATGTGAAAAAAAAAAAAAAAAAAATCAATATGATGTCTCCGTACTTAGTGAGCACTTACCAGCAGAGAGGGTAACAACACTCACCCCGTCTTAACACTTAATCCAAATATGACTCTATTACTGCTGTTTTGGTGAATTCCCTTCATTTCCCTCCTCGTCTCGTTTCAGTCCTGAGCTTTTTCATCCCCTCACTTAATGTTTCAGGCGGACGATTAGTCACGACTTTGCCTAAATATGTCAGTTTGTGGCAGAGTGACACAAAGCAGAAGTGGGGGAGAGAGCGTCGGTCGAGTGGGAGGCAAACGCAGAAAGTAGAGACCCCCCGTGACCAGAATGCACCCGCTGATAACCCACCGATAACTCATGCAGATGAACATACACCCAGCTCCAATGCTGTCACATGTGTACATGTAAACATGAGCTGCATCTGTACACACACACACACAAATGATAAAGAGATGACATATCCCCGCATAAAATGATCACTGCCGTGTTTTTCACTCATTCTCCGTGAAGTGACTCCCTTCTGGCCACCGGCTCATGACGTTACACAGAGCCTGTGTTTCAGATGTGTGTTTGATATGCGCAACTGTATGTTTTCACTGGGCAGCTGCCGTCTTCCTTTATGCGCTGTGTAAACCACAGGATGATATATTGTGGGGCTGATACATTTGAATGTAGAAATAGTTTTGGGGCTCTGGAGAGGGAGTGGTGTTGACAAGCTGCGCGGCCACACTGTAAATGCACAGCTCTTACATATTTTCATAAGTCAATCATACGGTATTTGCGTTCTGTATGTGATCTTTACTTATTTATTCATGTGTTTTTATTCTAAAGTTAACAGACCAGTCGGTGGCGTCCCCCGCTGAGATCTCGATGCTACTAAAGCTACTTATAATTGTTAAAAATAAGTTTTATTCAAACCTTTATTACCATTCAGTGTATTGTCTTTATTCTTATGTTGTTTTCCTTAAGAAATGTGGAGAGGGTCACTCAAAGTTGTAAACCCACAGAGATTTACACGCCGACTCCGAATTCCTCAGCCCTTTTTTGTTTAGCTTTTTAGCCGATTTTATCTCATAATTTCAGTTTCCATGCCCACAAACTCAGCTCTCATCTGTTTTTCGTGACTCTAAACGACTGCTAATGTCGCCGCGTGTGTAAATGGCCAACTCTATTTATGTTGATACCAAACTTTGTTTTTTTTTCAGTTCCGCAAAAAAACAAAAAAAACAAAGATCACGCAGCTCCAAACGAAAGTTATCAACGTAGGATATTAGAGCACAGAGCAGTAATGAAACACAATGGTGACACTGATGGAGATAAAATCTAGGCAGGTCAACATTATGCAGCATTATCAAGCATGAAATACACAAAATAAATGACACACACATATAAAATTATACATAAATCACAAAGTGTACACCATTAACACAGTGAAACTGGGGTCATAATAAGACGCACATATTACTGTGAAGGTAGAAAATAGAAAGCACACAGAAAAAGTCAAACATTAACAACACATGAATACAATTAGATCAAATACGGTATATCATTAGGTCATGTGTCACTGCAGAGTGGTTCAGAATGGATCCAGATCCACCACAGTCTCAGTCCGGCTCAATGTAATAGTTTCACTGTTTGGCAAACAATGAAATTCTTTACAGTCCAGCTGTAAAGGTTTATAAAAGTCAGCTGCTACTCCATGAAGGGCATCCAAATAATGTTTATGGATGAACTACACAGTGTTTATTTACTCAGTATTATGAACATCAGTTGCAACTTCACAGTAAACATTTGCTAATAAATGGTTTATAAAACATTTTAATGTTTATTTACAGTGGAATTACTCTTAATGAAAGTTAAATTAACTATATATTTACCATTTATAAATGATAGTTATCATAAAGTGTGCTATGTGCTATTTTGTGTCATCGGAAGAAAAAAAATATCATAAAGTAAAGTGAAATCACACTTTAATCACACTTTATAAGATCAAAGTTATTGCATTAATGTACGTTTTTTCATGGCAGTTGTTCACCGCTGATGTTTTTGGTTGACAGTGTTAACTAACTGCACTGCATGACACTGGCTTTTATGGCGGATATGCTAAAATGTTCACAGTTAATAAAGGGAGGCTTTAAAAGGTTACTATTATCTATCAACTTAGTCACTGGTTTGCAAAGTTTAGCTCCTGTGTTCATCAGTCTGTGTAGATAATAAAAAGGTGTAATGTGTTATTTGGTTCATGATCCAGTGTCTTTCAATCCCAACGTGAATAAAATGTGGAGACACTGCTCCTTTGTGCATTTCTTCTCCTGGAATAAAAGTGGTCGTGTGTCAACGATGCTATCAGCTTTTCAGTCTAAACACGTTGGTATCTGCCTTTCGGAGCCCATATCGCTCAAACCCTTGTATGTCTACATGCTCCCAGACATGTGTTATGTATGCATATGAAGTGATGTTTAATGTTAAGTGCCTTTCTATGCTGACCCCCCCATTACTCCTCCACCATCCCTCCCATCCCTCCCTCCCGGCTGCAGGGAGTGTGGAGGAGCTGTGAGGGCTGGTTCAGTTCTCCGGCAGACACCCTGTTTATTTAGCCTGACATTCCTCCGCTGCTCCCCGAACCGGAGAGCCCACTACTCTGCCTAGTCTCATCCTGTCTCACGTCGGCCCCATCACTTCCAGTGACATGTGAAATATGTGTGTGTGTGAGTGTGTGCGCGCGCGCTGGGAGATGGTGTGCGGAGGAGCATGCGCACGAGTGTGGAAGTACCGCCCGTCTCCGTGTAAAAGTCTGACAAGTCCTCATTACCATCATCGGAACATCGCTAAGTATACATCATGGTCTTTACAAGCATGTCGGCGTCTGATGAGCGGCTGCAGGAAGCCATTACGCCCGACGACAGATCGCATTTGTGAGCTGCTCTCCTCGCGATGAGCCCCGCGCTGAAAGAGGAACCCCGCGCGGCGGTTTGGCCGGTCTGTCCTGTCTGTCCTGTCTCACCACTCCCGGAGTTTATTTACCCTTCACTTCTCATTAGGCCACCGACTTTCGCCTGTGCGCGGTGGCCATTTTAGATCGTCGGGTAGCCGCAAGGGCCCCCGGTGACTCACTGGAGTTGCTGTCGATACCGCTCACGTGCACGTCTTTATTCGCCTCTGTTCAGGATTTCCCCTAATTGATATTGAGTGCTGACTTGCATTTCGCTTAGCATGTGTTGAACTGCTTGTCACTCAAAATTAGCCGTCTTTACGAGGCAGCCCGGGCGCTCATGTGTGCACTCAAACACATCCTTAATGGTGCGGTTAGCGACGCAATTTACGATTAATTTTCTTTACTGAGACGTTTGGCTGCGGTGGTACATTCTCCCGCCTTTTTGGGTCGACTTTCCGTCTCTTTTATCCCTTCTGGAAAGCTCAATAACATATTTCAGTCCCGCGCCGGGTTTGTCCGGAGCCAGAGTATTGGCTTTCTCATTAGAGAAAGCGCCAACTCCGTTCCTAAAAACCCCTCCGTTCGCGCTTATTTATTGCTGTTCTGTGTGAGAAAATGTGCGGCTCAAGCGGGCAAGTGAGTCGAATCTGTCATGTGCTGCAGGTATGCGGGTGTGTGTCAGTGGCGCGGTGTGCATGTGTTCCTTTTCCCTCCATGACCAGTTGCTTCTGGCCTGTCTCACTCGTTACCCTGTCATAACAAGCACTCCGCCGCTGTATTTCACCCCGCGAGCACACACGCAGCCAACACACACACTCGCTTAGCGCACACGCGCCGAGGTCCGGCTCGCACACTCTGACTTTTCCTCACCTCATTAAGCCGCAGAAGAGGAGAAAGAGGCAGAAATAAGGAGCAGGAGAGCCGCAGAAATGGACGACGTGAGACAGCGCGGGGCTTTGAAAGCCTGCGTGTTTTATGTTCTTTTACGCCTTTCTAGGTCGCTGCTGCAGCGACGCAACCCGCTAAGTTGTCTAGTGCTTTGAAAAAAACACTAAGTCCAAAGTGCCAGGTTGGATCTGTCAGCCGGCTCGACAGGAGAGTCCGGGCGAGAGAGACAGAAGGAGAAAGCGACTGGATATGTGTATGTCAGAGAAAGTGTGTGTGTGTGTGTGTGTGTGTGTGTGTGTGCGCGTGTGTGGGTGTGTGTGTGTTTGTGTGTTCACTAAAACTCCCAATCCCCACTTTTTTCACATACACAGCCCTGCATGGATGAATGAGCAGACACACACATACTGTATCATACCTTCTATTCCTGTTTCCTTCCAACCCTCAGACACACACACACACGAAAACACACAAACACAGGAACACACACCCTGTCTCTCCTGGCCATGAGGTGATGGAGTATGTACAGTGTGCAGTGTGTGAGAAAAAGTCAAAGGCCCACTGTGATTTTACAGGGAAAGTCTTTGGGCCCGGTAACTCAGTCTGCCTCCGACTCTTTACAACAACCGTCCGCCTCCATCATGCGTGGCCCGGCCGGGACACACGAGCAGCCGCTGGATGAGAGGCTTTGGCAGCCGTCCTTCTCTGGCCGCGGACGCTCACAATGGGAATTGACTGCGGGGAATGCGATAGCGACCTTGTCTTATTACGCTAATGCGGCCTCTGCAAACACAGGATGGATAGCCTGTCCGCGGTGGCTGCCGTTCAGACTGGAGACCGCTGCTAAACGCATATCCTGTAATGCTTTTTTTATACTTTCTTTTACCGCTTTTGTGGCTCAGAGTTATGGTGTGGTTTTTTTTTAGCGCGGCCCCAGACTTGGAGGCGAATTGATTTCACTTGTGTTTTCGAAAGATATGCAACACAGTCTGGCCTCAAGGTCGGCCACATGGCTTTTTCCCATTAGGTCTGTTATGCTGATTGGGTGACGGGAGGAGGGGAGTTAAATGCTACCGAGAATTTCCCAGGTGAGGTAGACTAGTAACATTTAAAGTTTAAGTTCCTCTTGAGGTTAGGCATTGCTGTGTAAGCAAAAACAACAGCAATCAGTGAAATAAATCTAGAAAATCACAAGTGCACATGACGATTATCGAGGACAGTGAGAAAATTCCTTTGGTTTTACAAATTTGATACACACTGAATCTTTTTTCTAAGAGATTCAGGAGCTTAAGTAATGACAGAGCGTTGACAGCCACACTAATGGCTCTATGAGAGTGCACTTAGAGCTAATATCGGCACGCTAATATGCTCACTATGATGATGCTAACATGCCAATGCTTACCATGTTTGCCATCTCAGTTTAGCATATTAGCATGTTAACATTTTTTACTAAGTAGTACTGATTAGAAAATACAGGAAATGTGATTATGGGAACCAAATTCTGTGACAGTCCATCCTACAGTTGTGGAGACGTTTCACCAGAACCCACATGCCATCCTCATAGTGGCACGAGAGGAATCGGATAGGCTAATATTAAAGTTGGTGGGATACATCCTCTGGGGAACGCGAATGTGCAAAATTGTAAGACGATCCATCTCGTAGATGTTGAGATATTTCACCGGATAAGTACAAAGCCTCACATCTTACTTGTAGATATTAATGAACAGTACAGTAAATGACCACATCCAACTCTATTCACGAGCATTAGAGGCCCGTTCCCTCCTGAGAGTGATGGTTGATTAGCTCGCCAACCCCTGGCATCAAGCCTAAAAGTCTTCATTTTATTTTTTGTATTTGAAAGTCCCGTCACCTCAGTGTTTGCTCAGAAAAATGACGGCATTTGGACAACTGTAGTTGATGGCCTCTACCCTAAATTAAATACCATTAAGACATCCTATGGGGACCAGACGTTGTGGCAATCGATCCAAAAGTTGTCGAGATATTTCACACAAAAACACAATGTGACCCTCATGGTAGCACTGAATAAAAAACAGAGGGATTCATCCTCTTGGGACCATTTATATCTGGGCAGAATGTCATGGCAAAGTAGATATCCCATCCTGGACGGCCTGCCCAACGTGAAAAGAGAGCAATCCCACAAATGGGGCGCGAGCTGAGGAGCCGTAAGGCGATACATACTCTCAGTTTCAAAAGTTCTCATGCTCAAAAACTTTTTGCAAAAGAAAAAAAAAAAAGAGGAAAACGAATGATCTGAATTAAAACCTCATCACACGAAAACAAATCTTACTGTGGCAGCTGTGTCGCTTTCTTTTCTCAGAAACCTGTTTAAGGCCTTCTGTCTCCTGACAGGAGCTCAGGTCAGGGCGGGTTGAGGCTGTAGCCCCGGGGCCCAGATGCCAATATGAGTGCGTTACCTGCATTGCCCCTGGGCCGTGCCGACTTGACAGGCCCGGTGTGAAAACAACATATTCCCCCCATCCAGCCCACAGCTAGATAGATCCATCAACCTCAAGCGGAGTTTGGTCCTGGCAGCGGCAGTGACAGACGTTTCATACTTCATCACTGTCAGTCAGGGCGGCTTTGATGGATGAAGAGCTAAATTGATGTGATTAAACGAAGTGTTAAATCATTAGAGGTGAGCGGAATACGAACAAGTTAAGGGCCCGTGGTGGCAGACACACATGAAAATGAAAAAAAGATGACACAGGAAGCAATGTTAGAAATATAAAAGGATATTAAAATGCAAACACAAACAAATGAGACTCCTCGTCTCTTTATTTCCTCAATCCATTTCATCCTCTCGTTTTTTCCCCACCGAGAGCGAGAAAAGTAAAGGAAGCCGATCCTCTCAAATTAAACTTCACATTCTCCTCTCATGCCATTTGCTCCCCAGGAATTCTCCGCCTCGTTCCAATCAAAACTACAGCAAAGCGAGGTTCAAGGCGGAGGGGGTGGGGGGGAGTCAGGGTTCGGAGGCAGGGGGTGATGGATGAGTTTTCAGCGCCATGTTTGTACAGTGCATAGCTGGAGCTGCTGATGGGAGGGGAAGCAACCGACCGCCACGGATGAAAACAAATACGGAGGAGCGGTAATAAGAAAAGTACGCCCGCTGATTGCAACAACATTGGCATGGACGTGAACGTGTGGCGGTAAAAAAACCAGCAGATGTTTCAAGTCGCCAAACACGAGATGTAGTCCCACCAGATACGTGGTGCTGCGCGGCTGAAGGATGCTCTTTGGCACAGGGAGGACTGTAAAGTGGCGTGTGTTCCGTGTTTGACTCAGGTCCAGATCAGGGTCATCCATCTCCTAGCCTCGGCCGTGTGACGGGTCAGTGGGGGTCTAATGTCTCAGCCAGATGTGTCTTCAGCTCCACCTTTGTCTTTGCATTCAGGTTATTCAGGCTTGTTCACCGACTTCCTTCCGCAGTCTCTGACGCTCACCTGGAAGTTCTAGTGACCAATGAAAAGCACCGCTTGTGAACTTACAGATACTCTGGGTTTAAGCATTTTTGGAAACATCTTTAACGTCTTTAATACAAACAAGTCGCACATCATATCTGTAACTGTGCTAAATGTAGATACATCCATCGTCTGTAACTGCTTATCCCTTTCAGGGTCACGGTGGGGTGGGTGGGGGGTACTGGAGCCGATCACAGCTGACATTGGGTGACAGCGGGGTACATGGTGCATAGGTTGGCAGTTCATCACAAGGACAAACAACCGTTCTCGCTCCCACCCACGCCGATGTACAATACAAACAGATTAACCTAACTTTTTGTGAGGAAGCCTGAGTAGTAGTAGTAGTAGAAAACCCACGCAGACACAGGGAGAAAGTGCAAACTTTGCCGTGCTGTCCGAATGTAAATATAGTAAAAATGTAATAAAAATGTCAGCCGTCATTTTTATCCAAGTGATTAATAAATCGCTATAGCTCTTACCTTATAAGAACAGATTTCAATTTTCTGTTGATAGATATCAGCTAAATGATCATTATCGGTCTCTGGTACTGATATTGGTGTCTGCCTTGAACATTCAGCATCGTCTAGACTTTGTATGTGGATCCTGGATCTGCGTCAATAATGTGAAAAACAGGAAACCTTTGTATTTGGCGACGATGATTTGACTCGCTGTAAGCCGACAAGTTGCTTGACAGTTTGGAAACTTTGATTCTGTTGTTCTTTTTGGTACATGTGATATCTATTTCATGTCCGTGTGTCCTGGGAGAGGGGCTCCCTCTTCTGTGGCTCTTCCTGAGATTTTTTTTTTTCCTGTTGAAGGGTTTTTTTTTTTTTCAGCATGGCACTTTTTTCGAGGGTCTTTCACTGTACAGACTGTTAAGCCCAGTGAGGCAATTTTTGTCTTCCCTTCTGCCACTTAGCCGCTAGATGCTGTTGGAGTGTCAGTCTGCAAGCTAGTGATGACTTGCTCATTAGCAAACATTGTGTAAATAGGCAATCAACAACTTTCCTGAACAAGTTACACAACTTTGTGCCACACAGCTTTCTAATTTGCATTTGTAATCTTGGAGGCCAGGGATATACAAAAGACGGATCAAAGAAAATAGGATAATGATCTCCTCCTCCACAGGCAGCAGGTGAAGACTAAACTTCCCATCACATCTCTCCTGCATCCCTGCCTTGTTTTTAGTCTTTCTGAAAACCTCAGGGTAGCCGGCCGCCAGCTGATTTTGCCCTCATTTTCATGAAATTAAAAGGTTTGAACTTTTGGCCAATTAAGTTGGATCCCACGGTGATTTCTTGCGTTCCATAGAAAATGTTACCTTTCGAGGCGGATTCACATGTGCTCTCACATATCAATCTTTCCAGGCTTCAAGCCATGCACCTGTGACCGAACACACAAGTGAACCAATCAGCGTCCTTTGAAGAAACTGCAGGCAGCTACGCTTGTGGTTTAGGGGTTAAGACAGCGAGACAAGTGTTCATGTGAAAACAACTCCAGTGACGGCTCCTTAACATAGACGCTGTAACATCTTTAAAGAAGAGAGTATATTTCACTGAATGAGGAGCGGAGAACGGCACTGAAGGAATTTTTGCTGACGGAAAAGATGCTTTATCTTGACCGGCTTCAGCAACTGGCTCGAATGATCCTGATTCGTTAGAGGTAGGCCATGATGGAGAGTGTGATACATGAATGGTTTGTCCAATCATCCGCCAAATACCTTTTTAAAAGCGCTTCCCCCTTTTCCAACCAGCTTCTAGTGGTGCCTCTCCAGATGGTTTGCGTTTCAGACTATAGAAAATAATGGGAACAACTTTGATGTTGCTCAAAGCACTGTGGGTGCAGCACTGTATGCCATTTTGCCATGTAAAGGAAATATCATAAGAAGCTCCTGGATCCAACCCCTCATAACAGCTACTGGTTGGGGCTCAACTTTCCATCAAATGTACTTCGGCTGTGTTCATAGCTTTTTTCGAAAATATCCTACCAGCCCCCAGACAGACAGACAAACAAACAAACAAATGAAAACACTCACCTCCTTGGCAAAATAACTCATAAACTCATAAACAACCATCTCCTTCAAAAGCCAGTAACAGCATCTGACTTGCTTCCTGTCTAGCCAGGAAGCAGAGGCGGAGGACAGAGCAAAGCGAGGAAGGAGCTGACAGTCGGGTCTTTATGAAGTCGGGAATGAATGAATGATCAGAGGTCGCGAGGTCAGAGCTCAGGAGAGGACTGCGGGGTTTATCCACACATTTGGACTTGTTAGGGTGAACCTCAGACCCCAGTAGGAGCCACAAACATGAAACCACCGATGCCCTAATGAAAAACATGCTTTGGTGTTTTGTGGAGCCACTTCAGGAACACAGAGTGAGAGTTTTAATTGGCCTCCAATAAGAAACAGCATGCTTTTATACAAGTTGGCTGCTTTGTCCCCTGTGTGTGTGTGTGTGTGTGTGTGTGTGTGTGTGTGAAGTGTATAGACGGAGGCCGGCTGGTGTATAGATGGGTTTCATATAGCACACGCAGTCAAAACAACTTTATGAAGAGAAACAGCTATTGATCTGAGCAGCAGGCAGCCATATGATATCAATAACGACTCTGTCACACACACGCTGACACACACGCACACACACACGGAACCCCATTCAACATGGGATCAATCAATTCTCCGCAGTGGAACACCAATTGATCACACTGTAGGGACTGAAGCATCCACCCCCCCGGTGCATGTGTGGGAATGTGTGTGCGTGCGTGCGTGCGGACTGAAACATTTGATCATGCAACCATAACTCCATTATGGTGCAAACCACATGCTGCCTGTCATTAATTCACAGTCGTTTCATATTAACATTTGATTCCTGAAAATCCATCTCTCGCTGCTGAGTTCATGCCACAACACTTGTTATCGACGCAGGTTAGCACTATATGAAATATACCACACAGTGTTGTGCTGCACTAAGGATTGACTTGAAGCGATGTTGCTGTTTCTTATGTACAGATTGGACCCTCAGTAAACTTGGAACCATTATGCTCATATCTAAACAACAGAATAGGTCTTGAGCAAACGACTGAAAAATGACATACATGATCCATGGAGAGCTACAATGACGGGCCTCGAGAAAGACTCGACTTTTTTAGATACATCATGGTAGCAATAAAAAAACATGAGGTTAAACTTGTGAAACTGTTGCATTTTGGTTTGTTAGGTTAAGAAAATATCATAGTTTGGGTTGAGACAATTGTGTTTGTATTGTAAGTTAAGTTAAAGTAAATCAGTGTTGACTTTTGGTTTCACACAAGACAGGAACAACCTCGTCCTGGATCCTATATTTGAATAGAAAGTACTCAAAAGTCTGACTTGAGACAATTGCAAATTGAACATTTTCTTTCTCTGATTGTGGATAAAATAAGTTAAATTAAACATGCACTCATTTGGCTCTGATCCATCACTGAATGCAGGTGAATCACCACCATCTGCCGTTGCTGAATGCAGTGAAGGATGTGAGGCGTACAGTACTCAGTTTGCTGCTTTGATGCCATTAACAAGTGAATGACATCTTTGCTAATGGTTCTGGATGTGACTTTGTTGGTCAAAGTTCACCAGCGTCAAACTCAAGCGGCAAAGTCCAGATGCAAAATCTGCTTTGCCACCGTTTGTTCGTGTTTTTTTTGCCCTCTCGCTCGCGTTGAATGCAACTGACAAGAGGTGAACATTCATCGCTGTGGATATGGAGTATGTTCGTCCGTGCCCTAGAACCGGAAATCCAACAATCATTAATTCAGTTGCATCTGTTCACGTTTGCCTGCACAGCAGATTTACAACTGCTTTTGCCATTGGTTACTACTGCAAATAAATACTGATATCAAGTGTTGTCTGACCAACAAGTTCTCTTCAAATCAAACAATATGTGCCATTTGTAACTGCCCTAAGAAATACATACATACATCTGATCTGATGCCCATTTCAGCAGGAAAATCACTGATGTGACTCAGGCAAGGTTAAAATGTCTGCGTCGGTGAGGTTAGGACACCGTCTCTGTCATGTTTGGAATAATAACTGTTGAGGTTAGCTAACAGTTGCGGTTGTGGTTGAAGGAGAACAACACTGACTGGCCATAGGAGGTGAGAAGTGAACGTTGTCAGATGTTTTGAAGACACTTTGAACCAACCAGGCCTCCTCCCTCTGCAGACTCTGTGGCTCCATAACAGCCTCAGTGGAGAGTCAGTCTCACCTTTAAGTCTGAACCACCTAGTTCCCCTTAAAGGTCCAGTGTGTAGCATGAAGAGGAAGAAACTGAATATGACATTAATAATGATGTTTTTATTAGTGTATATCAACTGACACTAAGAATAGTTAGAATGAGCCTTCTACAGTGTATCTACAGGGTCTTCATCCACGGGGTCCACCACGTTTTTACAGTAGCCTAGACTGGAGGTGTGGGAGCTTCTGAGGTGTTATTTGTGTGGGTATTGCTCAAACTCTCCAGAAACACAAGCCTTTTGCAGCCCATATGCTTTGAAATCCCATCAAACAGAGGCCGGAATAATTAAATGTAGACCGCTAACAGGCGAAGGCGCCACTTAATGATGAGTCTCGTTTCTGCCTTCTGTGGCCTGCAGATAGCAACATTTTCATTTTTCTTTGCTTTTAATCACTTTTTTTGTTCTTTTGCAGTAGGAAAAACATACAGCTTCCACAAAGCAACGCCATCTATATCGGTGGACATAAAGCCCTGATTTAGTTTCTATTTTATCCATATCTCATTGTGGGTGTCGAGGGTGGGTGTTCATATCAGTGCGGCATTATGTTACACTCTGCTTCCTAACAATCCCGTTACACCCACAGACAAACTGGAAATCTCCTATAGGAAACAATCCCTCAACAACATGTCGCCAATGAGCCTTAATACCTGACGAGAGACTCCTGCCCACATCCGTCTTCAGAAATCCAGACATGCAGCCATAGTTAGTTATATTTAACTTCATCCTGACCCTGTGTTTTGTGTGTTACGCCGATATGACGATGTGAGGTTTGGTGAATAACTTTGATGACCAACTTTAGGGTCATATCCTTTGTTTGGTGGCAGCTCTGTCAGCTGGAGCAGAAGTTAGTCGGACAATGAACAGAGATGCACAAATTCCACACAGTTTACAGTTCTGTCCTACCTTATTTGGGGTTATCCAACCGAGCTCTTTAAATAATTCACCTTACAGGGCCTGTCAGCTCGCTAATTAACAAGCTCAGTATCTCCTTTGGTCAAATCATACCACACCAAATGTAAAAGTGACACATTTGTTTTGCCTTTTCGATGTCTTTTTGGTTTGTTTGTTTAGTGAATCCATTTTCAGTCTTTATGCAAGGCTAAGCTAAATGGCTGCTGTTTTTTTTGTTTTTTTTTTATGTAGCTGACAGAGGTGTTGTGGCGTTATTAAGGATCCGGCTGCTGTTTTTTTGTTGCCAAGACCCGTCATACTCAGCCTCTGATTAGTTGCCTTCATTGGAGTGAGACTGTTTAAGGTTTGGATAAAAAATGTCAGGCAGAGCCAATAAGAGGGCAGTGTAGAGTGGATCTTATGGCATGTGGAATCAGTTGCTTCTTCTTCAACTTTCGTCGGGAAAGAAAGTTTTTTTCCAAAATGGCTAAAAGCTGAAGTGATGTTCTACAGCTCCCCTCTAAGACACAGTGTATGCTACAGTAGCTTGTTCCGTGTGTCCAAAGCTCTGCTGCAGACAAACTGAACGTGGCTCCGCTTGTTTGAGCTCACAGGAAGGACTCACACTGCTGACAACACGCTAGCCAGAGCCTCTTGCAGGGTGAATACACGATTAAGCCACAGCACAGCTCAACTTTATACGAACACCTCGGAACAATGTCCAGAGGACAGGAAATATCATCGGGAAGGTTCCTTTCTTCCTGCGTATGACTTGTTTTTGTATTGTCCCCCTCGCCCCATGCGATGCACTTCCTCTGCTCTCCGAATGAGATTCTCGGGGTCTTGATTTGATCTCCAGGCCTTCATTTCTCTCCCCGCCGTCTCCCTGAGGTGCATTGTCTCTCATCTGCTAACTCAGCTCTTTAAGTTGCAGCGCAGCCTCCCCTACTCCTCATAATTCACAAAGTTTGCTTTAACAACCCACACACGCGCGTGTGCGTACACACACACACATACGCACACACACACACACACACACCTACACACACACACACCTACACACACACACACTTTCTCATTGCTTCGGTGTTCAACCTTGGGAATAGACTTAGGGAAGCGGGGAAGTACAGACGGAGAGTAGGTGGGAGGGGGGAAAGGAAGGGATGACTGTTCTCTTGTTCTCTCCCTTGGTTCATAATTACCTGGTGAGCGAGGTGTGTGTGTGTGTGTGTGTGTTCGGTGTGACCCATTGGGGTGGTCCTGTAGCCTTTGTGCAGATTAAATGCTGATGCAGAGTGGAGACAGCTGGGCAAAGTGGAGCTCAGGTCATTAAGGCTCTACTGGCAAGAGCAAAAACAAGCACGCACACACACAACGACACACACACACGCACACACACACACACACACACACACACACACACACACACACACACTTAATGCACCACTCAATGAGCCTTTTATTTTGGAAAACAAACAAAGCAGGCAAAAAAATGAAAGTAGGAAAACAGTACTTTTGACAGGCCCTCTAAGGGGTCTCGGGATAGAGAGATGAGGGAGGGAGGATAAAACGAGAGGGAGAAACAGAAGGGAGGGGGGGAAGGTGTCTTGGAAAGCTAGACGGTCGGAGAAGTGTGTATTTGTTCAAGCGAGGGCTTTCGAGTGGGTCCAAAACAAAGTGGGGGATTATGGGAGATCAGAAGAGACCCTCTGCCACCCCACCCGCTGTCCTGCTCTGCTCTTCCCGACCCCTCCATCTCTCCCCTGTCAGCATGAACATCCCGCTCACACCCAGGGGTCCTGTAGGAACTACGGGCCTTTGTGCTTCGAGGGTACGCTGACCGCATGCAAGAACTCCCGGGTGTATCGTTTCTGGAAGGACACTTACACAATCTGTCCGAAGTATAATGTTAGTCGGAGACTGACAGCAGTGATTCCTGAATGTTCCCATTGTGAGGACTGCCAGTATCAGACCACGGATTCCCAGTTGGTCAGATGGCATCCCAAAGAACCCAATTAGAAGTAGATATGGCCTGGTAATGACTCTGATACATCAGTAAAACCGTGGCATGAAACAAATCTCAGTGGCAGGAACACGCTTTTAAGCTTGATTGTCGGACACGTAAGAATTATAGTTTTGTGTCACAGCAAATCTAAAGTCTGGGCTGAATACGTTGGATGGTTAGTGGCGCTAATAACTCTCCCTCTCATCCAGTAGCTGAGTGTGCTGAATTTGATGGAAGGCACTGTGGTGACATGACGTAGCAGAAGGAGATGTACAGCAAAAATGATGCACAAACAGTAAAATAAAGCACCAACTTCTACGTCTGTTTGGGTGGACTTTTCTGTTTCTCCCTCACACAGTGCTGTGCTTATGTTCTGCTTGGGCTGAGGCACAAACAACACTTGGTAAGGGTGAAGAAAACATGGTTTGGGTTAAAATGTCTGTTTTGGTCACGGGTGGAGGTCCGACTTCCTGTGAAAGAATAGTCAGTTTGGGTCGCCAAAAAAACCACTGGAAATGTCCGCAGCTCTCCTTAAAAATATCGGTGTGACTCAAACTGCGGTTGGCCGTTTGTCAACCTTCTTGGCTGTAATAGTGCCACCCCTGTCCCCTCCACCTCCTGACGTGGCATTCAGCTAACAAACATACACTGTGAACAGGATATTGTGTTGTGTGATTCATTCTGAATCACTCAAACATCACTTATGTATTAATGAGAGGTAGTTGGATCAGAACCTGGGTCAGAAAGCAGCCTTCACATTATCCACAATGTTTCCGTCTGTGGTGTTATATTCAAAATGACCCACAACATTACGTCTCTGTTGGTCGACATTACATATTTAGCATGGTGCGCTAGTTTTTTCTGTATAGTGTTAGCAAAGAGAACAGCAATAGAACAGAGCTTGGACCGGGTCAGACACGTTGATATATATAGCAATCAATGACACAACAGCTCCAGCCGAAACATCTTGATTATCCCTTGGTGGCTGGCTGCAGGACAGGTCATAAACCCCTCCCCCTTCCTGTTAGCAGACGGGACAAACTAAAAAGTCAAATAATCATCAAATACATCTTTGTCCCAAAGATGGTCTCTGCCATTTTGTGTAGGTCTTTTAAAAGCTGACCTGTGTTCATTTTGGATTTAAATAATTATTTAATGCGGTAAAAAGAAGGGAACAAAATCGTGATTGACAGCTGAGTCCCAGTTGCAAGCGGGTGTGTGGCCAGGAACTCGACACTTGACGTCACCAGCCTAAAGCCTGGTTTATGCTTCTGCGTCGCGGCGACGGCGTAGCTACGTCGTCGACCCTACGCCGTCATTGAGCATTCATAGTTCTGCGTCGAGGGGACGCGTTGTTCCGCCAAGCGGCTAGGGGGGTGTGGCTGTGTCTTTGTTTGGTTTCGGGGGGTTCATATCGGATTCCTTGGTTTTCTTCCGGTCAGACAGTAAACAATGGCAACTGAGATGGAGTGGGTGTTTTTGGAGATAGAGCTCGTGGATATTGAACAACAAATGCGGTGGCGGTGTTGTTATACTGTTGACCGGAAAAGCAACTGCCGGAAATCACGTTCTGAGCGGACCAATCACAGTCCTTGCCGTTCGCGTCTCGACGCGTCGATGTGACGTGTAGTCAGGATTTTTTGGAGGCGCACGTCAGGCTACGGCGTAGGGTCCGCGTAGGGGTCTGCGTCGACGACGTAGCTACGCCGTCGCCGCGACGCAGAAGCATAAATCAGGCTTAATACGGCAGCGCTCGTATCTGTGACATTTTGGCTTCATTTCTGCACAGTGGGAGGAAACAGAAATGTGTTATCCATTTTTATATTTATGAATGGCCAGATCTTTCATTTCAGGAATGCCTGTTGTAGAATACTCTGAACCAGACTGTTCCCAGCTTTAGATATTGTTCCACTGATTCTCGAGCTCCAGGATGTTCACGTACAGACGGTAATGACTGCTGGTCCCCGGCCTCCACTTTGAGAACCAACGCCTTCCTGATTTATCCTCCCCAAAAGGCAAATGTTGCAAGCTGCACGGCTGGATGCAGGTTTCAATGTGTGCTCCACCGTGTCAAGGACTTTCTTAAGGGAAGTGGTCTCGGGGCCGCCGAGTCAGTCAGGTGACTGAGGTGCGCCACTGCGGCAGCTGTCAGGAGACGTGAAACAAACGTCCCTCCGGCGGGCCTCCTTCCCAACTTAATTTCATTAAATCCGTGATTTGTTTCTGTTTGTGTGCCGCAGAGTTCGGAGGGAGGAGCGAGCGAGCAGACTTGGGAGTGAGGGAGGGAAGAGAGAGGGAGAGATAAATGAATGAGTGAGAGGGAAGCAAAGTATGTGTGAGAGAAACAGAAGGCATTGGAGGAGCGATTAGTGCGGCGGTATCCATCACTGGAGCTGCGCTGCTCTGGTCGTTTGCCACGGACACTGAGGAATACTTCATCTGGTCCCAGTGAGAGGGGATACACACACACACACACACACACACACAGATAACCATCTATTATTGTGTAGTGTGAAACTCCAGCCACAGCCCTCCTGCTTCTTTTTCAACCTACTATTACCTCCTTCTGCATTTACTTTTTTCAACCCAGAGTCGATTATTTTCATCTTTCATCCAAATATCTCGACTTTTTTTTTGCAGTGTTTTGAGTATTTCACAACCCTTTGACCTTGTTACAAGCCAGTTCTGATCTCCCTCTTTCTCTCTGTGAGCCTGGCTGCTGCAGCACCACTTGCTGTCCTCGTTTATTATGCCGACATGCATATTGCATCGGCGGGTGCGCGTGCCGCCTTTGCAAGCCTGCGCGCGGCTGCATGTCAGTGTGTGTACGCGAGCTCGCATGTCTTCATACATGCGTGCATGTGTGTCTGAGTTGACAGCTGGAGACAGATGTGTGTGTGCGCACGGTCATAAATATCATTAAAGTTACAGCGCGGCACTTTGCAGAGCTCACTCAGGCTATGAAAACAAAAGCAAAACAGACTCAACCCCTGATCTTTATTTCATGACGGCACTGTGTGTGTGTGTGTGTGTGTGTGTGTGTGTGTGTGTGTGTGCGTATTAGTGACTCTGTTTGTGCATGAGATTGTAGACTTTGTGATCTACCATATTCCATGAGTCAGAGGTTTCTTTCATGATCTTAGGGAAAGAAACAGCATGGTGAGAGTGTGTACAGTGTGTGTGTGTGAGAGTCATGACATGGGAACAATTAAGAGTGTGTTCAGCTGACCCCACTGGTGAAAAGGCGGCTCTCTTTCATTCTGACTTTTTCCATCCCTCCTCTTCCTCTCAGTATGCGCCCTCGTTTTTCTCACACCAACGTCCTTATCTGGTCTGTAGGTGTGGTGGGAGAGAAATCTCAGGAGAAAATGAAGAGAGTCGGTGAGATACAAATACGCGTGTGTCCTTGCTGTCTCTTAAACCCTTCTTGTAAAAGTTCTCACTCTCATTTACGGAGCTGCTTTATGGTTCAGTCAGCTGGCGACTGCATTACATTGTAATTAAAACCCAATGCTAATCTTCCCAGTGTACACTCACAAGGCAAACACTCTCCGAAATTAATGAATATTATTATGTTTTTTTCGGAGAAAATGTAATTTCTGCATTTGTGCCCCGCTGTGAATAAATTCAGTTTCAGATCATTTTTCCTCCATGACGAGAGTACAATTCTGGCGGAACATCAGAATTATATACGCGAGATTTTCCATGGTCAAATTTAAAGATCTTGAACATCCACAAAACATCGTCTCTCTGCACGTTCAGCGCAGAAATATGTTCTGGATCAGCATTGAAAAATCAATCGAAGTAGCTGTTTGATGTTTCCCTTTTTTTTTTTTTCAAATCAAATTTTCCATACCGCTTTGCCAGAAGTTCCCGCTGAATAGTCATGCCAACAAAAAAACTGATGGATGATAAAGAGAGACATCGGCAAAAAAACAAAAACACACAACAACTGGTGGATGAACTCAATCCATTGCTAAAGTTAAAGGGGAACACAGACGGAATATTTCCAAGTAAAGAAAACAACAAGAGAGAAAAAAGTTTGTTTGTTCGCTGGCGTCGGCGGTGGCGTCTGAGAAGGATTTATATCCCATCAGGGGCCAAGCCTGGCAGAAGGGAGACGACAGAGGCTCGGTGGCGCTTTGGGGGCTCAGCGCCACGCATAAATCACCCACCTGGAAGAGCTACAAAGACTGGCATTGGTTGTGGCACCGCGCCACCAGCCCGACAAGCCGTTTGTGTGGAAATGAGGGGAAACAGACGCGCTGATAATGGCAAAGAAATCAGACTTGTTTCTCAGACCTCGCCACGATGCAGCTCAACACTTTGCATGAGTTCTGACAGAGGGAAGCGAAGGACCGAGGCAAGGGGAGGAAGAAACCCGGGTCAAAAGGATAAAAAAGCAAACAAGGTCTTTTGGAAAGGAGGAAGAAGAATGGAAAAGATCTGTGAACCACGAGGGTGCCGTGCTGCTGCTTACACACTGTGAACACTGGGTCAGAGATGTGCTGCGTGTCACGCTAGACAAGAGGAACGATGATTAAAGATCTCACCTTCGTGTCCAAGTGTGTGTCCTGTTTGGTGTGTGCGCGACGCTGCATGTGTGTTTTCAGTAAACTTTTGCACCGGCCCCTTAGGTGGAGGCCTGGGGAGGGAAAGTTGGACGGAGCTGGTGCTCGCAGTGTTTTCCAGAGTTTTCCACCTTCCACAGACCTGGGAACAGGACACATGTGGAAGACGTCAAGTCCACCGGCGCGGCTTTTGCCAAAAAATTAACACTCGGATTGATTTTAGCGTGATTGCCTTATTATCAAGGGCCAGTCGTTCACTTATTCTCTCATTTGCTAACGGATTTGTGTTTACACGGGAAATGTAATGATCCCTGTGCGGGCAGGGCAGCAAACACTACTCATTCCAGACACAGAAAAAGAATATACTGTGGTGACAGAGTGGTGAGAGTTCACATACAGTAAATGATAATGTAAACGCTGCTGGCATGTTAGCAAACAGTCGGCTGTTTCGAAAGACACAGCGGTGGCATTCATTTGCAATCTGCGTTAATGACGAGCTGACGGATGAAGGTCCGGTCTTGTGGGTTTTCGGCGCACGTGCATTTCCATGACATCAGGCCCGCTTGCTTGATGGTGCGTCTTTAACTGATGACCCGCTTTTCTTGAGTAGTGGTCGCAGGAGTAGCTGTAAAAAGTCTTCCCTCCCCACAGTATTGTCGAAGAATGGCCGCTAACAAAGCTACTTTGCTTCTATGCTGACAGAGAAAGAGAGTTTAATTTCTTGTCAATCCTCTCAAAACATTTTATGATGGAGCACGACAGGAAAGGAGTCAGCTGAGGCGGTTCGAGTGTCCGATGCCTCATGGGCGCCCACTTTTAAAGGCTTTTCAGGGCTCGGCCAACTGGGAGAAGACCCCATGCCAGATCCAGAAGTCCCTGAAGAGATCGTATATCTCATCTAGCCACTGGAGCACCTCAGGATCCCCCCGGGCCGAGCTGCAAAGTGTTGGTCAGGAGAGGGACGTTGGAATACCCTACTTAGCCTGCCTCCGCCCGCGACTCGGCCCCTAATAAGCATAAGAAAGTGGATGGATGGATCTTATGAAGCAGCAAAATCAGGAATTTTTACCAGCAGTAGCTTACCAAGACTGAGCTGTAAGCTGAAAGTGAGCATGGTGAAACAGTAAAAATACAACAGATGTCTGAAAGTACAAACAGGGAAGCAGGAGAGAAACTAGACAGGGAAATCAGCACAGCGCGGTTTGACTAGGCCTCGGCCAGAAGTGCCAACGGCAAAACCCCGTACTGGTAATCATTCAGCTCTGTGTTGGTCTCTACCAACTCTAAAAGAAAACATGTCTCTTTAGCTGCGAAGTGCTACATTTTGCAAGCTGCTAACTGTCTGTTGGTGGTGGGCTGCAAGCATGTAGTGGGTTTTTAAGATGGCTATTGCAGCCTGCTGCATTTAAAACAAGGATGATGAGAACGGTGATGACATTTTTTCTGCAAAATGTTATTAGGTTAGCTTTGTTATAGTTTGGAAAGCATCTTGCTTCAGCTTATAATATTATCTGCTTTTGTTCGCCACCGACGCGGCTGGACATGTCCCAACGTGTCGCCTTTTGTGTCACAAACATAGCTGGAAATTGTCCCGACGTCTCATCGTTGTCACGCTTACAAATGTTGAAATGCTGTCTCGAACAGCGGCCACTGGCTTGGACGCCTTCTCTCGAGCTGTAACGCCACCGCCGTCCCCTCCGCAACGTGAGTCATCTTATGCGAACATGATAAGTTGGGGAAACGTCAATACTGTATGTAAGCTATTACATATTTGAATGTGCTGGCGGTTTGCAGAAAAGGTACGCTGCAATCATTTTATTTTGGTGACTGCGCTGCTGTGCATCGCCTCTCATGATGCACATGCTTATATGATCCATCGTTAATAACGAATGTTCATCACAGCAGCTTTAAAAGAAGCTGCACTAGAGGCTATAAGTGATGTAAATAAGAAAAAGAAACATTTCGGGACCTTTTTTTTTTTTCTCTTTTCAAAATTGATTAAGCTGAAA
Organism: Sparus aurata; assembly: GCF_900880675.1. Taxonomy (NCBI): domain Eukaryota; kingdom Metazoa; phylum Chordata; class Actinopteri; order Spariformes; family Sparidae; genus Sparus; species Sparus aurata. Next base: position 28,291,601 of record NC_044188.1, read on the forward strand.
ACCGAAAGCACACGGAGCAATAAATGCTCGCAGCGAGTGCCTCCGTTCGCTTAGGCGCACAACATCCGCAAACGCATGCAAAAGGACTGATATCCACAATCGAGGAACGCCATTAACATTCTAGGGGAGTCGAGTCTGGAGTGGGTCTGTGTCAGCGCCGCACTAACATCAAAGAGACAAAGAGGGAAGGAGAGAATGGTGGAAAAAAAGAAGAAGAAGAAGAAGAAGAAGAAGAAGAAGAAAACGAGAGAAAGAAAAAATGACGATGAGAGATGGAAGGGAGGCGACTGAAGAAAGTAAACAGTGGGAGCTTTGATAGTTGGAGCGGGTGAGACAGAGTGACAGGCATATAGGGAGAGGGGGAGGAAGAGAATATGGGGAGGAGGAGGAGGAGGAGGTGGTGGAGGGCTACAAAAGTGACATTTGGATATTTCACAGAAGACAAACTCCAACCCAGGGCACAGCCATGACAAGCTCACAGTGCTTATCACCACCGCTGTCGGACAAAAAAGCTCACATCTGTAGAGCGTTCCAGTTTGAGAAATCAGGGGAAAAAAAAGAAAAAAGAAAGCGGAGCAGCCTCGTGGATCAGAGCAACAATGGAGTCACAACATGGGGTTTGAATAGCTGCAATTACTTCTCTCTAGTCAAACATCAAAGTCAGCGATCGCGCTGGCTGTCACTCCAATTAGCAGAGTGAGAAATGTCACATCGGAGGGTAGGGTTTTTTTTCGGCTGCGGCGGTGTTACGTAACAGGTGCGTGTGTTCTAAAATATGACAGCAGACGCCCCCCTCGGAGACAGACTCACCGTCTCACTGTCAACTTGTCACCCGGGTGACGCCGCCTGTCTGTGCGCGTCTGTTTGTTTGCACAGGTGATGTCTGAGTACCAGAAAGAGGGATAAAAGAGCATTTCCAGGGTTAGAATGAAAGAATCAATTAGCGAGGAGAAGACGGGAGTGCTACCTGTAGAACCAGGCCAGCAGATGTTTCAGGTGGCTTTATTTCAGATCCTCGCAGTACTGAGGCAGCCGTGAAAAATTCTCAAGTACCGCCTTAAAAGTGGCGTGTGTTCCTTCTCCCTTCTAGAATATGCAAATATTTTCATCTCACAAGTTGAACCGCTGGACACAGGATGTCTCCTGCGTTCGTGCACCGGAGGCGATCATCGCACTTGTGTATGCTGAATATTAAACCCGGACCGGATTCCAAACTATTTCATAAATCGCCCTCGTATGGCCGCCTCCCTCAGTCAGATTTTCAGCGAGCGGAGACCCTTTCAGCCGCGAATGTGAAAACAGCCTTTGAGCGCCAAACTCTGCACATGCATCATTCTGCGCAGTGGGAGCTGGAACACTCAACCGTAGGAACAAGAAGAAAAACACATCTCTGACTGGAGGGGGACTTTAAGCCTCTTTTTCCACGTCCACCAATCACCTCTCATGCTCATTGTACCTGTGGCCGAACGGAGCGAGACACTGGCATTTTCATGAAAAGTCGGCGTCCTCCATGGCCGATATGATGACTCCAAGAGAAACCTTACGTTGTTTGGGGCCCGTAACACGAGCAATGCGATCAAAATGCACTCCATACTTTGAGCCTGTGCATGAGCAGACATGTGGAGCGGGATTTCGCCACCGTTTGTGATCTGCGTTCTAGCTGTGCTCACAAAGCCTCGTGTCCGTGTTTGAAAAATGGCCCTGTGCAAAACACAAGAGGTCAAAGGTTTTCAGATTGGCCACCATGCCTCGAATAAAGACTGTCTCTTATTGAACTTCTGTGATATAGAACAACCTCGAGGGAACAGCAGTGTAGGTGCTGCTGTACTGTACATCATACAGCAATTGCCATATTTTCAATTTGCGAGGAGGCAGACAAGCGACTCAGGTCAAGTCTCAAGCGAATCACAGGTCATTTCGTTGAGGGGAAGTTAAAAAAGTCCCACTTCAAGTCACTTTATTCCCAACCAAAATGCTACAGTCTTACCTGCAGTGTTTACTCTTTATCAAGCCAAACAGCATGGTGTCAGCACTTGTCTAATAATGATCTTATTGGCTTTTTATCTGACCTGTTCAATTATTGATACTCAGTGAAATGAAGTCATCAAGTCAAGTCACAGGCTTTATTTCCAAATCCAAGTCGAGTCTCACGTCACGTATTTTCTGTCAAGTCAGTCTTGCAAGTCATCCAAACAGTGACCTGAGTCAACTCCAGCCCGAGTCCCAGTGACTCGAGTCCACCAGTCTGTAACTGGTTTTATCACGAGGTTGTCGGCGTCTGTCAGACTCAGCTCAGCAGGTGACTATCATGTTTAAATCACGTTTTTAATCTCGCTTCTCAGTAATTAACAACTAAAAAGCTACTGAGATCTACAGCCTGAAAAAAAAAAAAACAAGCGTAGAAACAATGGTGGAATTATTGTCAATCAGATGGGAACGCGCGAGGAACAAGTTTCTGCACGAGCGCCAGGCTGAGGGTTTGTTAGACAGCCAGACACTGACCACAGTTGGCACAGGGTGCTGCTGGCCCTACCAATTTACCAGACCTCATCCATGAAGACCATGCAACATTTGCAGTATCTACAGGAATGGTGACAAAACTACAAAAAAAAACAATTCAAGAGAAGTAGTTTTCTTAAAAGGACTTAAAATGAAATCGCTAACCCACCCAAAACATATGATTATATGTTTATATATAATATAAAGTGAGGTGCCGAGTACTGGGCTTTAAAATCCAACAGGACTTGTAACTCCACAGGACAGGGGAAGGAGCCGAGCAGACACCGTGATGTCAGCGCGGTTAATGTTAAAGCAACGAAACGCCCGAAAAAATGCATGTGTGTCCTCAGCAGCTGACGTCATCCATCAAACCGCCTGCCTCTCCTCTGATCCCAACAGGAAACTGCTGGATGCCGCTTCAACATACAACAGTTTCAATTTCAGAACAGTTGCAGACGTACATTGTGTGTGTGTGTGTGCGTGTACGGTGTGTGTGTGTGTGTGTGTGTGTGTGGTGGCTGGGTGGGTGAGGCTAAGTGATTTTAGTTGAAGGGGCTTTGGGGCTCAACCAGCACATGTCACTCAGGCAGCTGCAGCTCAGCAGGGATCCAGAAATCTGCAGAAAGGCTGATGGTCCGTCGGGGTTTACATACACACTAATACACACTAACACACACTAACACACACACACACACACACACACACACACACAGATGCAATGGTGCATGCTTCTCTATCCACACACACACACACCACAGTCTTTTTTCCCCAGTCTGGATGTAGCTTGTGGATGTGGATTTTTTGGTCGTTGAGGCTGTGGCGGTGGTGGTGGTGGGTGTGTGTGTGTGTGTGTGTGTATGTTTGCATAAGCGTTCAGACTAAACAGTAACTAAACACTTTGCTGCTTGTCGTGTGTGCGTCTGTCTCTGTCAATAACCTGTTAGACCCAGCTCAGTCAACAGAGGGCACTCTCACCCCTCCGTCTGCATCCACTTTCTCCCTCCTCACACATGCAGACAATGACACACACACACACACACACACACCCACGCACACACACACACACAAACACACACACAGATTCAGCCTTTTCCCTAAGCTTTTCCTTCCCAAGCTTCAGTTCTCCATTTTCTCTCATTTCATTTCATTGTTTGCCGAGGTATTGACTGTGTTTTTTTTAGGTAAACAGCTCTTAGAGGCAGAAACAGTTCTGTCAGCCGAGGTTTGTCAGGAGTTTCATATGAGATCACATGTAGCACACAATTTTAAAAAGGCGATGAGCTTAATTTTGGTGACAGGAGAATTTAGTCACCTGGCTTTATTTGTGCAGGTGGCGATGAGGGAGAATCTCGACATCTTTAGCGTTGTTTACGTGCTATAAATAGCGGTGCATTAGCCGGTGGCGAGGGCTTCTATGATGTGATGGCTGGGTGGACCGGCGGCACGGCTGGCTGAAAACACACTGCTGTTTGCACTGTTGCCATTAGGGGCACTTTGTGTGTGTTTGTATGTCTGTGTGTGTGCGCGTGTGTGTGTGTGTGAGAGAAATGCCTGCTTTTGCTCTAGACCAGTGTTTGTCTGCTTCCTCTTGATTGTACGATTGCTTCGCGTCTGCGTGTGTGTGTGTGCTTGTGTCTATATATCCGGCGTCATGTTTGCAACTGGGAGTAAATTCCACGTTTCCTGTCTCGTGGCGTGCTATCACACCAGCAATCTGTCCGCGTGTTTATGTGTGCGTGTGTTTATGTGCGCCCGAGTGTTATCGCGAAGTGGTCCCGGTTTCCCCCCCCCCTCGCACCCCCCCCTTTTTTTTCCGTCTCTCTCCAAACCGTCTCCCCTCCTATTCATCCATTGTGGCTGAGAGGATCCTTCTCCCTTTCCCCCCTTTCACTCATCTTCTCCCTCTCTCTTCTCTCTCTCCCTCCACAGTCCTAATTACCCATACTCCTCGGAGTGGCCCCTCCTTCAGAGCCTTTGAAGTTATTTTAGCACAAATTCTACTTAGCTATACTGCAGACAAAACAAGTGAGGGCTGCGTTTGAGGGCCTCTGGAAAAGTGTGTGTGTGTGTGTGTGTGTGTGTGTGCTTTCCTTTGTTGATTGAATCACCAGTGTCTCCTGTTTCATGTGTGTTTATCTCTCAGCGAATGTGTATACAAGAGAAAGCAGCAGGGCAGGTTCCTGTCTGTGTGTATGTCGGGGGAATTAGGGTAAAATTGAGTCCCCACATACCAGATTTTTGAGATTGCATCTGTATATCCCCGTGTGTGTGTTTTTGCATATGGGATATGTTTGTGTGCGTCTGTGTGTGTGTGTGTGTAATCCTAAGGACCATGCATGAATGCCGGCCTTCTGAGCGCTCGCTGAATGGCTCGACTGCCCGTCACGGTTGTGTTGGACTGAATGGCCAAAGTGGAGCTGCACAAAGCCACGTGCTGTCCCTCTGTAATTATCAGAAGTTGGTCCCCACACACTCACACACACACACACACACACACACACACACACACTAACTATACACACTGTTGAAAATATAGGAAAACAGGCAGTTATTCCCAACATTTGTACCCAAACACTTGTGTACTCACACACATTCTTGAGCGCTCTTAACTTTTCCTCTAATCGTGCATAATTTCCCATTTTTCAAAGGAGGATAAAACCATTTTTCAGGACATGTTTGTGGAAACAGTGTCTTATATTCAAACCTCTGTGAAAGCATTTTCCCTGGGCAGCGGTTGACTGATTGAGGACGAGCGTCTGTGTTTTCAACTTAGCGACTTTCATGCAAGAGTTGGCAACTTTGAGGACTCCGTTACTAATTCAGAAAAGGACAAACAAAAAAAACCCCTTCCTGGCAACTGATCAATATGTTAACCGTGAGCTGCCAATAGTTCTGACTATACCCTCATGTGACTGTAGCTCTCTGGACTCTGGTTGACCAGTCATCAGCCGAACAGAAAGCTGTGATGCTGACTGCCTGAGTGGAAGCTAGCAATGCTAGCACTGAATGCAAGGGGAAGTCATTTTTCATCCATGTTATTTTAACACGTGGTGAGTCACTGTTTCTCCCCTGCATCGTATAAAGGAGGCGGCGCTAGCTAGAATTAGCTGTGTTTCTTTCATGACGCCCTCTGTCACCTCAACAGTCGGTATACAAGCTGTTAATTTAAATCACAACAGGTAGTCAGGCGCATGTGAATGTACTGAGCTCTCAAAACGTAGCTGGGACTCAAGCAATGTGGGTCCCCAGTTGGTTAGCTGTGGATTTTTAGCGACGTATCAACAGCAGCTCACAAAAATTCAATACCTGGGGTGCAATAATGGAGGGGCCCTATCACCTTTTAAAAAAGATACAAGGTTTATTATTATTATTATTATTATCATATTTATTACAGAATTTGACATAAAATAAAAATCCAGGATATACATGGAAAGGAAGAAAATGGGCAATATAGGTCTGCTGCCATGCAGCTGACTGTTTGTCAGAGTGATAAATATGTCACATAAAAGGGTCCGGCATCTGAAAGCACGGTCGTGTGTTCTCTCCTCAAACACATCTTCGCCAGCGCCTAGCTTTGTTTCTGAGAGCATGCCGGGGTGTTAATTATTTCCTAAAGTATCTTATTAAGTGTTTTGTCTCCAGACAGCCTGGCAGAGGGAAATTCCGGGGAAGTGGAAGAGCAACAACTCATCTGCGCTGTCGAGAGATGGGAGAGACGAGGGCGTTGAGGATGAGAGCCACACTGTGAGAGGATGAGGGAGAGAGAGCGGGGGAGACATTGTGAAACAAAGACAAAAGCAAAGAATGGAAAAAAAATAATAATGAGTGGGCAGCGCACCGCACCGAGGGGCGAGGAGACCGAATGTCACCGATGGGAGAGCTAAAAGAGAAGGAGAATGATAGGGGGACGCTGGATTTACGAGGCAAGTGCCTCGGCGCGGGGGGAGTATCCAATATTTCCCATCTGACTCAGCCCCCGCCACAAACCAGACTCAAATGAGAAACACAAACACTTGCACTGTGGCCCAGAAACTGTACAATGGCGCTTGCTTTGTAATTCTGGAGCTTTTCCAGGCTTTTTTTTTTTTTTTTTGCTGTCGCCTCCTCAAACTGCACTTACAGTAAGCTCGCACACAGTGTCCTCTGAAGGAATGACTTTGGTCGGGAGTGATTGAAGAGGACGTCGTGGTTCACCACACTAGATTACTGCAGAGCGGCTCTGTCCGGTTGTGTACTGGGTGTGATGATGGGCTGAGACCCACCCCTGTGCCTGTCACACAGTTGGGCTCCTCCAGCTGTTGGTGTAGGACGCCCTGACATGCCCCCCTGCTGAGTGTAGCAACATATGGAAGCCTGTGCATTCATAGGCAGACACATTCATGTATGCACACACACACACACGCACATGCAACTCCACCCTCGCAGGCAAACAAAAGCATTCAGCTGATTAAAATTCTCTTTCACACCCACTTAGGTCCATATGTAACCCACATTTCTAAGTAAGGAAGTTGGTCCTGAGCCACGGGAACGACATGCTGACTCCCTAATGCATCCCAAACTTATAGGCTGGCTGTAATACGATACAGATCTGGACCAGAAGAGTGATGGAGCTCCTGCATGCGGGCCAGAAAAAAAAAAAAAAGGTACAACACACGGGAGGAGTCGTTTGTTGGCGACACACCGCCGACTGGTTCAAGCCAGACGTCATTTCTGCTCATTCTCGGCTCAGGCTGTCAGACACGGTTTTATCACCAACGGCAGCCAAAAAAGAATGGAGTAAGTGATGAGAGTGGTTCATGTCTCACGGGAAAATGACAGCGTTGTCAAAGAAATACTCCGTTATTAAACTACTCCATGTGAGGGTTTGATTGATATATCACATCAGTAAATCGGACCAAAATAGGTCCTTTATTAAAAATCCAATATGTACCAGTCAGTTCCGATGCCATGACGCTTCCTTCCATTCTTGTATTTAACAGCTTCAGGAGTGGAAAGCTCGTCTCCCCGCCTGTGTGACAGAATTATCGTAACCCGCGCTCAGCTACCTGATGTTTCCAGAACTCCCATTTCATATCATCAGGTGGTTGTTTTTATTGCGAACCTGTCTCATGTCAGATATCGTCTTTGACATCACAAGTGAATGGCCTCCTCCATCTTTCTCTAGCCGTACACTGACTTTATTTCCGTGACTTTAACCATACCCAGTCGCTGTTTCGATCTGGTTTTTTACACATAGGTAATGTTTTCAGTTTTCTGTCCAGGGTTGTCGCCATTCCACAGATGTAATGTTCCCCACAGCCTTTGCATGGTGTTGTATCTTGAAACGTGGTGGTTGAAGTCAAAGGAATAGTTTGAGAGTTTGGGGAAATGCCACTCTCACGTTTGTAGAGTGGTTAGGAAGCTAAAGCCAGCAGCTGGATAGCTTAGCTTAGCATAAAGACTGGAAACAGAGGGAAACATCTAGCATGGCTTTGTCCAAAAAAAATAAATATAAAACAAAACAAAGTATGGACAGGAAGTTGTTGTTTTGTGAACGGGACTATTTCTTGGCTGCCAGCAGTTTTCTTGTTTCTTTGTGTTTCAATGAGTTTGTTTCTGGTTGCAACAAGGAGATAGTACCACACAATATCTGAATCTTGATGCTTGTACACTTTGACAAACAAGCCTGCTTCCAGCCTTAATGCTAGCCTGAGCTAACCTGCAGTTTCTTGTTCCTTAGCTCACAGACATCAGAGTGGTCGCAAACATGTCACTCTCGGCATGACGGTGAATCAGTTGAAATCTTCCCTCAAAAGTCAGCAGTTAGGTCGCATGATGACACTCGAGCCACCTCCATACACTGACGGTGAGATGTGGTCGAGAAAACGTGGTCATTGTTACATCACACATTGTGATAGGTAGCCTCTTTTCCGAAGTGAAACAGAGAGCGGGGGAAGCTATTGTCGCAATACAAAATGATTGGCTGTAATGCAATGTAATTATTATTGAATCATAGGCAAGTACTAAGATTATTATTATTAGTACTGAAATGTATGATGAACTATATGTCAATGTAGGTGTGTGATAGATAGAATATCTGCTGAATCACTATACCAAACAAAACACCCTGTCACGCTGGTTTCTACCAATTATCTTAATTGAAGGGCTTTATTTAAAGCCAGGTTTTTCTGCCCTCAGTGTGGGAGTCTGGAGAGTGTCAGCTTGCAGAGAGGTTGTATATGGAGAACTGTTTAAATGGAGAATTGTGCTTGTGCCATTTGAATTGAGAAACCTGTGGGTTCATTTTTGTTTTTCAAGTTTTTGTTTTTTTTGTCGCCATTGTGCCGGAACAAGTTTTGTATAGCGCTGTAAATAAATCCGGCACTTTTCACCACAATCCACGTTTGCTGTGTCTTCTCCCCATCACCACCCATCCTGTGTGGACGTGGGCTGCGAGATCCATTTTTCACACACACACACACATACACACTACTCTCTACATTCAAAGCTGCTGGGATACAAACAGTTTCAAGGCTTCTTGGCAGGAAAGTCGCCGTCTAAAGTAAATCTCATGCAAAATTAAGTTATTACAGATACATTTTTACATGAGTTTAATCCCATAAAACACTCAACTCTTTGCACAGCGCCGCTCATTTATGATATATGCTTAACCGGCAACAGGCTTCTCGTGGTTTCTGAGGTGATTCCTGAGGAGAGTTCACCAGGCTGATAGCATCTCGACGGCAACATTTCATCTTTAACGACGCTTAATTTGCTCAACATGTCTGAGAGCTTCATGTGTACCTCCCAGGCCTGGTGTATGGTGTGCGTCAAGATGGGGAGATGGGGGGGGGGGGGGGATGGAGGAGGAGGATGAAATTCGTAGATACGGCCCGGAATATATGATGTGTTAAAGGAACATTTACGCTCCACTTATCTCTCCTCTCTGTCCATATCTTTGTCTGCTGCTCCCGAAAACAGACAGCTGAGGATGAGGCTGGATTTCAGCACGTCAAACAGAATCGCATTCCTCGTCCGTCGACTCTGCCGGTCGCTGTCGCGTTCTGTGGAAGCCCCCCCTCAAACGGGCACAAACGCACACAGACAGACACTCCGACAGAGCACGACTCTCTCGCGCTTTTGAAAAAAGAATATCAAAACGCGCGTAGACGCAACAAAAACAGAACTGTTGCGTGCGCGTGGGCGAACGCAGGGCAATAAAACACTGCTTTAAATGCACGTGGACACGCACAGTCTCGTCTCCGGGCCGTACCATTATGCCAACAGCTCCCCTTAAATTTGTCTGCGGGCCTTTGGCTGTGTGACGAGTGAATGTCTTTTTACCGACAGCGCATTCATCAGCAGCCTTCCCCACCATGACTGCACACAACGGGGTGAGTTACACACACACACACACACACACAAAAAAGGAGGAGCAGGACTCACTTTGAGGTTCATCTTTAGCCCTAATTTACGGCGGCGGAATTCTTATAGTCATTCGTCAGTAAATGTAAGCTTTGAGGACGAGCGGAGAAGGGGGCAACGAGTTCCTCTTCTCCCTCGTTTCCCACCCCCTCCTCTCCGCTCCCCTCCTGTTAAATATGCAGATACAGCAGCGCATGAGGCTGCTCGTGGGTTCGTCGCAAGAATTGGGTCAGCGGCAACGTCACAGCGTTTTAAAAGCGAGGCAGGGTTTTCTTTAGAAAACTCCCGGCGAAGCTCTGGCTCTTCGGGAGGAGAGCGAGACTGTCTGCTGCAGGACCGTGGTCCTCAATCAGAGAGGATTTAGGTTTTCCTGAGCTGTGCTGTCTGAGAGCGGTTTTCAGAGCCCGAGACCGGCAGTTATGTCGGAAATACACAGGAGGTGGAACATGAGGAATCTTGATGTGAAAGATTTTGTCCCTCCTATTGTTATTACACCTTGAGCATTTTTTTTTCTATTTTTCTATGTCGTTTTTATCCGGCATGATTGTAAAAAAATGCTCTGAACAGATTCCATTTGTAATGTAATCATCGATGTACAGACGGCTATCACAGGATTGCTTTGATGCTGAAGAAAATGTAAGAACGTGATGATTCTCAGGCAAGTTTTTGAGTTTCACAGAGTAGCTTCTTTTCTCTAAGTTGAAACTGGATCTATGGTGGTCGATTCACAACGGACATAGAAGATAATGATATCCTTGGGTAGTGTACGTTCCATTGAATCTATCGATATGTTTGTTTTATCTGTGTAGATCTGACTGAGTTGTGAGTATGATTTTTGATATAAAATGCAGGTTTCAGTGTACCTAAGCTCTGCTACCAATAATTAGTTAGTGCCAGTTGTTTCTAGAAGAACATACGGCACATTTTTCACCTCAGACATCATCGCTGCCTCCCGTCTCTCCCTCAGAACCCTCTCGCAGTTTGAAGCCTCATCAAACACAAGCGTAAGTGTTTTCCAAAAGTTTATAGGAGGTGTCACATTTTGCTGAACCTTATGCAAAGTAGGCAAATCCCTCATGCGACTTTTCTTTCAAAAAATACCGCGGCAGCAGATCACATTCAGACACCCTTGGTGTGAACGAACAAAAGTGCAACTGCTGCGCGTCACCGATGGTTTGACGGGTGACGGAGAAAATTCCCGCGTTGTTCAGTCGCTGTCGGTGCTGCTCTCACTCACGTTGATCGCCCTCTCTGACTAACATTGATTACTGACCCCGAGCATTGACCTTTCGCCGTGACAACAGAAGACGACGCCTCTCACGCAATAAAAGACGCAGAGAAAGCAGAGTCGGATACAGCTTAGATGCCCTCGAAGGGTTATTGATGTCGTTTATTCTGACAGAATTGTGCCTTCAGGGTAGAGTTAATTGTACCCAGTGAAGCCTTTAACATAAAATGTAGCCTGGTATGGACTTTCAGCGTGTTGGGTACAGCTGGGCTCATCCCGCACAGCTCATCTGTTGAAATGTTCGCACTCCGTCGCTACTTAGAACTTTTTATTGTTCTCATCCTGTGGCCGATAAACTCCACTCTGCTGATTTCCAGTATTAAGATGGTAAATCATCCTATCGGCGGTACCCAAGGTTCATGTGCGGCCCACATGTGAGGGTCCTGTCCACCATTGTCAAGCCCTGGAATTGAAATCCTTTTTGTAGCTTTGTCATGCCTTCCAGAGAACACTTTCTGGACCCGTACGCGTGTGGAAATTCAACTGCAGTCACTGCACCAGTGAGTCACGATGGTCGGTCAGAACAGTAGGGGGTTGGGACCGGGGAGGATGGTGTGAATCTCCAATGCATTTGTTCTCTGTGTAAAGGTCATCACTGACAGGTGGAAAGAAGCAAATGTCTTTGTGTCTTGGATTTGTTCATTCAGTGCTTGTGCCCAGGAATCTTAGGAAACAATCTTTGCCAAATTGCATGATTGCCAATCCTGATAGATCTGCATCCAGATATAAATTAAAGGGATGCTCCGCCAACTTGACACAGTAGTTGTGTAATGTCCTCTATGACTGTGGAAGAACTTACAGTCGAGTCTGAGAAAATAACCTCTGATGATGTCACAGCGGCGTCATCCGGTTATCTCAGCTGGGGGTTGAAGACATTTATTATTTACGGAAAAAAAGCCTGCCTCGCCCTGTAATTGCTTTGTACTTCGTACACTCTATTCGTTTTTAAATGACAGTAACAAACATTTGGATCGGGTTAATGCTGGCGCTGAGCTGCTCCGAGGTGTTTCCGGTATTCAAGCTGCTGAAACCAGTTGTTCACAGTCCCCTGTTCACAGATGATGGATGTTAGCTTCAACACATGCATTTTCACGCGCCATTTATCTAAACGCTTGCAACTGGAACTGCTAGCGGTGCCTGGCGTAATGTGTTTAAACAGACCATAAAGTCCCGTGGAATGCATCTAGATGCATATCAAAGCGGTGTTGCAAATATTTCATTTTAGGTGCAAAATATCACATTTTCATATTGCAGCAACCCACTGTCTCAAAGAAAGAGCGGGGAGAATTCTGCTGTGATTCATCTGCCTTTCTGTCGGTTTCCTTGGTCGCTCGGAGCAAAAGACCCATAAAACTCTGGGGTCACCTGAGAGGAGCTTTAAGAAACAGTCTTTCCTGGATATCTGGCAGGAAATCAGTGAGTCACCGACACAATGTTGAGAAGGTGAGAGCAGCGTTATTCTGACATTCAGGGGGAACGTTTCCAAGAACAAAAAATCTCACCGTGTTTTGTCGTCACCCGCCTCCAGCCGTGTAGCTAAACCCAGCACAGCTTTACAGCTCACTCCCCTGCCCAGCGTCTGCGAGCTCAGCCCCAGCTGCATGAATTATGGATCAGAGAAATATTCCTGGGCCTGTTTTTCAGAGAGCGCCGAGGTTCTGGACTCGGTCCGGTTCTTCAGAACCGACCTGAGGACAAACAGATGGTCCAGTCGCAGCCCGGGCCAACCCAAACAGGACCCCTCCGAGTAGAACAAATCCAGAAATACATATAAATAAATATTCATCAGGATGATAATACGCGGGGCCTTGTGCCAATGTAAATACAGAGCTGAGGTCCCCGGACCCCCTCCAGGTCACTGCTGTGGAGAATAAATAGAATGCAGCCTTGCTCTGTTTTCTTTTCTCCACTTCTCTTCCCTCACTCTCTTCCCTTTTAACAGCTTCATTTACAGATCTGTCATTCATTTCTCTGCTCCTTGAATCATCTGCTGCTAATCTTTCCAGTCCTCCTCTAATCTCATTGCACATTCCCTTCCCCTCCTTTATCGTCACCCATCCATCCTCTTCCTCTCCTTCTTTTGCTTCCCAGCTGTGTTGGCTTCCATTTTAGGTCCGCGGCTGGCTACCTGGTTCCTGGCTGACATTTAATGTTGCTCGGGGTGTCCCTCATGTCCCCCCCCCCCCCCCTTCCTTATACTGCCTTCAAATCCCCTCCAGCAGTATTTCATGAAATTTCCCCCAAGCGACTCCCAAAATCTGACGTCCAAAGCTGAGGTCGCAAAGATTTCTCCTCCAATATCCAGTTCTTCCTGTTGAGCAGGTCCAGTGGGTGGCACTCAGTCCTTGCCAGGTGGTAGTGGTGGGTTTGGAGCAGGGCGGAGGGGATACGTTGGCCTCGCATGGCTGCTTTGTCCCTGTGTTTATTTGATATCTGGCCTGAACGCACAGCCGGGATGAAAAGAACGTGCGCGTGAAAAGACGGCGTGGAAAGAGAGTGGCTGGCTGGATGGGTTTGTTTATTTCATGTTTGGCTAAATATACAACCGGTGTAACAAAAAAAAAAAAACAAAAAAAAGAAAGAAGGGAAATGAAAGGCAGACACGCCGAAACTCCGCTCATGATGTCAAAACAGAAGTGTTTGAATGATTTGCCGGGTGAAAGAGAAAGCAGGGTATCGCTCTCTCCATCACTCTAATTATAATGACTTCATATTTCTCACAGGCTGAGCCAGCTCATAAACGAGCCGGGAATAAAACAAACATGCTAAACCGATTCCAAAATGACGAGGGCCTCTTGTCTTCTCTCTTTGAAATCCACTCTGCTCGGGAATAATTAAGGCGGCTTACGGCTGAGTACAAAGGCAGAATATTGTTGAGTTCAGTATTGTGTGTGTGTGTGTGTGTGTGTGAGAGAGAGAGAGAGAGAGAGAGAGAGAGAGAGAGAACGACAGCGAGGCACCTGCACGATTTTCCAAAAACACAGACAGTGTTTGCATGTGAATGTTGTGTGTGTGTTTTCTGTCCATCTGCGTGCACCTTAGTGTGTTGTGTTGTGTTTTTTTTTTTTTTTGCATAATTCTTCTTCATGTGAGTGTGTTGTGTGTGTGTGTGTGTGTGTGTGTGTGTGTGTGTGTGTGTGAGAGAGAGAGAGAGAGAGAGGGAAAGAAAGAGCGCATCTCTGTCTGAGAGCATTAGCAGCGAGCCTGTTCTCTGTATCTCAATGAGGGGATTAGGGGACTATTCATTAGCCGGGCTTTGATAGGTGACTGGCCGAGTCCATCCACTGCCGCCGCTCGCGTACTGCCAGACAGAGAGGCCAGGGGGTAATGGAGGAAGCCCGGTCTCTACTCTCTCTGTCTTCATCCCTCTTTGTCTCTGTCTCGTCCCTTTCAACATCATTTGGGATTTTTTCTTTTATCAAAATGATGCAGTTAAACCCTGCCGCCTATCTTTGGATTTACAGGAATGGTATCACCCTTATATTTGTGACATGCAGCTCACTCCTTTTCTAGGTTCATACAGATACAGACGTTTATTCTATACAGCACATTGCAAGTTGGCGAAAACTCTGGTACATATGTAACAATGGCAACACGCAGTAGAGAATCATTCCGTGTAGAGCAACAGACTAAACAGGGTTTACCATTCCTGTATCTGTGGGTGTTTGTTGTCCGATCGTGTCAGAGCTGATGTTTTGTTTTTGTTTTTTAGTTTTCTGCACAAAAGTTACAATTTAAAAACTTTTAATCATGTTATTTTAAATACCCATCATTTAGAAAAAGCACTAACACTTTTTTTTTTTTTTTTCCCATTTCCATTAGTTTCCCAGAAGGGAGCTGAAATGTAGCTGTAAATGTAGTGGAAGCTTTCTGCAGCAGGTTATGCAATTTGTTACTAATTGTATGGCGAACGGAGATACAGTGTGCATTTGGATTGCAGCTGCCGGCATAAGTCAGTGCACAGCAGGTCAGCCGAACATGCAAAAATGTACAGCTTGTCTACACGCGAGCATAGAACGTACATGGAGAGTTACGTTTCCTTTAATAAATGAATAGTGAGTTGATATTTAATCTGGGTTAAAGTGGGTCAGTTATCCCTGCGTACACAACCTGGTCGCAAAACCTTGGTTAGGTTTCCGGAACGTAATGGTTTGGGTTCACATACTGTATAGATCGTCATGATTGTGGATGAAGATGGTCCGACTGCCTGTGAAAAATGGCCGGTTTTGATGCCACTAAACAGCTGTAATGTTCCCAGGTGTCCGTTTGGCCGCATGGTTGGCTTGTAATAACGCCACCGCCATCCCCTCCACCTCCTGATGTGAAAGGTGTCTAATAAAAATATAACGTGAACGTAATTTGCCACATTTGTCACACATGTCAACCTTGGACGTACCTCTGGTTTGCAGAAATGCTAACTGCTAACATTGTATCCTGCAGACTGGGCTGCTGCACATTGTCTTACTTCAAGTGATTCAGTTATTTCAAGGGAACTTTGTAAGAAATTACACAAACTGGTAAATAAAAACTGGTTGATAAAAGCCATTCTCTCACTCTCACTTCATGATGTTTTCTCTCTCTCACTGATGTTATGAGCCTGCACCACTTTACAGCTGGCATCCCACACTGCAGCAGAGTCAGGACCCCCACAGCGGATCACCAGATAAAGGTGAGGGGTCGGGGGATGATCAGGAGGGCAGAAAAACAAATCTTTGCTCTACATACTCTACCTTTTCATTTTACAATATCTTCTCCAATGTTTTTTTGTGTGATTGGGTGGATATTTTCTACCTATTCAGAACTGCAAAACTACAAAACAAAGAAAAGAGCTTCAACAACTCACTGACATTATGCAAGCAGTGTGGCCCACAAGCCAAAAAGGTCTGGACCCACTGACATGTACCATGGTCTTTCAGGTTCTTGAATGAGTTCTTTTCAACCTTCTTAATAACCATCGATTTAAAATCTTTTTGTCGAATATGAACGCTGCCATTGTGAGTGGATGTCTGCATTTCCATTATCGCCGGCTGTACATCTTCGTGTCTTCATCTGCCGACGATGTGAATATTAAAACTTTCACGGCAGACTTCAACATGGCAGGAGGTGAGGCGGCGGCTGTTATCTCCGCTGTCTCTTTTCACATCCCTCCGTGTTCAATCTTCGAGCCGTTATTCTGCTAAAGTGACGGGAAGCATCACTGCAGGAAAACGGCGATTGAGAAACACCCCCCATCTGTCAGCGTTTGGATGTTTCCTCTGACAAGCCATAGGCTTTGAATGCAGTGCGGAGCATCAGTGGAGGCAAATGGAAAGATAACATTCGCCCGAGTAAGCACGTGCTCGCCATTCATGGTGACATACCGTTTTTATTCCCCTACAAAAAAAAAATAAATAAAAAAATCCCCCCCTGAAGTTTGCTGAAAGTACACACTTTTGAAAAGATGATAAAAAAAGACAACTTCATGTGTGGAAAAGGAAAGAAAGTGACAAGTGTGTGTGAGAGAGAGAGTGGGAAAGAATCTTTTAAAGCAGGCCACAGGGATGGGGAAAAAAAAAAAGATGCTCATCCTCTCCTCCTGCTATCTCCTCCTCCTCCTCATCTCCTTCCTCATCCTCCGATTTCTCTCATTTTTCTCCGCGGGCTCAAGAATGCAGGCTCGGGCCACGGGACGAGCGGAGAGCGAGGGAGAAACGAGGGAGGAGATGCTGTCAGTTGATGAAGAAGAGGAGAAAGCGAGGGATGAGGAGAGGAGGGAGCTGGGGACTCGTTTTGATCCCTGCCTCTTAATAAATCTGTCAGAGCGAGACAGAAAGGGAGCATGAGAGAGCGAGGCAGAGAGAGACACAGACAGGAAGAGAGAGAGAGATGGATCCGTCCGCAGAGGTCTCCACCAGGTGGTTTTGAAGTGCAGATCCATTTCTCCTCCTCCTCCTCCTCCTCCTCCTCCTCCTCTCCATCCTCCCGCCTTGATGTAGCACTCTGCGGGTTCTCCCTGCATTCATTTACCTGTTGTTTTGAACTCGATGTGCTCGAATGTGAGGATGGAGCAGAGCGGGCCTACGTGTACGCTCAATAATAAACCCGTATTTTCACTTCTTTATTTTCTTTTGCTGTGTTTACAAGGTGTGTGCGCTTTAAGTTGTGTCAGAAATGTCAGATTCCATTAAGTCAGCAAGTTTGTGGGACTCAGAAGTTTCATACATTGAATTAAGGAATAAAAAAGCATGATCGCAAAACATTTTTACACGGTTTATAGTCTAATAATCTGTCAGACACGTTTTGTTGAGCCATCTGTTTCAGTCTTGCTGAAGCAGCTAAATAAGTTGCTGTTTGTATTTACTCTGTTTAGCCTTCTCCCCTTCAAATATGTTAATTTGTGTTCAACCTTCTCATCTTCTTTGCTTTTCGATACCTCTAGAAATATTCTAGTTGAGACTCTGTAGTTTTACCACTGGTTACCCAGAACCGGTTTTAAAATCCTGAGTTGTCACATCATCCATGCATTACTTATAGGAGCACTGTGGTCAAAATCAAAGCAGCAGAGGCTGAGATATGAGACCTTTATGGTTTAGACTCTAAAAACTCTGAATCCTACATTTCCCACAATGCAAGCAATACCGCCTTTTTGCAAGATCTTGATTTTCTTGGCAGGATCTCATGTCTTTCGAACTCAAGACTATTTATGATGTAGGCGTTGTGGTAAAGCTGCACTGATCAATATTTTTATAGCAACAATGGATCCAGTGACCAGTTTTGGGGAATAGTGACTTTACATATGGTGAAGCTACTAGTTTAACTACTATAACCTGATTGCGAGGTTTCAAACTCATCTCATTTTTCCTGTGACAAACTTTTGTTTCCACTGTGTAGAGCTGTAGCGTGACCACATGCTTCATTGCTATATGTTATCTTGAAGAATGTGTCTCTCCACATAATAGACGAATGTTAATGTTACTCAGTATCTGCTGGATGTGTAAAGAGACAACTATTTCCTGGTGAGATCACACATTTAGAGCGTTAATCGAAACAACTTGAAGCTGCCACGAGGAGCCTTCCTTTTTTCTTGTTGATTCTAACTTTCATTTATCAAAGTGTGCGTTTTTTACTTTGGGAAGGAAGTAGAAACAAGGACCAATGAGGTGATGAGGTAAGTAATGTAACTACTTGTGGCTGTGTAAGATTAAGGACTGTAACATAACAATGGTGGACCGAAGCATGTAAACTGTGCTTAAGTACTGTGCCGTACTGCCGGTATACAGAGCAGCTTTGTTCCCTCAGGCTCAGCGAACTGCCATAAAAATGGTTTGAATATTATGATTTATCCAACCCAGTTAAGTCAAATGTGACCTGATGACAGGCATTAAGAATAACTACATTAATTATATAGAAATAGTCAATCTTCTCGCCGACGGTCTTGTTTGCTTATGTAGGTCATGTAGAGACATCAGTATTAAATTGAGACTTTGTCAAACAGTTTAATGTTCCTTTTAATACGTTTAGCGAGACGATGATATGTCAGTGCTGTCGTTACAGCTTGTTCCGCTGCTCCAAAGTGTGCATATATAATCATTAGGGTTGCTTTAAAAATCTAAAGTCTTGGAAGTCCAAGCTGAGAAAACCCCTAATGACATCATCTAGGTCCACAGAGAGAAGGTTCACCCGTTACATTTAAAGATGCAGTATATAAGAATTGGCTGTTGGACTCATACAATACAAATACATACAACTAATACAAAAAATACATACTGATACAGCTAATCAGCTGAGTTAGCGATGCAGCTAGCTGGGGGACTGTTGGTGGTTTCCCCTGCTTACTTTGGACCGAGCTTTTCCGGCACAGGGCTAGCTGGTTAGCGTGCTACTTCAGACATCATTTTTGACATAACGTTGAAACTGTTTCATTTTCCCCTTCTGTTGATGGTTTTGGTTAAACTTTCATACGTATTGCACCGTTAGATTAAGCACTAATTACCCGTTGAGGTTTAGTGAGCTTCCTTGAACTCCACTGTTGCTGACTTTGTAATGATATTTCGAGCGTCAAGGGGCCACTGCAGAATCAACCTACTTGTTGACATGCTGAGATAAGAGGTTTCCATGCAACGGAAATGTGTAACGATGTCGAATTGACAAATGCAAATCTCTACACCCCCTAATGGAATAATTAAATACCTCCACCTGTAACTGATGACTTCATTCTGAGCGAGGCGACAAGTCACCTCTCGTTTCACAAACAGCATTAGCACTGTGACTGAATCCACTGGCTGTTTCTCCAATAATCGCTCTAATCGCATCACACGTGAGCCTTTATTCCCCCCCCCCCCCCCAGCCGCCATGTGTGACAAATGTTACTGAGTGTCTCTTTGTGTCTAAGTGTCTTGCACAAAGCGAGAGATAATTTTCCTCCTCGCGTAGCCTCTCTTTGATTACTGCGCTATCACAGATGACGTGTGTGATCTGCCGGTGCACTCGCTCTGTTCCTCTCTTCATCTTTTTTTTCTCTTTGCGTGCCATCGTTAGATTTACACTCTCCTTCACCCCTCCGGCTCTGCCTCCTCTTCATCTTCTCTCCCTTCTTCTCTGTCCTTCCTTCCCGCCCGCCTCGCTCTGCTTTCCCTCCTCTCTCTAATGATCACATGCATATACTAAAACAGGCAAATGTGTGATATCGGGATACAGTATGTTCTAGCTCCCGCGGCTGCGTATGTGCTCTATAAAAAAAAAAAAAAAAAAAAAAAAACACATAAAAACACAAAACACTAATAAACTCAACAGAGAAACCATAAAAAATACACACTGTGGCCAGTAAAACACACATATTCACACACAGGCAGCTCCCTGGAAGAGACCATGTACATTTATTCTGTTTCTTCTGTGAATTGTGTTTATTATTGTTTCATATTGATGCTGGTTTACGTTGACTGTGTGACACCATGACTCCCAGTTGGAGAATAAACGCCACAGATAAGACAGATGTGCGGGTGTGTGGTCACATGTGTGTGTGTGTGTGTGTGTGTGTGTGTCTTGTTATGGCACTTCCCGTTGGCAGGCCGTATAACTCAGGTTAATGTTATCTTATTTCACACAGCTCCAAGGCAACCTCAGGGAGTAGATCATTTGGAGCGCTCTTATTACTTTTCATTAGGCTAATGTGACGGGTGGGGGGATTTACAACAAGGGAGGAGGGCGCACGCACACACACACACACACACTTACACACACACTGTGACACACTTTGCAGCAGCCCCCAAATGTGCGTGTGTATGATCCGAGTCCATTCTGAAGCCGGAGTTATCTTCTCTGCAGCTTCAGATAACACCGGACGTACAAACTTCTGACCCACCGCTGGAACGCAGATTGCAGTCACAATCAGGATGCAGACACATAAATAACTTGTGATACTTATTGATAAGGAGATTTGTCGGTTACACCAGGAGGGCAGAGCAAAGATTTCAAAGCACCGCCTGGGGGATTTGTGGGTATGACCCTTGACCCCGGGAATGGTTGAAGACAGTCAAGGCACTGTGTTTCAACTTTGAACGAGCGGGGAGAGGAAATGAGAGCAGTCGTGAGCGGCTGAATGTCTTATTCTGTGTGTTTACTCTAGTATTTATTTCCGCACTTTGGGCCAAATGTCTCTACAATATTAGACAGATGAAGAAAAATACAGCGAGGCGATGACGTGAGAGGCTCTGATCTGAACTCAGTTTTAGATTGGATTATGGTTAGGTTTAGGCTGAGAATGAATGAGAGCCATATTAGAGTGGAGGAGCTGTGAAGTGGAAAGACCGGTTGATTTCGAGACTTCTTTGAAAGCTCAAAAGGTAAGTTCAGTCAAAAATGAAAGAGTCAGTCCTTAAAAGCCGAATTAAGTTTTTTTTTTTGCTGTCCAAAAAACATTTCTGGAGCGTCACGGCAAAACGGCGTTGCAGTATCCCCCTAAACAACTGAGGTAGATGGGTACATAAATCCTGAGATCCCAAATTGATTTGAACCTGACACTTCAATCGGTGCGCACTCCGCTTTTAGTTTCACAGCTACGGAGAAGAAAGCTTAAAACAAAGGTCTAAATAACGTTTTTTCAAATCAATTCAGGATCTTGGGGCTTGAGGCATGAGGGTGAGTAGGTGATGACTGAATTTAAATTTTTAGTTTTTTTTTCTTGAATATTTTATCTCGAACCAACATGTGGAAAATTCAGTAAAACACATAAACCAAAACACGGAATATACGCATCACAGAGAGCGTACCCTGTGTGCCGTATGCGAAACACCGCGTGAAAGCAACACTGTGTGTGCATTTTGAAAGAACGGTGCATTGATAATATAAAAAACAAAAAAATAAAGTTTTGTGATAATCAACCCAGTTTGCAAAAGGCAAGTAAAAGTAAAAAAAGCTCAAGTAAAAACTCATCATCCTACGTCCTCTAACACTGAGGAACACCTGCCCAGATGTGTTAATCAGTCATAGCAACAAGATGCTAAAGGGGGTTCAGTGAATAATAATCATCCAGGTTTGCTTTGGAGTCACTTTTTCTCCATATTTAAGAATACCGGGTATTATGGAGGGACATGACTCCCCGTCTTATTTAACCATGGAATATGGGAGTTTTATCAACCTGGAGGAGTTACGTATTAGAAAAAAAAAGAAAAAAAAGAATCACACCTGGGGAAGATTAAATTGGCTGATTCCAGTATTTTTCAGTAGTATATTTAAATTTGGTAAAACTTAATAAGCCATGAGCTTAAGCAACATAGATAAAGGATTCACTTTTTTACAAAAAAAAAAAAGCATTCTGGCTGAGCAGATATGGTTTGAAACAGGATTTGGCGCTTTGTGTTGGAAAATGTCATTTAGGGGAAATTTTCAGTTGAACGGATACAATATGAACAATTCTAATAACAAACTCTTTGTCTAGTCTTTGTTTATTTTGTGCCTGAGCTAGGAGTACTGGGCTGAATAATTATTTCAACCCTGTCTCCGAGAAATCACCTTTTCTTTCAGTTCAGCTTTCGTGGATCCTCGTACTGTGCTGCCTATAAGCCTTGTTGCTATGCAGAAAAAATGCTTTATTCATTCAAATTTGACCCGAACAAACTGATTGAATCTCTTCTTATCAGGTTTCGGGGAATGTAGCCTCTTCTTACCTGGAACAGAGTGCACACATTTGGAGCTCAGTAACTGGATGTTTGTCTTACGGACACGCTCCCTGGAGTTAAATACTCCCTGATTTATATGTTGACAGGTTTATTTATTTATTCATTTATTTAACGAGAGATTATATAGTAAAGCATATGTATTTTTTTAACACAGTTGCCCATGTACGTACATTCCGTCAAAGCCACACCTCCTTTTCTGTGATATTACATTTTTGTCCATGTTTGAAGAGCCCCTGATCTCTCTCTCTGTTTCACACTCTCCCTCACTCCATCTCTCTCTCTCTCACACACACACACGCACACACACACACACACAGGTTATTGTAGCCACAGCTTGGCCTCTGCATAGAACCAAGAAACTCACCTCCACTCCGCACTTTTCCTTTTCTGGAAGTTTCCCTCCACCTGTTGGGTGGTCCGCACCATCACGAGGGATCACACTCAGATTCTTCCCTTCCAGATTTTGCAGATAGTTAAACAATAATTCAGTTTCAGGCTCTGCTAATGCCTGACCCCTTTCTCTCTCTCTCTCTCTCCCTCTGCTTTATTTGACTTTGTCTCGACAGTATCTCTCGGCCTCCGTCCTCTCCATCTGCCGTCCAGACATTGAGGCCACTGACGTTTGTTTTCATCTTTTCTTTTCTCTTCTTTTCTTCTCCTCCTTACAGTAAACACCTGCACACACTCCGAATGGAAATCCACGATGAATAGCGCCGTTGAAAGAATGGTGACAGGCCTGGAGAGATCCCTTTCACATGCACAAACACTGAAAGGGGGGCAAACACGTGTGTGTGTGTGTGTGTGTGTGTGGAGGCCAGGATCATGAGCCCGACCTTAATTTACATTCTCATTCAGTCAGTATCAGTCATGTTGGAGTATTTACATTTTTGTGGTTGCATCGTTTCACTTTTTGTAATCCATCATAAGTTCTTGGCAGATAAAAATCTTATTATAACAGTTCCATTTCTGTCCACATTAGAAAGCCCAAAGAGCGAAAAATCCTGCAGTTTATCATCGTACAAAATGTTGGTAATTTATTATTACCTTTTAATAAACAGTAAGGCTGGGACCAAAGCACTTACTTCGCAGGACAGTGCCAATGTTTTTATGTGTTTCAGCCCATTAAGTGCAAATCGCTTGTTTTACATTCCTGCCGACTGTTTTCCAAAGTATACAACAAGTTTTTTAGATTGATTTCCCACCCTCCGGGCAGCCGTTGGCTTCCATTCATTTCAATATGAAAATCAACTTGGAGAGACATGAGACTTGCTCGAGATCTGTAATCCATCACAGTGAGAAATGTGTTGTCCTCACTTTTTTGGCAACGTTTCCTCATTGTCGTAGAGAACAGATTGAGCGTTGGCTCTTGAAATGCAGGGCAAGGAATGTCGAAGGGACTGTCTTTACAGCTAAGTGTAAAAGCAAGACTAACTCTTCCTGAGCAGCATGGCAGCCACAAGTGGTTACGAGACAATGAAGTACGGATTCACCTTGACTTCTCCAGTTTCGCAGTTGCTGTAAAGGTCCTGAAAACCTTTTCTTGTTAGCTTCTTACTGTGAACAATGGGGTCCTCCATGATCACAACATTTTCTGCCAGAGCTGGAGCAGTTTTGATGATTTCACGTGAAACATTTCTGTCTTCATATATGTTTAATGTGTACATTATGCAAGCTTGCTGGGCTCAGCCTGAAAAATGTTATGTCAAGCTCTAAAGGAATAAGAACTAAGGATGTGTGTGTTTTTCTTTGTTTATTCAGTCATGACTATTTACAATCACAGAATAATTCTTTTTCAGAGGCTTTACGACATCATGAGTCTGACTGGAACCAAACAGAATGGGACCACAAGCAGAAAGAAAACCAACGTGTCTCCCAGTGAGCTGCGTTGTCTTTACATGCTGTCTGAACTCGACTGTAAATCCAGTAAAATGTTAAAAACACACCATGTGATTTCTGCCACTAGTGATCACTCAGTCAAAACAATGACAACAAAAGATGCAGTTGAATGACATTATAAAGTAGCGTGGGATCATGGGAGTAAATACCATTTTTAAACAACCACGATCGCCAGTGAAGTTCTACGTACGTTGCTCAGGCAGAAATGTTCACACACAACGTGGTGCTTCATTCATATAGCATTCAGTCTCGCTCACCGACTTCCTTCCTCGCTCTCCGGTGTATCATCTGATATTTCCCTCGAACTCAAAGCGACGTCAGCCCATTTTTCAACCCAAATACAGCAGCCTAGTCAGTGGCCCTTCGCCTCTGACATTGTAGGTAACCCTTCAGCGTCAATAGTTGAAGCCCCCTTTGTTTTCAGGAATTAAAAGAACAAGAAAAGTCAGATTCAGAGGGTGGCTTTCCCTCCAGAGACTGGGGTTTGTGGTCTCTTTGTGAAGAGTCAAGAGTGATTTATTTTAATTACATATAATGTCAGTAAGTTAACGTACCAAAATGACGTAGCTGATGTCACGTACGATACGTTATGAAACTGATATTACCATACGGAATGTAGTTTTCTTTTTTAACCCGAAGTTTTACCTAAAACTGTGGCAGCTGGACAACGTTAATGATATTGCAAAAGTTATATATATATATATATATATATATATATATGTATATATATGACGATGTGAGGTGTGTTATTTTAACCTGACGTTGCATAGTATGTATGATTGCTAACTTGACCGTGGCTTTACGAGCAGCTATAGGCTACAGGTCATGCCTGACCCGGTGGACAGGATAAACCTCTGAGTGTGCTGGATTGAGCGAGGGTGTGTTATATTGCTCATGAAACAACACTTTTTCTGAGGGTCCTTTAGCTCACCAACAAAGAGAGATCTGAAATTGATTGCGAGTCGGCCTTTGACCCAGTAAATTCTGTACTTATCTCATAAATGTTCCCCAACATTTATATGCAGCCCTTTAAATTATTTTCCAATAAATCAACCCGACAGCATTTTTATTGCCTACCCTTTTGAACTGTAAATGTGGGGAAAGATAAAGAGAAGATAAATCCGACACAGATCCTGAGCTGAGGATTTAAGGTAGATTTGTGGAATCAAACCACCAACCTTGCATTTAATTAATATCTTACCTCTGCGGAGCCAGGAAATCCTCGGCGCAGGTTTGTTTTCAACCTCGGTCTCAATACAAAGGTGACGCTCTGACAAAGCTGCTAAGCAGATTCCCCTCCGAAAATACATTTTCATCATGAATCAACAGCTCCCAGGCACATGTTAAGCCTGACATACTGAGCAGACTCACGCCAACCTCCCTGCAGCTGTAAAGACGACCGCAGTGAACAAAGAATCCCTCACATAAAGTATGAGGTGTATTTGGGCCCCGGCGTGCTGAGTCACCTCGGTTAATGCTCCAATAGATGGACCCGGGGCTCTTATTTTGGCAGCGAGCTCTCGGAGCAGTCACTGATATGATATACAGCAGCTCTTAATACACTCACTGGCTCTCAAATATGTAATGGAGCAAATTAATGCAGTGGCTTCAGACAGAGACACCCAGAATTGAAAACCAATTTAATCAACCTTTGTCTATCTCTGTCATTTTTTCTCCCCTCTATTTCCATCAGCTGCCCTTTTTTTTTCCCTCCTTCCACTCTGGCTGTTGGCTTTGAGATGGGAAAGACGGGGTGGGGAGGAGGGGTAAGTGCGGACAGGACTTGTATAGCCGGGAAGAGAGCTCATCCCTGGCTTTGCTGCCTGGAATTCGTTGCAGAATCATTTGTTAACTCCCTGCTACATTATGGTAATGCGCCACAATTTTCATCTGCGGCACAAAGTCGCAGCAAAACGCAAGGCCGAAATTTCCACTGATAGTTTTCAATAAGTCGTATATCACCATTAATTGGAAAACGTTGAGTTCCATGCTGGATCCAGATTGGATTTTCTTTATCCGGGTCCAAAAAAACGTGATCCGCCTCCTAATAGCCATCCTCTGGAGCGGATTAATAATAGCGAGAGATGAGGAGAAATCCTCCATAAATCAACAATTTTCTTCTAATCAGGGTCTCACAAGGGAGAAAGGGTCGAGTGCTCAATCAGAGGATCAGAAGTTTGAGTCTTTTTTTTTTTTTTTGCAATGCAGATCAGCTGAGCCCCGGGAGGAGACAGGAATGACATGCTGCTTCTCATTCTTCGCTCCTCTCTTACCCCGCTTCTAATATTCATCATAATCTCTTTCATTGCTGTCACACTTATCGTTCTAAACCCCCAGCTGCACCGTTCACCCCTCGTTCATTCAGCCTCCTTTTTACCATTTCTGTCTTACAGGAAGCGCATCACATACAAGCTCGGTGCCTCTCTAATAGCTTTAGTGGATTGGCATAATCTGGCGAGCCTAGCGTGCTACACATTAATAGCATGTTGTACACCGACCCCAGCGGCGCAGTCGTGTTATTAGTGTCTTGTCATTAGTGTGTTGCTGCCTGCCCTCCATCTGCTGCCCCACCCCCCTCTGCCTCTCCAGGGTGTTTCTGGGATACCGTCCCGGTGACCTTCGTGGCAAGGCTGAGCCGCTTAGCATCGCCACCTGATGGCCGTGCTCGGCTACGTGACAAATCTGGTTACCTGAAGGACATCCGTGCGTCAGCGCTCTCTGATCGAATCATACACACACACACACACACACACACACACACACACACACACACACAACCAAGGCTGGATATGAGCTGCGGATGTATGCCAGAGCACCCACAGACATACACTGACATGGAAGTGTGCATGGATTTCAGAGGACATCAATACGCAATATTGACCATGTGCCCACAATATGCTCACATGCATGCACCCACAAACAGAACACAAAGAATACATACTCACGTGCACTGTTGGAGTTCACAAAAAATAATTTCTCTTGAGGCCATGCATGTTTGTTCTTCACACACAAATACTTACTACCCACATGTTAATCTGTTTAAAGATCGTCAGGAGTTTTGCTGCATACATGACAAAAGTTGTGTAAAGCCTTTTTAGTTGCTTCTAAGTGGACTGCATGAAATTGGATGAATTGCGTCAAGTGATGTCACTTGAGTCGGCTTCAGCTGGGGCTAAAGATTACAAGTTTGAAAATGAAAAAGTGAAAGAAGTGAGCTCAGAGGATCCCTACAGCCTGCACCTCACCTCACCTCACCTCACCTCACCTAACCTCACCGACTACTAGCATGACACACCATGATACTGTAACTGAGGGGCTGGCAGTTGAGTTGCATGGTGGGTGACGTAGGTGCCAAAGAATGAGAACGTGTGTGATAAAAAAAAAAGACAACAGTAAAACCCTCCATCTCGAGTTTGACAATGCTAACTGCTGTACTACTCTTATACACACAAATATTTACATGTAGGGGCATTTAGCAGATGCTTTTGTTAAAAGCAACTTACAGTACTTCATACATACATTCATACACTAATGGAGGTGGCTGCCATGCAAGGTGCCGACCAGCACATCAGGAGCAGTTTGAGGTTCAGTATCTTGCCCAAAGACACTTCGACAAGCAGACCAGGGGAATCAAACCAGAGACCTTCCGATAACAAGATGCTGTCTCTAGCCCTGAGCCACAGCCGCCCAGTACATGTATTGTGATGCCTTTAAATGACTTTGCGCACATATGACTGGATGCTCTCTGGGGATACACTTTCACAGATGTCTGCGGGTGACGTTCAGAGATGTTGGCGGTTTCTGCCTTTGTACTTCTACAAATGTGAATGATTTTTTTTTTTTATGCAAGTCCCCTCAGAGAGTTTGATCCACCAATCAGCTTGTTTGACATGCAGTGCGTGCTATGAAGCGATCTGGAGAGTGTGTTGAGTCTTCTGCAACCTACCGTCACACTTCCTCCAGTCATGAATAAGCACAGAAGTTTGATTACACACACACACACACACACACACACACACACACACAGACCAGAGCCACTGCTACTGTGGTCACTTTGAATGGTGTGCCACCTGTAATCTTTCTCATCCTCTTCCATCATCCCCTCCCACTTTCTTCTCCCTTTTTCCACTCCGCTGATTTTTCTGCCTGGCACCAGGGCTTGAAATAGAATAGCAGCAAGACACATTAGAAGAACAATCAAAATACCTCCTACAATAATCTGTTTATGCCCTCCTCCTCTTCCTCCTCCTCCTCCTCCTCCTCCTTTTGGACTTTTTTTGTTTCACTGACTAAGAACTGTCACCTCTTCGTGTTTCCCTCTGTGTCTCACCAAAGCTGTCTTCAAGGGGAAGATGCGACTTGCCTGAAAAATTGTGACAGAGCAAAACTAAAAGATAGAAGTACAGGACGGGAGAAAGAAGACCAATAATACAGGAAGCATGAAAGAGTGAGAAAAACAAAGGAGGAGGAGGGATGTCCCTAATGGGAATGGAGGAACACGGGGGACGGAGTCTGTCACATTTCTTCCTGTTTTCAGCCAAAATTGACAAATGGGGTTTGATAGCCCTGTATCTGACACACACTTATCAGGCCACAAATAAGCATGATAAAACATAATTCATTTGTGAGAGTGTACATAGGCCGAGCAATGCAGGTTTCGAATGGAGCATGTATTGCCACAAAACAACACACCATAGTTTCATGGAAGGATATTCCATAGAATATTTAATATTATATAATTAATTGACAAATATCTTCATTTCTTATTTTTCTTCATACTTATGCCATAATTGTAAAAAAAACTATTTGAAATCGTCAAGAGAGACAATTCAGTCCATTTAGATAATATTTTATAAAATAAGACTTTAAATACAGCCTACTGCTATAATATTCACAAGGGAAGTGTTTCATATGAGCACTAGTTGACATGACACCTCTAGTGTCAGGGTTAAACAGATACCCTCCTTAAGGCCAAATCGAATCTCTATTATTTAACCTGGTGCCTCCAACAGCATGGTGCTGCCAGGAGACTGTGCCGGCGGGGCAATAGAAAAACTTTGCAGACTTGTTGCAGGTTGAAAAAGTACCTTTGGAAGAGTTGACGCTCCCAAGCCATGAGCTGGACACGGGTGCTATGAAGGCGGAGATCACACCAAACCAAGCACTCATCGGTGACTGATTTGGTCTGAAGGAGGCCTAAAGTCTCATTTATGCTGAACCCTAACCCTAACCCAAAACCAGGAGGAGACTGGACAGGAATGAAATGTGAGTTGGATGCTTGGGAAGGAACAGTGGAGGTTCGTGCCATACCAACTTGACTCTGACCGGCACCCTCTAGGGGTCGTATTGCTTAGCATCCATGCCAGGGACAGATGGAAGTATGTGGGCAGTGACAGTTATATTGTACGTATCTATTTTTCGTATGTAAAGGGAACATAAATGAGCCTGAAGAGTCTGCAGCCATGCCTTTAACAGCCATGTCTTTGTGCACAAAGCCAGGTCCAGAAAGAAAGGATTTTCTAAGTTTGGTGGAGAAGAACTTGACTGGCCTGCACAGAGCCGCGACCTCGACCCCTTCTCAGTGCGAGCCAGGCCTTATTGCTCTTGTTGCTGAATGAGAGCCAATCCCTGCAGGCGGGTTACAAAATCTGTTAGAAAGCCTTTCCCAGAATAATATTAGTCATGGCAACATATTCTCGCTGGAGTGGAAACTTCAACACTCACATATAGTTGTAATGGTCATGTGTCCACATACTTCTGGCCATGCAGTGTAACAGATGTGGTTGATCTTTGAAACAGCGGAGCCGCCTTGTTTTTAACAGGTTTCTAGCGACTTTCTCCGCGCACAAAACCATTTAAAGTAGGCTGATGTATTTTTATGTCAAGCAAATGTCCCAAAGCGACGATGGGTGTCCCCAAAATGATGCTGTATTTCTTTCAATTGATATTTTCCAAGTATTATGTTGCCAAGATGGCTTTAGCTGATTCCATACACTGAACAGCATGTTGTCTTCCATACTGTGTGTCAGCCATTCATACATGGGCAAAGCTTCTTCAATTGGGTTGGAGGAGTTTGACATTCTCCTCTGTCTCTCTGGTGTAGCTGTCATATTTAGTTTCTGGTCCCTGTGGAGAGAAAATGGCAGCAGTGGAGGGAGAGAGAGGGAGGAAATCTCTGAAGACCAAGCTGTCTGCTTGGGACCGGAGAGTGGCTGAGACAGATAGTGTTACACTGCACCCGAGGGATACAGGGAGATATGACCAGAGGGATGGAGGGATATATGTGTGTGTGTGTGTGTGTGTGTGTGTGTGTGTGTGTGTGAGAGAGAGAGTCTGTGTGTGTGTGTGTGTGCAGAGGGGATTGTCACAGTGAAACAGGCAGATATATGGTGGAAGACACATAGACAATGCATAATGTGATGTAGAAGGTACGAAATGAGAGACCCTTCCAGGACTGGAATTTTCAAATTGTGAAATGGTGAAAAAACATGTCAGCTTCTGAAACAACCCCGTCTTTGCAGTCTGGTCTCCCCATCTCAGAATCATGCAAGGACATAGTCCTTCTAACTCCGGATGTTCCTGGATGGCTCGTTGGCCCTCTCCTACACTCCCAGAAATCCTTTTCTAGTGCTGAACGGTTCCCATGCTCTCTCTCTCTCCCCGTCCGCCTCCTCGTCCTAACAGAGTGGGTGTCAGTGCTGGTCTGAAGTGGCTCGTTCTGCGGTACAAATGAATAGCATCACTCTTCCCCCGACCGTGAAAAGACAGTGATGGAGCCAGACAGAAGGAAAGGTGAGGGAGAGGAGGAGAGACTCTAGAAGGAGAGGAGAGCGTGACGATGCTTGAGAGGCTGGGTGAGTGGAGTGGAGAGCTGGAGGTAGGGTTTGGATTTAGTGGAGACGAGGAGTGCTATTATGATGATTAAAAGGATGGGAGGAGAGAGGGTCGGGAAAGAAGTGGAAAGTATGAACGGATAGGAGGAAGGAGAGAGGGTTGGGCGGCTCCATACACTAAGCTCATTCACCTTTTATCCACAATTTATTGTACATTCAGTGGAAGCACTTTATATTCATCGCTAACTTGTTCTAGAATGTATTAAATCTGGCTAGAGTAACGACAATAAATGGATGTTAGACACTAAAATCATCCCAAGTGTTTATTTATAATAGCTAAGTAGTACTGTTGGAAGTTAGTTGAAGTTGTGTAGCTGGTACGGGCTATTTATGCCTTTTGAGCTTTTAAATGTTGCTGTCGATGTTGTTAATACGAGAGGGACCAAGCACATCTATTAAGCTACATCAAAATTAGCCTCAAACTAATGAGCAGCTGCACTGGCTGGGCAAGAAACACATTACAAGCTAACACAAATAGCCACTAGTGTCCAATTAAAGGTGTGTGTATGGCCTCCTGATGTATGTGTAAGTAAAATATGCATTTGTTTTAGCTCTTGTTAGGTCTCCAACAAGTCCCAGAGAAAAATTACTTCCCTGCTATGTTGCTACATCTTTAGCTTGCTTCATGTTTGACTTCTTTATCTTTGTTCTAGATTTCTGGCAGTGGGCGGTTACAGTTAACAGCTTTTCCAACATGTAGCTTATTTTGGGGGGAAATAGCTACCAACCATCTCATATTGAGGTTGTTGAGAGCTTTCTGACTCAACTGTGCTGTCTACGAGCAATCAATAGAATCAAAACAGTGAGTAAAAAGAGGAGTGTGTTTTTCAGACAGAAGACATAGTGCAAGAGGCATAGTGTGATTTAAAAGTGTAGCATCCGCCAGGGAAACAGTCGGACGAGTGGAAAATGTTTCGACTTGAGTGACAAATTTGTGACTCCGGCTCATGGAAGAGGGAGAAACAGGAGATAAATAACACAAAGAACTCGGGTGACTTTCCAGTTCTGAGATCAGTTCAGTACAAAGTGTCACACAAACATTTATAAGCAAGCGACAGCCAGCGCTCGAGTAGTTTGTGAATTGGCTGTTTGGGACGAATAAATACAGACATAAAAAACACAGCCAAACAGTAGACCCAGGCCAGTAAAGAAACATTTTTAATTTGCTGAGAGATTTGTTTTGGCACTTAAGCTACCAACTAGTCACCAGAATTAGAATGTTGGCATTGTTCATTTCTACAAACCACTTGGTTAGGGTTAGGTGGAGAGATTGTGTTTTGGATTAAAACACCTGGTTTTGTTGACTCAAAGACGGATCGAAGAAGACCCCACCTTCTTGTTAAAAACATCTTATTTTGTTGACTCAAACAGAGCTGCAAAAGGTCTCGAATGGCTGCAAAAATGAGCTTGCTGAAGTGTTCTCGAGCAGTGTTCTGTCGCTAGCTGCTGTCTCGCTCCAATGTAGCGACGCCACTATGGCCTTATGCAATCTGAACATAATATGATGTGTGCCCCTCACTACTGCGAGTGATCGACGTCACAGCCATTGAATTCAGTGTTGACAAAAAAAATCATAATGTAACCAAAAAGTTATTGAAAGTCATCACATTTCTAATTCATCAGACCTGCACTGATGATGGTAGTTATGACATATTATTACCAATTAAGATGCACATCACCCGTGGTTAGCAACCGAAACTTATTCTGGACCACAGTGGGAAATGAATGATGAAACTCTGTTCGATATAATGCTCCACTGTATTTATATTCACCAAAAGCTGTACTGTGGCTTCAGTCGGTGAATAAAGCGAAACCCCTATCCTGCTAAATTGACAAATTTGATTTAGGCCTTAACACCTTTAAACTGTGCACATTTCAGTTTTTGCTTGACTTGATAAACTCAACAGGTTCAAATTAGCAAAAAAAAAACAAACAAAAAAACAACGTTTTTTCGAGCCGTGCACTGCTGGCGAGTTTTTAGCAAATAAATGATAAAAGGACCTGTCAGAGCTGTAAAAACAGAGACGGGGAAACTTCAAGAGGACACACATTCATGCGCACACACGCTTCAGCTTGCCAGGGCCCATGTGCACCGCGGAGAGAAGTGTCACACATGCGGAGAAAAATGCCTGTAATATCAGATTTGGCAGGAGGAGAGGAGGAGGAGGAGGAGGGAGTGAACGAGAGAACAAGGAGGAGGAAGACGTGGCAACCAGAAAGAGCCATTGTACCTTCATCTAAAATGCTCTCGGGGACATTGCAAGCCTCCAAAATGGACTCTATCTTCCCATTGGTGTAATAAGGGTTATGATTTTCCCTCCAGGGGGCGGGAAGTATGACAACCACCTGGGGTGAGAAATCTAACCAGTGGTGTCGCAGCTACTAGATTCACTTTGTTTGTCTTCCTGTCATATTCCCTACCTCCTCTTCTCTCCCTCTCTAGCCTTCTTTCACTCCAGAAGCTTTGACTCGCTGAGCTGCTGGGTCAATGTCTGCTAATTGGGGTCAATGCAGAATCGAATTGTGCTCATATGGGCTAATTTATGTGTCTATTTCAGTTGACAGGCAGGGGAATAGGATTTTTACTCTGCTAATCCTTCTTGAGTTTTGTGTACTGCTAATATAGAGTGAACTGTCAGGTTTAAGCCCTTTCATTTTCTCTCTGGTGCACTGCTTCGCGATGTGGTCTCCTCTGTCACGGACAAGAGAATAAGTGCTTTCTGACAGTTTATTGGTTGTTTTCAAAATTTCCAATACATGCAGCACTTGCTCCTTATCTACCTTTTCTGTATGTGCTCTCCCTTTTTTTTCTCTCTCTACCTCATTACCCCTTTTATAATCTCCCCTCTCCACGTTCACCATCCACCGTAATGTATAGGGTTTGTTTGGTGTGCGGTGGAGGCCATATGTTCTCTCTGCGGCTAAAGTTTCTCTTATCCTGCCTCCGCAGCGAAGCGAGAGGGGAGCTCGGGCCTTTTGTAGCCCGACTCCCTGGAAGGAGGAGGGGTGCGGGCGGGGGAAAGGGAGGGAGGGGAGACAGAAGGATGGGAGGCAGGAGAGGAGAGAGATAAATTCTAACAGGGGGCCCTCCCATTGTCACCGTGATTAGGAAACGAAGCAAACTAATTACAGTCTGTGTGCTTCTGTGCATCCTTGTCTGCTTATTTGTGCCTCATCTCCCACATGGTATATGTGCTGCACAGGCACAGCCTTCCATATAAGTCCCGGTTACTTCAACCAAAGTCATCACCGCGCAAAAGTTTCCCCTCCGTCAGTGAAGGCGGCGGGTCGTGAGTGCTCCATTTAATGCTGCAGTTGAGGCTTTTAGGCTGATGGTCCCATTCAAAGCATAAGAGAGCTTCCAGAGGATGCTTTATGAAATGGCTGTTGAGAAAAATACATTAAGAACAAGTGATCACAGGAGTGGGAGGTTGTGTGTAATGGTGAGTAATGTTTTCAGATTTTTACATCTGCACACACTAAATTCTGTCGGTGTCACATTTTGTGCCTTCTCGCCTGCTAAATAATTCATGAACCACAAATAGAATTAGTCACGAACTTTGTTTTGTTAGTTGTGAGTGTATCTGTGGCGGAGTCTTTAAGGGTTCCACTGAGTGCCGTTTTAAACTTCGGCAGGTTATTAACGTATAAATCCATGGAAGTGAGCATATTTCTTGTAAGCCAATAAGGGCACCCTTAAGATGATTTGTGTCTCTTGTGGTCTTTCGAATTGCATTTTATGTATTTGCTTCATCATACAAAGGACCGTATCGCAGACACAGCCCAGTATTCTAGGAACCATGTCTCCATTGGACGTTTCCTGTTCTCAGGATTTACACCAAATGCCAGCGTTCAGTTTCAAGTGTTTCCTTTACCACGTCATTCCAGTCCTGGCAGGATTACACAGGCTACCTGTTTGTTCTATAATTTATTTTACCCAGATCAAGATTTTACCCCCTCAGATCGGCTTAAAACAGAAGGGCATCACTCTTTTACTGCTTTAGCCACAACGCTACGGCTTCTAAAGCCACAAAAAATGCTATGAGAGTGAACCAACACAGTGAAGTTGGGGGCTGGAGAACTTCAGCAATGAGCTGAAAGACATCATAAAGCTTTCGAAGTGCTGAGGGGAACTGAGTTGGGAAGTAACCCTCTCAGGGCCTACACTGCCAGCTCCTCCTCATCACAAAAATGACTTTATGGATCCACTGTGAAAGAGGATGATTACGACTCATGTTTACATTCATTGTGAGGTGGAGACCCCTAGTGGCCATCATATGTTTTAAGCAGCAAACGAGGAAGTTAGCTGAAAGGGACAAACTCAACAGAGGGAGGACGGGGTGGATGGTTCGACGAGCACAAGTCTGTGACCCAGGAGACCGTTTTCCATGTCCACATTGAAACCAAAAGTCAACGGTGAGTTATGATAATATAACAACATATTTAAGTTATGTAACATGATTAGCATGACTGAACTTGTGTAGATAAGTGGCTAAAAAGTGACATAAGTTCTATTTGATTTAATGCGTATTCATCTGATTCTTTTCCCTGTATCATCTGTTTACACAAGTGAATTTCCTTGTTGTGTGATAAATAAAGCTAAATCTAATCTAACCTAATCTAATCTAACCAAGCACCTACCCAAACCTTACCCTAACTCGCTGGAACGCAGCAACAAGGTCTTGTTGTTTTGGGAATGTGATGAATGTCGTATCACGAGTCACTGGCTATCGACCCTGTTCATTCATTTGGGCATGAGGATGTGTTTGCTCTACGGGCCTTTCATATTACACAGCCACTGGATCCATTTTCGTTATGAAAATATCGACCATAGCTGCTTTAACCTTTTTAAAAGGTTTGTATCCTTTAGATGCCAGCAACAATGAGGCAGTGATGGATGTGAAGAGTTTCAAGGTAATGAGATCTTAATCTTAAGTTTTGGCACTAACCCTAACACCCCCGGTGTAACGGCACAGGCTGCCACACGTCCCCACTGTGTTTTTGTATTGTTTACAATAATTACACTTAAGTGTCGCATTTCATTTGACAATAATATAATGACGTGGAAAAAAGCTCCATGTGCCACCTAATTACACCAAATAAATTCAGTCGATTAATTAACTGCAAACTGTTACTGGGAGATGTGCAAGCACGGTGAGCTGAGAGTTAGTCTGTCACCATCACCGTAAACAGACTGGAAATTAAGAAATGAACGGGTCAACTCACAGTGGCACTTTGGTAGCAGAGCCAGATGTCCCACCTGCACTCTCTGTCTTTGTGTGAGTGTGTGTGTGTGTGTGTGTGTAGGAATATGAGGAGGATCAACTGGAGCTCAAGGGTATTCGGTGTCAGAGTGTTAGCACTCTCCTGTGTGTCAGGGGAGTGAGTGAGAGTGTTAAAGACAGCATCTAAATTCCGCTGGGTTCTATTGATTACGCCCGTTTGTGTGTGTGTGTGTGTGTGTGTGTGTGTGTGTGTGCGCGTGCATAAGTTGTTAGTGGCGTAGCGTGAGTGGATAAATGCATGCATCCATCTGTATTACCTTCTTTGCGTCCCGGACTAGCAGCAAATGTCATGTTATGAGAAACTAATACCCGAAATAGACGAATAATAAGCACTTTAACTGTGTTTCTAATATCCCTTCTGCTCAATGAGGCCTTTGTTTAGGATCGTTAGCAACATTTGTCAAAGTCCATCTCATGTTTGGACAGTCGGCGGCCTATTTGGACGTAATCTGAATTCCTTTAATGCTCCATCATCATCATCATCATTGCTCTTTAATTTTTTCCCCTCGCTCAGTTTACTTTGCTTCATTGGAAGCACCTGCCAGCCATTCACTTAAGGAGGGGGAATCCAAGCGGAGAATGACTCATCGTTCTCTTATTAGCTATATGTGTGTGTGTGTATATGTATGTGTGTGTGTGTGTGTGTTTGCAAGAGTGAGGAAGAGAACAAGAACTTTGTGATTTATGTCTCTACTCAGTGTCTCCCACTCTCAGATCTATGTGGGCCCTTGTCAACTCTCTCAACAGTTATGTGTGCACTTAAAATGTATATCTTTGGCCGTGTGTGTGTGCGTGTGTGTGTGTGTGTGTAGGGCTGTGTGACCAGCTCCTCCAGCTGCACACCAATGGCTTCCAGATGTCCATCCGTCTTAAGGTAGCCCACGTTGACAGGTGAACTCTCCACTGTCTGAGAGGGACGGCCGCCATCATTCATTCTCACCGGTCGGTTGGCCGGCAAGTGTGACCATGCATGCGCACACGCACGCACGCACACACACACACACACACACACACACACACACACACAAACAAGAGACACATGCAAAAATGGGCACACACCCATGAACCTATATTTGTAAGCTCACACACTTGCATGTGCAGCACATGGGCTGATGCACTCAATTCGCAGATTCACACACACATAAACAGACACTTACGCACACTGACACGTACCCCCACCCCACACACACACACACACACACACACACACACTCTCTCCAGGCGTCCACATGATGGAGTTTTACTTCATCACGTGTAGAAATAGCTCGTCTTCTCTCCTCTCCTTTCTCCTGAGCCATAAACCCCTTTATTTGAGAATAAGTGAGCGCCAATGGAGACCAATTCATCAAACACATTTTAGTGGGCCTCTGCGGAGAGAAAGAGCTAAAGCCCCTCTTAAGAGTTATCAGTCTAGTTTTGGATATGGGACAAAACTCAAGGTGCTAAATGTGAGTTATGGCTCGCTGCGCTGCATTGTTTGAAATTTCATCGGCCTCAGGAGTGAGTAAAAAGAAATGGATGGCGCCTTGTTTTAAAGACACTAATTCCTGTCTTTTTTTTTTACAGCGCTTATTCACTCACTGAATTTATCCTTCACTTTCTTTTTGTTATCAATGACAGGAAAAGAAATCAAGCTCTTAATTGAAGCTGTGACTGTAAAAAGAAAAAAAAAAAAAGCAGGGGACAGACAGTAAGCGGAAAAGAGAGAGCTGCAGGGAAGGAGTGTGTGCGCGGTGTGTTAGCGATGAAAGAATACATCAGCGAGCAAGCGAACAGCCTGCTGAAGAGAAATAAGAGAAGGAGGGAATGAAAGAAAGAAAGATAGACGTGGAAGAACATTAAGGAAATGAAAATACGAGTGTGGTTGACAAGCTCTATGTTAGCTATTCTGACATGAACCACAAGGAGAAGGCAGGCACACAGAAACACACACACACACACACACACACACACATACTGGCGAGCGCTCATACTGGATTTGGAATGAGCTGAACACATTTGGTGAGATGCACTTCCTCTGACAAACTCACAAATTTTTGCACATGTGTAGAGCTATGAGTGTGTGTGTGTGTGTGTGCGCGCGTGTGTGTGCGGCAGGCCCGTGTGTGGCAGTGTGTACCCCACAGTGGCAGATGCCGCCAGGCTCCAGCCAAATGATGGAGACGATAGCTAATTGCTCAATCAAGCAATCTAATCTGGCCAATCTCATTTTCAGTTTCGTCTCTCACCCGCTCCCTCCTCCCCTGCCTCCCCCCACCCCACTGCATACATTTCCTGACCTATCTGCTCAGCAGCTGCCGGACCGAACCAAA
Source organism: Sparus aurata (assembly GCF_900880675.1). Taxonomy (NCBI): domain Eukaryota; kingdom Metazoa; phylum Chordata; class Actinopteri; order Spariformes; family Sparidae; genus Sparus; species Sparus aurata. Next base: position 28,330,334 of record NC_044188.1, read on the forward strand.
ATGCAAAAACGGGGAGGGAGAGCAGGAGGCAGACGGGATACACATACTGGAAATTACACCAATCAAAAAAGATGCTTGGTTAAATTTAGATAACAGAGGCACTAACAAAGATATGGATAATTGTTATTCATACAATAAAACAAATGGTTTTATTATTGGTTAGTAAAAGTTTGACTCCTGCTTCAGTTGTTGAGTTGTGAAAAGAACTACTTTTGGGTTGCCAGGTTGTGATAAATCTCTTGACTTATAGGACTGCACGACCACTTACATTTAAAAAAAATGACTGCAGAGAATCTGAACCAGAATCTAATTGAACTAGAAATGTGTTCCTATTAATGGCTTGTGGCTGTTTTTTTTGCAATAGTAAATTATTTATTACTCATTAGTGAAGCTTCAACTTAACTCAACTATAAAAATTGCTTTAAGAAAAAGTGGTACTGAATCCATTTTCTGCATATATGGGCAGATTTATATTCTTATCCAGTGTTGTAAATGCAATTGTTGCAACCAAAGAGGAGAAATTAGATTTTACTAGTAGATTTATACAATTTCCTCTCAACATATTAAGAATTAATTTGTCAGCACAGGCTTTAAAATATGCTAAGGAACTACTTATTCTCGGACCAACAGTTTGAAATGGATTCTTTCTTTCTTAAAACAACACAAAAAGTCCCTTTACAAACTGTCCACAGCGTGCCCTGCGAGTGACCAAGAACAAAAGGAACCATTTTGCTGGAGAGAGATGTTGCTTTGGAAGTTTTTAAATCATAATGCTGTGAGCACCAACAAAGAAGAGAGCAAAAGAGGTTGTACACATTGGTTGTAAAGCAATCACGTGGCGATTTCGCTTGTTATAAATTTCCTTGGCATTTATTGTTCGTGGAGATCATCTGAAATGTTTGTCATCCATATTCATGTCTCACGTTGCTCGCTGGGCTCTAAACAATAACCGGAGCACAGGCGAGGAAGCCTTGGCCCAGATATATGTTATCTGTTATCCATATAACCGTTGGCTACACCTGAAGCACTGAAACGCTGGCTGTTGCCTCCCTGAGGCTAAACTGTCGTCAGTCAATATCGAGATTTGGAAAACTGAGCCTTTGAGAAAATTCTGTTGGCAACATGGTTGGCTTCGTTTGTACGAACCTGGACTGTGTTCATAAAGTCATTTTTGACTGACAGAAGCTCCGGTCCTTACTGTGAGGAAAACACAAAGCAGATGCTTCACCTCGTTTCTGTGAACAGAATTCTATCTTCTCATTTCTATGTTGCACATTCCCATTTCCTTGCTCACTAAAGATACAACATCACTTGACAGTGTTTACCTCCCATGATCAATTTCTCTGCCGGCATTTCTCCAGTTTTGCTCCTCTTGTGGGACCCCTGTATTTTCCTCATTGTGATTGGTTGGCTGAGGAAAAGGCGGTTGACCTCTTTCCTTGTGCTTCTTGTGGTTAGCAGAATTTTTTATTTATTTATTTTTTGATTTTGGAAGCGCTTTGCCTTGCCAAAAAAGCTGCTGGGTTCAACACCTTTCAAAGAGCACCTTATAGTCGCTGCTCTCTGCCCTCTGTGTCAAACAGGCAGGGGCAGCTAGGGAAATTGCAGGAGCGAGGAGAGAGATGACTGACATGTGCTCTTTACAATTGCCCATTCTTCTGCTGATCAAGTCAGCCCCAAATACCCCAGTTATTAATTGCTTTGTATCATTATTTCTAACATTTAGAGGAATTGTATGAATAAATAATCAACTGGCATGGAAAAGGATTTTTTCACCAAGTACACACACACACACACCTACACACACACACACACACACACATTCTGCTCTGATAAAGTGTGCGTGAGACCCCCCTAGAATGCCAGGTCCCCCGGGGTGTATCAGTGATGCGTAGAGGGGCTATTAATTACCCCATTCCTGTTTAGTGTGTGTGCAGTTGTGTGGTAAACTCCATATGGGTGGGGGAGATTGTGCGTGACCCCTCACATATCACCGTATCACCCATGCACCCCTCTCTTGTGGCCTGGGTTAGAAGCAGTCACACACATTAACCCAGCTCACAGCAGATGCAAGGGGACCATTACACACACACACACACACACACACACACACACAATTGACACAAGCTTATGATATTTTTGGGTGTCACACAGTTCAATTTATTCACCAGGAGTATTCTCAGGACTCATGGACTACTGTATGTGTTAATGTATGTATGTATTTATGTGTGTATGTTTGTATTAATACATCATTGGTTAAACTCACCAAAAGACGAACATTCATGCACAAATGCGCGCATATACGTTCATGCACACACACAATGAGCGCAGAGCTAACAAGACCACAGGGAGACATTAGTCAGTGGGATGGAAGGCCCCTCATTGACCAACACATGTCCATGTGTGTGTGTGTGTGTGTGTATGTGTGTGTGTGTGTGTGTGAGGACCTGGTCACACAGAGCAGAGTGGGAGAACAGCATGATGAAGAAGAAACCGACACACCTGATAGACTCAAAGCTGAGCAGTCGGCGCACAGATGGCGTGTGAGCGTATGTATGAGTTTGTTTATGTTTATTTGCGTACGTTGTCTCATGCATGAGGTTTATTTTAATCGGATTATATTTGAATATGCGAGTATACAGTATTGAATTATGTGTGGGTCCGTGTGCATGTCTTTGTGCGTGTGTGTGTGAGCGAGTGTGTGCGTGCAGGGACACCTGTCTGGGAATAGCAGGGAGCAGAGCAGGGGATGTGATCAGGAGATGAGTGTTTCCGAATGCCGTTCTGTCAGCGTGCTGGAGGGGCGGCATACAAATGACATGTGTTCAACTGTGGAGGACAAGGAGTCTGGGGGGAAATCATCCAAGGTGTGCGTGTGTGTGTGAGTGAGAAAGAGGGAGAGAGGCTGCATGTGTGTCGCCGGCCTCCCCTGTGCCAATGTGCAGTCATGATTGTGTTTGTGTATCACAAATTCATGCCAAATCTCTTTCTGCAGCCACTGCATCCGGTCCAATGCCATTTCCCTTCTACAGTATATTTGTCTGCCAGAAAGTCCATTTTTGTGCTCTTCTTCTGTGTATGGGGCTTTTGTACAGCCCCAGCACATATAGTGAAGCACTGTAGCATATCAAGGTCCTTATCAAATCTATTTAGGTTTCTCCCTTAAAGGTTGGAAAGGTAGTTTATTCTTGAGGATTATGTCCAACTTGTCAAACAGTGTTGCTTTGAGTTGGTTGGTCGGGCCCGAACACTGTGTGAGGTAGGAATGAGACTCAATACCAAGTAAATTGACAAATAACAACAAATCAGGGGCGGCTGTAGCTCAGCGGGTAGAGCAGGTCGACTAGTGATCAGAAGGTCGCTGGTTCAAATCCCGGCTCCGGGCTGAGCTGCATGTCGAAGTGTTCTTGAGCGAGATACTGAACCCCACGTTGCTCATCAGTGAGGGCCCTGCGATAAACTGGCGACTTGTCCAGGGAGTACCCTGCCCTCGCCCTGAGATAAAAGCTGGGATTGGCTCCAGCAGCAACACCCCGCGACCCCATGGAAAGGGATAAGCGGTTACGGACAATGACATGACATGACAACAAATCAACAAATTCATAAAAAAGTTGAAAGATGATTTAACGGGTGATATTCTGAGTTCAGAAAGTCTGAATTACCAAGATTGAAGTTGTAAATTTAAGGGTTTAAAGATGTAATATGTAATATTTGTGCATTAACGTTGGCCAAAGCTATGTTCTACATTCCCTGCAGAAATACTGTACATTAAAAGAATAAAACTGATATATTCTGAGAATAAAGTGGTACATTTCTGATCATTCAAACACGAATGCATGAGGAAAAACTTGAATATTTTACAACATTGTAAAGCCATACATTTGCAAGAAAAGAGTCAGAACTTGTCTGAGGATGCCATGTAGGTCTATTTTTTTGCAAGTCTGATTCGAGTCTCAGGTCTTTTTCTGATGAGCCTTCGAGCATTACCGGCATAACCTCTAGTCTGTTCAGACCACTGCATGTATATTTCTATCAATTCTTTTTCTACAAATAAAGTAAAACTCATAGATTACAAGAGTGACACTTTGACCAATAGTGAGTATATAGAGATAGAGTTGAACTGGTCCTTTGCAGCATTAAGCTGCAAATGAGAATCAAAACAAACAGGAAGTCTTCAATTTGTATTAAATAAGCAGTGTTGGTAATAATGGGTTGCATCAGCACCAATACTAAAGCACATAATTGGAATTACTCCCATTGACTGACATGTCTTTTACTCCAGGTACTGATGGAGAAGGTTGTTTACATGACTAATGCTGAGAATACGAACAATAATTGAACAACCTTCAGTTATATGTGCCAATTTGCCTGAAGTTTATCGGGTCAGAGAGATCTCTGATTGGACCTTTGATCCGTTAGAAAACCAACCTAGCATTTTGCTTTTAACTTGAATGATGTTTTTCTTTGTTTCTGTAAAAAAAAAAAAAAAGAAAAAAGGAGCTTACAAAAGGTAGAGAAAATCCCCCGTCTTAATGGCCGCACGAAACCTTTGAAATCCATTAAACAAACTGCCTTCAGCTAAAAGGCTGACATTTCAGAGACACCAGCTTCTTGCCTGACTGCAACAATTAGCGAAATTGCTCTCCATTTGCATTTATGTTGCCCTCCATTAAAGGTGAATAATTCTGCGATTCACTTCAACAGTTTATTGCTGAGTCCCAGCAGCTAATCACCTGGTTTCATGTTCGTCGTCTGCTGTCAGCTGCCGAGAGATGAGCCTTTGTTTTGGGTCGTGTCTTGACGCGTCACATAAATTAGATTTACTGTATGAATGTCCGGGCTCGGTGGATGAGGTTACTGTTAAAGGCGGCTATCGATTCACACTTTATTTACTTATGACTGACGCGGGATCAGTGTGAGGAGTGACATCTTATACGCAGCCACTCTGGAATCATCAGAGGCGGTTGTTGTTCTTGGCTTTGTGTCTCTTCTGAAAAAAAGCCCTACATTCCAGTGACCGAAGTGTCTCACCTTGTCTGTACTCGTCTTGATAGCTTTACATCTGCTGCGTACAGGCTTCTGACCTAGTTCTCCGTAATATGTGATTTTATTTACAGAAATCAGATTCACGGTTAATGTGTTAATTGCCGCTAACGTGAAGCTTATTCTCTTAAGTTTGCAGAGACTGTAACAGGGGGCCTGAATCATTTGTTCAGTAAAATGCACTGCAGTAAAGTAAATATCCAAGGAAAATCTAACACAAAGGAAAGCAAAAATGAGCAGAAAAAGCCGCTTTTGCTACCATGCTACCATGACTCAGTACTGCAAGACAAAATGTTTTTGTGGGCGGGCAGAAGATTGCCGAAGGGTGTGCTTCCAGGTTCGCTCCTGTTAGCACAGATGTCACTCCTCAGTCGTGTAATGTGCAGACCACAACGACAACAAGATTCCTTTTACAGCAGTGTGAAAATCAACTACGCAAAATAATAGAGAGAGACGTGTGGCGTGTCAATCCAGGACAGCCCTGCAACCAAACTTCTGCAGGAGAATCACCCACACTCACACGCTGACCCCTGATCATTTCCTAACTAGGTTCTGCAGAGACCTGACGTATTCACTTCATAACTGATGTCTAAACACTGCACGTTAATTAGCACAACATTCATCATCAGCACCTCAGTAAAACTCATATTTTTTCATGTTTCATTTTTCAAACTGTGAACTGTGGTGCTAATGCACGTCCCGGGGCTCTATTTAACAGCTTAAAATACACATTTGTATTACTGCTAATGAACATCATTTTTTATACAAATCAGTGGATAGGATCACTGTAAATTAACCATACTGTGTACAGCATAAGCAATTTCTATTTATTACTTCAAAAAAGAGAATGTTACATAGCGTATTGTAGCCTTCATTCTGTAACGCAAGCAATTTCCCCTCACGGATCAATAAAGTATTTCTGATTACAATTTCTGATTCTGATAACACAAATACCTCGTGATGTGAAGTCTACAATGAAGGCCCAGCTTGGCTCAGTCTGCAGAAGGACCAAACAGCGTGATTGGGACTTTGAGAAGTGCTGCTATAGAATGTGGACGTATACAGATTTATACATTTGTCACGTGTTGACGTTGAACACACCTTTCAAACCACAGATAATTGTGAACAAGCACTGCAATTCTCTGCGAATGAGTTTTTGGGCATATCAAACTTTCAAACAATGACTTATGGTTGTTTCTGTATTTTTTCACCATCATCAAAGGTGCGAGCTCAGTTTGTGGTGAAGTAAAGTGTCATGAACATGGTACTTTCTGGTTTTAATAAGGTCGCAGTTTTTTGCCTTCGGGGTCTGCGGGACCCTCCGGAAAAAATTAAGAAATGAAGCTAAAATCAACAAAACACAGGAGTGAATATTTCTCTGAATGGAGACTTGTTCAACTTCATGTATTTTCATATTGACCCTTGTAGTCACATCCCCCCCGAGTCATATCAAATTCAAATTCACCACCGCGGATCTTTTTCCCCTCTTTCATATACATGTATATATCTATTATTGTTGAGGAAAGCTAAGAATAACACTCACGTCTCAGCTTTATTCCCTAAGTGTTAAATCAACAAGACCTAACTGTTGGCACTACTGTATACATCAGGGGCCTGCTCTGCACATTTGTTAAGGGAAGTGGGGGTGACGAGGTCGTGTGTGTCGTGAATATGTGTCAGCAGGGCAGGAAATACCACACTTCACTGGCAATGAGTGCTGCTGATGGCTTGTTTGCCTGTTGTGTGTGTGTGTGTGTGTGTGTGCGCGCGTAAGTTTCACGTATGTGAATATTAAAGTTGTGAATCTGCCCTCTCCTGCCAGCGTGAGAATAGCCGTGTGTCTCCTCAGACAGCTGGCTGATCTCGCCTGTCACACACACTGTTTCCTGGTAAATACGGGTTTGAAGATGATTGATTATGGCGGCCTATTTCTCAAGAATCAGGGTTTGTTTGTGTGTGGTACACAAGGCAACGAGCGGCACAACGCTCCCATATTCTCAGCCACATACGGTGGAACCCCACGACACACTACAATCACTCACAGCCCATAAAAGTCACCGCTTACGCCAGTAATACTTTAATCAGTCGTCCTTTTTATCTCTCGCACTTCTGACAATTTGCTCGCAAAAACCACTTATTTTTATTGGCTGTGTGAGAGGAGCATTTTCTTGAAAACAAATATATCCGTTTTTGCCCCATTTTCATTGATGGAGCTCAGAAAAGTGTTTCCATTTGCTGCTGTTAAGACTGAAGACTCTTAAGGCTGTGTTTTATATTAATGCTTAGTATCTACCAAAGATTTCCACTTTCGCTCATCAGCTTTCATTCAACTTTGTCTTTATTTTTGCTCCTCGTTCTGAATTATACAAAGTACAAAACCTTTTATTAAACGTACCACAGTAACCATTATTCCACACATACACGAATCTCTATGCTCCATTCGTCCTCATTGTTTTATGATTGAAAACCGCATATTACCTCTTTAACTACATTTACCTCTTCTTGCTAGCCACGCTGGTTATTTCGTCTGGCTGGATAATACAAGAAGCCTATATTTTCAGTGTTCCTGGTTTCTGGCCCTCTATTTCTACACAGGGCTGACATATATAATGAAGGTTTGCTGTGCTGGACAGAGTTAGCATTCCGTAAGACCAACGCAGCAGTGCCTGCGATCACAGTAACTGTCCCACTAGATTAGATTTTGTGTGGAACATTATGGGCCAATCGAAAAAATGACCACGATGGTTTGCAGTAATCAAGAAACGTCAGACAAAGTGTCTCTGTAAAAGTGTGTATTCCTTTAGTAATTATTCTAAAAAGATGAGAAATAGATGTGTTCATCAGATCAGATCAGATAAAACAGATTGTTCAGCATTCTGCTTGGCTGCTCCAACACATTGCCATGGCTCTGGATTTGATGTCATCGTTGTGTGGTCTTGTGAGTGACACAAGACACTTCGAAATCCAACACGAGAGCCCAGACTGAGACGCATCTGTACAAATCTGACTTGAATCACATTTTCAAAATACCCCCAAATGTGGTTTGAATTTCATTTGCAAAAGTTGCACTTTCTAAATCAAGCTGGATACTATCTGGGTATTGCAAAAAAACAAAAAACAAATTGGGCATGCAATCAAACAAAACAACTTAACAACTTAAAAATGTTGGGGTGCAGAATTAGCTCTTGAACTGCTAATGCTAATTGCTAACACTATTTGCTGATTTACAATGTCTTCAGGCTCATCAGCTGTAGTAGATCTGGACTGTGAATGGTGCAACTGAGGGAAGGTTCAATGCACACTGATGCAACATTAAGCCTCTTCTAAACTAGTATTCACACACTATGTTAATTCTAGCCTTCTTTAAAGTATTCTACTAACTCCTTATGGGCCACAGTATAACATGAGATCTCCCTCAGTCACAGTCTTGTCTTGTATGTGTTTGGAAGACATTTTTTTTTTCCTGTCAGACTCTCACGCCTCCATCACTCCCTCTTGTCTCCTTTCATCTCTTTCCTCCTCCGTCTGTGTTTGTCCCTCCATCTCACCGACAGCATCACTCTGTAACTTCCTGGCTGAGCCTTGACCTCCGCCCATTTTGTCGCTGACAGAAACCAGGCCCCCCGCTGTCATCTCCATCAGTCGGTATCTGAGCAGACACGCAAGCAAAATGTAGACTCTTGAAAAATATGTCCACGGCATTTCCTGTTATTCTCGAGCGAGCAGAAGATCAGCAAAGGTACCTTAAAACAGCCGATGCGAGGGAAAAAAAAGCGCTCGCCTTTTCTGTTATTGTTAATTTTCGTCAATGCGCATAAAAAAAACAGTCTCGCGTCGGACATTTATTCTGTTATGTTTCATCAGTTATTTTGCGATGACATGTTACAATGTTTTCACATACCCACTTTTCCTCGACAAGCCTTCTCTTGCTCTCTTACAACCCCCAGAGAGAGTTATAGCAATAGTGTAGTCAGGGCAAAAGAGCAAGCTGTTCCTGTCAAAGGCAGGCAGACTCATTCCCCTTACTTTAAATGCAACATGTCTCTTGGTGCTGAAATGTGTAATACAGTCTCTTCAACAGTTACCCTCTCCCTCTGGGATAATTGAACCTTAGCTTTCTTTACAAGGAGGCCCTCACCTCTCCACTCTGGGAAACTAACAGCACAACTGGACTCTTGCTGTCGCAATCGCAGCTGGAAAAGAACATCGCTTGTAATCTCTCTTGTACCTGCACACTCGGTATCAATGAATATTGTTTGACCGAGCATTTATTACATTACAAGCGTCAGATCAAACCCAGAGATCCAGACGTACACTGTGACAGGCTTTGTCTCTCGTGAAGATCCTGCTGAGATCTTAGCACCGCTTTCACAGATTAGTGGAGCTTAATTAGTAAATCTCAGGCCATTTAACTTTACCTACTGTATTTGGAACTGGTCCGGTTAATCGTGCAAGTGAGAAGAACTCCCGCGGTCTTTCTGCCTACTTCAAGTGAGTAATGATGACTTGTCTCAATGTGGTGAGTGTGGCTTCTTCCACACAGACGAGTACAAAGCCTCCTTGTGCGGACCCTAGATGATATATAGAGCTATGGTCTGTATGTGATGCATGCCCATGTGATAACCAGCTTACATAATTGCTTACAGGGATCAATCCCATCTCCTATAAACATACATTTTGGAGGAGGGGTAATTACTGCATGTTATGCACAGTTCACTGTGTTAAACATGGGTTAGCGTCCTGCATTCCCACCCTGTCCTCATCAGAAAAATGACCAAATATGTTGACTGTGAAAGCAGCTTATTACAACTCCTATTTAGGTGTGTTATAGTAATCATTATGGTAGTAAAGGAGGGAGTCGGGGTAAGTATTAGTCCATATTGGGAAGAGATTGGAGACAGATGGTTGGGTCAAACTAGCACAGGACTTTAACCCAGGAGACCTCTGTTTGTGTGAAAACAAAAGTTAATGGTGAGTTATCTTAAAGTAGTTACGCAGTGAAGTTTTGTTACCTACATTACATAACTGCAGTTACAGGTACAGAAGTAACATCACCATTTGAACCCAAACCACAATGTGTTTATAAACCTAACCAAGTAGTTTAGTGCCTACACCTAACCTAACAGAAAGCGTACAACAAAGATCCAGTACACAGGTCTGTGTAGGTGAAGGGTTAGGGTAACAGTCATGTTGTTTTGGCAATCATAAACATACTTGTTTAGATGAGGATGTGTTGGCATGCCTTGTGTCCTTAAGTTTAGGCAATCATACAGAACAACTTAACAGCAGCTGAAAAATGTCCACACATGTCGTGTCTTTGCTGACCCTCAGTGGTGTAACTTCTCACCTTTTAGTGTTGCGTGAGTGTACCCAGGAGTGTGTCAGTACACTGTGAGGGAAAGATTGTGTTTTTTGGTAAATAATAAAAAAGTAAACAGTCTGTGCGTTTACATGACACTCAAGAAAACCAAATTACTGTGTTAGTCTGACTATGATGGGATTTCTAAAATGCATGCATACACCTTAGTCTGACTAAAATCAGACCGGATCAGATTTCTCGTCGAATTAAAGCACCCAGATTATTCGATTGATAGTCGCATTACTCCTGCATGTATACGTTCCAGTGGATCGGATCGGATTTTGCGTTCTGCGCAGGCGCTAGATTTTTCCCCGGGGCCGTGAGCCGGAAGTAGACGGAAGGCGGCTGCGGCGTCTTTCCTCCAAAATCACCGCAAGAAAGAGCGCCATTGTGCCCCTAGTTTGTGTAATTATCATGTACACCATATACGAAGTGTACAAAGATGTGGCTTCGTCTCGCTCTTCATACGCCATCTTTCTTGAATGCCGAGGCAGCTGGTGACGAAAAGAGGTCAGCCGGAGGTGGCCCTGTTACCACTAGTTGAAATGGGTACAGCGCCACCTATCGTACTGGGGTATGACATGCTCCGGTCAATAATCCAATTTTCTCACCGGCATGTATACTCGGATAATTGCAGTTGTCTGATTGAGTAGCATAGTCGAACTATGGCTGTAATCTGACTAAGTGTTGTGTCTTGTATTACTGTTACATATGCCCAGATTGTGACCTCGATCAAGGAGGAGTCACTGCAACAGAGCCATGCCCGGCTGGACTTTTGTTATTTAGTAAGGGAAATATGTGTCAGTACAGCCTGTTTACTTTATTTTGTTTGTTTGTTAAATTAAAAGCGAAGAGCTTCTCCAACACATCTCTCAGCTGAAACCACAGGGGCAATCAAACCACTACCAAATGTTATTATGTGACAGGACGGGTCGGGCTAACTGGTTGGCATGCTAACCTCAGTAGACATCTCCGCAACACAATACGTACTGAAAGCTTCTTTGACAAATTGTTAACGCTGTTGTTTCTTTACAGTCAGCTTTGAATGATTTACTCTAAAATGCTGACCCTGTCTTATAAATTAAACTTTTAATCAAGTGCTTTGCCATCAGCATGACAATTATGACACTGAAGATGCTTATATGTTTTCCTGTTGGCTCAGTGGTTTAGAACATACAATATGAACACAGTATCCCTGATTGGTTACTCAACTTTTGTTACATGTTTGCTCCATGTTTACTTAATTTGTGTTTAAAGGCATGATCCAGGAAACTTTAAATGTGTTTTTTAAAGACATTTAAAGTTTAAATGTCTTTAAAAAAACACATTTAAAGTTTCCTGGTTAATTCTGTAGCAAATAGGTTCTATATGAACTTATCTTTTTTTAAAAACAGGGTGGCACGAGCAGATAAATGAATGAATGGCTTTGTGTTATATGGAGATTAACTTGGTCACAATGCTATTTACAGCTGCGTTTTTTTCCTGCCGCTGAATAACTCTGTCTTAAGGTATTTACAGTTGGTTTTAATGTATTCTGTCCTAAATCCAAACACATAAAAGAATTGCAAAAAAAAGAAAATATTTAAACAAAACAGAGAAAACAGCTGGCTCATGTTTGCCAAAAAAAAGCAGCATCTGTTGTAGGAGCAAAATGCAAATGTTGTTTTGCTAATACCGCCCAGCCTCTGATGGAAATAAAACATCCCATCATAAAGCTGAGTTGTTGAAAAAAAAAAATGTTGATTTGACAGTACAACTGAAATGTCGTATTCATATCCACATATAGCACACTGTAACATCACCTGCTGCAGTCTGTATACTGATTTAACTTTTATCTTTAAACAAATAAGGTGCTGAAATGTAGATTTTCCCTTTAATATTCACTTGTTCCAACACGACAAATGCAATGCCTCAGCTAACAAGCAGATATGGTTCCCCCCCGATACTGAAACAGATCCCAGTGCTGCCAGAAAGTCCTCCTGTAAAATACTGAAGGATTGTAAATGTCTTCTGCACACATTTGCCAGCACTCCTGCGTTCTCCCTTATGTTAACATGTTCCCCCAAAGCCTATTGTCATTTCTCTTGTTAATACTGGAACGATTCGCAGAGGTAGTTAATCTTTGCACCAGCTGTTTGGACAGGCCTCAGCCCTCACACTGCGTGCTCCTTCCTACTGGACACCAGACTGCATTAATGTAAGAAAATCTGTAGGAAATGTCAAGTCCAGACAATAGTGCTGCCGGAAACCTGGTACGTGTGTATAAGTGCGCTCGTACACACACCTTATTGCGCAGGAAAGGACTCACAACCATTAAGCTGTAGTAAAAAGAGGAGGTGCTCGCTCCTTAAAGCCAAAATAATACAGTTAGTCATGAAAGTGTGCTCAGTTGTTAATGATTGGATCAGGAAATCGACCGTCTCCCCAAATCAGGCGCTCTTGATTGCACAAAGGAAGGACAATCAGACCCAGACAAATGCGCCCCCCCGTCACCAGCGGCAGCGTGCATCCTGAAGCACTCCGTCACATCCAAGCGAGAGCAGACTGGCAGAGGAAAAAAAAACCCCACCAGCGCTCACTCTCCAAGTACTGTCAGATAATAATCTGACTTGGCAGCCGGGTGGCATGAGAAATAAGCCAACGATCTGGAGTCAAGTGTTCCAGTTTGGAGAGACATGAAGTGACTCCTCGTTGCACCCGGCCTCTCATTCCTTTTTACGCTCTCTTCCCCCCCTCACTCCAAACTTGACACGTTATGTACACACATCGGTGAGTTCATGCGCAGTGACACATGCAAATAGGAACACTCGCAGCTGTGGATTTCAATACCTAAAGGCAGAGATACGGAGCGTCTGAAAAGAGTTGCGAGATTGATCTGCTGCCATGTATGTATGAGTGAAGCCGGGGAACTGCCAAGGGCTCCAATTTGGAGAGACATAAAGTATAAACTCCTCCATACAAGGCTCCCAAACTAGTTCTTTTTCCCTCTCTTGCTCGCTTCATCGCCATCTGCCTCACTAAACAGACATCCTTGCCCACACATAGTAAGAAAACCGGCGTTTTTTAGACACTGAAGAGTGACTGTGTGTGCTTGGAAGACTTTTCTTAACCATTCTGTGACTTTTTTCATCATGTTTAACCTTATTTAGTCCCCATTAGTATAACAGCGCACTCTAAAGACGCGTGTGTGTGTGTGTGTGTGTGTGTTTGTGCATGCTTCTTGTAGGAGCATCGGTTGACATGTATTTGCTATAAAACCTGCTTATGCCCTTTAAATAGAGTGTTTTATGTTACATGATGTCAGGGTCAGCGCGGGTAGAATTATGGGCTGTCGCTACATGTCATCCGTGAGTGTGTGTGTGTGTGTGTGTGTAGGGATGGAAGGCATTTATATTTGCCCCATTGCTGATGCTGTTCACGAGGGTGGACTGCTGAGTCGGACTGAGGAAAAGTCTGGCAGGGAGCGTTAATGGAGAGAGAAAAACAAATAGAGACAGACAGAGAGAGAGAGAGAGAGGGGGAGAGCTTTCATAATTGGAGTCAGGATCGTCTCCTGTCTGCACCTCATTGTCTGGTCGTCCATCTGTCGCTGCCGCGTCCAATCAGCTGTGTCCTTAGCTCGGCCCTGCGTCCAATCAAAGGGCCGGTCATCCCCTGTCTGGACGTGCAGTCGTTAAAAAAAAAAAAAAAAATAAGGGAGAGAGCGGAGAGCCAGGCTGTAATCATATAGGTGTTTTGGGGGCTGAGCTCCAGTCACACACACGCACACACACACACACACACACTTCACATTGAAGAGTGAGCGAAGCCTGGACGAACAGCCAGTGATTGCCCATCAGGAAATGGTGCCGTGGAGCAGTCTCAACATTTCAGACTGGGCCCTTTCTTCTCTGGTTTCCTCTCTCGACAGCCCATTTAGGGTTTTATGGCGAAATTACCCCGTGTTATTGGGGAGCTTTTGTTGTGGGATGCTGCTTTACAGAGTCGTTACAAGCAGGCCGGACAAAAATCTGTTTCATCTTCCCGTCCGTCTCCAAGTTTTGAGGAGTTGTTTTATTGATTAAACAATACATTAAACATTTTACGCTCTTGTTATTTTAAAAGCTCTGTTAAAGCGTTTTTCGCTTCAGCTACAGGCCAGACTGAAATTGCTGCACCATATGGGTCATTTTTGAACGCTCGTGCTTCAATTTAAAGCCCCTTGTGCTGATATGTGTAACATTTTTACACTGAAACGTCTGAATTGTTGATGTGTATTTTCTTGAGCTGTGAGCTGGCATCATACCAGATGTTTCCAATAATGTTCAAACCCAGAGAAAAGCCTAATTTTAGTCATGGTAATGGTGAGTTACTTTTGTTTGTTTGTTGCTATAACCTCCAGGAGAGGGTCAGACAGTGAGGAAGGAAGTCAGTGAACGAGACAGAACATAATGTCAATCACAATTTTAAAACTCGATTGTGAACATTTGTGCCACAGAGTCACATAGACAGGCTTTCATTGGCAATGGAGTGCCATAAGAATGACGCATCTTGTAGGCTTGGCTGGAAGTAAGCATCGCCCTGGTTTCCTTTCCGAGAGTCCATGGACATTGTTGGCAAAAATGCTAACTGGGTTTTAGGACTCAATCCTGCGGCACTCTGGGTTGTTGCTCAACAGTTAAGACAATAACTCCCATCATCCCATGCTACTTACATCTTTTGTTTGTTTACATTGAGAGACCCCTAGCGGCAAAAGGTTGCATTCTGTGCATACCTTCGCAACTACCAACAACACAGGATGAAACATGGCTTTGGATGATTTGGTTCCTGGACAAAGACAAAACAGCATGAAAGCTAGTTTTATAAGAAACCAATCTGACAATAATGTCCCCACAGAGGATTATCATCTAATGGTTTTCTTCGAGAGTTGGTAGAAACTGAAAGAATAGTGACTACTGAACGTCTTTAACGCTAATGTTGCTCTTTGACTGCTGGATATTTAAATAGACAGCATACAGCAACTTTATGAAGTGATGGCGGCTTGTTTATGCTGCCCCAGAGGGATCAAATACCAAGAACTGCAAGATTAAATTGAACAGAAACAACACACTTTTATAGTAGCAAGAGCTAAATTAACAAAGTCATTTGTTGCCTCGAGTGAATCCACTTGTTTCACTTCTTCCCCGTTGAATCAAAACTCAGCTCAAACTTTGACTCACTCTGTTACCGTATTTAATTTCAGAGTGAAAAAAAAAAACCCACACGGAGCAGAGGAAGCATGGTGACAGCGTAAATGAGAGGAGAAGGAGGGGAGTGTAATGGATTAATAATGTGGCTGGTGGCCCTCGGGCCGAGAGGGAGAATGAAGAGAACGAGACGAACACAGACAGAGGCAGGAAGAGAGGGGATGAGAAAACACGAGCGAAATAGAGAAGACATGAATAGCGTTTCCATCACGTCCCTCTCGTTCACGCTCCAGCGCAGGCCCGGGCCTTTCCGACAGGGTGACTCGGCGGCGGCGGCGGTGAAAAACACCCGCTCCCACAATCAATGGCAGAGGAAAACAGCCCTGCCAATTTGTTACCTGACTCGCCGCGGCAACTCGTAGCTCTGCTTTACTGCATGCTGCAAACTGCCTTTTAACAAGCCCGCAGGGTGATGAAGTGAGAAGTGTGTGTGGCTGCGCGGGCGCACAGTATGTGTGTGATGGTTAGTGCATGTGTGAGCCTGTGTGTTTTGTCTGCGTGTGTGTACATCTGGTTTTGCTTGCTTTTTGTATCAGATGCAAGTGAATACACACAGTAAAGTATATCAAAGGTTAGTCATGCATGCGTGTGTGTGTGTGTGTGTGTGTGTGTGTTTAAATATGTGCATGTGTGTGTGACTCTTGTCTTGTTTCTCTCTAATTGCCCCGGTTTGTCTTAGGGGAATCTGATAGTTGACCCTGTTGGCCATTTAGTGTCACTGATCCCTTTACACTTCCTGGAGCTGCTACAATAACCCATTGAACTACATCACTCTCTCTCACACACACACACACACACACACACACACACTCTGAGATCCCACTCATTCCTTGGTTAAAAAAGAGAAGTTGTACAGCCGTTCTGAGATCTTTATCTGCACTTCAAATGAAATGTTTTAACTTGTACCGTGGGAGGGCGGTTACAGGGGTGAGCAGATAAGGGAGAGATGGAACAAAGAAGAAAGGGAGCACGATAAGGAGGAGGAGGAGGAAAAGAGAAGAGAAGAAGGAGGGCGAAACTCTCCATCTTCCACATTACTCACGAGTGAAATATGCGTTGGCTGGCGTGAGAGAGGTAGAGAGCTAACGAGGCGAATCACTGACCGGTGCCAACACTCTGCCTTTTAGTGCCGATGAAATTAAATTACTCCCCTCTCTCTTTTCTCTGCCTGCGCTCTTTTCTTTTTTCCCTCCCATCTTTAATAGCGCTCGTATTGTTAGTGTATAAACTTCGGCACTGACGCGACAAAACTCAGCCAGTATCTTGTATTTCGATCCCTCTCACTCCAAGGCAGTAAACCGAGATGACGGTTTGTTCTCCTTTCTCTTTCTTCCTTCCTTTCTCTCTCTCTCTCTCCCTCTTTCTTTTGTCCTCTTTAGTTTCAAGTGCTGCTGCGGGCAGCTCTGATTTGAGTTTGAGTCTGCCAAGAAGTAGACAGTGTTTTGATGTTCTTTGAGGACGGCTATAAAAGTGGTCTTTTTCCAGGTATGAAATGAATACCCTATAACTCTGAAGCGGAGGGTTCAGTGGGCGCTTTTCTTTCACCGCTCATGTCTGGGTTTGTATCACCAACATGTCAGCTTTGCACGACCGAGGGAAAAACATGTCTGACTTAACACTTACACGTTTTTGACACGAGATAATGAACCCTGAGGGATTCTGTCATATTTAAGGGAATAGTTTTACATTTTGCTTGCCTTTCTTGCTGGGAGTTATGAGAGAGGACCACTCTCATGTCTGTGCAGTCCACATGACATTTGAGCCTGCAGCTTGTTAGCTTAGCATATGTATATTCGAAACAGGTAAACAGCTAGCCTTGCTCTCCTCATAAGTAAAATCCTCCTCCAGCACCTCTAAATGTCACTAATTTGCACCTAATATCTACATTTTATTACTACTTATAACCACATACATGTTTTACACTTTGTTAGCTGTATTGATTAAAGAAACAATTAGTACTAAATAAAAATCATAGCTCAGCATAATGGCTGAAAACAGGGTATCAGCCCAGTTTGGTCCAAAGGTGAGGAAATCCTCCCAGCAGACAGCCCAGTCGCCCGTAATGTTGGTTAATGTTTCTGTAAAAAATGTTATGTGTCATATGTAGGCTATGGTACTGATATTTCTACAATGTCTGTGCTATCACGCTAACTCCATTTTATGACTTTCATATCAATGCTGGAGTTAGGCGAGAAGGCTGCCAAGCCAGTGACAACAGTTTGAGACTGACTTTCAGCGTTCGGAAGTGTGAAACCACTGGATAGTTTTTACAAGGGACTTTGGCGTTTCAACATTTGTAAAGTTAAACCAAGGGATATTTGTTTTTTTTTTTACACGGGACCTCAAGCGTTTCAACATTTGCAGATGTGAAATCACAAGATATTTTTTAGGGAGACCTCAGGACAATTTCAAGCGGTGTTTGTGGTGACAAAAAACAGGTTTTGGGTTGTTTTTTTTTTAAGCCAAGACACAATCTTCTCCCAACTCTACCAAGTGTTTTTTTATGCCCACACCTTACCAGACCATAAGCACTGCATTGTCACAAAACAAGATGTAAAATTGAACCTGAAGAAATGTAAAAAGTTTCAATGTAATGGTGTGCAGGAACTTACCAACTTGCCAACATTTATTCTGTCGATTTGGTTGCAGCAGCCCCTTAAAAATTTTCCAGTCAGAGTGAATCAATTGCTGTTTGTTGGACAAATTAAAATTAAAGTTCTCAGCAGTGACATGCACTGTAAGCTCACAGCCACACACGCTGGGGAATGTTCACACTCACCCACATCCTTCATCCTTCCAAAACAGTACACATACAGTCTGATCACACTTGTCCTCCATTGTTCCAGCCAGATGCTGATAACCACAAGCGCTCTGGACAACGCTCCGAAACACTTTTGCTCGTACATTTCCTGCAGATTGAGCTGCAATTAGCGCAACGAAAACAAACATCTCCTGTTGAGTTTTAGGACTGTTGGCATTAGCCCGGCCACCTTTCTCCTTTTGCTTTTTCCTTCTTCACTGAGCCCCTATTAACTTAGCATGTCTCCTGTCTGTGTGGTCACATCCTGTTGGCTCAGCCGTTTAACCGACGGCTGACGGGGAATATGCCTCAGACCAGCAGTCTGTGAGCGGGCCAGGTGAGGGGTCAGCTCCAATAACAGCAGTGGAGGGAAAGAAATGAGTTAAGCAGCAGGCCCGCGAGGAAACTCAATGGGCTGTTATTGGGCTTTGTGGCTTTAGCTGTCCACCATTTTACCAAAGGGACAATTTCTTTTCAAAATGTCGGCTCAAAATTCGCTCAACGTTTGGCTCGCGAATTCACGAGGAAAGCCACCGCTGGCAAAGAGACATCTGTTCGACCAGCGCTGCCAATTCGTGCAGACGAGCTCACGCACACGATTCATGTAATGTGTTTGGGCTCGGAGCAGACTCTGTTGGTATCGGGCTCGTTTCTGAGTGGACTTGATTGACACGGGTTGAACAAGTTGGCCCCATGTGCAGGTCCTTTTTTCCTGCTGGCGTGCTTGTGGCTCCGAGTGGCTGCTAAGTAGTGATTACTGGACTTGGCCTGAGCAGCAGCTGTAGTAGAGCGAAATTTGGCAATGTGGCCCTGGAGAACCCACACTTAATGACATCAGGAAACACCGCCCAGGTTCACCCGCAGCACAGCGTCTGGAGCGCGTGTGTGGGTGTAACGCGGGGAGAACAGGGAGAGAGAGAGAGGGAAGTGGCTGAAAATAGGGCCGAAGGAAGCGGCCGTTGAGTGTGTTTGCACATGTTAATAACTGCGACTATATGTTTCAGTGTGTTTCGTGAAAAAAGATCTGCCAGGAGAGGAGCAGAAGGCGTGTGCGCATATGTTGCTGTTAGATATCACACGTTTAGTTTGCTCCGTGAACATTCTCAAAGCAGCATCTGTGTATTCAAATGAGACAAGGATTATTCTGCTCTATTATAAGTCTTTATTTAAGTATTTATGAGGTCTGGGAACATGTCAGCATCTCTGTAATGTATTACACAAAATAATAAAATTACAAAATTGAAAAATGAGCGCACTTGAAAAGTTGGATAATCCCGCCATCCCAACAGTCTGCAACCTTTCGTGTAAAGCAAAAGTGGCGTAGGTTTGAGGGGCGTGTGTGAGCAAATCCGTCAAGTTAACTGGTTAAAATCACAATAGCTTTGTGGCAAGGCGCCCTGATATTAGCTACAAGCATATATTTGCTAACACTTCAAATAAAAAATAGCTTAAAATTCAACACATAGAGAAAAACAAAGATTCTCACGCAGCAGCAGTGCTCGCTTCAACCCCTAAATATGTATGTGTGTGAGTGGAGTGTGACTGCACTCGGTAACAAAAGGGATCCTGAAATACAAGGTGCCATACAACTAGCGTGAGGTGTGTTGTTAAGTGCTTACCACAGTTTTTAGTGTGTGTTTTACACACTGCAGCCAGTGTGTGTCTGAGATGTGGGCAGCGAGTGACTTTGCGTGTCTGGAGCTGTCAGTCCCTCCTCACCACTTTGTACATCTAAGACTGTCTGGCGTTTTAATGAACGGAAAGAAACACTTTAGAAGTAATATGAGCAAGCAATTACCATTAACATAATATAATCCTAATGGTTTTTGGCTTCATTAAACTTCGCAGACAAGTCTGCCATGTCACAAGTATTTTATGGTGCTTATTTTTTACAGTTTTTTTAAATCAGTGCCCATGTTTCCACCCCTGCAGGTTGTTATTTTATTTTAGCCCGTGTCCTCTTTGCCTCAGTTGCTCTGACGGCCCAAAGCCGGAGAAAAGGGCCTTGGGTAAGCATTATCTGTATTGCTGTAAAGCAGATGCGCTGCCAGCAAAAAAACAAGAGCCAGCACGAGCGAAGGGGGAAAGAATGAATGAGGGGGACAGAGCATCCTCCCTTCATCCCTCCCTCCTTTCTCCACCTGTCTCCCAGCGTCTATCGGAGTAGGCCTCAGGGAGTGTTGAGGCATAGGAGTAGGAGGAGGAGGAGTGTTTTCTTTTCTTTTCGGGGAAGGAAAAGGGGATCGATATCTCTCGTAATCGTCCTCTCCACGTTGACATTTCTCTGCCTCTCCTCTGAGGCTGTTTAAGCGTCGGATGAATAAAGCTGTCACGGCCCATTCCACCCCTCGTCCTCTAAAACCCCTGCATCCCTGGCAGCCGGCCCTCGCCTCCCTCCATCATCCAGCCGCGCCATTGGCTCGGGCAGCCTCAGACGGTGACTAATGGTGCTCTGCGATTGGTTGAGGCCGACGTGAGGGCTGATGGATTGTCTCTGTTGATTGGCCCCGGCTAATTAGAGACCTTTAGAGACAGGGTGATGGATGGATTAGCGCCGCCCAGTTCCCTCCCTTCCGCCCTTGGTTTCGAGCTGCCCCAAGTGATTTGTCTCTGGATGTTTTCTGGTTGTGTTCGCCACTAATTAAAAGTACCTAATCAAATGATCAGCATTGGCGTGTCTCAGGGAGGGAATTGTACCACCGTATCTTTGCTCTTCAGGCTCTTCCAAGCAGCCAAACGCCATCAAACAATAATTGGATTAAATCTGACGCAGTGACCGTCGTCTGCCCCGTCTGTGTGCTCTGAGGATTGATCAGTTAGAATCACAACCTATTTTATAACTAGAGGTGCACGATATTGGGATTTGTTTGGTATCCAACACATCCTCAGTTTGTGACATTTCCAGTGCCAACACTGACGTGCACATATATATTTCCACCTAATTGCACAGAACATTAGAACAACAACACTAGAATTATACCTAGTCTTATATTTGACCAAGTGGCAGATGCAGATTTACATTTTATTGTCGTAGACGAACACTAGCAACATAATGAAACCGTCTGGTCGACCATTTGTTTGGCTCTAAGTTGGTATTTCTAATAGTGTCTTCATCGCAATTCATCACCTTTCATTTTCACACAGCAGTTGTCTTTCCTCATGGAAAGATGAAACTTTGTTCGTGTTTCTTACATTTTAATGTTGATTTGCTTCTCAGGGAGAACATTACGGAAAAGTTAGAGAATGACATTGAGAGAGATAGGACCTTTTCCCATTTCAAAATATTGGGTCATTATCACATGTTCTTGACTTATTAAAGAGCAACATGCAAGGCCATATTTCAAGGAGTCAGATATTCTGAGTCATGAGTTTAGTAAAGCCCGACCATCGAAACTGAGGATTAAACAATGTCAATATTGATATATCAGCAGATATTAGGGCCGGGACTTTAACGCGTTAATTACGATTAATTAATTACACAAAAATTAACACGTTAAAAAAATTAACGCATTTTAATCACACTTATTTTTGCACCGCGGAACGTTTCTCACTGGAAGAGTTTCAGGGGTACCGATTATACTGGAGCACCAACTAACGTTCATGACTTCAGACAACAACAACGAACGAAGAAGCAGATGAGACTGCTTTGGTTGGCCCCGTGGATGGGAAATTTTGCTTTCAAAAGCGGACGGATGGCAGTGTAGATAAGAGCATGCTATTGCTGCACTTTATGGCAAAAATTGCACTGGTCGGGGCAGCGTTTAGCTCAGTGGGTAGAGCGCACGTCCCATGTGCCGAGGCTCTGCAGCTGACCCGGGTTCGACTCCCGGCCTGGGTCCGTTTACTGCGTGTCACTCCCCCTCTCTCTCTCTCTCCCTGTTTCCTGTCATATCTTCAGCTGTTCTGTCAATAAAGCCATAAAAGGCCAAAAAAATATTTAAAAATTGCACTGGTCTGTTGGTCTTGAAAAAACAATGTTTCGTTGCTTAAGCTTCTGTATTCAGTCATTATTCAATGGTATACTAAAATCCATGTGAAAAAAATTGCTTCTCACTGTTCTCAGGTCAAATATTTATATGCGATTAAAATGCGATTAATTTCGATTAATTAATTACAAAGCCTCTGTTAATTCGATTAATTTTTTTAATCGAGTCCCGGCCCTAGCAGATATACGCACAGATTTTTCCCAACGATCTCAAATATCACTTGAGACATGTGAAATGTAATGGAGGGAGGATATGAACTTTATTATTAACATATACAGCAATACCAGTATATCTTTGGTAGGGCAAAATCAGCCCAACTGCAAGGAATCAAACTCTGGCTATTAAAGCTAGCTAATAAAACCTTAATACATGTTGGGTTCCAGCATGTGAAAGCATCAAGTACCAAATGTCTCCATTAAATGCTGGGTCAGATTCGTTTTCTTTTTTACATTTAGATCAGATAATCACCGATTGAAATCAAGAAACATATACCTTTTATTTTGTAGAGGCTAAGCTTTCTAACACTAAACACTGAGCTGTTCCTTACTCAAATCGAGGGTCTGAGGACAGAGGATGTCGTCCACTGTACAGATTGCAAAGCCCACAGTGTGATCGTGACTCTCGGATGTAAAAAGAAAATGTATTTGATTTTGAGCAATTTGATATATTTTGCTCCTTGACAAAAAAGAAAAGACAAATCAACCCCATTCACAGTTTTGGGATAAACGCAGGGATTGATATAGACAGTAAGCCCTTGTTTTTTAGTTGTTCAAATATAAATATAGGTCTTTTGGGTCCAAACATATCAGAATAAACCTAATAAAAATCTTCCACGAGTTTTATTTGGAGAATATTAACTCCTGCAATTCTGTTGCCCAAAAAGATGCCCCAATTCTGACCGCAAAAATGCAGAGGTCGTGACCTCAGGGTCCTCAGTGTTACGGCCCTGCTAATATGTGAATAACTGATTTTTGTCAAAAGGGTCACGTTGAACCATATCCTTCTGAGGTCGCAGCTTGCTCGTGTGAAATGAGACGGGTACTTTGTATGCTCTTTTTCATCTTTTCGCCTGTGTTCTGCATTTTCATCTTGACATGTTTTCCTAAAGCTGCGCATTTAAAGAGGCTAGGATTACATCCCTTTGTGCATATGTTCAAATGAAAGTCATGCGCACGACTGGTAGTATTTAAAACAAGTTTGAGCAGCATTATATATCATGTAAGCAATACAGCGTTGGAGAGATGTCATGTATTTTTGAATAAGGACATGTGCGGATGTTTGTCATCCTTCCTGGCTTCAGCTCTAGCCTGTCTGTGACTTCTAATGTCCACAAGCTTTGACAATTAGCCTGGGTTAGTTCTCTCAGATATGGAACCTATATCTTAAAAGTCAAACAGCGTTTGTGGACTCTAATTGAAACCAGAGTGTTTTTTCTTCAATACGATTTGGTTATTAGCAGATCATAAAGCCCTGATGACATAATGTGGTTAGCCTGGTCGCACTCTGGTTTACCGATCTCTCTCTCTCTCTCTGGCTCTCTTTCTTTCCCTCTCACTCTCCCTCGCTCTCTGGTCGGAGTAGTGAGCGGTCGCATTCCTGAGCCGCCCGTTGCAATAACAGCTCAGCGCTTTAAGCAAACTCTCCTCACCGCAAAACTCCCTCCTCCTCCTCCTCCTCCTCCTCCTCCTCCTTCTCTTCACCCTCACAGTGCCTACTCCTCCTCCTCTTCCTCATCCTTCATCTCAAATGTTCATTCCATCATCTCATCTCATCTGAACTTGAGGCAGTTTTTATTATAACCCAATCATAAAGAACCGCTGTTGGCCGCTCTCCAGAGGCTAATGCCTCGTTTCCGACACACAGATAAGAAAGACAGAGAGAAGCTCAGTGTGTCGTTCTTTCTTTCTTTCTTTCTTTCTTTCTTTCTTTCTTTCTTTCTTTCTTTCTTTCTCTCCATACCACCCTTGCCCACAAGAAGAACTCCACCCAAGCTACTTCAGCAGAAAGAAAGAATGAAGAAAAGGAGGAGAGAGGGGAAAATGCTTGGTGCCCAGACCATGAAAGAGAGCCTGTGGAGTATTAAGAAAAAAAAAAAACCTCCATGTCAGAAGATGGAGGAGCCTGGGTCACACACACACACACACATGCCCACGCACGCACACACACACTTTGCTGTACCAAAAAAAAAAAAAGAGAGGGCCCCCACCATCTAGCGTGCAGAGTGGTAGAGAGCTGGGTATCTCTTCAAAGACCCCTGCAGCTTTCCCAGAAGACATCATCCGCGTGTCTAACTCCCTCCAGACCCTGCGAATGCTGCCGCTGTGTGTGCATGTGTGCCAGAATGTGTGTGCACACACTTCAATGGTGTGATTAAGCTCCCAAAATTGGGGACAAATTGCTCTCAGGTGCAGATACTTTGGGGTAAGATGATTTTTCTTCAGCGCTCTCCGCTCTTGTCTTCATCCCCCCCGCCGCTCACCCCTCACCCTGTCTCCCCTCTCGTCCCGTCTCCTCTTTCCCAGCTCCCTTTTCTCCCCCTCCATATCCTTTTACGCGCTCACCCCGTGCCCCTCTTTTCATTCCGTCAGGCTCTCTGCTCAACGACGTACCCTGTTTTGGAAAGACTCTCCACTGCGTGTGGGGAGTGCGGGGCAGGGAAATGGCTCTGTGTCTTTATATGTAAAGAATAGATAACTTCCAACCGGTCTCAGAGGGAACGTCTCTTCACCGATATCAAAGCCTGTTTGCTTCTTTAGTGGGGAGACAGAGTGGAGGAACTCTTTCTTTCCTTTCTCTCTCTCTCTCTCGCTGACATAAGAGCTCCTTTATCCGCTGAGTGTGTGGAATGTGAGTGTGTGTGTGTGTGTGTGTGTGTGTGTGTGTGTGTGTGTGTTCTTCTGTAAGTTTCTTCTTAGAGTGGTGCTCATAAAGACATTAAAAGCCCATGTGAGTGCAGGGTAATTATAATCAGAGCATGATATAATAAACAGAATGTACAGAAAAATGAGAGTTAAGTCGCGTTGGTCAACTTCTGTGTTCACCAAGCCCTGTGTAAATGTACACAGACACTGAGCGAGAGGGAATGCTTATTGCTATTAAAGGATCATTCCACCCCCCCCAACAAATAAAAAAAATACAGTCAATGTCTACCAGGAACTGCGCCAGGATTTCCGCTTCTTTGGTCGGGCCTTTTAATTACAGGTGTGAAAACTGTGTGCCTTTCTTTGACAGTTTCCAGGCCCACTTAAATAGAAACGATATCACGCTGCGGCAACTAGCACGTCTGGTTGATCGCGACACTTAATTCTTTTCCTAACACATGTGCGATGCCAGTATAGCTTATTATTTAGCCGTGACAGGTCATATTTATAACAGGCAGCACACACGAGTGCAGTGTATTGCTCAAATAATGCGAGAAAGAAACGGCGTCATACCGATCGCGTTTATTTTTTCGTGCCGTGGATCGCGCAGACTAACGCATTCATTTTCACTGACATTTTAATCCTGTTTGAGGTGATAGCGTCTCGTTTGGATGATCTGACTGGTTCATCATTTGTTTGCGTTAATTGCAGGGAGACGGAGAGAGAGAGAGAGAGAGAGAGAGAGAGAGAGAGAGAGAGATCGAATGCTGGGTGAGCTACCCAGACTTTTAACAGGAGAGAGAGGGGGGTATTGTGCTGTCAATTGAAAAGCCTCAGCAGAATGGGTCTATAGACCTGCCAACATTGTTTTTCTAGGTTATTCTAGCCCTTGTAAGAAATTCTTTTGCATTCGTGGAATCACACAGTCTGACAACCTCTATGCCGTGACTTGTGTGTGTGTAGGGCTGGGTCGGCTTTAAATGGGCTGTTGTGATTTGTTTTGAATTGTTTTTATCTGTATTTTAGAAAAAGAAAGGGTTTTTTTTGTCTTTATTGGATATTTACATGATTATTTAATTAATCAAAAATAAAGTTATAGTTGATATAGTTATAAGTATTTGTGTCCTCGTCATTTGGGATGCGCCGGTTGTACAGGTGGGCGGGCCGGGTCTGTTCGGCTGCGTCAGTTATCTACTCATCCTCATGGCGGCGGAAAGTGTGGCGAGGCACCTCACAAAACATTTCTGGATCTTTACAGCAAAACAGCATTGCAGTATTCTTCCAATCCACTTAAGTGGCTGGGAACTTAAAACGTAAAGCAAACAAATGTAAAACGGCTCAATAAAACTTCAAGTCCCTGGATGCCCCATGATCCCAAATTGATTTAAAAATACATTGACGGTTTAGGGCAACTGACCAAGATACCATATTCGATGACAAGGGAGTGAGAAGCTGTTGAAAATACTATATGCTTGTGTTTCTATGAAAGGCGAGCTCTTGCAGCTGGTGACTTAATGATGCCCTTCTCCTTAAGGCGAACGTGGACGCAGTTTGATGTTATATCGCCAAAAGAATTATTGACTTTGACACCAGAGACCACGATTCTCTTCTCGTCTCCAACAATGCCAACGTTCCAAAGTTGGCTTCTGTTAAAAATAAGCTTGATCCTTAACCAAGTAGCTTCAGTTGTCTAACTGTGCCATCCCTTCACTCTGGTGGTGGATCAGAAAATACTGACAGGGATAATTCGGGTTAGCAGGGCCATTTCTTGCTGCACTCTCTTTTCTCAAGCCTAACGGGGTAAGTACACCTTTAGAAGTTCCTCCAGTCACTCCGAATCTGTTTCTGAATACTCAACATGCTACTTGAGAGAGTTATCGATCGCTACAATCATTTCTCCTGTCCACGTTGGCTGTGAAAAAGCCCCTTCTTATTGCAACTTCAGTGTACGTGATATAGAGCTTGAAGCGTATCACTTACTACATTGAAGTTGCAGTAATGGATCAATTCACTGCCAGTATGGAGGAGAGGATTGAGTGTAGCGACCAACAATTCTCTCAATCAACATATGGGCATATGAGTAGGCCTGTTGTTTTACAGGAAGAAAGACTTAATAAATAAATGTTTTCTATTAGGGTGATTTCTGTTTAAGCGAACTGTCTTTATCATAAGGATAATGTCATTTTTTAAACGTGGTGCTAACTTGACCATATCACAATTTATTTCCTTAAAATGGCTGAAGGAATAGTTCAGATTTTTTTGGCATAGGGAGGCATGAATGACTATTAATACTGATGCGTGGACATGGATGGTGGATGGAGATATCCCAGTAATCGAACAGATCTTTGGTCTGTTTCCATGTGTGATGTGGCGCTATATTGTTTGTTCAACTGTTCTGTTACAGGAAAAAAAAAACACACACACAAAAAACCCCTGCAGGCATCAATACTAGGACCAGTTCAAACGCCATATCATTTCATGTCAGAAAAATAAAAAAACAAACTCACTTTTAATCAAATAAAAAATAGATGGTAGTAGTTTCATTTCTGTACTTGTACATCTGTGTGTGTGTATATTGTTGAAGACAAACAGACACCAGCTGAGGTCATCCTACAGTCGTGTCTTTCACCTCCACCTTGTATCTCCTCCTGTTGCTGCTTGGTCGGTGGCTGACCTCTGACCCCCCGGTGATGATTCCCTGCCGAGAGGACGATGATTGCACTGACTGCGCTGTGTGGTCTGTTGCCGGGCAGAACATCTTCAAAGAGGCTCTCTGTCTGCTTACCTCTCACCTCTCTGTCTCTGCACCCAGCATCTATCTGCGCTTTTATCGCTGCGAGTCTGCCTCTCTCTTAAGCGATTAGGGGCTATTGAGGAGCTGGAATGTTGATTTTTGACAACAAACGCCCTCAACGTATGGGGTCTGTGTGAGATAAAAAAAAAACACAAACATTTCTATACCGTAAGAGAGGGCTTCCAGAGGGTTGTTTGAGTATGTGGCTCAAAAGCCTCAAGAGCTTGAATTGAATTTGATGTACAAGATCTCCGGTCGCTTGTGTAGTGCAGACTGAAATAGAGGGATGAGAAAGGTTGAGAACTGCAGCGCTTAGCTTGCTTTACATGAAATAAACAGACTTGATGCCATGGACTCCCTTTGACTCAGTGTGTCTTTGTGTGTGTTCCAAGTAGCACGGTGAGCCAGGTGTGCCTGGGAGTCCCTCACTTCAGAGGTCAAAGGTTCAAAGGGCAGATACCACCCTTGAATCTCTCCACGGGGCCGAGCCTCTTCTAAGGACTTGAGATAAAGGCACCATCTGATCCTCAGTGCCACTCAGCCCCCTAGCTCCGGCTGAGATGAAAGCGGAGAAGCTCGTTGAAAATGACTTTCTTGTCGCTGCTTCAACTTTTAATTTCCTTAATTGATTTTCCCTTCCCGCAGAGGTAAGGGTTTGCAGACACAAAACTAATTGATTTCAAATTTTAATCCCTCTTACCGCTGAGCTATCGAGGGGCCTCCCCGCCATCGATCTCCAATCCATCCAAACTCAATTAATGTGCTGGAGACCGATGGGATGAGGAGGAGGAGGAGGAGGAGGAGGAGGAGGAGGAGGACCCCTCTCCTCTAAGGTTTCATTCTCTCGTATTTTCTCCTCTCTGCATCACTCACAGATGATGCTCGGTCCTCTCCTACATTTGGTAACAGTTTAATCGTACAACCGTGATGGATGACGTTGTGCATACAGCACATTTTCAGCGATGTTTGTAATTACTTTATGTCATCTACTTTGTTGTTCTGTATGTTTCCCAATCCATTTTTCTTCTTCGTGACGTCTGAAATATAAGGATGAATTTACTGTTCAGTTAGCCCCGGCTGAGTTACTCTTGCCATGCCTCTCATTCTTGCTCTGACATATGCAGTTTGCTGTAGGGGTGTAATGATTCATCGACCGGGTTGATAAACCGTGATGAGAAGTGAAGACATTGATCAGTGCCATCATCTTTAAGATACACCTTTATTTTGAAATTCCCAGGGCACGTCTGGGTCACCTAGTCATTCCAATCTCCCCTCCTTCCTGAACATGACAGGTAGGTGACAGTAAACTGACTGTGTCTCATATCGATCGGATGCGAATGAATTGAATCAGATCAAAATTGCACCAGGGTAATTTTGTCAAAAGACTCAATATGGTGTTGTATCGTGAAGAA
Organism: Sparus aurata; assembly: GCF_900880675.1. Taxonomy (NCBI): domain Eukaryota; kingdom Metazoa; phylum Chordata; class Actinopteri; order Spariformes; family Sparidae; genus Sparus; species Sparus aurata. The sequence goes on from NC_044188.1 coordinate 28,359,814, forward strand.
ACGTGTGGCATTTATGTTATGGGCTGCGCATGTAGATAAAAAAGTATACCTATGACATTCATCAGCAACTGAGAAGGGCAGCGGACTACCCAGGGCGACTTTCGACCATCCAACCTGACTAGCCGTACCGCCAGTCCAACCGGAGGAGATGGGAGATGTTCAGCAGCAATGGTGGTTGTTCAGCGATGGATACAAAAACTCCCATCATTCCACCCTACTTCCAACTTTAGTTTTGTTACGATTAAGAGAAAAAGAGCAGCATAAATGACATACGGGGCGTTGAATGTATTACTCATACTTTTGCTCTTGCGTTTTTGGTTTTGGAGAGATTACAGAAAAGAGGCATGTGTAGAAAGTCATGGAAGTCCAGCCGTACCTACTTACAGTTGCTAAGCTATGATGGGACAGTTGCTGTGGGGATATTAAGAAGACAGAGGGCTGAGAATAAAGTCTGATACATGTTTTCAATAAAAAGATTATAAACCATTACAGTGTAATCTGAAAAAGAAACAACTGCTTTGCCAAAGTGGTAAATCAAGTACAACATAATACATCTTAATGAATGTTCCGGAGATTGATTGAATTTTGAGGCGAGCAGAGTGTTTCCTAAGATCCCTTTTGGAGCTTTACTTTCTCCTTGTTTCTGTGCTCATCTCTGCGTACATCTGTCACAGCCCGTCCTATATATCACATCTTGCTCTTTCCGACCTTTCATCCCTCAGAGCCGAAGTAGAAAGAGAAAGGCTGATTGGATATTGTTTCAAAGCAACTGAAGAGTAGGAAATGCCACAATTCTTTATCCCCGAAGTTGAACTCTACTGTCACTACGTCCTAAATTGCTCTTTGCGATGGATCTGTTCTTGATTTTACAAAGTGTGCCAGGCTATATTCCGCATCCTCACAGGCAACTGTAAACAGATGAACGTGAAACGCTATCCAGCCCCTGAACATTCTCCTTTAACTTCCCATGTAGAAAGCACTTGAACATGATCTTTTTTTTTTTATTTTATTTTTTTACTTTTTTTCCGAAAACCCCCTTTTTTCATTATGTTGTGTTTTTTAGCAGGGCTTAATTTTTATAGCTGTCTGAATGCTTTTGAAAGTTCCTCGTGGTCCTTGGCAGCCTTTCGACTGAAGTGAAATTAAACTAGCTCTCTCTTGCACTTCCACTCGAACTTCAAAGGGCCCAAACTTTGGCACTGGGAAAGGCATTGAAATGAATTGTTAAAAATATCCTCCCGCAGTAGTTTATGATGAACACTATACGTGTGTGCGCGCGCGCGTGTGTGTGTGTGTGTGTGTGTGCGTCTGTGGACATCAGAGCCTGGGGAAGAAGATTTATGAGTGTGTGAATTAGGGTGTGATTATGGCCCAGATTTAGTGGCGTGTAAGGGAGACACGGCAGGTCTCCCCATATGAGAGCCTCAGGTCGACCTGACCAGACAGATGTCAGATACACAGTGTTAACAAAGACCTTCCCTGGACTTGTGTGACAGGCTGAATGAATATGTTCTGATAGCACAGATTCATGCAGAACAGCATTCTTTGGCCACAGATTTGGTGCTGCAGAGTTTACGCGAGGCCGTTTCACATTAAAATCACTCAGGTTAGACACTGTGTATCTAATCAGACAAACATGCACATTGACCGGAAATGTTAAGTCTCCTTTGTTTTGTTTTGTTTTGTTGAAATTGTTCCACTCCCCCTCCCTCCGCTGGATGGTAGTTTGTGGACATGTGCTGACTTGTTTTATCTGTCTGTGATCAGTAATACGCTCTCTGGTATTGCTTTTGTGTTCGCACAACTTATTATGTGTTTTTTTTTTTTTTTCCATCAGTGCACCTTTGATTTTTGATTCTCTTTTTGATTTTTGTGTTTAGGTCTCCATTTCATCAAATCACTTTGGTCTATTGTTTGTCTGTCATTTATTACAATAACTGAAATAGAAGTAAACATACAATGTTTTTTTTTTTCTGAGCAGCCAGTGTTAGTAGAAGAGGTGTAAAAAAAACATTATTTTGATACGCACAAACAATGCACTGTGAACTGATGCCCAAAAAACCCCGTCTTTTAACATTAATATTCCCTCCATTCAAACCATCCCAAAAGGAGACGCAAACGGCTGAGAGAGCTTTTTTCACATTTTCATCAACAGCTTCTCATTTTTCATCGCAGCCACTCCAAACCAACTGAGCGATCATCCGAGCCTCGTCCCATTATGATAAGCACAGCCACTTTTGAAAGAAAATCAATTCAATATGCATTTCTGACTTGTATTTTTCCCACATTCTCTCTCGGCTTTTAATTTGCGCCCGGACCATTAACAGTTGGAGATCAGTATGTGTGAATATACTGTAAATAATTCTGTGACATAATTAGATATACATAGTAGTTTTTCATTACATCCCTTGTACCTTGAGCTGTGGAATATAGAGAATAATTGAGACCAATGAAGACTTTTATTGAAAATAGGTTTGAATATTTTAATCACAATGGCAGTTTCAATCGACAATAAATGAGGTAAGATGCAGGCTGCCTGTAAACGCAGTTCTTTTGCACTCCAAAGTTTAAACTGGCCGCGGTTGGATTGGGGTCTTGCCCTTTTACGTTGATTATTACTGTGTTCTGTGTGTTGGCATTTAATCTGAAAACCAAAACAGTCTCCTGCTTGTTTATGTGAGCGTGTTGCTAAACTGCGTCCGGAATCTTTCTTACTCGAGTTTCTTTACAATACACAGTTGACCTTCTCTTGGTACAGTTTGTATGGTTACACTGTTTATTCGTTTCGCAACTGCCACAATTTAATAACCCTTCAGGATTTGGGCTTTCCATTCCCACAGTGTATTATTTTTCATTATGCTTTCAAAAGCTCCTCCTTATGGCTTTTCTTTCTTCAGTGTTACACTGTTAAGGAACCTATTTCTCGAATAGTTTTGGGCTCTGTGACGTTTTCCAAATTATTCCAGGTGCCTGCCAAGTTGATTGCCGTCCGTCCGTTTCCTCGGTTTCTTCTGGTGACGGGAGCGACCGAGCTGATGGATTTGAGCGGGGATTGGGAGCGACAGGGCCATTTTACCTCGCTGTGAAAGTGCTGTCTCCAGAATTATCCCTGTCCTGAAGGCCCAAACCACCACTGATGGCGCACCAATGATATGAGATGAAGAATG